>NC_090701.1:39795627-40435855 GCF_040954835.1 Lepisosteus oculatus
CACATTTTCCTTGTTATCATATAGAGGGTAATAAAATCCCTGCTGTCAATGCATGAACATGGCTTCCCAAAGTGAAAATTCAGTATCTAAAACTGCTGAATAAAAAACTCATCACACCACTTTTTATGCTTAAATATCTTCAGGGAAAAACAGTCAGAATCGAACCAGCCATGATCTAAAAATCAACAATCCCCTACATCTTATTCTTGGAAGCCCTGGATGTTTCAAGCAAAAGCATCCAAAAAAAACAAAACTTTGTGATGTCTAAACTGGAACATGAAAGGCCCTGCAGCCAGAGCCTGAAGCCTCTGTGTGACAGTTGCCAAACACCTTGCACTCATAACCCAAGTCTGATTTCAACTCAGGTTTCCAGACATTAAATACCTTTCAGGCAGGTCAAATGGTTTTCCATGCTGGCTTGACATTTAGCAGTTGTGATCTATACAGTAAGTAGTTCAATCACTTCAATAATCCAGGCTACAGGAACAAGACCTATCAGAATGTGTAAAGTATTTAAGCATTCTAGGACCATATTGGAGTGAGAACAGCACGTATGTAACAATGACCTTCAGTCTTGTAACTGAATCATGATTCTTTTTGCTCTGCTTTATTAGAAATGATCAGGAGTTGCCTTGTAATGGGGAATTCTACAACTGTCTCCACAAAGGAACAGCATGTTCTGCTTTGCCGTTCTTAATGTAAGGCTTTAACCGATGCTCATGGAAGGATACAGAATAGATGCAAAATGCAGCCTTTAGAGCCATTTCACACAGCAAACTGGCAAAAGCAAACTTTTATAGATTCCAGGCTGTCCCATACAAGAAAAACCGAGCCAGAGCATCCAAGTGATTTCACAACAGTAATAAACACTAGGGGGCCAGTCTGCAGTTTGTCTGGCTTCTAGTAATCCAAGTAATTCATTTATTGACAGTATTTCTTAAAAGGAACTTGATCTTCTAGAGGGAGCTGGTTCTTTATGCCCACAGTACTCTGATTAAAGAAGCATTGTTGTCTAAATTAATTACTCCTATAGTTTCCACTAGTGTTTTGGGAAACCTAGTTGGGCAGCTTGTTCTGTACTCCCTATACCTACAAAGAAGTTCCCTCGGTTCTCAGCTTTAAATGCACTTCCATAAAGTATAACTTATTGTTTTGGAGAGAATTTCTAGCTTTGTTTAAAATATTCTTATCACGACTTCACATTTGCAGTTAAAGATCTTTGTAAACATGGCAACTCCCTTATTGTGATAAGGCTCCAGCTTCTACAATTTCCTGTTCAGGGCAATAAAATCTGAATTAGAAATTAGAACAGCAAAGTTTCATAGAGCTTTTCTGTGAGAGTGATATACTGCACCTTAGTAATGTCAGCTTCTACTTGTTAGTGCTCATTGCTTGAAACCTTGATGAGGGATTTTCATGTTGTGGACACTAGAAATAATCATTTTGACAATATGCTGCGATTTGCAGATACTCTTATTCCACCAACCTACAGGTTATGTATAAAGAAAGCTTGCTTTAAGAACAAGAGATGATCACAAGCAGGGCTAATAAAGGAAATTGTATTACATTACCATTATAATTCAGCAAGCATGATAATGTTGGAAAGTGCCAATGTATGCTGAATACGCTATATCGAGAGCCTTAATTTCGATTCTGGGAGCCAAGTAATGAAAGACAAACCCTTAGGGCATATTTTGTATGGTTCTTACACTCAGAGGGACACCCTGACTTCTCTTTATCATTACTAGCAGACTGCTTGCAGCACTGATCCTGATCATTTCTTTCATATTCAAACACCGACACCTCGAAAGAACAACTTGCTGTTCGTGCTCTGCTTCACATAGAAACACTTGCTCAATAATTCATACCAAAAAGAGACCATAGAACATCATACAGAATTTCTCTTTTCACCAACATCCTACAGAAAAGGGCCATATACTGTAAGTGAATTAAGAATCTTAATAACAAACTGAGTTTCAATTCTAATTATAGTAATCAAGCTATTACTGGCAGTTATAGATAATACTTTATTAATCCCGTAGGGAAATTGATGAAATCCCATAGGGAAATTATACTGGACAAAGTTTGGTTGCAGGATTCAAATATCTGAATCCAGTTCACAAATATTTGTGAACATCTTTGATCTTTACTTAAGTCATTACTTACTCCCAAATTTACCCATCTGCTTGCTGTGCTACCTGTCAGTCAAACTCAGATGAGACAAAGGTGGCACTTTTGAGATCACAGAATCATTGCAATCAGATTCAACACATTAAAGGCAATAAGAAGCTTCAGGTTAAGGAATTTAGCTTCCAGAACAATTCTTTGAAGACATTCAAGACATACCAATTAAACTTATTCAAGCTCACATTATTTGTAGAACCCATTTTGGATAGTTAGATCAGCCATCAACCCATCTGTTAATTACCAAAGTAACATTATGTCAAGTCAACATGCTCCACTGCATAACCTTGTCTTTCTAGCCTTTATCTGATAGGGGACCTCAGTCTATCTTACAAGGATAGATGCACTCCTCTGGTTACATAATAGTTCAGTTCAGCAAATCTTTGCATAATCTGAATCTTACATGAAGTTGGAAATGCACATTTTTCACAGCTATTGTGTGAACATGTATACAGAATAACTATTCATGCAGAAATTGTCCCTTATTTTCCCAGCCATGTCCGTGAGTGAGGAAGGAGGAGGAACAGGAGAGAAGTACAGTCTCACCTGGGTTTGTTGTTCTTTAATGGTTAACAGGTGTGTACTAATCAGCGGTGGGCAGGGAGCAAGAGACAAGATGAATCCAGTTCAAGCAGCAGTACATGAGGCAGAGAGAAATTCAGCTTTCCCCATTTATATACAGGGACAAAAAAAATGAGAATAGAATTATACTAGAATAATTAAACTCCAAACATAGCATATACTTTTAGTACATATACACAGTATAAAAAATGAATTAGCAATTTGTTTAAAAAAAGTACATTTCATTATCCTACACCTCAGTAATTAAAATCACTTGGATCTTTACAATTGGATTACAATTTCCAATGAAAAGGTGCAAGATAACATGCAGTAGTGTGTACAAAAGAAAAGCAAGGCTGAAGTGAAAAACAGCTCTGGTGTTTGCTGGTGGTGGCATTCATTTACTAGTTATCTCAGGGCATCATTATTAAAATAATAATTCCTTGTCACCAAGAGGAGAGGGTGTGGATGTTATAATGGCTCCCTGTCAGGAAATGCTTGGTACAAGGCAGGGCAATAAAGGAGCCAACAAAATTAGTGACAGTGAACCTACATTAAAGTATTATTCACCAACACAAAGTTTGAAATTTGTTTACTCCACTGACCAAAATATATTTTCTACCATGAACTAAGATTGTATTGTATACTGGCCTTGCAATTGTAGAATAACCAGTGCTCCCGGCAAACTGTGGCTCAGTGCGACAACTGTAGTGGACAAATGCTGAACTAATGTCATTCTGCATTTGTCTTTGATTTAGTAACATTTACCATTCCCTTTTCTTCTAGCTGTAGCTTCACAGGTGTGCTGGACCACAAATTCACTTGGCAATTAACCATGGTACAGACAAAATAAAACTTGTGGCAAATGATCAATAAAGTATCACATCATGCAGACAAACAGACCTGCACAACTGAAATTCCTTGTTCTGAAGGAAGGATAATTGGCATTTTAATTGGCCAGGTCACTGGAAATTAAAGCTACAAATCTAACTATCCATGTAAGCCAGTATTTTTTAGCTTCTACAACAGAATCACCATGTAATTTGTAATGCAAGACTTTCAAAAATGCTGATTTTGAACATGAAGGCATACAAAAAGGAATGAGACATTCAAATTCTAGCTTGATGTTTAAATAAAACTACTTTGCTGCACCCTTTATATTTATTTGATAGAGTCTTGCTGCTTCAAAAAAAAAATTTAGTTATGAATCATTTTATAAAAGATTGTAAAAGATTACAAAGGAGAGTTTGTTAGCTAACATCCAATTGATCTACCATTTCTTGACAAAGATAAGCATCAGTTTCAACATCATGACTGGGTAGCATGTTCCATACTTAAACAAACCTGTTCTTACCATCTCCTTTTCCAGGTTTTATTTTCACTTCCATTTAGTTTCCAGACATCTCCTGGGTCTTGTTTCACAGTTTCAAGTTCACTGGATTAAGTGCATCAACAACCCTAAGGATTTTAAATATTTGAATCAGTAATGTTCTCCATTGAAGACTAAAAAGACTCAGTCACTTTAGTCTGTCAGCCCACTAAGAGTGCCAGCCCAGGACATACTCTTAATTCCAAGAATGTATCTGGCTGCTCTTCTCTGGGCTATTCCAGAGCAGTAACATCTTATTTGTAAGATCCTGACCAACATGTTACACTGGATTCCAGTAATTTAGAAAAAGGATGAACCCTGCACAGTTAACAAGATAACAAGGAAGCCATAAACTAGGTGATTAGAAATATCCAAATTAATTATCAAAAGGATAAGTATAAAGGCCCAAAAGCCAAAAGAGAGACAAACCTTCAATACCCAACACAGGATCCAGGATCCAGGAATCAGGAATCAGGATCCAGGAATCAGGAATCAGGAATCAGGAATCAGGAATCAGGAATCAGGAATCAGGAATCAGGAATCAGGAATCAGGAATCAGGAATCAGGAATCAGGAATCAGGAATCAGGAATCAGGAATCAGGAATCAGGAATCAGGATCAAAGAGGAGGCAATCCTAAAGTCCATAAACCAAGAAGCAGTCAAGAGCAGGTTCCCAGGAGGCCCTGATGTGTGCAGTAACTCAACAGGTACAACCCAATACTGAGCAAGGTAGAAACAGACAGCAGGGTTTAAGTAGGCTGAAGGGGAGGTGCGGTCATAGGTTAACGAGGTTGTGGTTAGCCTATGCCTCCCCAGAGTGGATGAAGTAGGCCATAACTGTATAGGTGCCCTCTGGTGGCGGGATGCTGGTACTGAAACACAACATTGTGAATAATATTCTTAAATAAGGTCACACTTGCACTGTCATGTTTGTGCCATAACCCGAATTAACATTACTACACCATGGAGTGCCAGAGGAGTCTCACCACACCTCAGTCAGATGGTTGTCATGGTTATACAATCAGACCGGAAGCCTCTTCCACCTGTGCACAATTTGCAACCACTTCCATTGCAGGTGAATCAGGCTATTTAAGATCTGCCTGCACATTATTCAGGGCTCTTTTCTCAGACTGATGCTGCGGTCTGAATCCTAGTTTTGCTGACTAGTCTTGAGTTCTCTGCTTGTGCACCTTTCTGAGTTCTCAGGTGTTTCTGACATCTTCATAAAGGTAGCACTAAGTATAATAGTGATTAAGCCATAGACTGAGGATACAAAGATCATTATATTTTGGTAACTTTAAAGTTATGCATTTTTTATCTTTGGTATCATTAGGAATATGTGTCTCGGGAATGAAATAAGCTGATGCTTGGTTAAAGCTTCTCCCTTCTTAACTTACTTACAATTAGCATGTCTTTGGACTATGGGAGGAATCTGGAGCACCAGGAGGAAACCCACATCGACATGGAGAGAACATACTGTACAAGTTCTGTGCAGACAGCAACCCAGGGCCCTAATGCTGGGAGGCAGAAATGCAAAACACCAAGCCACTGTACTGTGCTGCCCTTGCTGGAATTAGACTACTCAATATTCGTTTTCTCTAGCTTTTCTATTTGTGTTACATCCCTGGTGCATGTTGTACCAAGAGGGTCTGCCAAAGGTTCAGCATAAAAAAAAAAAAACATGAGACAAGAGTAAGGAACACACTACCCTTGATTAGTATCCTTGCACAGCATTCTTGAACAGCTAAGGACTAATTTGGAGGTTTAATGATTTTGGTGGCCTTGTTCTCCTGTATCTAAAAGTCTGGCTGACTACCCTGCATCTGAAAGTGATTGAGTTTGTAAGTCTGTTCAGTTCTTCCCCACATCTGCCAAAGCATTTAGCCTCAGAGTCTGTAAACTTTGCAAAAGTTTGTCACAATTTATTAGATAGCTCCTGTATGATTTGTTGCTTTTTTAAAATGTGATTAAAGAACATATTTCTAATCCAGAAAAAACAATCATTTCAATAGCATTAGTTGTTTTCTTCTTTGTACCATTGGCATTCTTTCACATGCATTAAGAGTGTTAGGTCTCAGTCCTGAGCTTTATTATTCAGTATTTCAGAGTCTGATCTGAACGGCCATTTGGATATCCCTGATGTTCTATGCTGTTTTCGTTTAAATGGCAAATCAAGGTGACTCAGTAGGAAAAACAAAATATAAATATAACTCGATCATTTATGATTATGGAAAGTTCATATGGCAAATGTTGAAAACAATCACAATGTAAAAACTTAAATAAGAAAATAAACAATTCTTCAGCAATGTATTCTTTACATGGAGATCTAATAAAAATATTAGTTATAAAACTGGTTAATAATAGTGTTAATATTTAATGATTTGCATTTTGCATTGTAAAACATACACACAAAGGACTTGATATGCATTTTTCAGTACACGTATGGACATGAGTAACATTTTAAATTTGGGGTTATAATATTTTCCTTACTACAGTTTAGAGAGTAAAGCTGTAAGTTCAAATCAATCACACATAATAGGAGAATCAAAATAAAATTATTGTATCATGGCCTTAAGATAAAAGAAGGGGAGAGATTTATGTAGACAGTCCCCTGTGCAGAGTTTATTCATAGGTTTTATATTTGAATTATATGGTTTTTAAAAAAAATATTTTGTTATATGAAATAATGCTCATCTGCCAAAGGGCTAGATCACTACTGTACTGTATATGAACTGGTCAGTAATGAAAAGTACATGAAACCAAAATTATGAGCATTGGTAATGGCCCCTCCACCTCTTTCCCTACAGTTGTACTCTTTTCATGATGTGCATGATTAGCCACTGACTTAAACAGGCAGACAGATTAAGAGCTGATATAAGCCAACCAGAACTTTATTAATTAAAACAGGTTGAGTCATTTTCAAATACCACTTAGCTGATGAGAATCCTGATGAGCTCAATACAGGGGTCTCAGTCCTGTGCTTGCCATTAATTATACACACTGGTTTATTCACAAGGTTAAATGACACAGTCACCTGGATATGGATAATGTGTTGTGATGCATATGGCATTTACAGCACCCAGCAGCCGTATCCTTAATGGAAATTATCACAATTTTCTCCCCTGGGGATCTGGCTGTACTATTCTGTTGCCTCTGTGTTATTTCTGCATTTTCATTTTTGTGAATTTAAATTGAAATTAAACAGTGACATGATTTCTCTAATGATTACATAGACAGATAGGGTTTATAACAACCTTTAGTAAACAGTTAAGTTAAACAATAATACATTACATTTTCCAATAGCAATTAAGCAGCTTATGGTACATATATACAAAAAAAAGAATAGAAAAATACAAACATATACTGTAGTAACATACAAAGAAAAAAATGAAAATAATCGTTTTTTAATGTTTAATCCTTTACCTCATGCGTCACACCCCCCAAAATTTTTAAAGCATCCAGCTGGTGAAGCAGTTAATTACAAGAAAACAATATCACTACTTTAAAGGTCACAACAACTTCACCAGTAAGAACACCGTTTATTAATTTGTCTATTTAAACCTTTGTTTAAACAAGTGCTGCCTGGCCAAATAAATGAACGTCAACAACACACACAAAAATCCATACTGAATTAATCTTTCATAGTAATACACCACAAGATCATTCACCAGCCAGCAGCTGCAATGGTACATAATTCCATAGCTCACTTATTGGAACCATATCTCACAATCGTACACCTTGGTCTGAGAATTTCACACATGCTGAGATGAATGAAGTGGTTAGAAAATGCATGGATGTTGTGAATTAACCTCCACACATCCACTAAATCATAAGTGGACAAAATTGACACCAGCTCTCTAATTGACGTACAGTAAGTTGAGGTTCTGAGCTGTTTCTGTCAAGATGCCCATCCACAATACAATTAAAATCTTCACCTAATTAAACTGTTTGGTCACATGCACACTGATCTGAAACATCATACAGTATTTGAAAAAGATAATTCCCTGCCATCTTTGGGAAACGTGGAGTTCCTGCTACTCATTAAGGTATAAACTCTGAAACAGCAACACTTTCAAGCTTAATGCTACAGTTGGTGAAAATAAAATGGCAACTCCTTGCACCAAAAAGACTATTTAGAATTTTGCCCTGTTGTCATTATACCACTGTTTTGTTTCAATTACAATTATGTCTCCTGTAAGAAACTATATTAATAATTTCCTGTGCTAGTCAGAAACTTCTGCTCATTTAGCTTTTATTTCTCATTTTATTAACATTCAAAATGCCAAACTATATATATTACATTACAGAGAAAGAGAAATAAGAACAGGCAAAAACACAGAAAAAAAGACAAGTTATCAGGATAACAATATCTTGAAGAGCCTAGACATTGATATTACATCTCAGAGCAGTACAAAACCTTACTCAGAATATTTCTTAAACAGTTTCATAATTTTACCTCAATTCCTAATACCTTAGCAACTTGCTGGTTAGAAGTAATAAAAATGCAAATTAGGCAAGTGATCCAGTACTTTAATCCTCCTACTTCTATGCCATTCCAGAAACCTTCAAATACTATGAGCACTGTAACCTTGGAGCGATATGTTGACTGAACAGCAACTAAAAATTTATTAATGGATCAATCGCTGTCCCTTGTATCAGACCAACTACTCTGTCCTCCTGTGCTGTCCGTATTGTAGATTAAACTGTCCTTTTCAGAATTTCATGAATGTTTAAATGTGCTCATCCTCTTAGGCAACTTAAACTTTCTCTTTCCTTTCTCTTCTCTTTCCTTGCATACTCACATTGGCTGATAATCGCAGCAACCTGAGAATCATCACCATCTTCTAGAAGATGTTACTGGTTGCACAGGATTAAATTGGACAATGTGCCTGGCTGAGGTTTCTGAATGCACAGACGCAAGGTGAAAATGTACGGTGGCCCTTGTTTATGTTTCCACTTCAATCTCTGAGTATCGTACCGTATTCTCCTCGTCATTAGTCGAGCCTGAAGGCCTCTTTTAATGACACATTTTAATGGACACATTTCTTGCGGGGACTACAAGTGGAAAAGCAGAAACTATAATTTCTTCACTAAATCTTCTTGGACCACTGTTTGAACTAGATATTCAATGCTTCTAGAAATTCTGGAAAAGACAGATGTGTTGACCAGCTTTTCTGTGAGAGTCAGACAACATAGTCTGGCAATATTTCTGAGATGAAGTTTTTATAATATTCTGCACATAAGAAAGTCAAAAGTCAAGCCAGGATCAAATATCACCCCTAAATTCTTTGGTTTTGATTGAAATTCAGCTACAGTACAGAACATCCACAGATAGGGTTACTGCACTGGCTTTACTTAGATGATGGGAGGTGCCAAGAATTATCAGTTTAAGTGAAGGAAATTTGGGGTGATTCAGGTTTTTATATCAAAGATGCAATCACAGAGCTAAATTTTCACATTTTCAGTCTCCCAACTGAAACCTCAAGTTTACTTCAAAAACGTTTGCGTAGTGTTTTAATCAGATATTAGTTTTGATATTATTCCAAACTTTTCCTGTAATCAAGCAGGGAGTGAATTTCAAATGTTTGGATGCTTAGAAGAAAAATCCCATCTCCTTTTTCCACTTCTCCGAGGAGATCTTATTTCCGATAAAGGCAGCAGTGATAGCACAAGGCCTGATCTCTAATTGAAGATAATTTTATACCAAAAGGAAACAACAAATTTAGATTTAGAAAATTCCCTGAAAACAAATAGATTTGTCAGTAAATTATCGCTCTGTACTGGATTTATAAAACTTAGACCAATGGTGTGTTCAATGCTATTTTCAAAAAATCTGTTATCGATCCAAAACAGTTCAATTTCTTAGAGCAGTTACTGAGCCACATTATATATATTTGAAAGCTTTTGTTTTCATGTTTCAAAAGTGCTTTGCATTTTAAAATATGTACTCTAGGACAAAAAATACGAATGAAGAATGGAATTGATAAAAATATGTCAACGAACAAGAAGAGTTCAGTTACTTTTAGATTTAGAAATATACTTTCAGATATTTCTGGATCCAATGCAAAAAAAAGGAAATGAAAATTGGATAATTTTGTGTCACTTTACCACACTTTCACAGTACTGTATATATACACTTGGTACAGAACCTTAACTCTTGCCTTTTGAAGAAGATTTGGCCATTTGACCATGAGAATCATGGTTATTACAAGAGGGTAAATGTTTACTACACTAATTAATAGTGCAAAGGAGCACAAAGGAGCGAGCTGCGTCCTTAATGTAGAATGTTTTCACCAGGTACAGTAGATCATTTTCTGGATTACATGACTGCATTATACAAGATTGTGTTACTGTGGTTTATTATAAAGTTATTCATCTGTATCTTTTGGAGATAGAGCTAACGCAGAAATAATAGAGAGAAATTATATAATAATACCGAGGAAAATAGTGTTTAAAAGACGCCACGGTACCAAGAGGTATTCATCTTTTGGTTGCCTCCATTTTTTTTGTAATTGCAACAAAAGTCAAATGTGTTTTACTGCAAACACTAAGTGCACTTCTTAGCTGACACTGAAGTATACTCTATGAGTCTACTGCTTTTTTCACTTGGCTCTTTGTGGAAGCTGGTCTATTTCTTGGCTAATACATTGAAACGTGGTGCACCTGTGAAGAGATCATTGCCCCTGTGGTCCTCAAACATTAAAATCAATCACACAGATAAATAAGCACTCAGAGGGAACTACTAATGTCAAGGAATTGCCTGAAGCGTGGGGGGGGGGGGGGGGGGGTGGTTGGGTTGGCGTAAGGTTGTGGTTTAGGGGGTTACGTTTCCTTGAGTTTTTGCATATAATTATATCTGTTTCCTTCTCTCTTTAAGATTCGCCTGCCCTACAGCAGATGACAATCATCACAGATTGAACGACACACTGTTTGTCTAGACACCCGTTAATTACCAGACAGTCACAGGCAACACATCAGAAGTGTGGGGGTACTGAGCAGGGTGAGACTGGACCTGGAACAGAGGGGCAGAGAGGGTTAGAGAGAAGAGAGAAATGAAGGAGAGACACTCCGTGACGCCTGGTCACCTGTGTGCAGCCAGCTGCACAGGTAACCGGGAAAGAGGGAGGCAGTGAGAGTAAATGTTCCATCTTTGTCGGCAATGTTAAACTGCAAAAAGACAGAGAGGGTTCGGCACACATCTGCCCTTTATTTACCATATTTCAGACCTTCCGAACAAAACGGCTGTGAGCCATCAACACTCACTAATGCCGTAACACGGTGTCAAAACATTAAGATGGCAACATCAGAACTGCAAACCCTACACCGTGTGCTGATATAACATCCCCCACTTGTTTATGTCTGCCTTTCCTGCTGGGATCACCCAGACACTCCCGTCCCTCATTCCAGACTCGGAGATGTGGCCAGAAAGAGGATGTTTAAGCTTTCGCCAGTGGATGTCAGGCCCAGGCGCTCTCTTTTTTCCCTTGCCCTGTACTGTGGCTTACAGCCAGGACAGAGGAAATATGATGGAAGACGTAGAATTGGACTGTGGGGACTGAAGAGGAGGTTAGAGACTACTGAAGGACTATGAGTGTTTCATCTTTGATGTGGAAGCAGGAAGCGTGCCTAGATGATTGGACTGGGCCGATTTGTGAAAAGTGGTGCTGTTTTACATTTTTTTGGCCTGCAAAGAATGGGCCCTAACTTTTCTCTTTTCTCCTGCTCTTCTGTTGGCTGAGGACTACAGTATAGTGCTAAGTTATTATTTTTTGTGTGTATGTTTTTGTTGTGGATACCTTCATTTAAAAATGAAAAGCTTAAAAGGTTTCGTTAAATGCAAACAACAGCCGGAGGACTAAAAATGAATCTGTGTCGCGCTGGTCTGTGGGTGGTCCCAACAGTCGGTGCAGGCAAATGGGTTCTAGCAAATTTGAAATAGCTAGATGCTGTGGTAGGCTTAAATACCTGTAGTGATCACTACTATAGCACATGACCATTACATTGCCTCAGCTTCTGATTTAAAATGACGTAGAATTAGGTTTCTGAACAAATGTTCTCATTATGCTACAGTATGTTAAAGTCCATTACCACACACGTATACTGTATAAAAATCCTGTGTCAGAAGTTTTAAAGATACAGAATAAAAACATAATATGTTTTAAAGATATTTTAAAGATATGTACAGTATTTGCAAGGGTTGTACAGTAATGCAGACATCAGCCTTGTTTCCTTACAGAGCTGAGGCCCTGGGTTTAATTTCTGGGGCAAACTCGGTCTCTGTAGAGTTTGCATGTTCTCCCCGTGTTCACAAGGGTTTCCTCCGGGTGCTCTGGTTTCTTCCCACAGTCCAAAGACATACTGGGAGGTGAATTGACTTCTGGGAAACTGGCCCTAATGTGAATGTGTGCGTGTTTTTGTGTGTGTGTTAAGCAAAATTTGGTTTGGTCTGGTACCTACTGTATATCATGGTACAGTTGACATACAGTTCTATAAAGCAGCTGAGAACCAAGCCTACACACTAATTCTACTGTACTTTATAGCCTGTTTTAGTACTGTGACACACTATCTGATCTGCATTGTTAAATGTTCATTATCAGGCTACTACATTTTTACTATATTGTATCTGGTATCTGTGAGGTTATCCGTTTCTGAAATAAAGTAGTAATTTGGTTTTTTGAAAGAAAATACTGTAATACTGAATGATGTGAAAAACTCTCAGCCTTGGTTTATGTCAAACCTGTGTCCCAACTGTATGCCTTATCATGCTTCAAGGCCTTTTCAGCAAAAGGAAGTGTTAAGGCTGTTTTCCTAACCCTCTCAGCCTTAACACCCAGCTAGGGGTCACCCCAGGCTTTTGTGCTCCGTCTGTTTAGGCTGACACTGTGCCTGTTCCACAGCCTGACAATATCTCCCCTCATAGTTTCACCGGAGGACATTACCTCTGACATTCTTTAACCATGGCACTGTCACCCAACATTTAGAAAGGTTTTCAAAGATGATTTTGGACAGCCTGCTGCTCTGAGGTAGGTTCTGTATGCTTGGGTCTTTAAACAATTTTAGAAGGGCAGCATTTCAGAATGTCACACAGGTGTGGGGAATTAATCAGCTTCACCTGAAATACAAACAAAGGCACATCAGGAGCTTAGTGGGACAGTAGGGTTCAGGAATTAGCAGTGCTCCCATGACTAGGCCTGACAGTGTTTTTCAGAAATATTTTAGGATGAAAGGGAGGAATATAATGTAGGCTAGAAAGAGTGAAGATGTGGTTTTTCCTATTTTTACATTCTGTGGGTGTATCAAGAATGACTTATTTTTCCCATTCTGTAAACATTCATTAGATCATGAAAGAATGCCAGTCTTCTGATGTATGGGAAAAATGTGTTTGAGTAAGTGGGACTGGTCTGTCTTCAACTGTCCTTACCACATTTTACAGGTGCGCTTTTGAGACTGTGCTCTCATGTGGTATTACAGTGGGGTTTGGCAGCAGCTCGTTGTCTGACTGGAAGGCATTACAGGGGGTGATCAGATCAGCCCAGTCCATCACTGCAGTACAGCTCCCCTTTATTTCAGACATTTTTACAACTCACTGTCTCAGGAGGGCTGGAAGGATCGCTAAGGATACCAGTCATCCTGGTTTCTCATTTTTCTCCCCCCTTCCCTCTGGTAAGCATTATAGTAGCATAAGGGCACATACAGTACTGTATGTCCAGGTTCAGAGACAGTTTCTTCTCACAAGCTGTCAGATTACTGAACTCTACCCCCACCACTTGCTCACACTGATGTGTTTTTTTTTCCTAAGATGTACTGTATGTTATTTAACTTGCTGTTGTTGCTGCTGCTGTTCTGTGTTCAAGTTTTTGGTATTTTTGTAACGTATTTGTGTGCTTTGTATTGGAGCATACACACAAATACGCATTTCATTGCACTTGTGCATATGACAATAAACTGAATTGAACCACATTCACAGGATGCACAGACAGAATCACAGGCATGTGAATGGCAGTGGGAGAATTACCAATAGGTGGAACTGCTTTTCCTTAACTGTTTAACACGAGCACTGTCGTGATTGAGAACTGAATCATGATAATGAGCACTCATTCAGTCTAATGGTCCAGGTGTTGCTGATTCAAGCTTGGACCATGTCTCTAGCTAGCTGTGGCCTAGAACCATCTGGTGGAACACAGCTGAAAGAGGGTCGCAGCAATGTAACAGGACCACCAAGGGTATTGTGGGTATTAACAGGGCAGAGTTCTGTCTGCGGTTTGCAGAACGAGGACTCCTTTAAAGAACTTTGTGAGGCTGTAGTTCATTGTACTGGTTTCATCAATGAAAGACACCCTTGTCCTCCAACTCTCATGTACGGCAATGCAATGAATCTGTCACAAGGTAAACTACCTATTTTTTTTGTTTCCATTAAAAAAGAACAATTCCAAACTGGGTGGGTATATAAGAAAACATAAATTCCAATTCAAATTTTTAATAAAAAATTAAAGATGTCTTAATGATATTCAATAGTATACTGATAGTCAATAACACCTTAAGCAGAGGCGATGTCATATGGTTACACCCGATTGCTTTCTTTGGTGAGGTCAGGTGAGTTTTTCACTGTGCCAGAGAGTTAAGGATGATGCTTTAGTTTTGGCCAAATACATTCAATAGTAAGTCCTTCACAGGAGTGGCAATGCAGAGAAGGGCACTGCCTCACATAAAAAATGAAATTACTAAGAATGCCACATGGTTGCAGTTCAGGTAATTATCACCAGGAGCTTATAACATGTTTCACTGGTAATGGCACAAGTTGGCAAAAGACAAGAACAACATTTCCACAGCACTGAATATGCAAATCAGATTACATTTCAAATCAGGGAACTCACATACCAGCGACAAAAGATGAACACAACTTAAAAAA
Organism: Lepisosteus oculatus; assembly: GCF_040954835.1. NCBI lineage: Eukaryota > Metazoa > Chordata > Actinopteri > Semionotiformes > Lepisosteidae > Lepisosteus > Lepisosteus oculatus. The sequence goes on from NC_090701.1 coordinate 39,810,651, forward strand.
ATATATCTTATGTGATGAACATCTTTTACGCTATGACCTTTTCACGCTGTGATACAGGACTGAAAACAGCAAAGCTTTTCTGTCAGGTGTAGGATTCGATGTAGCTCATTCTAACCATGGTCAGTCGTCCTGGTGACAGGAGCCCATTGTGTTTGATAAAACAGAGAACGCATCTGCCAGATCCCCTCACCCCAACACTGGCAGCCAATGTGTGCGCCAATGATGTGGCCACAGCCAGCAGAAAAATAGCAGCTTCCAGGACTTACCTCAAAGCTTTTCTGACTCAACGTGCTGATCAGTAATCTCACACCCACCAAGTTTGGAATGGGCAGTTGTGTAAGATTCGGCTTCCATTTTCAAAGACTATGCTTCATGGGGAGAATGAGTACCTGCAGGCACACACTCCCAACATACTGACCTGTCATAGCTATTCATCTTTTAACTTCTAAATTGCTGGAGCGTCTTTCACCCATGATGCTACAATCCAACACGTGCCACCAGGCAAGCCCGTTTTTTATTGAAAACCAAGAGACCCCCGTCCATCGTGATTATCTGTCTGCCAATTATTCTCTGCTTCCTGGAGATTCACAGTCCTAGATCATTGGTGACCCACATTCAAACTGGTAACACCAGGGCCATAGGGCTCACCCTGCACTTAGAGAGAGCACCTTTACTGATTGAGTCATGTGGGAGACACAGATTTAATCTTTTTGAGACAGGAGCACTGTTCGGCCCAGATGTAAATTATTTTGTTGTTGACTAGCATTCCTCAGATAGGTATTGCATATCCAGGAGGAAGAGGCAAAAGTATTTTTGAGACACTTCTGAATCATTTTAATACATCTTATAAGGCATGAGCCCTAGCCTTCTATAAGCACACGGTAAACAGCATCTTCAGTTCCCAAACTAAAATGGTAATTGTTTGTGATCCCAGTAATCAACTTAATTGAAAATCATTTTCTTTTATTAGGATACTAGTCAGTATCATTCCATTTAGCTAAATTGCATAAGGACATAATGACTTTGTAATCACTTCATCACAAGGCACAGTCTTGAGGGAAAGATTAAGCAAAACATTGACCGAAACGGTGCACCATGAAAATGTAAAATAAAGATCAAATATGAACATTCTTGTAAGGCCTTTGAACAGATCTTTGTTGTTTTTGGGGACTGCACTGGACTCTGAACGGTACGGATTTTGATTGTGTGTTTTTACAGAAGGGAAACATTTACAATGTATTGTAATAATGTGCTGTTGCAGCCCTGGTTTATATCAGCCATTATCAGCCATTTTAATTGCACACAGGTATGCTCCCCAGCATCCAAATTATAATCAGAGTGAAATATAGCTGGTACAATATCTGATCTGGGAATTAATTCTCAACTTTTCTTTTCCATCACAATTTTCATTTCCTGCATTTGCAAGCTGGAAATATTTATGGAACATCGCATGGTTTTGGTTTACATAGAAAATCAACTACAGTTGTGGAAATGTACTGATTTAGCAAAAATAGGCACCTTAATCATTTTTATGGATTGTAAGAATTTATCAGTTTTATGCTTTTTTCTAGACACTGAGAATAGAAATGGCATTGCTGTGGGGCAGAAGAAATGAGGTTTTCAAACCCTGTTGTGAAGATGAGCAGGGTCCAGGAAAGTGCACAACAAGGGAGAAGTGATGGGTAACAATAAACAACGCTGACAAACGTGCCCTCTATCCCAGAATTGACTGAATGGATTATGGATACTATAAGAGTATCTGAAAGCAAAGCAGTGTATCTAAGTATCTAAAGCATTTGTTCCATCACTGCCTGCTATTATGGCCTTTATGTTCTTAACTGGTATGAAGAATTTAATAACTACTGCTGTGCTTTCATTAAGTCACACCGGAGGCCATTGGTGTTTTGAACCTGTGAGTTGTCTTAAATATAAACATTTTAACTGAATTCATGATAGCTGGTTCTGCCTGAATGCGATTTAAAATATGTGGACATGCATGTTTTTATTACAGTTCTGATTTATACAGTATATGGTTACAAGTACTGTATGTAATGTATATACTGTATGGTGATGGCTTTTAAAGACTGAGCACTGTCTGTGCCCTAATGCTGTAAAAGGTCTTGTGTTTTGTTTTTGTTTTTAATCAGAATTTTAAAATACTTATGTTATACCCACAGGACTAGCTGATTGTATTCTTCATGTCTCAACACCAATCTGCATCATTGCACACTTCCTACCTTCCAAATTGTCTTTTTATACCTCACAGGCTATGTAGGCCTGTGCTGGAGATTCAGTGGTCACGGGCAATTGGACGAAAGGTGTGTCCCTCACTCGCCACAGCACATGGAGGCCACAGGCTGCAGTCTCTGAGAGCTGAAAAATCACTGGACAACTAATCCCTCCCTATCATTTTCAGTACTGTATGTGTCCATTGAACACTAACCAAATAAAAATAAAGAAATGTCCCTATCGCTTGCCTAATCATCTTTTTAGAATTCTATGAACACACAAAAACAGTATTGGACACATACAGAGCACATGACATGAAGAACTGAGTTTTTTAAAAAGTTTTTTAGTTAGTTATTGGCATACCACAGGGAAAAGTACAGTACATGGACCACTGCTATTCCTAATTTCTATCAATGATCCATATTTTGGTATAGTAAGTATAAGCAATGAAGTCTGCTGATACCAAATATGAGGAGAGTTAATATTGAAGAATCAATAGATTATATTTTGTCGCCTGAAGATGACATTTAAAGTAGACAAGTGCAAGGTTTTGCACGCACAGTGTACAGCGTGCATGAACAACGATACACACACCAGTGGACACAAGAGGAAACTGCAGTGCATGGAAGTGCATTTAGAAGAGAGAATAGGAGGCATGTCTTTACTCAAAGGGTTAAATGAATATGGAACAAGTTACCCAACCATGTGGTTGAAGCCATTCAGTAAATGATGATTAAATGTCAATTAACTGCTAATTACCAAACTTGCTGATGGCCTCCTCTGGTTTATAATTCCTAAGGGTTAAGATGACCCATTTAATTATCTTTATCTTTAACAACCCCTTTGACTCTGCAATTGTGGGGTGTATTAGAGAGGGGAGGGAGGAGGAATATAGGAGCTTGATTACCAATTTTGTGGAGTGGTGTCATCTTAACCATCTCCAGCTTAACACCAGCAAGACCAAAGAAATTATATTTGACTTTGAAGGAATAAGTCTCCGCTGAGCCCTGTTTCCATCCAGGGTGAGGACATAGAGGGCGTACATTCCTACAAGTACTTAGGGGTACACCTGGATGATAAGCTGGAGTGGTCTGGTAACACTGACTCCCTGTACAAGAAAGGTCAGAGCCAACTCTTAGGAGACTCAGGTCCTTTGGTGTGTGTGGAACACTGCTACACATTTTTTATGAATCAGTGGTGGCGGCGGCCATCTTCTAAGCTGTGGTGTGCTAGGGCAGCAGCATCATGACAAGAGATGCAAATAGGCTCAATAAACTCATCAAGAAGGCTGGCACTGTGCTGGGGATGAGCCTTGACCCCATGGAGGTAGTGGCTGAGAGGAGAATGCTGACCAAGCTCACAGCCATCATGAACAACACCTCTCATCTGTTTCATGGGACTGTTACTGGGCAGCGGAGCACATTTAGCAACAGACTGCTCCAGCTACAGTGTTCAAGGGAACGTTTCCGCAGGTCTTTCCTCCTGGCGGCTATCAGGGTGTATAACGCTGCCCTGGGCTGGGACTGTTAGCAATTAGACTGATTAGAACATTATTAGAACAGGCGGCACAGTAGTTAGAAGTGCTGCCTCACAATACTGGGGCCCTTGGTTGAGTTTAAAAGACCTCCCCGTGTTCACATGGGGTTTCTCTAGGTACTCAGTTTCTCCCGCAGTCCAGAAATATACAGGTGGGATAATAAGCTTCTGGAAAAACTGGCCTTGGTGTGAGTGTGTACTGCATGTCTATCTGCCCCTGATTCAGGGTGTATCCTGGCTTGCACCCATGGTTTGGTTCAAGTGGTTAGAAAATGGATGGATGGATGGAAACATTAGGATGTTTTTGCAACTCTATCAGTGTCTCCAATTTGTATAAAAAGTTTCTTTCCTGCATGTGCTGTTTGGGCTCCTGTGGGTATCAGTGTTATGTCTCACCAGTCTCCAGCTGCACTCTTTCACTGAGGTGTGGTATCACTCATTAGTGACTGCTCATAGGCTGTTTTCTACGGACTCGAAAATGCTGTGGGAACAGGGTTATCCACCTTTGTCTTGTAATTGTGTGACACTGTGAAACAACTGAGATGCAGACTATTCCCTTGGGTCCCTGTTGAAACAATATTGAAGCACTAAAAGGGGTATTTTCCAGGATTAAATGTTAATTGCATTAAAATCACTTAGTGCTTCATTAAGTACCATCTGTTTCTTCATAGTTCCCTGATTTCACAATTCATGATGAGCTTCCTCAAGATTTATTAGTGAAAAGAAAATCCTGTTGATCAGGAGTATAGTGCAGTCAGTAAATTACATTGCTGAACCCACAAGAGGTGGAATGATCTGAGAAATGCCACTGTATGTAGAGATTCACATTTTATGTTAATTTATTGAATGCTTAAACAGAAATTTCTGGATGTGGACTGATTAGACTGTTGCAAAAGCAGGAACTGTATAAAAAAGTAAACAGAGAAAGGTCTTTAACAGCATGATTGCATTGTGATGCCATTGTGATGAATTGTGTTTTGATTATGATTTTCTTTGTGCACACACAGTATCCACAGATTGTATAACTGTAAACCTAGCAATCTCTGAAATAAACATCCATTTTATTTTGTTATTCCATTCATAAAATGTGGATCCAGAACATATTGACCTTCACAAAATAAAAGAGAAACTTCAGAAGAGAAAGCACTAATGAGCTACATATTTAAGATGAGATGAGATGACTGAATGGGTTCTGTTGCAAGAAGAGACACACTATAATGCGGTCATTCGTTTGGCAATAAAGTCACAAAAAAACCTGCTCATATTCAGAACCAGAAGAAGAGGAAATGTCCATTTAATCTTGACTGTTTCATAATATGTATTTCGATAGGGGGCACTTTTCCACTGCTGGTGTTTCATGGATAAGGAACTCGGACTGCAGCATGTTTGCAGCTGCCTGGCAGGTGTACGGGCCAATCAGGAAAACAGGATGTGCTGATTAACGTTTTGTCATCTGGGAAGCAGGCATCCTGAACAATCACAGGGTAAGTCCAAGGTGCACAAACAGACCGACAGGTCAGGAATCGGAGATCATTGTTCTGACCATGTATGAACAATTCTCCTGTAAGTCAAAGTGATTATCTATGTGCACAGTACTTTCTTTTTTAATGATAAACTTTGTCCATCAATGTGATTACATTTCTTCTTATTATTGTTATTTAGATGACATCTTTATCCAAAGTGACTTAGCAAAATATGAATTGTGTAAAACACATAATGATAAGTGTTGCAAAAAATAAAATCAAATTGAACTAACAGAATCATGAATTCTGTATAATATTTACATAAAGGAACATTTGGGATAATTCAGGGCAGCTACCCTCATCAGCCAATGCACAAACAAACTTGGAATAATTTTAGCAGACCTCAAATGTGTTAAATGTGATGCTCTTTAAACCACATACTATACTTAAACCACATATACAGTAGATTAGTAGAACAATGAATTTATTCATCAGTATTTATATAAACTGTTAAAATCTTTCTTTGTACAGTATATGTGATTTTGTTAATAATCACACAGTAGGTTATCTTACTATACTTCTCCTTGATTTAAGTATTCTGGTGAAGAGGACGTGCTGTCCTTGCTCGTAATTGCTCTTTATAAATGCTTTAGGTATCTTTGCAGTTTATTAATTTATCTGAGCATAAATTATTTATCCAGGACACAGAGATATAACTTTTCAATTCCTGAGGTGTTGCCTAGTTACAAAACAGTGAAGAGGGGAAAAAAATATACCAGGATTAAAACATGTTGTTTTTTAAATATAGGAAAAAAACACAGAACATTTTAAAACCCACATTTATACTTATACTGAAACTTATACTACAATAAAATTGAATTGGCTTAGTAAGATAACCAAAAGCCCTTACATAGTACTTTATATGCATACCTCATACAGTATAGAAGTACCGTTTTATAGTATTCTGCACTGGCAAGTGTTCCCTAGTGTTAATGTACAGTGCTGCAATTATTAAAAGATTACTTAAGAGAAAACAGCTGGATTATCCATTCATTAATGAAGTTTTAAACTGTTAAAAACACAATCATCATTATCTAGAAAAGATTCACGTGGCATAAATACAAGAGATTGCAATGTCACTGTGAAAGATGAATGTTACAGGACTTGTGCAGTGATTTTTTTCAATAAATATTGAGTTAACTTCCTTTTTGTCACCCATACAAAAGGAATGAAAATAGTCTTAAACCATGGCATGTGCAGTTTACCATGAGCAGCTTTGAGCAGCATAATCTGAGATTGTTCAAGTGGGTGGCTGCGTCAGCATGCGTAGTCTGCAACACGCTGCAACAGGTGTGAGCTGAAGAAGGCTCCACAGCCGAAACGTTGTGTTTTCTCTCTTTTTTTAGCATGGAATAAACCTATTACTTGTTCCTTTGCATAATCTGAGGTTTAACACAGACTGAATCAAACATTCTCTACATGATGCATTCTAGTTCTGCCATTCAGGTTTCATCTGACAGCTCCCACCATCTTTTGTTCCCTACCTTCATCTCCTTTTTCAGTCCACTCCCACCATTCCAGTTCTCTTTGATTTCAATGGGTGATTTTCTCCCCTTCTGTTCTGATATTGCTGATATTCAAAAGGTCTTTCTTTATACTCTTACTTTTCATTCAGAATAAATGGATCCTTCCAGTTCTGAAACCTCCTACTATTACTATACCTCCTTCTAGCCTCATACCTTCTGCTGATTCCTGACTCAGATATTTGTTCTTTGCTCCTGAGTTACAGAAGGATCACCTTGAGGAAAGATCACAGACAGTAGACCTCAGTCATCTCTTGCCACTTGCTCAAAGTCTCCTCCCAGAAACTCATGTGGTTTGTGGATTTAAGATACCAGGGGGCAAAAACATATGCTTTCACTGCTCATCAACTATGGGAGAAATGTGAGGAACAACACAAGTCTCTCAATGTGGTCTTTGTGATCAATGACCTTTGATTTCATCAACCTAGAATCAATGTAGAGGAAGCTCCTGGTCATTTGTCACTATTGTTTAAGCGCTTGATGCCAACATGATAGTGCGATTTTCAACGAACACACCATCTTGAAGTTAAAGTAGTACTCAAGCAAGGCTACATCTTCTCCCCCAACTCCCAGCTGCAGTGGAGCTAAATTACCAAATGGAAAGTCAAATCTTTAATTTCAGAGCACCGGCTGATGGTTTCAAACCTGGGTCATGTCAGCTTTTGACAAATACGAGACTCCTCAAGTGGCAGCTCTCTGCCAAATGTGAGATTAGTCAGTCAGGAGCTCCTTTAGGTTTGGGTGACAAAGTGACCACTGAGGCCACCTGGGCACTTGCAGCCTCTTAGAGCCGTTGGTGAGGGACTCCTGTAGTGGATTGTGGTGACATGTTAAAAGACAAATGAGAGGTAGATGAGTGAGTTAAAATATAAGTGAGTTAGAGACGTATGGCTACACTCCCTCACTCTCCCCTGTGTGCAATGTCATGTTTTGTAGCTGAAAGCCAGTTGGCTAATTTAGCTCATCAACTGGCTATTCCAAATTGGCTGGGCACTGCAAAAACATCTGGAGATTCCAAATATACAGTATATAAATGTCATACAAATAATTTATTCTATACATTTCATGACTTGAGCAATGTCATTACATGATGCGTATCATCAATTTACAGGACTTTTGTCCTGCTTCTAAAACCTGAGGGGTTTTATGGATATTAATCTGACAGGTTATAGGTGGCTTAATAAACCAATAATTAAAACAGAATCTGAATATGTTCTAGAAAATCAAATGCATTTCATCGTTATTTATTGAGGTGTAAAAACGCTCTTGACTTGTGCTGTGAATATGCTTTTGGATGGCAGCTGGGACTGAGTTTGATTGAGTCTTCCCTTATGATTTTAAACTTTTTTGTGGGTAGTTTGGACTACAGCCTGTGTCTGTTATGATGGGAGACTCACTTCTCACAAAAAAACAGATGCAACTGTATTCTGTCTGGATCTCTGAAAGAAGACAGAGTGCTGTTCCAGCTCAGCTCCAGTCCCTTATGAGCTTCACATCAACAGATGAGACCACTGTGCACAATCGTGTGAAAAGTCACTAAAGGTCGTGATGTTGTGCTAAAAATAAGAAAACAGTCTCACATGCATTTTTATTGCCTTCTGGTCTGACTTTAAAACAGAACTGTTCCGTATCTCCAAAAGAAGGCTGACAAAAGGATTCAAGACTTTCAAGAATTTTCCCTCGAGCTCTAGCATGAAGACTTTCTGTTGGCACTACTGTATGTTATGGAGGTGTTAGCATTAATTTGATGGCTTGGCATCTATTGCATCTCAGAATTTCTTATCTGAAGAGAGACAAAGAAAAAGCAAAAAGTCTAGAATCTTGAATCCTGAGCAGGACATCTGTCTCTGATCTGTTTCCAAATGTGCCTTAACTGTCTGTGACTAATGAAGCAAATATATTGTATGTTTAAATAAAAGTAAAAGAGTATAAAGTAAAATGCAAAAGGATGTGACCTTGAGACCTCTAGGGCAGATGTAATGAATTGGATTATACAACCATATAGAAAAATATATGAGTTCAAAGAAGAAAACAACACAACCAACAACACAATATCAGTCTATACTACTTCACAGAGTAATAACGCTTTTTTGGCCATTTTTTAATGTTTGCTCGTCTTGTCAAAGCCATGACCTATGATGCATTAAAGGCCCTTCCAGGAACAGCAATCGTGTTTCATCTCCAAAATGACAGGTTGCATATTTACATTATATAATTATTTTAAACAGACCACCCAGAATGCATATGTTTGGTAAACAAGTGCAACGTATTTAACCTCTCAGGAATTTGGACAAATAAGGAAAGATATTTAACATTATTTTGTTATGGAACAAGTAATAGGTTTATTCCATGCTGAAAAAAGAAGAAAGAAAACACAACATTTCGGCCGTGGAGCCTTCTTCAGGTGTGAGAAAGACAGGGCAGTAAGCAAAGGTAATGTAGCGGGAGAACAAAAGCTGGGAGAGAGGAGGAGCGAGGGGCAGGAGCAGGGGACAGAAAGAGAGGCCAATCAGGAGGTGTGAAGTCAGGATAGGTGTAGAGAGGTGTGAAATGAAACCTGCAAGGAATAGAGAGAATTTAGAAGAAAAGTAGTCTGTCGTTAAGAGAAGGGGGAAGGTGTGATCCTAGCTGCAGGATAATTTGGATTTCAGTAGTCTTTCTGATGTATGAGTTCGGAAAACCGTCTTTGAGAACACAGATGGAGAGATTAGAGTGGTCATGGCCATCAGAGGTGAAATGAGAGACAATGGGCTTGGAGAGATCTTTAATCTTCACAGCCCTATATTATTTTGTTTCATTTGCTGAGAATGCATTTTGTCAGGACAATAGGGCTCCGCTCCACTTCACTTTTTTTGTTGAATTTTTTTTTCATTAATTCTGTATAATATTTACATAAAGGAACATTTTGGAAAATTCAGGGCAGCTCCCCTCATCAAGCAATGCACAAACTTGGAATCTAATTTTAGCAGACCTCTGTCAAATGTGACGCTCTTTAAACCACATACTATACTTAAACCACATATACAGTAGATTAGTAGAACAATGAATTTATTCATCAGTATTTATCTAAACTGTTAAAATCTCACCTTGTACATGTAATTTTGTTACGAATCATACTGTAGTTTCTCTTATCTCTTACGATGCCATGAGGACTTAATTGCTCGGTCATCTTGGGGATTGGACTGACATCCCATGAAAGCATGGAGCATGTTCATGTTGGGTAACTTAAACTATAAAAAAGCAGACATTCATTCTAAATTCCCATTTCAGTTGAATATGAAATATTTACTTGACAAGGGAATACAAAGTGACTGTTAGCTTCCTTACTTCATTGGAAGCTATGAACTAATTTGAAATTGAAGCACCCTTTCCTCTTCTCTGTGCTGAAGTGCTGGAAATTATCTGTAAGCAGAAACATACAGAAGCCAGTATCATTCATTTGCCTTGGGGATAAAGACCTACTTTGATGTCCTACAGGGCATTCTCTACAATTTCCTATAATTGAGAACACAGACAAATACACTGGCTGTGTAACAGGGCTGAGTTTGCATGAGCCTGTTCAAGATGAGGGGCTGTAAGCCCCTTGAAACCTTGTCTGTGCTGAATTCTCCCCTGGAAAGAGACCCAGCCTTTCATTGCAGTGGACTTCCCTTATTGTCTGGATCATAGGCAAGGTGTGCCTGTGAAGCCAGAATACCTATAAGTCACCGTGATTGAATCCTGGCTATACATCAGCTAACACATACAGTACAGTATGTGTCATGGTCTATCATGGTCAGAGCACGATACGTGCCACTTCATAGATAGCAGTGAACTCCACTATGCTAGGCCTCTTGCCACAGGAAAACTCTATGTTGTTTAGGTTTCATGAGATACCTCACTCTGTAGATTAGGTTCTAGCAACCCTACACAGTGCTACACCAGGTCTGTGGTAGGCAGACTGGACAGAACAACATATGTGTACAGGTTTGTGTAAACATGTTCTGGCAAGAACACAGATGCATGCTCCATCCAAGCATAACTCCACTGGGATTTTGCTCATTCCTATAGTATAGAAAATAAATTAAGGTTAATAAATACAACTTAGTAACTAAAGAGCTGCAAAAATGTCTCTTTAGGGGAATTTATTTCACATAAATCAGTTATGCCCGAATGTTTTGAAGTGGCTTTCTGACTCTAGGAACAGGAAAAGTTTCATCAGTGTAATTTCTAAAGGCAGCAGCAATTTAAAAAAAAATCACAATTCATATTATGAAAGACTCACAATCATTCATAAATTGATTTTTTAAAATCATTTTTAGCATGCCATTCTGTATAATATTTCTTGGCTCTTCTGGGGGAAAAGTTAGGCTGGATCCCACCCAAAAATGAATGTTATGGAAAAATATTGTTTTAACCTTAACCATACAGTATCTGTTTCCAGAGATAACAGCTTATAAATTTAACACTATTAACACAAAGCTCAACTGGAAACAGCTATCTAATAGCAATGGATAAAAGCATATGCAATACCTTTTTGAAATTCTATTTACCTGTAGATTCAGACAGTTGAGTATCTGCTCACTGTATACAATGGACTTCATTTTCCAAGGCCCATGTTAATCCCAGTTTTGCTCTTGACACATGTGCATTGTGTTAAAGATAAGATCACTTTATTGACCAATCTGTCTTTTCTCATACCCCAACTTGCTCTATATGACACACACACAGGGAGAGAGGCTAGGGTCAGAGCACAGGGTCAGCCATTTATACGGCACCCCTGGAGCAGTTGGGGTTAAGGGCCTTGCTCAGGGGTCCACTAGAGTAGAATTCCTCTGCTGGCCACGGGAACCTTCGAGCCATTGACGCAAGTCCTTAGCCACAGAGCCACTGCACCGCACCACCCCCCTCAAGACCAACATCTGTCAAAGCATAGACATACCTTTTTGACGCAGATGAGGAATGTTTCACTTCGGCCCAGAGAGAGCTGATCTATTCACCTGGAGGTTCCCATCAGGTAGTGATACAACAGTTTGATTTTTTTTTTTGTTCCGTTCATCTTTTTTTCTCTCGTATAATTTATTTACATGCCTGCACTCAGGCAGAAATTCTTAAAGAAATTGTTAGGCTTTTACAAATCAGCTTGAGAGTGATGCTAAGATGTTTTTTGGCTTCTGAACAAGAATGTACTCCTAACATATGCTTGGCTTTAAAGCACTTACAGTATATTTAGTAACCTACAGAGCACAGCCTGCTACAAAAAGAGCTCCGTTTCAGTTAACTAGACTTGGTGATCTGCAAAGGCTTTTAAATGTACAATATGTTTCCCACCTACCAGTTGAATTATTCATTACGATAAGCTACTTCTCTAGAGGAACAAAGTGTCTGTATCTGCTCCACAGGCCTATCCGTCAGACTAGCACAAGGGTCAAATGTTTCTGACATGAAACCATGAAAGTGACTAAAAGAATATAAATCCTGTCAACTCCAAGGAGTGGTTTTAGGAAAATCAGTTTTTAAATCTAGGTTCCAAGAATCAATACATATTAGAATAGTCTATTGTGTTGTAAGATGAACTTACAGTTCTTGTAGCAGACAGCTGTCACATCATAACAAAGTTGGAGAATCTGTTATTTCTCTGTGATGGTGAATGCAAAACTGAAAGTATTGGCTCTGTACAGCAGGGACGTGCAGAGCAGGGTGGCTACAGTGGCTCAAGCCCCTGTCCCTTTGCCCTCATTGGCTCAAGTGCCCTTTTTACTTGTAGAAAAAAACTCCAACCAATTTATTTATTTTTTGACGATTCTGCTTTTGTATTTAGTACGGATTGCCCATTAGGAAAAAAAAGTTAGACCTAATTGATCTCATTTGAGCACAAGTGCCCGCCTCCTGTTCGTTGTAAAAAGTGGACAAAAAAAAGCAGCAGTAGGCTACTACACCTGTGGAGGCCGTGTTAAACAATTTTGAACAGCGAGAATAGACGCGGATTTTTCAGAAGAACTGTACAAAAGTAACAATCCAAGGGTGTCGTATTGAGCACTTTGTGTTTAAGAGACTATTTTCATTCACCTATTCTGATTGCAAACCGACATACTCGCCACATTACTGTCTGCATGGCTACTTACAGTAACTATCTAGATTTAGTTATCTGAGTAAACAAGCCAGTCTTTTTGTATTTGATATAAACAGCTAACATGCCTATTCTTTGTTGTATATATATGGTTCAGTCACAGAAACAGGAGAGCATGCCTTCAGAAAAAGGGAAGAAAAAAAGAGAAAGAATTAAGGGAGGCAGCTAAAGAGAGTACATCGCTTCATAACTGGGTCACAACTAGCAGCAGACGAACAGGTAAATGGTCATCAAAAAAGCCAGTTCCTTAGTCTACATTCTATGTAAGCCTCAATTACAGAAGAGTCTTACCTCACAAGAATGATTACATCGGTAAATGTTGTAGGACTTACTGTAATTTGAGATGAATATCAAAACTGCCTGTAGCCTATTTACAAAAATATACAGGCTATATGAGTAGTAATTCCATTATCATTTTTGGATATCTCTGCCAACTTCTTTTTAGGACACAACCAATAAATAATTCTATTGGAATTCAATTCATAGCTTAATACAGTATGTAATTATAAAAAATGATGTTGATGCATAAAATAATAATAATAGAGATATAACACTTTATAAGATAAGTAAAGGATCTGTATCTTATTTATGATGGCAGATTATAATTTCTAGCAGCTTCCTGAATATTGTCCCACTATAGACACTTTTTTGGGAAAAAAATCTTTAATTTGATGTGCTGTCATGTGAACTCTTGCTCTAAAGATGGAAAGAGATTGCATTTACAGTAGTATGGCATGTACTGTATTTAGATGGTTATTCTTTTATTTGTTCTGTCCTCTTGTTAAGGTGTTATACCAGGAAAAAAAAAGTTTATGCTCAGTAGAGCATATCTTGTCTGTTAATCAAACATCATCCGCAATTATGGACAACCATTTTTTTGCCGGGACAGTTTTCCCAGAAGACAATTAACCTGCGGAAGTAGGGGTGTACAGTATGTCTTTGGACTGTGGGAGGAAACCCACATGAACGCGGGGAGAACATGCAAACTCCACGCAGACAGTACCCCAGACCTGGAACTGAACCCAGAACCCCAACTGTTCTGTGAGCAGTGTGAGCTGACCACTGCACCATCGTGCCATCCCCAGCTAATTCCATGTGTACACATTGGTTCGGTTCCTCAGGCTCTTGCATTATCTCTTGTGAAGTCTGAATCAGGTCCGACCGTTTGTGTTCCCGAATGGTGAAGCAAATTCCAAATTTACTGCTCGGAACAACACATGGTAACATTTTGGTGTTTTCGTTTTTTTTTTCATTTATTCATTTGATTTTTTGCCCCACTTTCCATGGAAAAAATCATTTGATTTGAAACAAAAGCAAAACTTCCCTCCGCATATCGTATAACAACGATCCCAGCTGCTATTCTATTTTGGCTGCGCTGACTGTAAAAATTCAACTTTAATTGCACATTGCATATTCTGCCTTACTTACTGTATACAAATGCAAGTCAAGAGCTCCTATTTTCAAAGAATTCAAATATTGAATGTTACGATGTTGATTTGATGGGCTTTACAAAGTTTTGTAAAGATCCCTTCCCTTTAGTATTTAATAAAAAACATGTGGCGTTACTGTCATTGACACAGGCCTGTGCTGTGTCAGCCAAACCTATGCTGAATAACTAGCGACGCATCTAAGCCAGCTCAGGCTTAAACCTTTAGAGCACATCACATTTGCAGGGCAATTCCTTGTGTTCTTGACAAGCTGAAAAGAACCTTAAATGATTTCATGTAATGCACTTCATGCTTTTATTTGTAGTTCCTACAAGAAAAAAAAACTTTATGTGGAAAGTTTTCTTGATGTTGCTGTCAGGATAAGAAAAAAGAAAAAATGTGCTGACTCCAACTAAAAGGCTAAAAGAAATACTGTCCTGTGATTTTCTTCTGAGCCTTGGACACCAAGTTTTTTGCAGACAAGCATTCTTTACAGGAGCAAGCAGTGGCTGTAAAAAGAGCATTCTGAATTAAATTACAATGTGTTACTGTAAGAACTTCAGATCCATACATCTCCCCAAAATCAATACATCTTTTTTTTTATTTTGAAAATGGCGAATTCAGAAACTTTCAGGATTTCCTATAGTCCAGAGATTTCTTGCCTGAAAGAGTACAATGACACAGTAAAAAAAACAACAGCTTTTTTTCCTGTTTTTAATCCTCTGTATTTGGTTTGATTTTGGCTTTATCAACATTTTTCTATTGCAGAATGTGCTTTTTATATATTGCAAAGCATTTCTGAGAGGTTTGCTCTTAGGGGCGCTGTATGAATAAAAGAATAAGCAATGGCATGGGCTTCACCAGTATGGTTGGTCAGCTTGTTTCAGACCCCATCAACCCACCCTTTGTGTACAGAAGTGCAAATCTTCTAACACTCTGCACTTGTCTACCAAATATCTGCCACGTTTTTGTCAAGTCTTGAATTCTTGTTATTCTTTCCATTGCAGCTGCTATAGTATTTTCTAACCTTCCTACTTTGTAATCGTCTGCAACCTTGACTAGTTTACAAGGTCTGCCAGGAAGTCTAAACAGAAATCATGAAGAGAAGTGGTTCTAGTATAGATATCTATGATACTCTGCTAATTACATTGTCCCAGTCTGAACACTGAGCACTGATCTGTTTTTATTCATTAATAAGTACTTAATCCATATAAATGCATTTATTTGAATGTCTACTGCCTGCACTTGAGAATTCAAGGACATTAGAAAGCCTCATGCCCTATGTGCAGAGTGGGGTGGCGTTCAAAATCCTGTACAGAATAGTAGCCTCATATTCTTGCTCACCAGCCCAGTGCATGTGTGGAACAGGAAGAGCCTTCTAAAAGTTTGTCGTGTGGGACACCAGAAGACTGTGTCATTACTGCAGTACTGTAAGATGTTCTTCTTTCATGATCAGGAGTTACTGGGCAGGTATGACACCATGGTGATACAGTAGCTTAATTACCGGCCTTATATCAGCTGGGCTAGTATCAGAGGCACTTCTACACATACCGCAGGTGTTCAATTAGGTACAGTACAGCACGGTGCTATAGGTCCCATGTCAACCCCTTCATGTCCCAGTCACAAGCCTGAAGATAAGAAAGATTTTAAATCAGGAAGAAGCCGTTCAGCCCATCTAGCTCATTATTAGGTGCTGTTTGATCTAAGTATTATGTCCAGCTACTTCTAGAAAGAAGCCAGGGTACTGGCCTCAATAACATGGCCGAGTAGCTTGGTCCAGACTTCCACAAACCTTTAAACCTTGTGCACATGCTGTAGGACCACTACACATTGGAGGGTTTTTGTAATCGCATCTCTGATCCTTAGGAGGAGCCTTCAGAGAGCTTCTGAAAAAAAACAACAACTGACAAACATATCTTAATTGTTTAGGTCAGGTTTTTAATCTGAACACACAGGTGTTTATTGAAGCTATGGAACCCCTGCAATGGTTTTAGTACAAGTATCTTATTATTTCAGTGGTCTGTTCTCCGTTATTACTGTGCTGAACATTATCCAGTTTCCCAGTTTAAAAAGGCTTTAAACGCAGTCGTATCCATTGCTAGATACGTTTGTCTGTGTTCCCATGGCTTACTTTAATGGAAAAATCCAGTCAGACATGCCCAGACAGTTTATCTGAAAAGATACAGGGAAATTCCATATCATTACAAAAAAAATTAAATGCAGGCCTGGCATATAAATTTTGTACATGTACTGTAGTCTGGCATGTACCCTGAGAAAGTGTCTGAAACAAATCAAAGTAATAAACATATAGATTGCCTGAATATACATTTTGACAGGAATGCTCGAGTTTTAAAATATCAGGTCTGAACTTTATTTTAATGTGTGCTGCACCTTTAGTTCAGCTTCAAACAAGGGGACATTTGCAGCTTTTACATGTTTTGAATAATGGGCTGTACTTTAGACATATTTGACCTTTAAAGGCCATATAAATAAATACATAATATTCCATTGCTTGGTTGAGCCTCTGAGACTCATAGAATACACAACACAATGAGACTAGTAATGACAAGAGACCTTTATAATTATATTTTAGCATTTTGGCGGGTCTCATCAGACCTGGATAAATTGCATCTAGCATTAAATTCTACTGGAAAGACTGCAAACTATCGTAATATTAAAATAAAATAGTATATCTGTCAGTTTCGGTCTGCCTTTGAAATTTACTACCTTTAACCTGAAAAAAAAGGTAACAATTTATTCTATTTATTCTGTAAAAGAAAAGCAGTATCTATGCTTAAAGTTGAAAAATATGATTCGATGTGGCTCGACTAAGGATTTAATCAAAATAAATTGCATCAAAATCAACGTTTTATTTCAGGAACATACACCACCTGACCTCCACCCCATTGTCTGTGTCCACTGTACTTGAGCAGCCTGTAGAAACCCAGTCCTTGAAAGCTTCTGTTCCATTCAAATGTATCTAGCCTGAGCACTTGCTCTCTCACATACACTATAGAGTATTTGACATTTACTCAAAGCCTATGTTCCAGCTTGAAAAGAATATTTGGGTCAAGAGACAGTGTCTATAGATCCATTATACCCACAGAGGTGATTTTGCCATCCCAGTTGAGCTGAAGGGAGCCTTGGGCAGGACACAAACCAGAAGGGAAAGCAGTACTGAAACACTCGAGTGGCCATCAGTCGTGCTGCGTCACGGTTCACTTGGGATTCAGCTCCTGTACTTCACCTTGATTTTGAGACTGGGGAAGTGTCGTAACATTCAATGATGGGATGATTCATTTAAAAGCAGTTACATGGAGATAAGCTGTAAAATATCTTCAGACAGATACAGTACCTTTGCCCAATTTACCAGTACACTTGAAGTGATAAATTGCAACTCCTAGTCCTCTAAAAAGGTGCTCTTCTTTTGGATGTCATCACTGTAGTTTCCTGGAGTGGTCAGACTTCAACAGCTGGCTGTGTCCCAATATAAACCTTTAAGGAACCAATCATCAGAATAATGTTTCGCATTTGACTTTATACTTATGAAGCCTATACAGTAATTAAGAGAAACCGTTTGCTTGAAGTGAGGTTTTAGAAGTGCCCCAAATATGCTACATTAAAGCTATACAGGAACAATTCAATTTAACATTTAGCATTTTTGCATCTTCAACTTGGAAAAAGACTGTTACAAAATGAAGCATCTGATTCATTTGACATTCTTTATGCCCCAGACGTCCTTACATTATCCATCTTCAGGAATTTCCATCTTTATATGTCAGAAAAAGACCGTTTCTGAAACTAGACAATGTTCTTACCAACACAACAGGAAGTGTTACTATAAGTCACAGATGAAGAAATTGTGTAAGGTTTGTTTGCATAACATTTTGATTATAAGGTCTCTCAGGCCAGTCCCTTGTCTTCCATACCAAGTCTGTACAAGTCAATTACTGTATGTCATAGGTACTGTACCTACAGTACCAACATTTCAGTGCTGTTTGAGCTACAAAGTTTCAGACAATGATGGAAAGAGTTCAAAAGAGTGAGGAAAAATCTGGACAGAAAAGTAAGTCATACAAAAAATATTAAGCTTAAAAACAAAAGGATGTAATTCAGGTATTCAAAAAACAAAAAGGCAGTAGGAAATTTAGGTGAATGTGCCTCAAATACAGTTCATGGCAGGTCAGAAACCAAGTTGCACTTTGTGATTGAAATTAATGTTATTTAATGGGAAAAAACCCTACAATTATACACATTGATACTCTTTGGAGAAGAGTGTAACCAGAGTGTGAACAGAGAAGAACATATACATATGCAACAATGTTGATACATTTTGAAGGGTCATTTCCTTAAGAAAATTTACAGTAGATGCACTAGTTTTCTTTCAAACCACGTCTTACACAAACAGTAAGATAAAGGAATGATGCAGCTGCTGCCAATGCACTGGGCAAAAACAAAAGTGAAATGCTTGCAGAAAACAGCACGGTGATTACAAGGCTTGCAGCGTCCCCTGCTGGAGAAAAGCATACATGACAAGCACCAGGAGGTTAGAACAGCAGAACACAAAATTAAGACTATCAGAATTTTAAAATGATTTCAATAAGAAACCATCTTAAAAAAAAGAAATTCTGGGTAATAAAAAGGTTGGATTATTTTCAAATGACAATCTAATAGAAAAATGTGAAAGTTAAAGCTTTAGGTTTATGTTTACAATGTGAACCTTTGAAAGTATGTGAACCAATAAGGCTCCCATGATCCAGCTGTTACAAAATGTAGGTTTTATACCGGTGAAACAAAGTACTGTATATTTCATCAAGTCTGCCTATGCAGACTCAGACTCCAATGTAATATCCACATTTGTCTTATCAAGATTGCTAACTGAAACCACTTGAGAAATAATTTATAATACCAGACATTGGCAATATCACCATCTTTAGGAGTCTTTATTTTTATTCAGAAAAAACAAACTCAATAAAGTGCATTGGTTAATAATAATATTGGTTTCACTGCACCAGGTTGTGATTATTTTAAACTACCCTATCAACAAATTTAATTTGAATTACATTTTCCACAATTCTTCTCAATGGCTCATCATTTAAATGACTGGTCATTGTAGCCAAGATAAACTGCTGTTAAAGTATTTTCCCCCACATAAAGGCGCCCAACTATTATAAACACTCCATTAAACAGCTTCCTCCTCTGGTTATGCTATCAAGTTAAGTAATTGTATCCTTTAATAATGACCTTAAGATACAGCATAATGTTATGTCAAGAATGGTATTTTTACCCTCTAAAAGTGTTCAGAATGATTACTTGCTGTAAAACTGGCTGTAGCTGGGTATTCACTTCAACACAAATATTTTTCTAATGGTGCTATAGACATTGTGGTCATGGTAAGGCCTCCCCTTAACCTGGTGATTAAGAATAAAAAAGAGCAATAATAAATAAGACAGTAATGCTGTTACATATGTGACAGACTAAATTATGTCCTTCCTTCTCTTGCCTTTCGAAGAAGGCAGGTCGACAAAAATATTTGCACATACAGGAAAGATACCAGCGATCACTGTAATCTTTCTGCCATTATCTTTCCCTTTATTTGAACACAGAGACTAATATTTTAATAAATTATATATTTTGCACAAGTCAATACATTCTAGCATTTCAATAACCAAAAAGAAGCTTTTTATTTTCATTTCTCAAGTGTTTATTTTTCTAATTTTCTTTATCACAAAAGAAAAAGTCTTCAAAATGCAGACTAGTATCTTTCTGTATATAAACTGTACACAAAAGCAAGGCACTATACATTGTTTGAATTATATAGAAAGAATGTATTTCTTTTCTCTGAATTCCATGCCTTTAAAAATACATTTTCTTTGAGCTTAGCACCTGAAAGATTACAGAGGACACAATGTGTTACCTGTTGATAACAGCAAATATTTCAGAATGCATAAAAAAAAGAATGTGGCATGTATTTCCATTTTAATACAAGCATTTTTTCCTAATCAACATACGACACAAACCCTTCAAAGTGAATACATTGTATTTTTTTCTCTAAGGTGTTTATATAAATATAGATTCTGTATAATGCACAAACACACACAAAGTAACACCTTATGAAGAGAACCATATCAAAATTCATAGGCAGTATGTGTCCAAGTGATATTTTGCAACCGTCATAGGGACAGCTGCTTATTTTAAGTGCATGTAAGGACTATGCATACAAAAGCATTGCCTGATCTGAACCTGACAAATCCACTCAAGAAATAATATTGAGGGTTCTCCTAAACATAATATTGGGAAAACAAAAAACGCTACAACAGGCAAGTACACCAGAATCCTTGATCATTTCATTTCTTCCTAGATCTCCAAGGGGCGTGGGGAGAGACTCCTCGCGCCCGCTGGTCCGAAGGGTGAATAAAGTGATCTCAGTGGCAGGTCCAGTACAATCACTCATCAGATCTGCATTCTGCCTAAAACAGGCCTTTGGCTTTCTTCACATTCACCTGCTTCCAGCCTGGCAGTGCATCAAACTCCTCTCTCGTCAATTCTAACGCAGTCTGAAAAAACATTTTATTCCATGTATTAAGATGAAGCCAGCACATGGTGAAGAACAGCTTATTTGTGCACGATAACATTTTTCCCCAACCTTGCAACCCCTAGCCTCCACAGATTTAGAAATCAATTTTATTAAACATTCCTCACATGCGCACTATGTACTATGGTGTTATTTCTACAGAGTTCTTTTGATATAGCAAGTGGTGGAACACTTCTGATTTAAAAGGTGAATCAGACTGTAAAAGTGCTTAGAAAGTATCGGCTCAAAACGACAAATTTCCATCCAACTTTCTAACGTTCCAAATCCTGCTAAAAATACAGAAGACTTGCATATTGTAGTCAAATGTAGAACCCAATATGTAAGGAAATTTGCTATTTAGCAAGATGGCTCAATATTTACAGTAGCTGCCACGTGAGGAAGGCTTAAGCCCTTGAACTTCCTGGTTACTAAACGGATTCAAGACCAACAGTATTTGTTGGGAGACATTACAAGTGAGAAGACAAAGGGTACCATGCTTGTGCTGGAAATGTCAAATAGAGCATCAGCTGAGTTTATGAAAGAACCTTTCAAATTGTAAAAAGGTGTGTGAACATAATACACTATTTCAAAAAGCAATATACAGTCGAAAAAGTTCAAAATTCAAAGTTTTGTGTAAAAGTAGTGAGTCATAGACCCGTGCACATTTAGACACTTGATTTCTTTGCTTGAGAAAAGTGGCAAAGTGGCTGAGATACACAAGCACAGGACATTGTTCTGGCCAGTGTGAGGGAAAGCTGAGGAGCCCTGACATTTCTGAAAAAGTGAAGACGCTGTGAGCCACCAGTGTGCACGTGCATGGCACTCACCTTCCCAGAAGCCCCTACACCCTAGAAGTGAAGTGAACAGTTAACCTTGGTTTCATTTTTTTAAAACAAATATTCTGACAGGTTAGGTCTTCCCTGCCTAGCCTGACAGCTTCAGTAATTCTTACCCTTATGTAACCTCTAGTGTATCAAGACTACCCAGGAATAAAGACAAGTTCAAGAGTAATTCCAGAACAGATCACTGTGCATTCTAAATCACCACGTCTCCAAATTGTGCTAAATTCAGGGCATTTCCACCACACAATACACCTTTTCTAATGGTCATGTTATGAACAGCAAGAACTCCCCCCCGATTAGGAAGAACTGAATATCTACTCGGTTTACTAGAAATCCGTGCTGCATCAGCGCATCAAAGCTTAAATGCTTAAACGTGCTTCTGCAGAAGCTGTCAGTAAGCAAAAGTACACTTTGTCCGCTAGCCCATTAATTTGGATGGGATATGGGATCAATCTTCCTTTGATAGTTTGATTCATTTTGGAATACAATATAGACTGAAGTCTCAAATTCTCCATTAAACTGAAATGATTGATACCATTTCACAAAGCTTTTTTGCAGCTTATCAGTATGGTACTGTATACTGTACTTATTCATTAAGACAAAGAGGCACATATAAAGGAAGTGTTAATTATGGTGGAACAACTACAGATTTCTTTACATATTACATACTTTGATGCGCTCAAGATTTTAAAATACACTCTTACAAATCCCATCTCACTGCAATATCTCAAAGATTTGAGCAATCTTTGGATTCATATCAAATCCAGCAAACTCACTTTCTGGCATCAGTCCTGAGCACCCTTCTATTCGTTAACATGTTTTTTTTACTTCTTTTAAATGGGCAGAAAACAAAGATTTAGATTTTTAAAATATCTTGTTAATTTAAACAGAGGGGAAAAAATGAAAAATAAAGCTGCCCCATTTGTTTCCTTGACTTTAAATTATTAAATCGGCGGATGAAAACATTTGGACAAAACGGAAGCAGGACAAGAAAAATAAACTCCTCCTGAAACCGGGCAGGCAAGTCCCTTGCCACCGGCCAGCTGCGTGGCAGAGCAGGAGGAGAGGACGGCCTCTCACCTCAAAGTCTTCGTCGGACAGGTAGATCTCCAGCTTGAGGGGGTCCACTCCCTCGGGGAGGGGTCTGGCCTGCAGCTCAGCCAGGGGGTACGTGGTCTGACAGAGGCGCGCCAGCACATCCTCCACCAGGATGATCTGATTGGACACCTCTGCCTCCTGTGAAGTCAGAAAGGGCCCATGACGTGATTCATGGGCTCACAACATTGAGCAGAACCAGTCTATCAAAATGGCTAAATGAATTACAACATACCACACAAAGTCACATGGTAATTATGTACCTATATTATCACTTCTAGTTCCCTCAGCTTACACCCGAAGAAGGCTCCACAGCCAAAACGTTGCGTTTTCTTTCTTCTCTTTTCAACATGGAATAAACCTATTACGTGTTCCTATTCTCACTTATGCTTCTTACCGAATACAATCTTGAATAAAGATTGCTAATAGCCTTTGTTTAAATGTAAAAGGAAATTTTTACTTATTTTATTCATCTCCTTTGATCATACTTAGATAATCACAGCGGGGTCTCGACATTTGCAAGGGTCCAGTGAAGAGAACCATCGCGAATAGCCAACCAAGTTCACCCTATACTACAGGGATCTCAATTTCTACACTTTATAGTATGTATGGTTAAACGACATAAGCAACCCTCTCTTATATGATAAAGGAAGTACTGAAGTGGCCTTACTTTAACATATACTGTATAACACTAACCAACTAAAAGAATAGTAAATCACGAACTTATAGTATTCAGCTGAAACAAACACGAACCCCCCCCCTCTGTGTCCAGGATGTACTCTCTGCTTCGATGGTTAAGATATCCCATTGTAATGATAGGAGCAGTGAAACCGTCATTCCCCCTGCTCCAGACACGGAACCGAGAGAGTTCCTCACAATACAAAAACGAGACCACGTTGAGATGCAGACGCTGGGTAGTGGGTAATTGGGCAGGGGACAGGCAAAGGATCGCTCACTGGCTAGAGGTCCTCTCACAATCTTAAGTCTTCTAGATCCTAAACTTCACCTGTTTTATCCCACTCTTCTTTTCTTCCATACAAGACACCTTCAGCTAGACTGAATCTCAAATGGGTACATTTTTTAATAAATCCGTAGATGTTGAGACCCTACAGTATCTCTACATTTTTCTAAATTCTAAAATTTCTCAAATTCAGTAAGGTAGCATGGGCAATAATAAATACTGTACATGGTGTGTACAGGGGCACAATACTAATGCTAATACCATGAACGTGGGTTATATCTGCCCGTGTTCTGGGCCAGGGAAGTGGGAACTGTGCTTACCCTCTCGGTGATCTCGGCGATATCCTCCCGGTGCTCCCAGCTGGGGAACATGTTCGTGAAGGTGAGGGGCTCCAGCCCTGCGTTGATCAGGTACGATTTGGGGGGCTTCTTCTCTTTCTTTTCTAAAAGAGGTAAAAACCAAAAAGTTTCCACATCACTTCCTAAACACCTTATATTAATAATTTATTCAGAAGATATGTCACCCAAAATTTCTGAGAGATGATTGGGCGAACTAACCTACTGGATTTCATCTTACCCAAAGGACCGAGCACAAAAAGGTTTTACCATTTTGCTCAGGATGGCATGAATATCAATGCCATAAATTCCATCAAAGGGATGGGATCAAGTCAGGAGCAGTTATGGACAGGGCTTATGCTGAAAAAATAATGGTAAGACATACAGTAGATTCCCTTAAGTACGTACCCATCCCATTCCTATAGTTTTGTTAAAAAGAATACTAAAGTGTTTTAAAAGGAAAAAATGCAATGCTTCTAAAAAAAAGTATTCACTGGAAGAAATTAACTATACTGAGGAAAAATGTGGCAACACCAGTAAAGATTAAAGTCCACATATTTCTGATGGCTCTTGATTAAGCTGGTGGCATAGTTTAAGAGCCTCCAAACTCAATGCCCCATACCTTCCATATGGAGTGTTTCAGAATGCTTTGGTTTTGGCTGCCTTATTAACCAATATGATTCCTGCACAACAGCCCCACATAGTGCACGGTGGCTGATCTCGTTTCAGCTTACACTGGGCAGAGGCACTCAACAGGGCCATCCGTTATCGTAGTTTGTCCTTTCATTCGAATCCCTGACTAATACGGGCTATGAGATGACATGCCAGCCTCACTCCCACAGAAAAACCAGGGTCCAAACGCCACATTGCACAAGAAAATTCCATCAGCATATAATGATTCTTTCTGGTGTTTCTAGTTTAGCACTTCACATTTGAAACTTATTTAACAACTATGATAAAAACGAATATATAGCTACTCAATGCATTCATCACATTACCTGTGATTCCAATTTAATTTCTTCTACCTAGAACATATGAATTTTATTGTAATTCATTTCGCTTGGAGAAGCACAGATTGTGCCACAGATATGGGTTGTCCCGCATTGCCTGAAGTAAGACATCTCTTACTTTGCCCCTCTTGCACAGTACCTCTGCAGTACTGCAGCACAGTCTCCATAGCACACTTCCTGTCGGCATCCCAGCGGATCCGGGCCGAGCCGGTGTTCTCGCTGTCCTGGGGCCACCAGCCCTGCCACAGGTACACTTCGTGATGATTGTCAACCAGGAACAGGGCTGGAGCACAAATGGAACAAAGGGCAGGAGCAGAATGAGCAAGCTCCAGCAAAGTTACTCTCCACTCAGTACAGCCCTCCACTAAGAGGAGTCAGTCAAAATACAATTTGATCTTACAAACAAGAGAGAGTCTCTCAGGCCATCTAGCTCATTTGGTTTTCATTAGTCAAGGATCTCATCCTGCCAGTTTTTGAATAAAGAAACCAACCCCGAAGATCGATGTTGTAAGTCCAAATACAGCAAGAAGAAGAGTCTGCAGGAACAAGTCTCACCACAGTGCTCCTGATGAGCAGTATAGTAGCTCTGTACCACTACAACAAAAGAAATTCAACAGCCTCTGAAGAGAATTTCTATATACCCCTGTTGTGACAGGCTTTCCAGATCCCACTTGACCCCTTGAGGAGCTAGAGAAGCGCAGTACCTGGTTGTGGGGCAGTGTAGAGGTCCTCCTGCAGAAAGGGCAGAGAGTTCACCAGCTCTGGCTCTCTGGCAGGGTAAAAAAACTCAGTAGCAACAAACTCCCCCGAGGAGCTGCTCAACTGGAACAGTCGTGGTGTAAAGTTGAATTTACCCGGATCTGAAAAAAAGTCGCATCACAAACCATTTTGATCGTATTGTACCATGCACCAGTAAACAAACAAAAAAACAACCAAAGACTATATACTGTACATTGAAGATTGATCAAAACATTTAAAACATTAAGAAGTTTGCCTGGGGTATTAATGATCATTCAGCAATGCTGCCAAAGTTAGCATTCACCAGTTCAACCAGCCACCTTTTTTAAAATTGTAACCACCAGTTTTTAATTCAATGCTCGGCAGCTTTAGAAATGTGAAATCCCTGCCATCCCCCATCTTTGCATCAGAATGAGCGAGGCCAAGATGGCCTTACAGGGGCACATTTAAGCCCTGTTTCTCAACCGTTTCTTTTCATACTTCAGGCAGACTGCTTACTGCAGAGCTAAGAGAGAAAAATGGAGGGAGAATGTATGTGACACCTGAAGAATAACCTTGGCTGACTTTAATTCCGTCCAAAACCAGAGAGAAACAGAGGTGTCGTTTGGGAAATTTCAATGTGCCATCAACTTCTTCACACAAGAGAAACCACATCAAGCACCATCTGGCCCAAACTACTGAGCAGAGGCCTGTTTGAGCTACTGCAAATGGGAGGCAGACAGGCGACTGAGCTAAAATCACCACTTCAGTTCAGCTTTTAAGATCAGTGATACCTTGCAACATGCAGTCGTATGCTTTGCGATCTCGTCTTCCAAGTGCTTCCCAGAAACCAACAGGCTCTGACCCCTCGTCACACTCGTGTATGGTCACTTTACTGCTACTGTGCAACCCAGCTTCTAACGGACATCTGCAAACACAGGTCACAGGATGAGCCTATATTGTTTTATATTAGCTATTAAAATGTTTGTACATAAAACTAATACTAAATATCTTGTCGCATTGTTCTGCATCTGTCAAGTGTTGCATTTCTTTGAGTTCGATCGCAATGAGAACAGCAATGAAGATGAGGACACTAGCAAGTTAGAAGACAAAACAAAGGGCAGTTCTACAACAATTTTTCAAACATTTCCTTCTGCTCAAACAGCAGAACTCACTGTTCTTTTATCTTGTTGGCTGCAGTCCTCCCCACTTCCTTGGTGTGGGGCTGAGCCTTGCATCCGTGCCAAAGATAGATAACGGCTCTGTTTATGTTGAGGAGGATCATGGATGTCCGGGAACGCAGGCTGCTACAGTGACACGCCACCTCCAGCAAATTACCCTCCACCGGGATCTCTCCTCGTACACAGTACAACCGCCAGTCATCTGCCGGAATACAACAGCACCGTCAAAACCGTGCTTTCTTGCACACCAGCACAACCAGTAATACAGTATACAATGCAGGCTGCCACATTGTCATTGTCCTTTACTCAGAAGTCTCTGGAGCTACACATTTAGCATTTTCCTTCTAAAGTACAAAGGACATGCAATACTACAAAAGTAAAGAATGCCATTTAAGGTATTACATAACTAGACAGGTTGAAACGGATCACTTGGCTGTATTAGGAAAATGTACGGGAAGACATTAAAATAAAAGTCAGCAGATAATCTAAACAAAACTGAACCGACCAACAGAAATCTTATTGTGCATCCTGAAGCCCTTAATTTCCTGAGAGGAACTCGTGGAAAATTATAGTCATGAAGCTATTGTGTGGAGAATTCATGCACAGCAGGAGAGCAAAATTAAACAAAGGATGCAGAAGCTTCACATTTGAAGTTCATCGTGTGATTAAAACATTTACAAGGCTAAACGTTCTGTTTTTAAATGCACATACAGTAGATACGCATGTACTGTACAGACCAGCAGGCCTACCCTGGCCATAGAGAGCCGGAAGTATGGTTTATACAGTAGGTCACTTAACTCGTGAGCATCTAAATACAGTACAATTTCATTTTCACCATCTAAGCAGGTTATGAAAATACCAATGCCATGCAGCTCTTATGGACACTTGTTGGCCATTCCTCACCAAACATTAGCAGACTAAATCGCTCCAAACTCATAAGTGTTTAAAACTGATGATTTATGGGTGACCTGTGAGACTTGCAAGACTGGTACTATGGCCAGTAAAGAGCTATATTACTATACTATAACTTCACATTAACTTTGCTTTTAAACCTACTGCGTCATTTGGGGCAGGTTTAGTGAAGGCAAACCACACTAGAAGCTATACAAAGCCACAAATTCACAGATCTATAGATTCTGACTTGGAGGTAATGGATATCCCAATGGATAGCCCAAAATAGAAAAATAAGGAATACAGCAAGCATTTCAATTCTTTCAACCAAGATAAACCATGTAATGTGAAAGTAAAAATTAAGTAGATCAAAAGCACATTAGGAATCATACCTGACAATTTTAGACTATTTACTTTAAGTAAACCAAGATTCAGCAGTAAAGCCATAATTAGATTACAACCATCAAGACACTGATAGGAAATGTCAAGCCAGAAAACATAACTTTATTGACAATGTTTTTGTTTGTATTCCACACCCATTTCCCACTGTTCGGAGAATTTCCACAAATTCACCGATGTAAAACAATACCCCCAAGTAAAAAAAACAAGTCAGTTCAACACGAACAATGCTTACTTTGCGTATTTTCTTCTTCCTCTTCCCTCTTCCCAGAATGCACAATCATCCCACCGCTGAAGCACTGCAGGAAACAAGGGGGCTCTTTGCCCTGCTGCACCTGGACCTGAGGGTTGAGCAGGAGGCAGATACACGGGAGGAAACTCAGTGAAGGGAAGACATTCAATACATGACACACACTTGAAACAGCACAGATTGGACAGAAAATAAAAAAAAAGAAAACAAAAAGTGCAATGGGCTGATTCCAATTTTCTCTAGTCCTGTCCATCAGTAAATTGTGATATGACCACTATATTTTAGCACCAGTTATTATGCATGACAAAATATATTTCAACACCGTATAATCACCAGGAACGCTTAATGAACACAAGGATTTCATACCAGAAAAGCACAAACTAAGAGTGATCCTAGGCATTTACCGAAAGGCACTGGGGGCGGGGGGTCTCGAAACCACTATTACAAGGCTAAGAGGGGAGGTTACCTGAGCTCCCCTCTCCTCATCCAGCTCCACGGTCATCAGTGCGGACGTGCCCTTCTCGCTCACGGTGGAGTTGCGGCCCTGCCAGAAGAAGTAGGCACACTTCTCTTTTCCTGCTGCGGCGCTTCGCACCTGCTCTGGGTTCTGCCTCTTCCCCACTGCAACAACAGCCCCGCCTTGCAGTTTTACACAGGTCTTTACGGAGCATCAGATACTGGACGATCCACAACTATTGCAATACTACTGTACAGATGCACAGTTACAAATGATCCTCATTAGCTTAAAATTTATTGTATTAGATACCATACCAAGGTGAAAATTAAGGTATAATGCGTTTAATTTAGCTCTTTAACTCCTTTTCTGCTCTGCATCTGAGCCATAAGAAAGAAGATAATCAATTTGCTGACTGAAATACAATTGCAGGAAGACATTTGCCCATAGCTAGATTTTAAAGTGGTCTGGATGTGACAGAACACCAAACAGCGTGCACCTAAAACATGAATAAACACACTGGGATGGGGCTGTTCTTGACATGTTTTTGTTTGTAGAACTTTCTTTGCCTGACTCTACTAGCATTCACTGAGCAGCACAGAATTTTACTTCAGTTACTGACAGAAAAGGAAAAAGACAGCCTCCCTGTCTGTATCAGTGTTGGTTCAACATCCCATGGCGACTGCACAGAAGTCAGCACTGCACACATTTAAATGCCATAAATAGAGATATCAGGCTGATCACGGCTGTTATACCAAACCCTTTCTGCCTCCATCTATCAAAGTTAGTGTTTTATAACTTACTTGTAGTGTTTACTGCAATTTGTAGTGTTACTCTTCACCACTAGTGCCTTTTGCAGCGAAACGAACTATAAACCAACCTTCTCACAACAAAGTTCAGAATGTATTACCCAGTAAAGTTTACTTTTTGGATAAATATTAGTTGAACAAAAAGTAAAGAAAGCCTTCCCCTGCTTCATGTCAAATCTGGATGTGGGATTTGTAAAAAACGCTCTAACAATTTGGTCATGGCACATTCTGGAAAGCAAGAACATGGTCAATAACACCGATTTCCTCACTACTTCACATGAACAACTCTGTTGATCTTCTCCTTGTATTCCCAAACAAAAAAGGAGTTAGTGAGTCTGAACTCAAACAGTAATCATTCCCTTAGCATTACTTTATAAATCTGTTAGGCCAGAACAGTTCACAAACATATTTTGTCCAGGAGACAATGTTAGGCATCTGTGAAGCACCAAACTAAAGGTACTTAAACAAATACATTTGCTATAAAATATGACAGTGTTAGTAATACATTCTGAATTATTAAACAAGGAAAGCACTACCAGAAGATTCAAACAAAGATCTGTTCCATTACTGGATAACTCCAATTACGATCCTTGAATTCACTGTAAACTATTCACGTATTGAGAAGAAAACAGCTATGACTTCATTCATGCTATTTGTCGATATTATATTCACAGTAGAAATGCAAAAGAGGTTCTAGTTAAGTAATTGCACAGAAAGTGAAATAAAAAAAATAAAGCTCTTGAAACTGAAGAAAAGCTGCAATACAGATTCACCAGGATTTAGGTACTTCACATGCCATCAATCCCCCTGCCATGATCAGAAACCTGAGGAGCTGGAAAGAGGAGTGTTTGGACTAACCTGCTGTGCTCACCATGTACTTCCACTTCACCACATACGTGTCTCCTTCATGGAACTGTCCGATGCTCTGCTTTGGCAGTCGGCTGTAATCAAACTCCAGGATATGCCACACGTCCACCGACTGCGTGCTGACCTCAAAGTGCCTCCTGTCCTCTCCTTCCATGAGCCCGTACCCTCGCCCTAAGTTCAAGCCATCCAGCACCGTGCTGACTGGGGTTTGCAGCACCGGTAGCATGAGCAGTGCATCATAGGGTTTGCACTCATGGCCCTGTTGCTCCTGTCATGATGAAAAAACAACACCGAGAACAGATTTAATTTCTGGCCTGGAGAGTTTCTGAAAAAGAACAGTCACTAGACGTCTGCCTCTTACAAGGGGGCCATTGCAATTTGGAAAGTAAGAACTTAATTTGATCATGCATAGGGACCTTAGCCCATACGCTGCACTGTAACAGACTGTACATACAAACAAAGTGCCCCAGCGATAATGTAAGGAATGTCAGATGCCAAAAGCTGACACCTTGCTCTCAAGGGTCCTTTTGGACTGATCGAGAATCCATGCCTTATAATACGGAGATGTATGGCCAAACTAAAGTCATGACCATCTACATAATGCCTGTTAAAACATAAGAATCCAATAAAGATAGCAATCTTTCTTTTGAGAGGCTGACATTTGGCCCACAAAGCCTATATAATTGCTGAGAATTAGATCTTAGTCCTATCGTTTCTTGAATCCCAGGAAAAACTACTTCCATGTAGTTTCCATGTGTTCTCTATTTGCGCTTCACTTAATTATAAAGATTTAAAAGGCGCAGATAATAATGGATGACAAGGGAACTTATTTCATGACTAAAAAGATGTAATTTTATCGTCAATATACTGCATGACATTCCTTGGAGCCTGAGAAAATATTTTGACTGATTCCAGAACATCAGTTTGTTTTTAAATAATGTCCCCTTAATTAAATTCTATGATTTTGACTTTATAGACAACATTTTATATGTTTTTAATACCTGCATGCAACACTTTGTACTTGTCTATAATTAAATGTAATCTACCGGTTGTCTACTTTGCAGCTTCAACATGTTTGCTAATCCTCTTATTTGGGCATCATCTAAATACTTGACTAACTTATATTAATGACCTAGTTTTTACATGGTAAAGGATGAAAGGCACTGTTCCAAATATACATTCGTGCAGTACTTAAAACATTACACAGTCCCCACTTTTCTACACATTAACCAGTTCTTAATGCAAATGTATTTCTAAGAAATTTGATAGAAGATGAATAATGATTAACCTTATCAATAGCTTCCTAAAAATCTTAATATACCATGTCGTATGCTCTGTTTGATCACATTACTGCAGTTGTTCAAAGAACTCTAACATGTTAAGAAAGGCATATTTCTAATCCATACTAAAGGTTCTCTGACAGAATTATCAAGAGACTTATTGGTCTCCAATTACATGATACAGTTCTGTTGCCCTTTTGATGGATGGACACTAAAATGACCATTAACCATGTTACATTTTCATATTTCTTACAAACCTTAAATTTAATCAAATCTTAAACTCGAAAATGTATTCTAGTGCTTTGCAGTATTAAGAGATCATTTTTCAGAATTACCTTCTGTTCACTGACTTGCTCACTTCCATTCTTTGGTGGTGCTTTTTTTGAATCAGTCCAGTCCAAAAACTTTTCCTTAAATAAAGTGGTTTCATTGTGCTCTGTAAGTCTGCCAAAGATGGCCCAGTCAGGACGCCCCTGCCCTTTCCTGAAAAAAAGCAATTACAATATTTGGAAAATAATAGACTCAACATTTAAAGTATGCTTTTTAACACCATTTTAAATTATCAATAAGTATGATAAAAGGGTAGTTGGTAATTATATCGTTCATACATACAGACATTTAACCCTTAAAAATAAATTTCAGCAAGCAAAAACTATGAGCCATGTTATTTTAATCTTAATTATCAGACGACACCACCTCTGAAACATAACACTTCACAAGTTCAATCAGCTACTGTACCTAGTAAATCAGAACTGTTTTATTGAGGTTACTCATCCATAAGGAGAACACAATGGGAATATGAGCCATCTAATGTGGTGGGGAGTCCATTGTTATCAAACCTACAGATTTTCATAAAAACATTCTATTGAAGGACAGGGCAAGAGGCCCTCTCCACTGTATACAGTGTGTGTGTGAAAGGCCCCAACAGTGTTCCTGATGTACACTGTCCAGAAAAAAAGAAAGGATATTCCCAACCTTGGTATGAGAGAGTTGCATTCTCCAGGGTCCAGAGGATTGATGTCGCAGTTGGTGTAGTCAAAGGTGCCGTTCCAGAGGTACTTTGCCAGCTGGAACGCCACCTTCCTCTGAGCCAGTGTGACCTCCTTCCCATGCCACACGTACACCTCACTGCCAAAGTCGAAAACCAGCACCTGTGGAAACAAATCAATGTGCCTACTTGAAGGCTTGTGTTTTTTGTACTTGGAGGTCCAAAACGAGAAGAAACATTTTTCTCTCGTTTACATATTGCAGTATTTCCAACGCACATAAGCACAAGCTCCTACCATATCCTACAGTAATGAAGGGGTGCTAATCCTGCCATCTGCTATTGTCTTCACAAAACAAAGAGCCACTGAGGTGGCATAGGGCACATACAGTATTTCCAAAAAGAATATCAGGAGAATATTAAAGAGTGGTCAGCTCTGGGTAGACGCGTGAAAGTCAACTACAGACCTCTTTGGAGTCCAGCAGAGTGCAACGGGGCACCTTCCCCCAGTAATCATCGTCAGGGACCAGCTTGTCATCCACAAGGCGATAAATACAGTTGGTCTCAACTATTGCACTTTCATACAGCTCATCCTCCTCTGGACTTCCAGCAGCTACGGGACACAAGCGAAGAAAGGATGGAGGCTTTTGGAACTCTTACGAGAGCTGAAAGTTAATGCATTTCACACATTCTTGGACCACAGTAGAACAAAAAGTGATTTCACAGACTTAATTAATTATTCAGGACTTTGTTGTGGGAGAAGGTGGCATAGATCTGGAACTCGAAAGGGACAGCAATATTTTCGGTCATTGCCGAGCTGCAATAACATTTTGTTTAGAAGGCTTTGTGTCTGTGTGTATATATAAATGACATCCAATAAACAAATCAAAACAGCACTTACACTGGTAATTGGTCTGCCCTCCTAAAAGATTCCAAAACTCCCTTGCTGCATGACTGTGAGTATTAATTCCCTCCTCGATGATTTGGACATAGTTTGCTCTACAACCCAGGTCCCGTTTAGTCTGGATGAATGTAGCAAGCTCTGAAGCCTAAGGCAGAAATGGAGATGGGGAAAAGTGATTCAACCATTTTATTACCCAAGATCCTCATTAACTTGAGCAGACAAACTGGAGAAACTTTCAACATGTTCATTAATTGCTTCCTGCACCTTTTGTTACTAAATTATTCACATCTGCATACGTTCTACCACGAACATCACCACCAACCACTTAAACATAATGAAAAAATACTGACAACAGGCCCGATACTAATGATATTCTCGGTCCTCACAAATACCAAGTGCGCCAAGCCAGAGCCCGTTTTGAACAAAAGGATATCATGTGGATCAGCAGCAGCTTCCTGCCGCTGTATCCAAGCAGGCCATTTCCTTCATTGTAATAGCATTATTCCTGCCTCAGAATTAACTCCTGCACTTCAAATAGAAAACTTAACACTTCCTTCTTGAACAAATGTTCAGCACTCACTACTCACAACTGAAACATTGTAAAATAGTCCAGCACTGAACATTCAGCAAATAAACTATTTGCATATATGCAAATACTTTCCCTGATTTTAAATATCCAATGTGCCTTTCCACATAAAAATAGCATATTGTGCCTTGCAAACATGTTGCTATTCCACATGTTTGCAAACCTCAACTGAATAAAGTGAACAGCTTATGAATCTCTCCAATATAAACAAGTCTGCTTTAGTCACAGTAGTATCCTGCTGATCAGGATTTCCTAAGAAAATCCCCAACAAATTGCAAAAACCCTTATTCTGTATATCATGGGGTCTGAAACCCTTTAACTGGTATAACTCAAATCTCATGTAAATGTAAGCCATACTATTCTTGAAGAATGTTTCACAGAGGAATTCGGAACAGAACTAAAAAAAAGGATGCAACAACTGCCGTTGCTCACAATTGTTCGACTGGAGCATCTCAGTTCTGAACACCTGCTCTCCAAGAGAGCTTGCACACTTTCCATTTTTTAACCAGCACTGTGGTGAATGATACAGCTATCTTCTGCTTTGCCATTGAGCACGACTGACAAAGCCATGGGGATGAGCTGCAGCTAGAGAAGCCCAATGTCCCATCTTTCCTCAGACAGTCCCTGAGTCCCTGAAACCTGCGTTTCTCCGCTTTCAATTCGGACCAAAAGCAGATTACAGACTGAAGCTTGCTGTACTGTACATACCGAGTTAAAATTAAGAATTTCCCGTGTACCCGTAAGCACATTTTACTTTAAAAAGTAATTATTCTAGCCACACCGTCAAAGAACAAAAGTGAAGAAAATAACTTACTTTAGCTTTTTCAATGACGTTGGCAAACTCTCCTATCCAAATGAAGCAGTGATGAGGTGTCACCAGCAGGAAACAATCTCCACTGTTCAGCGATGATGCTCGTGGCTCAACCAATCTTGTCTGCACATGCCGCCTACCTATTTCCAAACAGAAAAGAATGATACACTTCCACTGGTACTATTCTTCACAGAGCTCAGTCACCATACCTGAAGCAATTTGGAATCTAAGCATTAGGATTCTTCTCACATGAATTGCATTAAAACATTGTAAATAAACTGATATGAGTGACATGTTGCTTCTAAGCCACCATGCCTTACTGGATTTTGAGTATTAAGCCAGAATGAATCAATCTGGACAAAAATAAAATCAAATTGAAAGGTGTGGTTCCTGTACAGAGCTGGGTATCAAAAAAAAAGTTTAATACACAGAAGTTGGAAAAAGTGGATGTTGGATAAAAATAGATTCCATAACTCCATATGGATGAAAACCAATATAAACAAGTCTGCTTTAGTCACAGTGGTAGCAGCCTGCTGAGCAGGATATCCTAAGAAATTCCCCTGCAAAACTAAACTATTGGCAGGGCCAATAAGTTCCTTAATATACTGCCTCCAAAAACGCATGGCATTGCATAGAAGGATTATAATCGGACATACTGTAGGGGCTAGGAATAGGACATCCCACTAAATAAATTGACAAAAAGATGAAGAATTATTCAAACAGTGTACATGCCTCAACCATTCAAGAGTTTACTGTAGGTTCTGCATCTTGGTCCCCATAACATTACACAGGGTTAATGCCAGGCACAAAGTTAATCTGGAATCGCCACCAAAAACATTGATGAGTGGGAAGCATGAGCCCCTTTTTAGTGCAAACTGTTATTCCATATGTTGACAAACAGCTCTGGAATCATCAGCAGGCTCACTAGGCGGTGAAAATGGTGCTCCATTTTGTACCTAGTGCATTGAATCGGAGATAAATCTGCACCACCAGCTGGCTCTGGAAGAAGTGGATGGAACCTGTTGCTACTGAAAATACTGTCCAACAGTTTATGCAATATGGGGGCAGATATCTTGTGGTAGAACAAGCCTGGGTTTTAAAACTACATTTCACTTCAAGTTGACTGACACTGGTGACACCAGTTGACAGACACTGGTGGAGATGACAAGGAGATGCATTCTGCACTGCTTGGACGGTGATCTTTAAGATGTTATTCATCTCCAAATCATTAGAGAACAAACCAGCAAACCTGCCCCTCTCCACAATGTACATCTTAAACACACATTAATGCCTTTTCCGTATTATCTGAAGCAGTTTGCAACAGAGTGTTGGGACATTCAGGCTTAAAACAAGATTACATTGTGTAACAACTACCTTTGACCTGCATCAGCATGAGTTTCTTGTAGGGCACAGC
Organism: Lepisosteus oculatus; assembly: GCF_040954835.1. Classification (NCBI taxonomy): domain Eukaryota; kingdom Metazoa; phylum Chordata; class Actinopteri; order Semionotiformes; family Lepisosteidae; genus Lepisosteus; species Lepisosteus oculatus. Next base: position 39,847,363 of record NC_090701.1, read on the forward strand.
GCTGTTGTTGGACATCTGCTCGGTGATGTTTACACTCCGAAGGCTGACACTGCTGAAATTCTCTTTGCTTGCCAGTCCAGCTAGTGCCACCTCAGAGTATCCTGAATTCTTGTTCACTACAAAATACAGTAAGAAACATTTTTAAAAACTTCTGGAAGTTTCAGATTTTTATAGAACACTTAATGTTGACCCGACTGTAAAACGGACGATTTCGCAATGGACAGAGATTGAAGCTATGTAATCAAACAGTAAAATAGCTGATAAATAAATGATTAAATAGCGGGTTCTTTAATCAAATGATTTTCATTGATTTTAGCCTCTTCTGGACTGCAGAGTAGAAGGTTTCAACATAGTTTAGCACACAGACTTTTTTTTCTTTGCAGATTTCACTTCACATTGAGTTTCTCCTCGCTAGCCAAGCCATTCTTGATAATGAGGGCCTCTCGCAATTAACATTTTCCTGGTTAAAGGTAGTAAGCTAAAAGGATTAGATAACAGTGTCATGAACACTTCACCTCTCTTACAGGCTGCTTCCTCCAACAAACATTAGCCTTGAGTACATGGAGAAAGTCTAACTCTAACAGATTATATTAATATATGTTAATATAATAACATAATATTCTAAAAATGTCTGATTACTCTATCATCTATAGATACTTAAAATTCTCATCAATTGACTTATTCTATAAGGAAAGACGTGACAGATTTTGGCTTTGTGGGCTCTCATACCTGTACTGTACATTTTATTCTGGCTGCAAAAGGTAAGAACCACGCAAGAAAGTGAAAAAGTCCACGTTGCACAAAAGATTTCTATTCTAACTTGCTTAAAGGACACCCCTAACAAGTTAGCAAACATACTGTATACCAGTGCTATCCAACAATGTTATTTATAGCCATAAAATGCAAGTTGGAAAATGCAAACAAAAACAAAACCCATAAAAAGGACTATATAGTGGCTCACTCAAAGGCACACAAGCCATGCATTCATGTACTGTAGCTCTTTGCAATCCACCAGGAGACTTAACATGGGAAGGGAACCCATTCAAAGAACCCACTTGGGGGGCGCATGGTAGCCACTGCACACCATATCAGGCGAAGAGATGAGAAACTGTTTCACCAAAAGCTTTAGGAAGATCTTTTTAGAGCCTAATGGAGGCTGAAGTGTAAGCCCAAAGAAAAATGTAGCCAGAACAGCAAACTTATAATCCCTAAGCTTTCTAATACTGCCAGGGGACCTTAAATGGCCAAGCACTCATGGCACTCCACTCCCTGGATCACAATGCCTTCATTTCTAACATCAGGCAGCCACATATCGCCAAACATTCGAGCAAGTGCCTCGTCCCCAGTTTTCGGTGTCCTAACAAATCCACCACTTGGTTTATCACAAAAGTCCCAAGATCTTACTTTTTTCCGCTTTCATCCTCTTGGATTCCAAGAAGGCAACGTTGAGCCGCTGCTCAGTGTACTCATGGCGGATGTCATCCCGGGCAGCCAGCAGCTTCAGGGGGTTTTTGGAGGACTGGACGTTGCGCATGGGCCTCACTGCACGCTTATGTTCTACCATGGCGGAGGTTAGCCTGTGAGGTAGAGACGGCATTAACAGCAGGAGGCAGAAACCTGGATCTCCTAATTCCTGGAGCTACCATAATGCACAGAAGCATTTTACATCATGGGAGGAAGATGGGAAAAGGTAAAACAAAATGAAAGAACTAAGAATGAAACTGAATGAAAAGGCAGAACTGAATGATGAAACTAGGTAGCTCCCTAAAGGGTTAATATTCTTACAGCGCTTGTTCCCATAGCTTAGTCAAATGTAATCCTGAAGTTTGTTATGGTTGGAAGCACATTCATTCAGCTACAAATGGATTTGACGATTATTTTCCCACTGAATTTTCTGTTGGATTAGTTTCTGGAGGTTGAGCTATTAGCTCAATGCCCATTTTTAACAGCGATGCTAAAAACGGTTCCCTCAGAATAATCAATCTCAAGCGTGCTGACAGTTCTCATTTGGATCTCAATCACCTTGGAGAGTGCAAAATGAAGAAAAGCAGTTTAAGAAAAAAAATGGATCAATTCTGCTTCTCGGATGACAGTGGATTAAAAAAAATCAATTTAGGATCATTAAAATGTGCAAAGTTTATGATATTTCCCCCAAAAGTTGAATACAGTATGATTCAAAGCTTACAAATGGTTCTCAAATTCCCAGCATTACTTTTGCTATACAGCAATTACAAGAATTAAGCATTATACATACACTGTACATTGCTGAAAAAAAATATTAAAAGTTTTGCTTACTTTGGTGCTTGAGTACCAAAGATGTCATCAAAATCATCATCAATCTCAATCCTGCTGGACATATGGGGGAAATCGGATAGATGACGGTAGAATTTGGAGAATACTTCGTCGTCTAATGTCATCACTTCCTTCACTGTCTTCTCAGTCACCGAGAGTGTTGCCTCCTGTGAGCTAGCCACTGATCCAGGATAGGAAAAGGAAAACCAGGATAAGCAATCCATCAATATCCAAATTACAATTCCAAAGGCAAAAAGTAATTAAAGTGGTCTTAAAAAGTTATCTGCAATGCTATGGAAAATAAAACAGAGTTGCTGATACCACCATATAAAATGTTTACCAGAGGCTAAATCTGAAGTAAAATATCCCTTAGAGTTAAGACTAGGCAGAAAAACTCCAGCCAGGCACATGGCATAACAAATTAAATTGTTTTAACGTTGTGGTTCAAAGTTGTGTTGGTTTCTCTAATCTAGCAAAGTAAACTGTCAAAGACTAGAAAAGGTTGTAAATGAATGCCTTTAGAATAGTTTATGAAATCTAAAATGCTTATTCGTTTTATGCTGTTTTTAAGCAAGCTATATAGTGTACTGTATACAAGTGTATACACACACTCTTCTTCCTTAACCTTAAATACAACACTTACCTTTGTTGTTGAGTCGCCCCAAGAAAGACTCCAGTTTATCAAGCTTTCTGTCTGATTCCAAGTGGATATCTGGTCTGGCTTCAATATCTTTAAGAGAAGACCAAAAAATCTATATACCTCTACATTAGTTCATAAAACTATACAAATTATATATGCACTAAATGTACAATACCAAGTTACAGACAACACACCAAAGACACCTAAAACAAATCATACAATATCAAGAGAAAGATAGAAACACACTTGCTGTTGTTTCGGGTGTTTCCGCCATTTCTTATAAAATAGAAAAAAAGGAAAAAGTAAAGTTAATTCAGTGAGAAAATAAACCAAATTGAAATGCAGTTATTTCCAGCATCTTATTACATACTCTATAGTAGATTAACGAGAAAATAACCAGAAATCAAACTAAATCCAAGACTCTTATGCTTCAACTATAGCATCAAAAGGAACATCCAACTACATATCTGCATTTAAAAAATAAAGTATACGGATTTTGGACATTGATCAAATATTCTTGGTGTCTTTTTGATTGATTTAATGACTCACCAAGATACACTTGAGTGACTTTGTGCATAAATGCTAAATCACCAGAACAGTTGATGGGTCAAAGGCTATGAGGTTATTTAAGCTACTGAAGGTCAAGCCTGGTGAAAAATAAAATCAATGAAAAAATACTCCAAGGATCCAACATAACCCACTTATCAAGAAAACCGCCTTTGTGCCATTGGTATTTTGGAATAACACCTAAAAGGTACAATGGCCAAAAATTGAGCCAAGATCTTTTCAATGATGAATTAAGACTGTGGACCAGGGAACCCCAGTCCTGGTCAGGACCAGAACCACACACCAGATGGAATTCATTCCAGCTGAGCTTAATTGCCTAACTGAAGCCTTAATTCTACTAACAAGTGGCTCGGTTGGAATATTTGCAGTTTTGTTTCTGCTCATTTTGAGTATAAGTTTGTGATTTATTGAATACAATAGTTGAAAGGCAACCTCCAACATGTTTAAGATTAACTGCCTCCTTTCCCTTGGTGTTCCAGGCTTTTTTCCCCAGGCAGAGATGGGCTACTTCTAAATTAACCCCATTAACTCAATAAAGGGTTCAATTACAGTATGTAACCAAGAGCTTGGCTGGAACTAAAACAAGTTGTAAGGCTAATTTCTATTTGGGCTGCATTTGGAATTTTATCATCAGCTCTTACAAAAGGCAAAAAGGGAGGTGTAATTGGTATCATCTCTGTACCAAATTCTGAGTTTCAGAATTGCCCTTATTCATGCGTTTTGCCTGAAATATAACCAACTGGACCTCAGCAGAAAGAATAAGACCGTTGTGAGAGCATCCGCTACAGTGTCATCCCCACTGTGTCTGTTCATCATAAATTGATCAAATATTAATAACTCTTTAACCAGAAATAAAAGCAAGCAAATAGAATGCAGGCTGTGTTAAGCTATGAGAAACAGCACTGTTGAAATAGGGAACATTTAATGCCCAAAAACAACAAAACAAGTTACAGTATACGCAAGCCTAAACAAGGAAGCAGATTAACTAAGACCTCAATTACCATTGGAGATTGTGAGCTCAGCTGTAATGAATAGCAGCAGAGATTGTGTTCAGGACCAAGGTTGGGAACCACTGATTTAGACATTATAGCATGGTACCTTCTAGCGATCAATGCCTTAATACAGTTTCATTGGCCAAGTCCTGAGAACTCATTTGCTGCTCTTCACATGGTCTCATCCTGATGTATGTATTCCAGCAGGACACAACACACGTCCTTATGCAGCTCATGGAATAACAAATGATCTATGCATGCCCTATTCCTAGATTTGAGCCCCATCCAGGGCTTGGAAACCAATGAACAGGCACAAGCTTGTCCAGATTCTACAAGAGGAATGGAACAGATTCCTACAAGACAGCAACTGCAACTTGATTCAAAGCACGTGTAGCAGATATACAGCCTGCATTGCTTCCAGTGGTGGGCACAGGCACGACCAGCTTGCGACTTGCATAGTACACCACCTGTTGATTAATCTGGTTAATGCCGAACGTTAATCAGAATTCATTCATCTACAGTACATCAAGGCTAACAAACTACGAGTGCACAAAAGATTTTTTTATGATAACTCTGTGAAGTTCTTGTAGTTGTAAGTGGTTTCTTTGGATGCTTCATTTCCTTTAATTAAAGTAAGTCAATGGCTTTATATGGAAACGAAAATTGGGTATCTTCCGACTGCTTACCCTCCTGAGGTTTCAACATAGCAGCTGCATTGCTCTTCAGTCTGGTCGAGACAGGTGACACCACTGGACTTATTGCAGAAGGGGACGCCAAGCCTGCAGCAGAAATAAAATTCAGAATTGAATATCATCGGGGGCGTAATTGCAAGAACACACTATTTGACAACTTAATGTCGCGCACCCTATACTGTATGTAAACAAAATTCTAAAAATATCATTTTTGGATTCCTTCAGTGAACAAAAAGCTTGAAAAAATGCCTTATTTATGAGATGCACTTGAAAAGTGTAGTCGTATACATCCACGTCCATTTTTCAACAAAACTTTGAGAAAGAGCTGTCGGTTCCATCATGCGATCTGAAAATATAACTGAGCACATGGAACAACAGACATCCTACATGTATTTCATCATTAAACTACTTTATCATTTAAGTCAGAAAAACAAAGATCTTAAGGATTCGGTTTAGTTTCATATTCTCAAAAAGGAAAACGGCACAAAAATGATAGCCACAACATGACTGTACAGTATATGTACAAGACACTAATTCCATTCATCGAGTATGAAATACACAATCTGTAGACTCAAACACATTTACCAACCAAGAAACAAAGGGTTGCCACACCACTGTGTACTCAAATCAAGACTTGCTAGCGGTTAAATGATCCAACATCCTTCAGACGGGTAAAAAAACAGACATGCAGTATAATCCAGTTTTATCACATTATCCATTTTGCCAAGCTCAGGGAAAAAAAAGACTGAAGCTCTTGAGGATCATAGCAGGGGACCTCTCATCAATGTTAAACTTGTACAACAGGGCAGCAGGAATGCTCTTGGGTAGGGGACGTTTAAAGAAAAGCAGTGTCCTCTGACCTTTCTTGACCATCCGTGCTGCAACAGTGAACTGGGTGGAGTCATTAGCTGCCCCCTTGCCCTTTGTTTTCCAGGCCTCCTCCCGGGCAGAAATTAGCTGCTTCCTCTCTTCAATTGTCATTTGGGCTTCAATCTCCTCTCCCATTCTCTGATTAAAAATGACAGAGTAATTAAAACCACTTGCTTAAAGACCATCAGGCAAGCCACCTGACCTTGATGCAGAAGAGATGCAGAATGACAAATTTACAAGCAATGGACTCTGGTAAATATACCTGAACACAACACAAGAAATGTATACACACATGCACAGCTATTGCCTTTTTAAATTTCCACCAAAAAATTACATCCATCACCGCTGTTAGATTCAGGCTTAAACGGTTACAGTATACAAGCTAAATAATGCATAAAAATTGATTTTATCCCTCTTACCGAAAAAGAACCAGATAGAATAATTGCTCTTTTATTTGATGTTGACTTTCATAAACATTTGGAAGATTTTGCTCATATCTACTAATCCAAAAATATTATTCATGTTAATTAGAATAATGAGGAAAAAGAAAAAAGCACAAGTTTCTCTTGTTTCACTAGTAACTGCCTTCTCTGGACTATTTTCTGCACAGATTGAGATTATTTTGTAAAAACACATCAGTACTGCACACCACACAGTTACAGAGTCGTAGGACCTGAGGGGAAGGAATCATTATGTGGGGTTTTGGTAATGAACAATTCTCAGTTGGGAATGAATTTAAAATCTACCGTAAGTGTATTCTGTTTAAACAGTACTGTATCTTTCATTTGCATTAACTTCATGTTATCATCCGATACTGCACTCGGATCAAAGGCCTTTCATTTTCACTGTAACCAATTATTTCTATCTACAGTACATTTTTCCTTCAGTGGACACTGTTCTTATTTTGCTCCGTAGAGGAATTATACTTCCAACATGTGCCTGCATTACGGTTTTGTTTTTCTTGGTATTCTTGCTTTTCATTTTTGACACGATTTGAATTGGCAAAGAAAATTCTCAGTTACTACATGAACAAGTGAGGCGAAGATGGGAAATGCCAACAGGACTCATGGAAGCCTTGAAGGACACAAAGCTGCATAATAAAGGGCTCAAACTAATCTCATTTCAATTCTTCTACAGCACCCCAAAAGAGCTTTTCAAATCCTCCTTTCTTTGATCTACCACCATGTCCATTTCACCAGCATTAGATTTAGCTTGAACCCAAAGATTTAACTACAGGGGAAAAAAAATCAGAGCATCTCCCCGCTGCAAGTTCTACATGCTACTAAAATGTTCTGAGGTGAACGAAAAACATTTCTGACAATACAGAAAACAAAAAGTAGAAGGTATTGTAAAAATGATGTTGGACAGCCACATAACACTTATGATGCTGCACAACGCAGAAGTCCTCAGACAAGTTTACATAATTTAATTCTCAATACACTCAGAGTTGACGTATACTCCAATGTCTGCATGGTTCAAGCTCATTAAACAAGTTATTTCTACACTCCTTCACAGCAAACTATTTATCCTAGAGGACTGTACATAATGTATTTTCCACATTCTGCACGGTGTACTGCTACTGACAAATGCAAAAACAGAAGCCCCAACAGCTGATACAGTAGGTACTGCAGACTGTACTGTAAAGAAGGGTTCAAGATTAAAGTCAAACACCACGACATGCACAGAAATATAAAGCTATTCAAGGTTTCACTAAAAAAAACAATCACAAAAAATACACAAATGTAACAAGTGTTATACTTTCAGGACTTTTTTGCTTTGTAAAAAAGCCACACACACAGTAGGTGTTCCTCTTTCAGGGGCGTGCTCTGTAACTAAGAGGGTTAGGTGCTGTTAATCCATCACAATCAAAGGGGATGCTGTGAGGCCTGTGCGTTTCACCTTCCATCGCCATGGGTGACGCTCATCCGCCTGCAGGGGGCTGGACTCCCTAACGCTGGGAGGACTGACCTTCAAGGAAGAACAACCAAGAGGAAGGAGAGAGAGAGCAGAGAGAAAAGCAGTGAGGGAAGGGAGCAGGCAGAGGTCAGGGCAGTCCCTCAGAGGCCCTTCACAGGAGCAGACTGTGGCCGCACCGAGCCTCGATGACAAGGGCCCCACTTCTTTAAAGTGGTTCTCAAGCCTGTACCACAGACGCGAAAGCATCTGCCGGCACTTCAAACTGCAGAATTCTGTGAACTTCCTCGGCACAGAAGAGGAAGTCACTCTACAGCCAAACAGAACAAAGCCTTCCATACGCTCCATCTAACGTTTCATTCTTTAAAAAAGAAAATGCAATACTGCACCCAATTTTTCATCACAAATACAAATCCTCTGAATCCTCTCTCCATATTTCTATCTAAAACCATACACCGCAATAATAAAATAGTAATTTCAATTTAGTAAACACTAAAACATAATAAAGATTTCACTATAAGGTTTAAATGGTTTAACGAAAAACAAAAAATCGGAAAACTGGATGGCCAAAAACCAAGCAGACCAAAGACATGCTTACTATTTACTTAAGGGGAAGTGGAAAAACATCTTCTACAACTCAAAAGGCTAAGAGCATACAAATTAAAAAAAGAGCATAGAACCGTAACATCAGTGCTGATGGGAATTATGCGTTATACAGTATAAAACTATATACTGGAACTTACATACAGCTTTCGTATTCCTACATTATACTCTGTACTTTTATCTGCAACTTCAATCAAAATAACCATTTTCATCAGTTATTTTGACTTTGCAGATAATGCAGAGCAAAAGAAACAAAACAACTTAACAAGAGTTAAGAGTTAAAGTACTGATTTTAAGTCACTCAGTGGCAGCTAGGGCAAAACATGGCCAGATTTGTATTTTAGAAGCGTAACCAATTCCAATTCCTAATATCTAATTCTGATTAAAATCATTATCTAAAGGCTTCAGATTAAGAATGCGGTCAGGTTTTTACACATTCATTACTGCAACCGATGATGGCTATTTTAAATCAAGGGAGCCAACATGCCAACGCAGTGTATTGGTCACCACAACCATCCAAAAGAATACAAGCTATATCAGCCACATATTAAAATGTTAGTAAACGCTATAATCTACTAAAAAGCGAATACAAATTTATTAAGAGGGAAAAAAATTTGATAAGCTTATGGTTTTATTCATGTTAGCACTTCAACAAGAAGCGAACAATGCAAAATTACCAACAGAAGGATCTAATTTAAGGCAACATCTCTTAGCATTTGGTGTTATTTGAAAAAGAGTTGCATACAGTGTTATGACATTTAAATACCCAGTCTGGAAGTTTTTTTTGTTTTTAATTGAGGAGTCCGATATCAACTTGCATGAAGCACAACTACAGAGAAAGGCATGTCAGGAGCTAACCAGAGCCACTCGGCAGGCACACAGGCAGTCGAGTCAAAGACTGAACACTTGACAGCCCATGCGGCTCTTTCCTCACCTGGTTATAAGGTACAACATACTGACATTTATGGCCAGTAGGTATAGGAGGAGGAGAATAAGTAGAAGCATAGACAGGTTCCTATAGACAGGAGCAAAAGCGAAGCCAGAAGGAAAACGGACGCAGACACACACAGACGGAAGCAGAGAAAGCAAGAGTTAGAGAGGAGAGGATACACGAGAACAAAATCAAATCGCCACACTCCAATCAAAGACTCCTGTCTTTGATCGCCTATCACCGTATTAATACTCCCTTTAATGCACATTTCCTTTTGTGTTTTCAGGGAGTCCGGTATCTTAATACTTAGTTAGGAGTGTAGCATGAACAAAACTGAATACACACCTCACACACTCCACACAATGCATGCATTTAGTTTATAGTGTACTGATAAGTGAGCAACAGCGAAATTATTGTGCACTCCCATGTGTATGCTTAAAAAAAAGAAGCAGTCATTGACCATATTATAGTTAACATTATGATACACCAACCTTAAGCTTATTGAAGGAAAAAGGGGATTTCATCTAATCATGTCACTGACAGTAAAAATACAAGAGGAAACACATACAGAATACACAGAAGTCCAAAACAGCTTATGATCTATCGATAGTTCACAACATTTCTCCTACTATTACATATTCAAGCTTACCCAGAGCTGATCAGTGACAGCACTGCCGTCAATTATCACCCCTTCCTCCTATAAGTTGAAACAAATGGAAAATATTGGAAATAGTTGTTTAAGGACAGGTACAACCATCACCACTGCCCCGTGACGGCTTTTTACAGTCTCCAGTTGCTAGAGCTTAAACAAGCGACCTCATGCACGATTCAAAGGCTGAGTTCTCACATTCAGACATCTCCCCACTAAAATGTTTGGGCATAACACAAAAAAGTAGACATGCTTGTTTTGTGGTTGACCACTTAAATTACATTTGGGCCATAAGGCTGCAGAAAAACACAAAACAGGGATTTTCAAGTTGATACACCTGGCTAAACCTATTGGCTTAAAACAAGATGAAACAAAAGGTAAACAAAAAGCACCTTCTTGTTTTCAGCATTTTTTTTCTTTTAATACCTCATTTCTTAATATTTCCTTTAAACAGGTTAATTCCTCATTTCGTAAACCAAAATCATAATCACAACCCTAACAATGAACACCTAGCCAAATTCTAGCATTCAATTTACTAGTTGATAAATTTCACCGGCAGAGTACAAGTCCCCTTTCTGGATTTAGTTTTTCTGGAGTCTAACGGCCACTCTAATAGGAGAAAGGAGAAAGTCTTAAGAACTCACTGGTATCTCTATGGCTAAAGTTTTAAAACTTTAAAAGTTTAAAATTAAACTTACCAAATCGTCCTATAACAGAAGTGAAAAATTTGACTTTTTCCCCAACAAGATCAGAAAGCCTCATTTATACGGCATGGAAAAAAGCTATAAACATCCGAGTGCATCCATGCTGTCCAACATAAGCTTTAAAAGAGCACCTAGCATTCTGCAGGCATACAGAATTAAACAGAGGCAGGACTAATCTTACTCGTGGAATCAGTTGCATGGAGACTAAAAGGATTCTATTAAGACAAGCTACTCGTCTTGTTTGACCAGATGGTTTTGTGTTCTCTATTCAGTATTGTTTGATCTAAAAAAAACCTTCAGTACATTTCTGGGTTTTAACCATTTGATTTTATTACAGCAATTCCCATTTCCTCCCGATGTTGCTCGTGATGTTTTGATTGCTTCATATTATGAATGAGAACCGCACCTGCATTCAGGCAAGAGTGGTTTGTCTGAACATATCGATGAAAACCCCCAAAAATTTGACGGTGGTCTTTTTAACCACTTCACAACAACCGCAACGGTGACCGTGCCTACAGTAGTGTATCAGATTGCACCAAGTTCATTTATACCAACTGGAAAAAAAAAACATTTCAATAATATTTTGAGAAAACGATTTTGCCTTTTAAACTACACAATGACCAGAATTTAAACTCCTGGCATGAAGCCAGACAGGTAGCCCAAAAGCAGAGAAGTACTAGGGGTTTAAAGGGTGTGTGTAGTAAGAAGAGTAAGGGACTTTAGAAGTTTTAAGTTAAAAATTAAAGTGACTTACCAAAAAGATGTAACCACTTCATATCTAATTTGATATTGGTCACTAAACAAATCAACAGGCCTAGTTATTCACAACCCACTGCCATGAGTTTTTTGGCCACACAGTACTGTACTTTTCAAAACACTAGTGAGTCCTCTTATTTTACATTTATACAGGTAGCTTGCAGGACTGAGGAACTGTATAGAATTACACTTTCCATGCAGAGTTTGGAAATTTAATTTATTGAAATTAAAATAAAACCATACAGAGACAGACAAAAGACGGATGCATGAAACAAAACTGAAAGCATTCTAGGAACATGGAAAAACAGATCAGAAACAGAAGCGAAGCATTGCTCGGGTCTACCATTACACTGAACATTTCTCAACTTGTTCATATATTTTGCTGTAGACTAATTCAATTGGACGGATACTTTTTCCCCCAGTTTGTGTTGTATAATAAACTAAATTAGGATTTTCCTAAGCAAAGGCCACAGTCATTTCACAAGATAAAAGTTAAACACGATTATCTTACAGGAAAAACACTTTGGAGATAAGTTGTCCTACAGTACTACTGTTAAACCACAATGGTTCCATCAGACAAAAACTTTAATCATAATCAAAGTTAATCATATTTAATAACCACCAACAGTACATCTGGTGGCTTTTAAAGCTGGTAGCCCTGAAAATTAAAACCTAAATTGTCAAGCATATTTAATTTAAAATATTTTGAAGAAATGTTCTAAAATTCTTCAATTACAGTAGCACCAAAATAATAATAATGGAGACAGATCGATCAGAAAGAGGTAGGGAGCTGATAAAGTGAAGATAAGCTGCTTACAATTTAAAATACAGAAAGCACATAAAACAAATCAATTGATGAGAGACTTCTAGAAAGCGGAAATCAAACCTTCCCCAGTAACACTAAAACTGCAACATTCACATTTGTGGAAATGTGAAATACAATTAGACGTTGCTTACTTCAAAGCTTATGGATTGTGCTCATCAGAAATTTTAAAGTATAATTGTTTCCCCACAATACAGACTTACTGTACTGTAAGTGAAAGATCTGATCTCCAAGGCTTAAAAAGGATAATTACCTACTGCATTTGAAATGCACTAACTGCCATGTGACAGGCCAAAGGTGACATAGCAGAATTCTCAACCCTGTTACACACTGGTGGTTCACAGAACAGGTTATATTAAAGGTGAATTATCTGTGCAGCAATGCACTGTAGATAATGTATATCTCTTAGCATGCTGCTAATGATGCCCTTGAAACAGCCACAACAACCTTTGGGGAAAAAAAAAAGTATAGTAAGAGTTTTTTTTTTTATTAATGCATTGTTGCGTAATATTCCAAAATCATGAAAAATGAACAGTTTTCCCAGAAACATTTTTGCATCTGGTTGAAAAGGAATACGCCTGAAACAACATTTAACCTACTGAAAGTTACCATGATATAGTCAACATCACTAGTGGCATTTATTGAAAACTCCTTAGGAGAATAATCCACTTAATAAAGACTGAGTGTCAAGACTGCCCCGTGACCCAAATATAAACCTGGATTAAAATCCACTTTGTAGATGGTTCCTGAAAGAGAATTCTTAAATTATATGGTAACAGCCAATGGGTTATAGGTTTCTATACAAGATAAGATCACTTTATTAGCCCTATACAATTTCTTGCATTAGGAATTTGTCTTTTCACATACCCCAACTTGCTCTCCATGAGACACACAGACAGGGAGAGAAGCATGGGGTCAGAGCACAGGGTCTGCCATTTACACGGCGTCCCTGGAGCAGTTGGGGTGAAGAGCCTTGCTCAGGGGCCCAACAGAGTAGGATTCCAGTAACCTTCCAGCCACCGGCCCAGATCCTGAGCCACAGAGCCATTGCACCGCCCCTATGTATGTATACGTGTTGTAAGGATTTTAACTATACATGTAGCATTACAAGACATTTTTTATGATGTGTAGTTTTGCTTTGATAACCTCTCCAAGGGAGTTTCAGCCTTAAAAAGCATCAGCTGTGGAAAGACACCTGCTTTATTTTTTTTTTATAATTAACAGGACAAGCACAAAATACATTGAAATTCAGATTATTCCATACATTCTAATAGGTATTCCACACTTATCACCTGTGAAATGTCAGTATTGCAACAATACACATTTTTAAAAGCACTACAGAAAATCCTATGGAGCCGATACAGAACAGAACCCAAAGATGATCCTTTAAAGTACAGTATCTTCAAAACATTCATTTTGACAGATACCATAAATCAGCCACAAATTGTGTTGCAATCCGTTTTACTACTGTGTGCAGTACTAAGCCTAAGGTCTGCCAATCTTGTAATGTTGGATCAAATAGACAGTCCTTTCAAGCAGTATTTCTATCAATGTGCAATAACGTACACAATGTGCAAAGCCCAGGACCTGTGGAAACAGTAAACCCAAGTAACGGTGTAGTAAGTCTGAAAATACAAGTCAAGAATCACAAGAGATGCTATTTACTGGTTGATTTACTGCTAGGGGAATGAGAGCTGAAACATGAAGGATTACCATTATGTTCAAATATTAACATGGTGGATAGCTATGGTAGAAGTGTACTATACAAAGTTAATGCATGGGGAGGTCCTACTACCAATCCAAAGAAATGAATTCTAACCAGTAAACGACTATCTTTACAATGTGAGCTTCCATTATGGCTGAAACCTCCGTATGAAGTCCACACAACATACCAGATTTTTAAAATGCAATTGGAACAGTCCTAACCGATATTGTAAAACAGGATTGGTTATCATTTGATGTGGCAGTCAATAGCTTGAGGGTAGCATGCTGTTCCCTCAGGTTTCAGAAAGTGAAACTGCGTCACAGTACCCACTTCCACCTAGAAAAACATTTCAGTTCTGGGACTTCATTACCAGGCTCAAACAAGCAACCATGTTCAGGGAATGCTGAATGGTAAGGCTACAACAAGTTTTCACAGCTACACAATTTAAAATGGCTTTCTGGTGAGGCTGCAAAGAGCACTAGGCATCTATCTAGACATCCCATGTACTATATCAATATTTTTCAAACGATTTCAACATTTCTATTGACTAGTATTTCAAATAAACCTCAGTCCCTGACCTCAGTGCTCATGCAGCACAAAAACTTTCTTCACCCCACCACAACAGATATAAAGCTTAGTGTACTTGAGCAGTAAAGCTGCCCCCAGGAATTCCTGGAATAAAACCCACCTCCCATGACTAATACAGTTGGATACACCAGGAATGAGCTGGATACTTGCCCTCAATGCTGACAATTAATTGTTAGTCTAACATCTTGCTTCTTTGAAGGAAATAAATCAATGTTACCTTATTTACTGCATGCTATTCATCACTGGGCAATATTTAAAAAGTATATTTCTTCCCATAACAGCAGTCTATATACAAAAAGAGTAAACTCTGCTCTTTAAAGGGCCAACTATGCTACGACATCAAAACAGTGCAGTCGTGGTACAGTGTATATTAATAAGGCAATTTCTCAGGTTTCTTATCCGTGAATGCACCACCTTATCAAAACAACCATACCACCTTCACTGGAAAAAAGGCTAGATAGAGAAACAGACGCAGATGTCGAATGACTAAGCTCGAGGAAAATCTTATAAACCTGTTCTCGGTAAAAATCTGAACTGCGATGTC
Organism: Lepisosteus oculatus; assembly: GCF_040954835.1. Taxonomy (NCBI): domain Eukaryota; kingdom Metazoa; phylum Chordata; class Actinopteri; order Semionotiformes; family Lepisosteidae; genus Lepisosteus; species Lepisosteus oculatus. The sequence goes on from NC_090701.1 coordinate 39,862,633, forward strand.
TTGCTACTTTGTAAAAAAGCTCCAAGAAATCAGCATTACATTTCCTCCATGCTATTCATTACTGTTCAATACAAAGTGGCAAGTAAACAAAATATGGAGAAGTTTTAAAAAAGCACATTCCCTGGGGTATTCCTTTACTGAAAGCTGCATCCTTCCATGGGCTTTTTTCTACACTAAAACTTGACGCTTCAATCTGTGGAAGGGGCAACCTTTCAGCAGTTTTTGATATAGAGAACACTGGTCCACAAATATTTACAGTCTTGGGATTGTGCTTGGTGTTTAAACTGAGCCTTTCCAAATATGATAGTAATATGTAATATAATACAGTACTGGAGTAATGTTATACAAGACCTGAATGGGTAAAACAAGCAAAAACATACATTTTTTTTAATATGAGTGGGTATTTAAAGTTAATCACGTACAGTATGTCATCAGATTTCTCATGCTGTACTATTTCCAAATGGTTGAAGTATCTGTCATGCCGTGTTCTCAATGATTGGTAAGTATTACCTGTACACTGGATATTTGGAAGAAAAACACTATGATGCGTGAACTCTTGCCTAGCCTTAAAGCTCATCTGCTGAAAGCTTACTTGCCGAGACAGAGTGACCAGACATTCTGCTCTGGTATCGGTAACATAAGTGTTGACAAATCAGTCTGAGAAGTAACACTTTGTTCCTGGCAAAGACACAAAGAGATTTCTTTCAAACCAAGACTTCTTAACATTGCAATTAAACCCCTCTCCCCCTGGGTTCACTTGAGCACATTAAAAGGTGGACTCAACTTTGTTCTGCTAATGTAAATTAAGGGTTACAGGCACAAAAACTCCAGAATATGCTAATGTGTTGGTGTATGATCTGTTGCGTCTGATGGAGTCTGCCTTATAGTCTCTCCGCAACCTTATGCTCCCACTGTTCATGTCCTATGGTCATCAGATACTGATCATGCCTTCAAACCTGGTTTAGTATGCCTGATCAAGTCTTATGGTTTACCCAAGCTGCAGAATTTGCCCCATCAATTTGAAACAGATTTTATTTTACTTGCATTTATTAAATGCGACTGCTGTAAATGCAACCTATGTACTCTTAAATTGTATGTTGCCTTGCAATACATAGCAAAAAAAATGAACTTTGAAAGTACAGTAGATCAAAGAACTACCTACTGTAATATAGGAAGCAGTGCAGAACTTTAGGAAGCGAATAAAGACTAAATAAAGAGGGAGAAGCAGCATTTTACAACCTATTTAATGCACAAAGAACTTTAACTAAAGGTACATACGGTAAGCCTGTGTATAACAATTCCATACAGAGCTTTGCATGGGTTTTAAAAAAAATTCAATTGGAGTTAGCTCAATAGCAACAATCAGCTTTCCTTAGTCATGCAGATGGGTTTATTTTTTAGTAGAGGTGTTAAGGAGGTTTGATTATCCACTTGCTGCAACAAGTCAGGTTACCTTCTTTTTGAAGCTCTGCTCAACCTCCCAAAGCTGCACGTGATGCTCTGCAACGGCCACTCGGACAACATCCTGCTTCTTGTTGATCCTGTTTCTCCAGTCTTCCTCCCCACTCTTCTTTAGCAGAGCCAGCCTAAGAAGGAAGAATATGCGGCCTTAATTTTCACCGAATGCCTCGCTGGGCTTCAATTCCTAGCTGTTTGACAGTGTTTATACACAGCGCCGGCCGTTTATGGTAAATGGAAACAGAAGACACTCATAAGGTAGTCAGAGGCAGAATAATTACTTTCTGCAACAAAGTGCCTTTGTACTTAATTTGGGGGAAAAAAAGAAAAACATTCAATGTTAACAACTTAACTTTTTTTTTCTATTATTTGTTTACAAAATGGCAACAGAACTGTTGGATGGCTTTACTTACGAAATGAATAACCATCAGTGCACAAGTCAAAATACCACATCAAGGAAATTTAAAGGATTTTCAGTCAACACAGAAAGCAGATCTGTTTTGGAAGACTGACCTATACATTAGGCGACTACTTACAGACTTAAAAGGACAAGCTCATATTCCCATCCTTTAAAACATATTGCTTATTTCTGGGCTACACCAAATATAAACATGAATGCAATTTATGTAAAAAAATGTTTAAAGATTCTCTTTTGCAAGTTTGACTTGCCAGGGATGACTCTTGGCATCTGTTGAAGTGGATAATATTCTCAAATCAGTTGGCTACAAGCAGCTAAAGTGCATGGGACTAATCTCGTCTGTGAACTTTATGTTGTACTTACTGTATGTTTTTCAGATCAATGTTTTCTTATTTTTTTGTTTTGCAGTAATTTTGCATTGCAAAGTCCATTTAGATACAAATGCATTAAATTGACTATTGGAGAAACTTGCCACAAAGACAAAAAACCACCAGCCAGTATGTACTTTTTCTTGTTACTGTATGACCTCATTGATTAGTTTCCAGGTCATTAAGAATACTTCAGTTGGGCAGGACAAACACCAGCCTGGTTGAATACACTAAATGTTGCACGTTGAATGAAGAGTCAAGAGTGACTGGTGCAAAAATGAACATCTCTAAAATACTGATGACACTAGTTACTGTAGGGCAAGACATACACCTTATATTTGCACCTTAAGAGACAGAGCAAAAAAACCCGTTCACTTATTGGTGAAAAAGCCTAAAGTAATTCAGAACTGCAAAAGAACAACAAAAAATACTGAAAAGGCGTGACATTAAATATCTGGTAGGAAGTACTTTAGATTTCTGTAATATTTTGGATAAACAGTGCCTTGGATAAATGGCTAATACATTCTTAATATGTTTTTGCACTGCTTTAAAAGATTTAACTAAAATTTTAAAATCCGTAAAATTGTCTTGATTTGTCATTTCACTGGAATAGTTTATTCTTGTGTACAGACAAACATCTATGAGCTCCGACAGATTCCAAGGGAAAATGCATAGCACTTACTTTCCCCCCCCCAATAATAGAATATCCTACTTGGACTCATACTTTACAATACACAACCTATGGTCATTTAAACACTCCTCTGCTAAATCACTTACAAACATGTTTACCTACAGTAATTTGATAAAATCTCTTGACAAACATGCATGTCAATTTCTCATAAAGCACTCTATTCTTTGGAAAAAAATATTCTATTGCAAACATTTTCAATTTCATTCAATGTCAAACATTTCCGTTTCAATGATGGCAATTGATGTGAACATAGGAAAGGTCATTCATTTTATGAAAACGTGAAGTTTTAATAGTGAATGAAAGAGCTGTTTTTTGAAGCACACCCGAAACAATGAAGCAACCTAATTTCTTCCCAACTTGCAACAGAATGAGGTTAAAACACTCCTGCTGCCTCTCCTTGAACAACCGGTGTTAACTCACAGCACTGTTTCCTAAAATAAACCCCCTTAACTCCTGTCAAGACCATAAATGCAACCTACATTCTTACAATGAGAATCAAGGTGAGCACCATTCACTTACTGGAGATTACAACAGGAAAAAATCCTCACATCCTTATTATCAATTGAAAAACAAATTATATAAAAAACGAATCAAAACTAAACTTGAAAATTGGAGAAAATCGACTACGTCAATAACTAGAGGTATAAAAGTGTAATTAAAATGAATCAAAAAGGTAAGATGAAGTCCACAGTCCTTCACCGTGTACAAAGATCACAGAGCACTCTATGGGAATGACCATATGCAGGAAACAGACACACATAAAAGGAACTGCATGTAAGCAAAACTACTGGCGAATGCCGCTGGAATATCTGCTGAAAAAGATCGAGAACTCAAAACGAAATTACCTCTCTTTGATGGACAACTGTTTAGTCGTCATGGTGTCGGAAAGCTCCTCACTCCTGTCAGGCTCGTGTTGCTTGGCAGAGGGGAGCTCTGAGTTGATGCTGTTGCCTGCGTCTTCGCTCAGCTCTGAAGGCTGCAGTATTGAGGGCAGCACATTGAAAGACTGAGAGACACTCCTTGCTGTTGCAGCGCCGACTCTGAGGGAAGCACTGGGTTCCAGCAGCTCTGCACGCAGACGCACATGACACAGGACGGCGTTAGAAGATGTGCACACCAATACATAACTGTCAAGCAGCGGAGTACTGTATGTACAATTGGTGCACAAGGCAGAAAAGAGAGGCTGCCATTTAGAGGTGCCTCAGCACGTGTTTTATGAGATCCAGTGGCTTGCATTCCTAATTGTCAGCCTGACTTTCATAAGATGGAATGAGAACTCCTAAGCAGCTATTTAAATAGGCTAGATTTCGGTATTGGGGTTAAAACCATATTGTCCTGCATGTTTCAACTCCTTTCCCCTCCTGTAGTACATAAAGCTTAATTCTCCAAGATGCTGCGCTGTGCAAACAAATATTTTTTCTTTTGTATTACATGCGCGAGCATGTTAGGAAAGGTCAAATGCTGAGAGTCATTGTTGCTGTCAAAAGTGAGCACCAAACAGGAAAACCATAGTGTCTGCTCTGACAAATAAGGGAAAGCCGACAACCACAGACTTTTGCATCGCAGCTGTAACAGACACTACTACAGGAAATGCCTTAATGTTTTGAAAAAAAAAGTCTACTTTAGGTTTTAAATAAGGCTGACGCACAACCATGATGGCAGTCACAAAAACATATACCTGAATAACAGCTTTATGCATTTTAGTGAATTTTTGCCTGCTTCCCTTTGTTGTTAAACTGCACCAAGCCATGATAGAGATGGCAATTAATCAAACAGAACAGCACTGCTTGTACCTCAGCTGAGAAAAAGAGCACAAGAAATTACTTCAATACCCTATTTTGGACAGCAAAGCTCCCTGCTGCAAGTCAAGGTCACAACTGTTAATCTTGATATAAATGTATAAAAGAAATCCATTATGCACACTACAAATGATACTTGTATACCTACAGTAAACGGTTTTCTAAGCCAAAACAGATGGAGGCACAGCCCAGACCACTTACCCGAGACAGCTGCCCTGGATTTTTGGACACTCTCAGACTCAAACAGCTCCCGTTGGGGGTGCCTCTCCTTCAGGACCCCCCTGGCCTCCTGCCGCTCCTGAAGAACGGCGCTGTCTGTCTTCGAGAGGCTCCAGGGCTCGACTGCCGGCGAGGTGTCGGGGCTGAGCTGCTCCCTGCTGCTTCTTCTGGGAGGGCTGCGCCTCAGGGGCCGGATGTCCACATCCCACTCGCTCCCACCTGGCTGCAGGGGTCCTAGTTGCCTGCCGTCTCCGTTTGGAGAGCCGTGCTTTCTTCTGTAGCTGCTGCTGCTGCTGCTTTCTTCTCGTGCTGCTCCTGGTGCCTCTTCCTGTCGCTGCCCAGCAGCTGAGTAGCTGTGAAACACGCCTTTGATTTCTGCTGCCTGCTGCTGCTGCTCTGTGAAAGCTGGGGCTGCAGGGCTGTGGTGCCTGGGAGCTGCTCTCTCAGGAGACTCGCCCGCGGAGGGCAGAGAGCTCTCGGCGGCGGCCGTAGGCTTCCCCCGGTGTATATCCCCTGCGTGGACAGTTGACACTGCGGCTGCCTGAGAAGTTGCAGCCGCTACCGACTTCACAATTGACGCTGACAAAGGTCCTAGCTTTCCACCTCCTCCATTCTGCAGCTGTGGAAGGCAAAATTGACAAAACATTTCAGCTTTCATTAACAATTGGAGAGTAACTGTGCCACTTCAGAGAGTAACTGTGATTTAGCATCAAGATCGAATGCCACTTCATCATGCTGAGCAATCAAATTCGCATCACAGTGACTCATTTTACATCCTGTTGATCAAGCCGAGAGCTGTTTTTTTTTAAATAAAATTCTCGTAAGCCATGCTCATCATCTCTGCGGGTCACAACAATGCTGAGAGATGCATCCAACAGGTGCTTATAAGGAAAGTATGGACCTGGCTTAGACAACTGAAGCTTCTCATTCCTGTAACAAGTGTCTCCCAGACTGTTTAACGTATGATGACCACACAACCCCATCTTCAATGTAATATTTCATATTAATTTTTTTGTTGTTGCCTAATCTTATACTTTGATTTATTGTAACATGATACTATCTCAAGCGATCCTTATCTTTCCAAACAAAGAGATGTTCCAAGTAGATGATAAAGTAACCAACCCACACAAATTGAGAAATCTATTTTTCACAAAACATTATATCGATAGAGAATTCCTGTCTCCATGTGAAGTTTGGATTAGATCAGGTTTTCAGATGGATTAGAAAAATTTGCACCTGGCGAGATCAGCATTCTCTTTTTGTCCTGGTCCACTTCTCCCCCTGTGCCATTTGTCCCTACTACAATCTACTACAAACCTGACTTTACAAACCCTCTTCAGCAGGTCAGTAAAACTTCAAAAAACAGAGGTTTTAAAACAATCTTTTAAATGATATTTAAAAATTATCATTCACTTTATGGGTAAAGTGCATCTGGAATAAAACTGATAACTACTAAATATTGTATATGTACATTTAGAAATTCATATTTCTGGTTCTCTCGTTACACTGCATCTAAAACCAGGAATGTCTCACTCAATAGACAATTGTTCTTGTTCAGGAATTAGGATGGATTACTGGATTACTCAAACTGAATAAGGAAAATTTCACTGTTTCAAGTTAGCTAGGAACGTCTGTTGTTTTGGCAATATGGTAACACAGGAAAAGGTGGGAGAGGAAAGAGATGGTTGGTGTTTTATTAAGGAAAGGAAAGCTCAAAAGGAAATGTTCTACAGGTGCTGTGGGTTGTGAACTTGCAGTATTCACTGTACTGTTATCTAGTCTCTCTGCAGATCAGCTATTACAGACTGGGCAAAAAGAAAGCAAGCCTACTTTAAATCACTAAAAACCTTAACTCATGCACTAAAACACTCTGCCTAGTTATTCAAAAGTACAAAAACCTTTTGGGTAACTTTGTCCTGCACACATTGGTTTTTGTTTACAGTATACATCCTGATCAAAAAAGAAAACAGGAAAGCTAATCAAAGTTTTCTTCTGTGATTCTGATCAGCTCTTTTTCTCATTCAAAACACAGATGCATAACGGGTGCAACATTTATCAGTTCATGCACAGATGTATACTGATGCACACAAGAAATGAAAGTCTTTGTTTTACCACTCTTTTTGAAAACTATTTACTTTGTAGATAGTAATCCCATATTCGTTGACTGAAGCATTTGAATCCCGTTTCATATATTTTAGTTCCAACGTAAAATACCTTGACACTGTACATCAGTTGTTACTGTTCCCTAGGACAATAACATACTGGGAAAAAGATGATTCTGTATAAAAACTGCCATTTAACAAAACATTCTTATTAATAAAAGCAAAATAATATCCCCCTCAAGCAATGACTACTATGTAGTTCCCATCAGCATGACCAAAATTGAACTGCCTGTAAAACATTTTGCTATAAAAATAGAGCACACTGATCCAGAGAAACCAGGAAACCAGCCCTGAGTGGGAAAAGAAGGGCTTCATCCTGGAAGGAAGAGGGTCACTGTACTGGGGCCAGGATTATCACATCCCTTTGATCCATCTGCACAATTGTTTTCAAACAGCAGCGGCTGCAGCTTACATATCTCCAGGAAGAAATGACTCTTACATCAGCCCGAAAATGATCTGCATGTTTGAACGTCTGACAGATTAGAGGCAAAACCATCTTCTGTGGGCCAGAGGTTATCTGAAGAGGTGGTAGAGTTATATCCACTTAACGTTATTTGACACCTTGAGGAAAACATTTCTAAAGGACATGGTGAGTTTTATGCTGCTGTTGCATTGTTAATGTCCACTGGTTGTGCAGGGTAATTGTGATGTGGGGAGGAACCTTGCTTAATGAGAACACCTTTGGAGCAAATCATGGCCAACCTTACTACTTAGAGATACACTGATGAAGTCCTTAAGCCAAGTTTTTCCATTCCATAAACCAATCCAGTACATCCAATGTGTTGATTGCAAGGCTATGTAGTACTAGGATTACAGCGGCACAACAACAAAAAAAAATACGCCAAGTTTCTGGCTTGGCTAACCTCTTCTAAACCTACTCCCAATGAAGATCTGTGGAACCAACACACCAGCATCAGATCAACAGACAAAACGGTGACCAGTCCACCTTCTCTGGCTGGTGGCAGCTGTACAGCAAGAGTAGTGAAGCTTCCCACCGCATTATGTCCAGAGGCTGTCCAGAGAAGTGTGAACTCTCAAGAAGCTCATAACCTAACCTAATGCCGTAAAGTTCCCAGTTTGACAGTAACATGTTCCATACGGAATACAGATTGTTAAATTTAATTCATACTTGCTGTGATTGTTCGATATACTTACAATACTTGGTTAAATCTATTTGGCCTGAATATTGTGCACAAATATCTACAGAAGAACCATGGCACACCCTGTGTATATGACACAATTGGCAGTCACGAAAAGTCTAATTTAAACCAACAATCAGGGCTATGTTCAATTTAAGAAACGCTTTGAGCAGCATAGGTATTAGAAGCAAACTGTTTAATCAGTACACATCTGATTAAGGATCAATTTAGTTTGCACTAATATATATATAGGATATATAATATCCTTATTTTTAATATAATCTTATTCAATACTTGGGAAAAAGTCACACGCAAGCAAGATTTTGGCAAAAAAACAGTGTAAGCACAAACTGCTGAAATAACTTACACTGCTGGTATACAGTAAAAATAAACAAGCAGTTCAGTCACAATATTATATGCAACAGCACTACATGCAAGTGGCTCCAAGGGACGTCTAGCCTTACGTGAACCGAGTATAACGTTCTCTGCAGGTGTTCGGAAGTTTCACTGGTCGGCGGAGAAGGGCTTTTAGGTACTAGTTCCTGCACCAGAGATATTCTTTGGTCATTTATGGACATTGGTTTTCTCACTTTGCTTTTTTAAAAAGGGAATGGCAAAGGCATCAGAAAATGTCAGGGGGCTTTTGAAGCTAACCTGTCTTTGGGGGAAACTAACACCTGCACGCTCTGAACTACAGTACATTAACACAAATAAACCAAATGATAAACGTTAAACATGTTTGCCATGAAACAGGGTTGGTACAAAGATACTATATGAAGAATTAATGTGAGAAACTAATTTGCTTGACCCATTCCCAAATACTTTGGTCTAAGTGCTCCCTGCCAAGACAGTTTTAACCGATTTCAATATTTATTCATATAGAAGAAAGCACAAGTATTTAAATTACAAGCACAATGCAGAAGAGTGAGCCACCCCTCAACTCCTTCACAGCAGGAAAATCCTGAGGAACTAATTCCTCCTGCTTCACGTTTGTTATGAACAAGCTTTCCCTTGGTTAAGATATCTCATTTCATTTGGATCCACTTGTGTTTTGTAAGAGATGTGGTTTCGCCGTATTGTTCACAGTTCTGAGGAAAAACCATAACTGGCAAATCCTTGTTGAAACTTGAGAACGGGAAGGGGAGCAAGCTGGCTGAATTGGTCCCAACGGCCCGAGGGCTTCATTTCCTTTGCAGGGAGGAAAAAAAAAGGCCAAGCAGGTCCCCACTCCAGTTTCAACAGGAAACTGTTCTTACACCACACAAGTTGGGAGTTTCCAAAACAACATAGTCACTCTCCTGGGAACAAGAGTATGAGATTTTTGCCAAAAAACACCAACAGTTAAGTGTTATCAACAGTAACAGAATAGTATCTCAAATTGCATGTAGCTTGTCAGTATTTTTCTCTCCTATCAGGCAAAATAGAAGTCTGTGTCGGAGAGGGCTCCAGTTTGGGGTTGTGTACCTGCTCCACCTCTCCCAGGGTGATGGGCTGCGTTTGGTAGCGGGCGTTGGCTCTCCTCTGCCGGATGTCGGTCCTGGCCCTGGACACCACTTTGGTGGCAGGCTGTGCCAGGCGGTTGAAGAGAGCCATCTTCTCCGCCAGGCTGAGAGTGGACAGGTCGGGCTCCTCCGACTCCTGCTCGTCGCTGGTTTTCTTGGTTTCCCCGGTCTCCCTCGCCTGCTCTCGGGCTAAAGCGCTCTGGTGTGAAGATGCTTGCAAGCTGTAGGATAAACCCAAGTTAATGGATGCGAGTTGGGGGGGGGGGGAATACATTTAACAGAATACTCTACATTACAAAAGATTATCTCAGGCTCAAGGATTTTGCCTGCAATCTCTTATGTTTCGGCTCCATTTGCAGATAGATGCAACACCTGTTTCAGTTATGTTATTTTAAGAAAGTGTACAAACAGCAACAACAAAGGGTGTGATGTAAACGACACTATACACAAGGTGGATGTCAAAGCATGCCCATACAGTATCTGTCTTACAGAAGACATTGTGAGAGTAACTGACCCCTAACTACTGTACATTGCTAGGGATGTGATTGGGTTCTAACCTTAAGATGAATTCTTATGGCTCACCATTGTAGGGTATTATTTCAATTTAATAAACTACTACATACAGTATGCCAGAGCACTGAGGCAGAAAATGCCTGAAAACACTGCTTGCACAAGTAGACAATGATATAATTAAAACTTAATTATGTAAAGGTAACAGTACTAGCCTGTCTTTATGACTGTTACCTTTTCAATAAAACGCTTCTAATTCTGAATCACAGGTAGCCACAGTGAGCAATGTTTTACTAAACCATGACGGACTACAATACTTACAAACTCCTCAATTGTGGTTTCTTTGACAAAGCCTGTGGGGATTGCTACTACATCCACGATTTGAGGGAGCAGCATCCTGCAGCAAGGCTTGTTGAAGCAAATACTTATGGTTCGCGATACAACAGTTAATTAAATTAAAATGATTCAACGTTTGTTTCTCACAAGGAGACAACCAGCATTTTGTTGCTCATTTCAAATTAGTCTCCTCATGAAGTGAATGTTGCTGCTGAATAAGCTGTATAGTTTTTTTTGACTGACTTGCAACATTCTAATGATTTTGCCAAGATTTTAGATAATGTCTCTAAACAGGGCAGGTGTGGGGGTACAGTATATGGAGCGGATTAATTCCAAGTGCAGAGTTCCACAAGATCCATTTATGCAAATAAATAAACATGCCACTAGATTTAATACTAGATACTGTGTAAATGGCCGTCATCCTGTTTAAGACCTTTTCAAACTACAAAAACAGCAGGTGGCGCCATGTAGCTGAAAGAAAGCTCCAAGAGCTCTCAAACATCAGCACTAAAGCACAGTAAAATGAATGTTGAATCATTACATCAGCTTGCATGTATTCAAAATATTTAATTTCTGATAAGTTTATTTTGCTAACATGAGTAGGAGATTAAAAAAAAACATTTGACCAACTGTAAAAAAAAAACAAAAACCTCTTAAACATTAAAATCTTAGATTATTTTTAAATAAAGCATAGTTCAGGAATGTCTCTTCAGGTGTCAAATCCACCCCAGACCTTTAAAATGAAAGTGGCTCTTTGAAACAAGGGCTAAAGAACTCTCTTTTGTATCTGTAAACTGCTACCATGGTCATTAAGCTCAAGACCAGAAATAAGTTCCCTAAAATAAACCTGTTGGGATCCCAACTTAACTCTTTCCACTTCATATGAACACAGTACTACCAAATACTGTTACACACCCAAGCTTGGATTTGCCTTCAAAAGAGAACATGAAAACATACCACAGAAACACTAGTTCTGCAAACAATTAAAACTAAAGGCATTTAAAAGGTTTATACCTACCGTAGATATATTTTACTCTTTAACGATTTAAAATACAGCCTCCTACTTAGCTCCCCCCATTGCTGTTCAGAGCTTCTGAAGTGTACTTTCACAGTTTGATCAATCTTGACATCAAAAACAGTCTTGAAGACTGGTCCAAGACAACTGTAAAATGCTCTACATATGCTCTAGGGGCCTGTCTGAAGCAAGATACTAAAGATAATGAAATGTGGAACAGAGAAGCAATTTAAAGTGTTAGCTGCTTAAATGTTAACTTATTTAAGGGAGGTTTAACCCACATAATTGAGTTTGAGTTGTCATTCAACTTCCATGTTAGGAGTTACAAAATCCTAATTTGGAGACACGAGCTCTTAGGGCATCGACCTCACCCCCCCCCCCGCCCCCACTCACTCCGCAGGGTTCCAGGGAACACTGGGAACCCACAGCATTGATGAGCTAGGGCATGGCCCGGCCGGAGGACGTGAACAAAACTGCACCCTCACAAGTGCCCAGTCAGCCACAGGACTGTTCCTGCAGTACACGATGTTGAGGAACTGTTGGCCAATTTAAAAACCCGAGACCCTAGCTGGTGTCAAATGACACCAACGGTAAGGGCGCTCAATGACTTAGTCGTTTCATTCCCAAGTCCCAATCTGTTGAGTCAAACGATACATACTAAATCATGATGTATTAAAGCGGTCTAACGCATGTACCCTTAGCAGACTGCAGGGACAATAAACGAGAACATGTGAACACTTGTTTTTCATTTTTGAATAAAAATTGTTGCTCAACCCACAGTGTTATTACAGTGGCTTTTATCTGCTAGAGACTGATATTAAAAGAAAGCGAACATTTAAGTAGATTATGTGCACTACATTAACCAAATGTCTGTTTACTGCAATATCTTAATGGAAATAGCCTATGTGCTGAAACCTGGGAAAAGTCTGAGGTCAGACTCGGTGTGCTGTCTGCAAAGCAACAGGTAGAGGTTAATTCCACCCTGAAAGGTGGAAAAATGTTTCAGTTGTGCAGCTACTGTACCTTAAGCTGCAAAGGAGAACGAGAGAAAACAAATATCCCTCCTCCCTCATTCTCCCCACACCTGAAATACATTTTTCTTTTCTGTTTTTCAGCATTTATTTTTTACAATTCGCCTTTATTTACTCTGGAGAATCCCACTAACATTTAATAACAGCTGAAATTCAAACCAGTGATCTTGAGCTTATAGAGCCTAACGCATCACAGAAGTTGGCTGAGCCATTCCTGAGCAGTCTTCTTACAAGTTAACTCACAATGAAAACTCTATATACAGGCCTCGGTGTTGGATAGAGCTGGCAATACTCAACAAAGCAAAAACTTTTAGGGGTGTTTATGTGGACATACTGTAAATCAATTTAAAAAAAGCAAAAAACAATTAAATGTTGCAATGAATCAAATGAATATCGGAGTCCAGTAACTGAGAATTGGCATTCAACACCACTTGGTTGTAGTGATGGACTGCACCCAGGGTCTAATTGCAATGGGTTTAAACAAACCGTAAAAGACCAGGAAATTGGAGCTATTACACAAAGCTTTCCCAAGATTACATGGAAACGCACTCTTCCCTGGAATATTTTGTGCTCTCAATTTTTTAAACTAATTTGAAATATTGAAAATAAATCAGAATGCTCATTTTCCTGAATTAAAAAAAAGCTTGACAAAGTGAAAAGTCATTTCAGTGGTGCTGGCTTATTTAAAAGGATGTTGAGATGTAATTAAAATAAAGATTTAAATGAGCTTCTTATTTACTCCAGTTTCTGAATGATCTATTTTAATACCCTTAATTTCCAGAATCTTTTAAAAACCTCACTACAGATCAAGCAAAATTATGAATATACAGTGTTTATTACAATCTAAGCAACACCTGACCTTGGGACTACGAGCTGCATTCATTAATAATTAAATATTAAAAGATGACGTTAACTATCATATGGGTAAACATCTTCACTTATTTATTGTAGAAACAAGGTTTAATGAAGTCTTGTCCCTTATGTTGAATAGAGCATGTTAGAAGACTATTTTTCAAAAAGTGCTGGGCATCCAAGAACAAGGCCAACATTTGTGGCTGGAACACTTGGTATTAGTCGAGTTAGTGCACAGGCTTCATTTGGCATGCACACACTCAAGTACCTGGTGCTGTGCACAGAAGTGCTTACTACAGTGGGGCTAGGGATTCTGGCGACTGTGGTGTGGACAGTCACAGTTTGTGAGGACGAAGCAGGTACACTTCACGCCACAAAGATTGGGAGAGAGCAAATGGGAAAAAAACAATTCAAAACAATTAGGAGATAGGCGGAGATACGTTGGACACATTTTACAGACTGTCAGTTGGTCACCGGCCTTTTCTGTTCGAGCACATGTAACTTTTAAGTGGCTTTTCATAAGTTAAATGTACAGTAAAACCCAACCAGCAATGGTTAACCACAATGAAAAACCGATCAAAATGTTAAGAAATGAATACAAGTGAAAATGGAGGCAAAAAAAAAACTGGCAAATGTGAAATATGTAGAAAAGTTCGCAGGATCAATGAATTTCAAGGCCCGGAGGCCTGCCTTGAGGAAAACCCTTCATCGTCCCTATTTCCACCCTTTCCCCAGGGATGCCGTTGTGTTTCCAGCATCTGGATTTTGCCAATATCTTGCTGAAACACCCTGTACATTTCAGCCCGCAGTCACTCTGATCCCTCAACAGATGTTTGTTTTGGGTGTTGTAGGTAATCTCCAGTCACAAGCGTTGACAGCCTATGAATGCTCACGAACACTGTTGCCTTTAAATCGGACTAAATATAATCCTATCCAGCTTTGTGTAGCCCTGTAAGTTTTCTTTATTAGTAAGGCAATGTGCTTATATTTGGGATCCAACAACTGTTTAGAACACAGATATGTGCATCAAGATCGACCTGAATTGTGCCTTAGACAAACCCTTTTAACCTACGTTGCTGCAATGACGACTTCCTCGGTGGTGACGGGTTGCGTGCGTGAGCGATCCTGGGCACGCCTCAGCCTCCTTTCCACCGCGGCGTTCCGGGAACGCGGTTTAGGTCCGGCCGACGCGTCAACGCTTTTTTCCAATTCCTGATGCGAGAGCGATGACAGGTTGATAGAGACATTTAATACGCTAGTCGATGACGCCTTATGACGTACACAGCAGCTGGTCATATAAAAACCTTTGCCAATCAATCAAACTATAAAAAAAAAGAAATTGAGGATTTCCATTTACCAAAACATTCTTGAAGAGTTATTGAATTACACAGGCATATTCTGTACAATCTTTAGAACGATAACAGTTGGGCACACATGTTAATGCACAGTGCAGCCACATTAAAAAGACAGTCCTGTCTGGCTGTCTCGCACATTTGGAAAGTGGGACGTTTGGAATCAAAGTGAGTCAGGATCTAGGAATGTAGAACAGGGAGGGGAGGTGATCGCTCTCCTCGCAGGACTACACAGATGTGCCACAAAACCAGATGCCGTTACAGCTCAGTGGGATCAAACGAAAGGTAAATGCTCACACCCCAGCCTTGTGGCAAACAACCTTGGCAGCAGTGAAAAAAATAAAAACCACAGCCGATACCCTGAAAAGTGACCTCTTGGCAGCTACACTCAGCTTTGCTCGTTCATCTAGCTTCTCTTCATCCACTGAAAAACAAAAAGGATGAGATGAAATTCAGGAAGGAGGAAAGTACTCTATTGTCAGGAGAAGATGACAAAATCAAACATAGAATTACACACTATGCTATAAAGCTAGAAAAGGATTCAAGAACCCCCACTAAAAGCTATTATTTATCCTGGCAAATAATGGCATATAGTGGTTTTCCTTATGTTGTGTTATCATGGTAATACTGATGTTTTGGTTTTTGCTCTCCCAAATTGGAATTGTGAATGTGCCGAAATCGTTTTTTTTCCCTCAACCTTCCCATCAATTGTTTTATGCTTGCATTTAAGAAAGTGCGAGTTACATGGTTGAAATATTTTATTTTGAAACAGAATTCCCTTGGATGTTTTGTGTGCTGTGTTTCTTTGCAAGTCCCTTCAGGGATTGTCCCATAAATTCTGAAAATAAAAATGTGTCACTTTGTACCATGCAGGAACGAGAGTGAACAGATATTAAGCTTTTAAAATGTTCTTGGGAAATGTCAAAAGAAGCACCAGACAGTGTAGCTATGCATCTAGAATCCAGTTAATATACTCATCTGAGAGAGTACACAATATTTACATTAGGTAAAAAATAAAGTGGTACATTTAACTTCAAAAGACTTGAATCCGGCAGTCTCATATACAGTACAGTAGTTTTGCATCAGATACTAAGAAGTTATAAAAAAAGCATAAGGCTATACTGGAGCTACCAAAAACCCCAGGGTATTAGTTTGAAAGTGTTGAAAAGGGTATTTTATTCTGCTCAATTTATTTGTATTAATTTGATTAGTTACCCCAAAAGACTAGTTCTGGGTTCTCTTAGTTTCCTCCAGGAACAAAGTTCAACATGGCCTCATACTCAGAAATCACCTCGCATGTGTACCATCATGTTCACCATTATGTTTCAAAGTTTCAGAATATTTCAAGGAAGGAATGGAATCGACAAACACATACAGCAAAAAAGGGACATAAGACAAAAAAATATAATAGCACTTGCCTTCAGTATTCTGTAGCTCAGGACTCAGACATGACCTGTAAATGAAAAGCAGTTAAGTTAAAATATACAAGATCCATCACTGGCTGAAAAGAAAAAATTAAAACAGTATCCAAAACTTTAGTTTAAAAAGCAGTAGCTTTCCCATGAATGGAAATAAAAACAAATGGATGATTAAGAAATAAGATGGAAACAGTGTTACTGATGTGTTTCGAGACCTACAGTATTAGCACTAGAACTGTTCTACTGCTTTTAGGTTTCAGACCAGGGTAGGACCAGCACGCCAAGAGTAAACGACAATGGGTGATTCATGAAGCGTGATCACATGGGCCTGTTGTGCACCGAGCTTCCAGTCTGTTGTTAATGGACCTTTTCTTATTTAGTCTCTTGAGAAAACACAAACCTTTCTGTTAAACATGTTCACCACCACCACAATTCACCACCGCCTTATACGCATAGCAGTGGGCTATTTGAAAATGCACGACAATGACATGAAAAGCATGTCAAATAGTTTTTCCCTTTTCAAGACGAATGAGACCAGGGATGGGTGAGAAGCACTGTGTCCAGAACTATCCAACCACCAAACAAAAGCAATGTATTTTCAGTCTCATTCCCCTTGTGAGGAAGGGCCACTCAGTTGCATTGACTGGTATTTAAGAGGGCAGCCATGATAAAAGCACAGACTGGGAGCTCTCCTCTAGTACTTGAGCTACCCGTCCTCAACTCGGAAAGCGCAACATCATTCAGAAGGCAGACCCCTCCACTGTCAACCTTTTCCCATGAAGCCTACCTATCGGTCTCCAGACGTTCTGCTGAAGTGATAGGCTGAGTCCTAAACCTCTCAGAGGTCTTTCTACTTTCTCCCGGGGAAATATAGCGCCTTGGCCTCCGGGTGCCCCTTTCCCGTTCAGCTTTGCCAGCCGAATCGAGACCCGATGTTGCCAGCTCTACCTTAGCCTCCCTTTAAGCACGTGAGGAAGAAATGACGAGAAGAAGAGAGAGAGAGAGGAGAAAGAGGATAGTGATGAAGCAATTTAAGGGTTGTTCCCTTCTGCAACCCAAGCCCAGATTTTTTTAATTAGTGTAGTAATATCACACCACATGCCAACACCATGCATGGATGTATTCTGCACACATTCCAGCTACAAGTTTTGTTACTCATTTAGGTGAGAAGCAGACGCGGCAGGATTAGGACACAAACACCATTTTAATAATTAGCCCGCTCCCCGAAACGCTGGCAGTGAGCTAAGCTTCAGGGTGTCTTGTACGGTTAAGGCAGCACATTGCTCTGATTTTTAAACCATTTCATGAAAGCCTACTCATTAAGACCGTGCAAATCACATTTAAAATCAAGAAAAGGGGTCAGTATTCCAAAATACCACCTACAGTTCTTGCTTCTTGTTGGCATTGGCACTTTCCAGGTAAGTATGGCGGAGCTGTGCAACAGACACCCTTGTATCTACTGCACTGAGGTCTCCATTTGGCACGCTACTTTCAGAACCGTAGAACACCATCTCTCGGTTTGGATCCCGTTCTAGATTTTTGAAGACCGGCGCCCCTGGCGCCACCCCAAAGTCCGACATCGAACGGGTCAGCATCTTGTGCTTGGCTGTGGACACCTCCCGGCCCGGACTCCGGTGCCTTGCTGGAGCCAGTGCCGATGCCCTTTGACGACACGCGGCAGCATCGCTTTTCTGTGGGCCTTCTTTTGTTCTGCTCTGGTAATCGACCGCCTGCCATGGAGACCCGACTTCTTCCCAATCAGCACGTCGCCTGTGCGCGGAGTGGGAAGAGGCTCCGGGTTCTTCGTCGTCTCGCGGGCTGTGAAATTCCTCCCGATTCTTCTCCCTCTTGCGGATTTCTGAAGGCAGGACTGCCTTCCTGCTCTTCAGGAGGCCCTCAGTTCTGACTGTCTGCTTATCATCTGACTGGCGCCCATGGCTATATTCTCCACTGAACCATCCATCAGGCTCCTCCTCACGGGTGCCCTCTGCTTTTGTTGCAGAGCTTACTGGGAGCGAGGGACTGCGTTGACAACCGCCACCTTCCGTCTCCCCCGCTGTTACAGACTTGGCACTCTGAGCCTGGCCAGCAGGCTGGACGAATCCGTAGGCCGGCTGGCGAGCAGGGCTAGGGTGAGCTTGGGCCACCCTATCGAAAGCGCAGGAGTCATGAACACGCATGTAAGGAGCAGACACCTGCAGATGTCTCCTGGAAGCTGCCGTTTCTTTGACAAGTTCCGGGCTTCCTCGCACACCTTCCTCTTTCGCCAGTCTCTCTCTAACTTTAATTCTTTAAGAAAAAAGAAGGATTACAATTCTTTAGTACCAGATAGTAAACACTCTGCCAAGAATGGGGAGACCTTTCTTCCCCAATCATTAGAAAATAAATTGTGAACACGCCTCTAATAGCTTTGCCAAAGAATCCCCAGAACCGTTTACTGCCATTATTTGCTAAAAGATCATCCTTCCTGCAATGAAATCAGTGAGATGACTATACAACAAAATTAAGCAAAAAAAAAATTCTTTACAGAGAAGTTAAAGATGTAGAACACATGGGAAAGGAGAGGAAGGAAAAGTGTTAGTAGCCTGATATCAAGAAACCAAATTAATAGCAGCTTTTGGCACCATGGGAGTTACTTCACCCACAATGCACTCACACAAATTCTGCACACACTCATATACAGTATTAATGTTCGAGGAAGTATCGGAAAGCATCCCACAAGACCATAAAAAAAATACACACATCCTATTCATTGTAATACCTACAACAGATTAGAATTAGGATGCAATTTATTTGGATCATCTTATTAGCACGCTCTACATGTGACAGCGATTTTTAGTGGAAGTCTTTTTTTAATACCTGGGTACTTAAATTCTCCGCCTTAACGGCAGTTGTAGGAAGTTGCAGATTTAGTTTTAGCACCTTAACCCCTTTTGTTTTTCTTTCTAAATTTCAGGACTTAAATTAAAGCTCTTATATTCACTTTTATTGCATGTACAGTATGACTATAAGCAATATAATTTACCTTGATCGACTAAAATTTAAAGAGGCTCGAGCTATGACAGTGTGCAATCTGTGGGAACAAGTAGAGTGAATTACAAATAGAAAAGTACAAGTAGGGTGTGAAGGAGGCTTCACAACAAATCCATGATTTCCTTTACCACTTTTCAGTGTGGAATTAACTTTGACTTGTTCCTTTATAATTTATTTTTTACAGCCTTAAGATTAAAAACCTGATTGTTTCTCTTCTTTGTGGAAAACAACTTCAAAAGAAATTCCAAAAAAGTTCAGAAGGGGGAAAAGAAGCCAGTGAAGTAAGCCTGATAAACAAAACAGCCTTATAATGCCAAGATGCCCTGGACAAGGATAAAGCTTATTCTTAGCTTGTCTCAAGTGTGATGAACACATTCAGACATCTGCACTTCAGATACTCCAAGCAGCTCTGTAAATAAACTCAAATGATTCCAGCAATCATTCCTGTTGTTCTGAGGGAAGTATCCGAACAATTTTATAGCCTGAGTTACTAACTGAAACTTTCTCAAATTCATCCATTTTTCAAAATTGCTATAAAACAAAAAAAGTACTCTATTGTGAATACTGGAAATACAAAAGAGTATGACTTAGGTGTTCCTTTCAAACGTAACCTGGCCCAGCCTAATGGACACATTTGTAAAGTGCTGTCTAAAAGAAAACGAGGAAACTGGGTTCCCTCTGCCCTTTAATGACTTCCCTGTTCGCATTACCTCCATTAGTTACAGATTCGTTCCCCATTTCCCTAAGATTAGTCTTGGATCCTTAAGATAAACAATCTTCACTGTTTCTATTCTATATATACACGTACACATATTTGGGCAATAGAGACATTTGTATTGTAGAAGGATCAACAGATGCTACACAATATTACCTAGTGCTAGAAGGCTTATTGGATATACATTTGTATTATATATAATGATGTAACGACAATAACCCTAAGCACTCCTTGAATATCCAATAAATGAATAACTATGCATTTATTCCTAGTAATGTCACAAGGTCAGCTTGTTCTCAAAACAGGGATATACAGCTAAGACAAAGAACAGCTTCCCAGAGAATGAGAGCCAATTCATTTACTGCATCTTAAGAAAAAGCTGATAATTGGTTTTACTGGGTCAGATGGTCAACTCTCCCACAGCTTCCCAAGAAAGATCATGGCCCAACTGCTGAAAAGCAGCAGAATAAAAAAACGACGACAAATAATTCTTATACATTTTAAGAACAGAATCCAGTTAGAATCATAACTTTAACACACCCACTAGACGAAACTACTGTATAAGCCTACTGTGGGTTTTACAAGGACCTTTCTGAAATATGTAGACATGCAGTACAAATTCAGGAACTCATGCCTTGAAATTTAAGTAATTTAGTAGTGAACACAAAAAGACTAATTTTGACCCACGTTTGGGGCATGAATAAGAGATTTCTTTATCAATATACTCTATATTTGAATTACTAAACAAATAAGAGTTCAATATACTTTCAATCAATAGTGATTATGTTAATGAATTTCACAAAAAACAATTAACCAATATACAGTACAGTATCATGCCTAAGAGGACTGAACTAAATTTTAAAACTGAGGAAGGTCTTTGGCCAAAACGTTAGCAACTCTAGGCCTCTTTTAATTATAAAAGATTAATTTTGCATACAATAGCATGCAGGCGTCTCCTCTTAAGAACAGTGCACCACCTCTTGTCTACGATTTTCAGATAGAGAACATCTACTATTTAAATAT
Source organism: Lepisosteus oculatus (assembly GCF_040954835.1). Taxonomy (NCBI): domain Eukaryota; kingdom Metazoa; phylum Chordata; class Actinopteri; order Semionotiformes; family Lepisosteidae; genus Lepisosteus; species Lepisosteus oculatus. The sequence continues at coordinate 39,883,674 of NC_090701.1, forward strand.
CTTCAGTTAAGTCTGAACAAGGCAAAACTGGTATCTGTACTCACTTTAAGAAACAGCATCTGACTCATACAAATGAATTGCTTCTATTCTGCCTAATTACAGATGGAGCATCTAGTTTAGTATGTTGCCTTGTCCAGTATGCTTACACTATATTTCACAGTTCTTACCATACAAGGTATCTGAATGAAGTATCCACCAGAGGTTATTTTTCTTTTTCATATGGCTGCTGAACACTAGAAATCTTTTATAGAGAATAACTAAGATGTAAACAATACAGTATACAGAGGGAGATAATTTCTTTAGATTTCCTACCCTGAAGCATTTCAGTGTACATTGGTAAGTAGTTTTTGTGGATTCTCTACTAAAGTGATAAAAGTAGCACTTCAGCCAACTGAATATCTATAAATCGTATTACACCTATGCTAACAAATAACTTCAAGCAATAATAAAATAACAGACTTGCTGGTAATAACTATTCATGCAAGGCCTCAGAAAGAGGCAACTGCATGGAGAAACCTATTTAATACCAAAATGGTTTGCTTTATTTCTTCACAGGAGTTTTTTGGGGGCAAAATAGTATTTCCCTCCCAAGCAAAAAGAAAGGCCTTGACACCAGAATAGATAACACACTTGATACAAAACCAAAACTCCACACATACTGTACAAACACGCATCCAGCTGCCAAACATTCATACCCAAGTGCTCTAGTTAAGAAGGTAGACAGTGATTTTCTGGTGGTATGCCGCAAGACTGCAGCTCAACTGGCATGAAGGCTGGTGGTTTAGCTCGAGGAAGTGGAAGTGGGCTGCTCCCTGACTCGGCTGCATCCAGACAATCCTCCTCTTTGTGAGCATTAAACACAGTCAGCAGAAGCAGCCGAGTACGGGAATTTAATTTCAAATGCAAGGAATTCCAGTCCCACTGACAAGCATTTAACTGCACAGTGGCCATGCAGAAAGTTCATAAAATAAATGTGGAGACTTGATCAGCTAAGTTATTCTGTTGGGCTAGTTTTCCCCCCGAAGTAAGGATGCCTGTCTTTACTTTAGATTGTCTGGTATAATATGATTACAGGGCAGGCAACCATAAAATAGAGCCTTACAGCACAGTTTTAACTATTATTTGGGCTGCTCCTGTTTGACTAGGAGCTTATTTTTTAACAATGGCATAAAAACACCCACAAAGTAATTGAAGATGCAAGAAGCATAACCGATTTATAAATAAGGTGTGCATTTCTAACTAGGAAAACTGTAAGCTGGAAAATTAGTATTTTTAGAAAAAAATTAAAAGGAAACTATTCATTTGTAAAATCACTTAAAATGGTACACAAATTAAGTGCATAAAAGTTGCTAAGGTTTATTAGAGCTCATTTTCTCATTCAGGGTGTGATGTTATGGACTTGGTAAAAGTTAGCAGACCTCTTGTTAGGAATGATTGAAGGATTAGAAATCCACACAACCCATAATACCTGGAGGGCCAGTTGATAAGAGATTGTGTCTCGCCTTCTGAATCTTTCTGAAGAAACCAATCGCTCTTTGGTTTTACCACAGGGCTACACAGGAATGTGGTAAAAGACAACTTAGGTAAACACAAAGCCAAAGATGGGGGAAAAAAACAGCAACACTACAAAAACTGGGGGCACACCAACACTCTCCCTTTCAGGAAATACTCATCTTTATTGGCCATTAAAAGCATTTATTTATTACCAGACATGCTTGTCATCAAATATGACACACTAACTCATGTGCAGTATGCACCAAGAGACACCTGAACTTTGCATGTCAGTGGGTGAGTCTGAACACTTAATCCTGTCGTCTGACTTCCAGACCAGAGTCTTAAACTATGAAAAAACATCTGAATGCCATACATACTGAAGGAGGCACATATTTAAGAAGAGAGTCATCTTTTCTCCAAGCTTCATTTGTTAGTAACAAAACAATTTGGGAGATGGATTTATAATATTATGCTTTAATTTATGAGCTAATGCTGAATTTTATCAAGACCAGCTGTGGACTAGTGGCTGTAATTGTGTTTCAGTCCCAGTGATAACTTACATGGTATGCTGTGAAACCTGACCCCTACCAAGCTGCCAAGTTTTGAAACTCAAGACCAGCTTGGTAGGATACAAGTCAAGAAGCATGTGTCCACAACTGTTCCATGGCAGATTTGCATTTTTTAACATTGGAACCTCAACTGTACACTACATTAGTGTACATGCAATGCTTTAAAAAGAGCATATCCCTGCAGAGCTTTGACGTTTTGCTAAATTTGCGATTTAAAAAACTGTTAATACAATGGATCACAGATAAGGTAGTCATAATCCTTTAAAGGCTTACTTTTACAATGACAATAAGGAGAGAGAATAGTCATGTCAAACACTTTTGGATGCAAGATTCTAAGTGACTGAATTTAACATTTTAAAACTGTTTCTAATTAAATTCTGGTGATTAATGAAGTCTGAAGGGCTAACTGTAATCGTGGTATCAAGGAAATCCACACAGTGAAAGCGGCAGCTGCCAGACTTGACTGAGCAGACTGGAGGCATTAGTGTCATGAAGCCATTTTTTTCCCCCCTTTTGCCCTACTGAACTTGCCTGCAATAAGGTCAAACAGAAAGGAAATAAGTGGAACTAAACTCCTCACTCTTTCAGTCAGTTTAACGATTGAAAAGTAAAGTGAACCCTAGAAGAAAATGTTACCCATTAATTCCCTATAGATAAACCGATACCACACATTATAAAGAATGGGCCTACCTGCTGTCCACATAGGCATACTGAAATAGTCTGATGTTTTATGGAATTGCACGACAAAGTGCTGTTAAACTGTATGAAAGACTTGCAGCAGGCATGCAATAAAGCACAATCACTGACCCAACTTTCACTACATTCAATGCAATTTCATTGCAGTTACTTCAGATCAATCTGCACCGCACTGGAAAGCCTTATAAGGATGACCCTTTAAATGAAATATTGAGCTAGCAAATTAAAACAGAACAGTGCATCCAACCACATATTACACGGGCCAAGAAAAAAATAACTGGAGAAAGTGATTTGGTAGACAAAACTGTATTACAAGTCACAGTCTCCACTGCGGTACCCAGAAGGTTCCTGTTTCACAGCACTCACCCTTGTCTGTGGAGAATGTTGTGGGCTTGTTGCTCAATGAAGAGGTCACCAGGAGATATGCCATGCTTTGGAGATGGAAGGGAGGAGCGGCGTCCAGCTTGAGGAGAGCTTGGCACCCCAGTAAGGGAGAGCTCCTTTCCTGGCACCTTGGCAGAGGTGGAAATATCCGCAAAGGATGACTGATCATACAGCCCTGCCGTGGCACTCCTGTCTTGGGCCCGCCTGTAATTCTCCAAATTCATCGCCTTCTCCCGGTCCGAGAAGCCGTCCGCCGCCGCCTCTCGGGAAGCGTTCGCTCCGGAGGGCGCCTGTTGTTTCGGCTCTCTCGCGAGTCCCGTTCGGGTGCTGTACAGGGAGCTCAGATCTCGGCTCTCCTCCTCGTCTCGCTGGCGCTGCTGCTCGTTGGGCTCCGCTGGGGGGCGCCTCTCGGCCGGGTCCGGCTCCTTCCGCACGCGTGCGTACCGGGACGAGTAGTCCACGTCCAGCTCCTGGTCCAGAGAGATGCCGTACCGCTCGGCCAACTGGCGCCTCCTTTCCGCCTTGTACCTGGCTATCCTCTCGGCCTTGGACTCCAGGCCCGCGGTGTCCAGGGCTCCGGAGCTATACGTCGACTCCGTGAGGCCCGCTTGAGGCTCAGGTCGACATCTAGCTCTGGACATCCTCTCTGAAGCAGTGACCTGGGTGGTCTCCGGGATCTCGAGTTCTTCCTTACTAAACCTTCTCACTACTAGCAGGATTTAAAAAAACAACAAAGCTTAAGTCAAACTCCTACATCTATCACTCCGTTGAAAAAGTGATCACAACTGATCGCTAGCATTCAAAATTAGAATTATCCTTTACTACTCCACTGTGGTGTTGCTCACATTTTTTTATTTTAATGCACTGAAAACTGACACAGACCGAGTGAAACTGAATGCAACTTTGCAATATTCCCGGTTCAGCCGCTTCTAGCTGAAGAGCTTGTTTATGAGCGATAATGACCCAGTAAATTGTCAGGCAACCTACATTCATCAGAACGAAGAAAGATCCTAAAATTGTGTCAGTCAGTTGACCTCAACCTCATTGAACATTAGGGAATGAATGAAAAAGCACAAAGGCTGCCCTAAATGTCGCACTGTACTGCATGCAATGTTCTGCTCTGTATGCCCAGTGACAGAATACCCAGATTATGCACTGCTGTGATTGGAAATGAGAGATGTAGATCAGAAAAGTTTGCTGTGAAATAGTAACAAAGTAGTCCATGCATTTCATGTCAATCAACACTTTGTGATAATTTCTTAGCTGTATTACTGCAAGACCAATGACTCCTTAATTTAGATCAGCTGTATGCTGCATATTGGTTTGTTCTTCCAAACAGTATAAAAGTCAAGTGCAATCAGAATCTTCTCATTGAGAATATTGTTTGGCAACAGAGCAATAAAACGTAACATTGAAAACATGTTTTGTCAAGTGGTGCACTTAAAATATTTCTACAGTGCTGCAAAGAACATGGTTTCTGAAGCCATCATGTTATTCAAAACCGGCACAGTTATCAAAGATTTTCCACCCCGACCTCTGTGCTTACGGTACCTGCGCATGGACTGCAGAGATCAGAGGCCCGAGTGTATCGTGGAGTGTCTTCTTCAAGCAGGCGATGAGACACTAACCCAGCACAGCTCTGTAACAGGACTGGCTGGGAGTCACTCTCAATCCCCTCTAACCGCCTGGCAATTCTCTCTTTCCTATAGAGACATTTAAACAAAGGCACCGTCAGTAACTGCAAACCATGCACATCAGTAAAAGTGGGAAAAAAAACTCCAAACATTCCTAGATCAGTACAGTATGACTTTCAGGTAATGCTTCATTCTTCTTAGATTTCTAGCATTTGTTCGCATCAATTCTGCTCTTGATTAATCTAACAGTTGTTACCTGTTCATTTCCAACACAGCTGAGCAGTCGGGTTCAAAACGTTTCCTTAGTTCTGAAACTGATAGGAGGAAAAAGAGAAATCATATATAAAATAAGAAAATGTGTATGATTATCATATTTCAGTAAAGTATAAATGGTGTAAAACATTTTTTTAGGAAGCAAGACTGAGGTTGCACAGCTGATTATATACATAAAATAATTCTATTTCTATTCTAATGCTAATTCTATTTTAAAAATTTCAAAACGGCAAAACCATTCAATTTTAATAAACAGCCTTTTCTGACAGTCACCTGATGCACATAAAGCCTTCATAAATGCATGAAACAAAAACAGCTAGTCAAGAAAAAAAGCTGTACAGACAAAAGGCTTGCACTAAAATTTCCCACTCATCCCAGCCAAACTGGAGCCATGTTTCCAAAGGTGAATGTCAGGTGTAACTTAAGTATTTCACTATAAATGATCCAGTATGTTTCATGTTTTATTCAACAATAAGAAAACATTGCATTAAAAAAGTAAGATGTAACTGCTCTTAGAAGGTTTCTGTGAATTTTAAGAACTGTTGTCACTTTTAGGGTTATAACCGGCACACCAATGAATGAATACATAAAAGAAGACTGCTAGCAAATTTAGAGCAGCATTCATTTCTCATTTCCAGGAACCACTGTCATTATATACATATAAAAGACTTTAGGTATAAGTGTTATGGACTTAATAAATGTAAGATGCAAATCTGTTGCAACTTCACTGCACCAAAAAGTGAAAACAAAAAAGTTTTGTCAAGCAGGAGTTTGTCAGCATTTTAAGTTGAGGTGAGATTGACTTATAGAGCAAAAACATCCTAGCAAGTTAATTACAGATCTTCCTACACCTGATAGAATTAAACTAATAATAATAATGGCTCTGTTCTAAACTTGTACTGTTTTTCTCAGGAATCACTCCAGACAAGCAAAACAGAAATAACTAAAATGCACATGTAAGATTTACAAATCAATGTAGCCCTTCCAAAAGAAGGGTTACATTGAAAAAGAAAAAATGATTCACACTTGGCTCGTCTAGATTCATGGTCAGAGTTCTAGAACCTTCAGTACAGGCTCTAAACATTACACAGCAGCTGCATGTTTGAAGTCCTCCCCTCTCTGTGTGAACTAAAAAAAAAACAAAAAAATACCTTCTCTTGTATTTCCAAACAGCTTAGTAACCAAAAAAATATGAGGCAAAGATCTTACGATTACCAGAGAAAGATGTATGAAAACAGCCACGCTAAACTAAGCAATGTTCATAAGCATGTTTAATAACTATAAAAAGTAAATACTGTAGTTTGAATGTGACATCAACTGGCATAATGTAGATAAAAAAAACATTGACCTTTAAGGACATTAGTTAATACGCATTTTTTATGCAAAGGCTTTGACAATTCCTATTCTATATACAGGACATAATTCTCAAAGAAGCTTGAGACAAAGGTGGTTTTACTATAATGGTAGCGAATAAGGAAGTATATTATATATCAAAGACTAAGTGTTATATTCCGTTACATGCAACAAAACAGATTTAAACATTATGCTTCTTGTTTTCTTCATACAAATTAATAAACATCCTACACATTTGGACTACTTGCTTTATTATTGGAATTAAAATATCCTATGATGCATCTACAGAATCTGATCCTTATCATTGCATCTTATGCTTTGAACTTGTAGTTTTATCTGCAAAAAAAAAAAACACATGACCCAGAACACAAACTGCACTGGTGTAATTCCAAACTAAGTTTATGTAGGCCAATGCAGTAACTGCTGCAGTAAAGAATATTGGACAGCACAAAATACAAAACACTTGTATTCAACCTAGAAAACCGACCATACTGAGCACAACATGCAGTGCTGCCAGGTCATAAAAACACATTAACTACATAAATTTTCATATTATTTTCCCTGAACAATACTTGACAAGGTATTAAGAGTTAGGGAAGTTTTTTTGAGTATTTGGTAGTTATATCACTGAAGAAAGATAGAGGAAAGCAAAAGACCTGGCAAATGTTCTTAGTAAGATCTGAAATCATATCTCATGATTGATTCTAAACCGAGTCTCAGCCAGAACAGTGCAGGAGCATCATCTACTGTACATCTAAGGTGGCTATATATTTACAATGTATCAAAAACAAATTTGAGCAAAAAGCAATTTGGATTAAAAGGTTTGTGGGCTGAAGATGAAGTCTTTCTCTTTTACCTAATCAGAAACAAGTAGGTTTTTAAAAAGGTTCTACTATTTGTTTCAATTAGGGCAATCAGGGTTAACAGCATATTATTAAATACAATGTAGCTTGTCACCACACAATACAGTAAGGTACCATACATCATAGCAAACCTCAGATAAAATGAGGCAGGCTTTGTAAAATCATGGAACTAAAAGTGCATCAGGGTGGGAAAACAAACAACTCTGGTTTTCATAAAAAGGACACCCAAGCTGCTGGCTACTTTGAAAAAGATTTGTTTGTTGGCACTACTGGCAACTAAACCTAAAAAAAAGTACTGTATCAAACAATGGCAAGAAAGTGGTACTGTATAAGGCTTAAGGTGATTCATGGAATTGACCAAACACTTCCAAAACATTGTCTATAACAGCAAATATTTGAAGACCACAGACTAGAGAGAAAAATGCAGTACACCAGCAATTGTTAGTCTGTAACGGTAAAACGCAGACTAGGGGGAAAAAAAATGAATGACTACCTGTTTGTATTGAAGCCATAATTAATATTTTGGTTGGAAGCATTTTTAGCAGTATATACAGAGTATTGAAATTAAATGTTTAAATGCAAATAAAAATGTGCAAGACGCTTACATCAGTCCACTGAAAATGTGACAATTGTAAACACCATTTTGCAAATAACTTCATCTTCCAATTGGCTACTCAGCGAGACATTTCTCTTCTGCATTTAAAAATGCATTAACTACATTTAATTTAAACAAAGTTCTATTAAGACAATCCACAAAGGTCTAAAAGCATTAACCTTTAATATTCATTGAGAAAATATTTTTTCTGAATCTATTGTGGTTTAGGATACTGTATACTAGAATGAAAACATGGTCTGGATATAATACATTTTACCAGAAAATGTTGATGTTTATTTTTGTTTACTAAAGTTAGGCTACTGCTTTCAGTTATTTTTGCAAAAATAGGCTTAGCATCGTTCATTATTTCTCTAATCTCTAGCTCCTTTGTCGTCTTTGACCTTTCTCTGAAAGATGTATGGGGAATTTAAGTTATTTAGAATAGAAAACATTTTGGCTAAGAAATTTGTAGCTAACATTTCTGGCTTAAAAAAAGCAAAATTTGAAATGGTTAAAATAGTTTTGCTGTGATCTTAGCAAGTACAGTAGTAAACAATGTGGTATTCACACTTCCTACCCCTCCTAATGGTGGTTTTCTTTCTTAACCACAAGTCAGAGGTGCATAGTAATGGATGTTAAAGACACCAAAACACTTAATTACACAAGATACACAAAAATAAGATGTACAAATTTTAAGTAAATACCAGGCATGGCGGATTATTCATATCATCTACCTAACTTAGTGTTTCAGTTACAGCCTGCTTAAGACCAAGATGGGAACAGTGTAATGCCCCTGACTAACCTTGTTACTTTACAAGTTAACTCCAAAAGAATGAGGTAACTACAAAGTGCTAACGGACAGCAAACAGGTGTTTGATGAAAGTTTACAGCTTTAAATAGAGCTGCACAGCCAGCTCTCCTTTAAAACGTCTCCTTCCCTTCTCATATGGTACTGTAAGACCCAAACTGAAAAACATCAACCAACCACCTTTCACAGTCTAAACGTGCTCTATAAACTGGCATCAAATACGTAACTAGTTTGATCCCATTATCCAAAGTGAAAAATATAGAAAAGTTCTAGGTGCCCTAAATCTGCATTCTTCAATCTTTACTATCCCAATGCTTGATGCTACTGTACATACCATTCCATTCATGTTCTTTACTACAGTAGTAGAAAAGGTTAACTCACCTTTTGGAAGGACTGCCAAAATATTAGCATCAATATCTCTGGTACTCTTTGCAAATTCTTCTTTGTCTTCAAAAGAAAATTCTTTCTGAAAACTGAAAATGAAGGACAAGAGAACGGGGAATAAACTCTGTGAAGTGGTTAGAATCATACTTGCCGTATGTTGTGTTCTTCACAGAAACATACACTTTGAAAAGTGAATGGAAGAGTAACAAAGCTCCTTTAGATACTTTCGCAAATGGGAAAATCCACAGTATTTTCTGGCAGTGGTGAATTAAAAGCCGATCCATTATTTTTTAAAGTGTATTAGCCTATCTGATCCTTTGAAGTTATTTGAGGAACTAAATATATGCTTGGGTTGTAAATCTGCTAAGCCAGTGCTACAAGTTCTGAATGATTAAAAGTATGTTTTTTCCCCCCCTTTGGAGCTTTCATTTGTATAATAAAAAGAAAAGTTAATGGCATTCCCATAGACAAATTAGTGTCTTTATACATCATTAGCATACCTCTCAAAATCATATCAATAAAAAATAATCCCTGTATTCCTAAAGTCGTGTACACCAAGATCATGAGAAATTACCGTAAGTGTGGATATCCACATTACTGCTAACCAGATTACAGTATGAAGTTTAGATTATCTGGTTCTAACATCAGGACAACGCTGTATCAAGTTTTGATGGTTTGACTGAGCGATGAAGTAAGGTTGAGGCATCTGTTTCAATGTCTTTCTGAACAACTTACAGTTTATCCACTCTGCATTCCATTTAACATGCAAGTGACCATGACACAAAATTTCACCTATTTCCCATTAAGTAGGTCCTGTGGCTTTAAATACAAATGTGACCAATTTGGGGGTGATCACATGACTTCTTTGGGATACTAAAACAGGATGGGGTCTTAATATTGCCATTAAACAGAAGATATATTAGGTCATTTAAGTACCATACCTTTTTAAAAATTCAGATATTTAATGCTGTTACAGGAATGCTCCCTTTTCAAATTAGTAACATCAGTTGTTCACTCTGAACATTACAGGTAATACTGAAAAGCTAAAGTCTTAACTTTGTGAATGCTAATGATGCACATTTTTATAATGGCAAAGTATTTAATTTGTTGTTTCAATTTAGGAGGCAACTTCAAAATCTCTTCCCGTTTCCAACCATCTACGCAATTAAGGTAATATATTCACCTTGGGTCTCAACAGAATGAGCTTCAGTACATGCAATCATGACAGTGAACAATATTAAAATTAGGTTTGGAAGAATGCTAAAGTGAGGGCAATTTTAATCAAACATCCTACACTCCTTCAATGAAGTACAGGTTCATCTTTAAAAATGAGAAATTTAAATGCGTCTGTCTGGAGTACTTTATAAGATTTTACCTCACCATACTGTACATGTTTATTACCTTACAAGATGAGGTGCAAGCTGTGAATGAATACTTTGACTTCTGCTTGCTTTGGATACCAGCATTAACCAAAGTAAAAACTGAATGTCTGTCAAATATAGATCAGTACTATCCATGGACATTTAAACTTCATGCCAAATGGTTGAATCTAAGAACCTAACTGCATCTTTGAATTAAGGCATGTTTAGGCAAAAGGCCTGAACATTCAGAATAGCCAGCCTATGGGTACCGGACAATCTCTTTAAGAGGTGCTGAATGTAGACAGATCCTCTCAAATGAGATTAGTGAGCTAAAGAAGGAAATAAGTCATTGACCCTCAAGTGGCTCACACATTCTGATGAATGCAAACAATGAGATCCTAGAGCATCTTTGATGGGAAAAAAAAGCACTGGCAACAGGAGCATTTCAAGTAAATGATGCTGTATCAACAGAAAGTGATTTCACTGGGAACACAAAACTAGCAAGGAAGTGAAAGAATGGCACAGAAATATATGAACAGCTTCATGTGGCTAAATTGAGAAGTGTCACCAACATAAGATCCGTTTGAGTTATTTTTCTACAAAATAAACCACCTTAATTAAGCAGATCCAATCCATATTTTTAAACAGCACACTATGTTGTGAAAAGGGGGAAAAAACTTACAGTATACTGTTTAACAGACAATGGATGTAAGAATATTTCTACAAATAGTTCAAGTAGGTAGCTGCATCAGCACGTGTAGGCTGCAAAGGAACAAATAAAAGGTTTATTCCATGCTGAAAAGAAAGAAACGTTCCAGCTGTGGAGCCTTCTTCGGGTGTGACCAGAAGGCTCACACCTGATGAAGACTCCACGGCCGAAACGTTGTTTCTTTTCTCCTCTGTTCAGCATGGAATAAACCTGTACTTTTCCCCATTTCTACAAATGTCATAGGAAAAGAAGAAAAACTCCAAAAACAGCCTTGCAAAAGGAGGACTTTCTCTAGAGGGCTTTTGGTACCAAACCTTCTTACAGATTTCAACAAAGAACACGGCAATAAACCAGATGAATAAGGGGTCATCTGTAAACAGTCCTCGCTCTGCTTCAGAATGGTTATCAAATGCTCACCTTAATGCTCTCTTCTGAAATAGTCTTGGCTTCCCAAGTTTGACTGGAGTCTCACTTCCAAAACCTATAAATAAAAAAAAATTACATAAATTAACGTTCCAGATTAGAGAATTGGTAATGCAGGCCTTTCCACTGTTATTGTAGGCGTTGAGTTGGAGAAGAAAACTATTATCCAGTAATTATCCATTGGGTTATCCTGGGTGGGAAGTAAAATTAAAAATAGTTTTTTTTACAGCTTAGCTGTTATAATAAAAAAAAAACTTAACATGCTAACAGATCTGATTGTTTACTGCTTTACTGTAAGTCAGGCAGGAGAAAATCATACAGCAGTTCAAAGGAAAATAACTTAAGACCAGCAGTGTTGATTTGCCCCTCTAATCAATGGACTTTAGAGGTACTGTGACGATCAGAGAAACCCACCAATTCCATAAATTGCTAAAGATCATTTTTATTCAAACCTAGAAAGGCACATACTTGATAATCAGCTCAACTCAACATTCATATAATTCATTCTGTTAACATCATGGAGCCTCAGCATTGACAACCAGCTTGTGTTTTCACACGTTGCTTCAGCTGTTACCCAAATTTTTACCTTATATACAGATTTGTTGTATGGATCCAATTACTAAAGTTGAGGGGGAGGAAAGACTGCTGCCTGTGAATAACTCTACCGGAAGGAAAATAACCAGCTCAAGTCGGGCTAACTATGGAAGGATTCCATTCGAACACTTTGATTGCTTTGTGCTTTTGCTCGGTCATTCCTCCCCTGCGTCACAATAGTAGTGCAGGCCAAGTGCTGGTGGTGTTAATCGAACTGTCCAACTACAGGCTCTATTAGTGAAAATACACTTATCCAGCTACTGAACCCAAGACAGGTGGAGATCTCTGCTAAAATGACTTCAACCACGTTGGGTACAAATCAAAGGGCATACAGTACGTACTTTAGTTATAAGAGACCGGAAAGCTATTGTATTGTTTTTCACCATTGATTTGTGGCAACCAAATGTTTTTATTGAATTTTCAATTTAATATAAAGCTCATGTAATGCTAATACAGTGTACTCTATATGTAGGTGTATTCACCGATTTCAAGAGGCAGATATTTCTAATAGCTGTAAAAATCCATTCTCAAGACTGCATTGTAGGATTTGTCTTAATTCTAGCCATTGTATATTCAACAGTTTGCAATATACTGAGAAGTGAGTAACCAGTGTTTATCTGAAGGAATGTCTGGGTTTATCCAGAGTTGAAGAATGTTTTTATTTCCACTGCTGTGAAGCCAGCAAAAAACAAGAACTCGCTTAAAGTAAAATTAACCAAACCGTTCAACAAGCAGAGGCAAGGATCTGGTTTGAGAAGTTTGGCAAACTAATACCAGTTGGTTGCCTAACATACTGTAACATTAGCCATTATCAGAGCTCAGTGTGGTTTCTACTGACGTATAAAAGGTAGACTAAAAGTTAGTCATCTGCTTAATTTATTTTCCTTATGAACGGGTGTTTCCACTTCTGAATACACCTCAGTTCACAAGATTACCAATTCATCTTAGGGAACATCAGCAGTCACAAAAACAGAAGACATTCATTTAAAATGTTCAGTATAGATATTAGTGCTGTTCATATCGCGTCTTCACTAAAAGTCAGAAACCTCTTTTATAAAATGCTCATCTGGATATATTTTCATATATAGTGTTATTTCAGCTGCAAGGAATATCCTCCAAAAACATTGCTCATTCGAAAGAAATCCCTCTCAGAATTCAGCTCAACAGCTGATAAAGCAATTCTAATTGACAGACAACTATAAAGAACATTGAGGACATTAAAGTAACTGACATTTTATTTAATACTGTTTTGATGTTATGGTTCATACAGTACCTGACAAATCAGAAAATGTTTTAGAAATGACATTTTCATAATATACTAATATTTCCATTTTCAATATACTATAGAAATTTCCATGTTGTTGCATCTTCAAGCAAAATTATTTTTAGTTCACAACATTAAAATAAACTGCATGTGCATACAAGAATCATGTTCCTCAGGGAATATTTTTTTGGTTATGGGCCTGTGCAACATAAGGGGAATTGAAAGAGGGCCTAATCAGACACAGGCCTCAGTAAAATTTATAGCAGTGCTAAAGGCATGCAAGAAATTTCTAAGACTCGAACAGACTTTTTATATACATTAAACATTCCAACTAGGGAACGTAAAACTACAGTAATAGGTATTCCAATGTGAAAAAACACCATTGGAATCATCCCCATCAGCTGCAGGTTACAAAAAGCATGCTGTCCTTCACGTTTTATGAATTATACTGGGTTTTCTCTTATGTGCCTCATAATTACTTACAGTAGGGTGAAAGATTCCAGTGTTAAGAGGTGCTAATATTTTGTATAGGGTGCCTTAAATTAACTGAAAATGTCATCTCCAAATATCTCACTACATAATCTACAGTGGAAATTATACCTTTACAGTATATGCACACAAATTATGTTTGTGTCTAATTTACTGACGTAGCTGAAACGGAAAAATTGAATTGCGTATATAACGCTTTCTAGGAGCTCTTAGGATATTCTATAAACTCACAAGAGTAACGGAAGTAGGCATAAATCCTATGTTTAATGCCTACACAGTATGTAGTATTTTAAGGTTTAAGAACCGTCAAATTAGAAGGCCGCATAAAATCTAGCTCCTATTATACAATTTAATTGTCCTGTTCTAAAAATGTGATGTAACAGGACACGATGCACATTAAAGAATAGATCATTTCCTTATTCTTTTCAGTAATGTGCTAATTGAGGAAAGTAAACAAATTTTTCAGGTCTGACAAAAACTAAATTGCAAATATTTAGCATAAAATCATGTTCATATGCAATTATCAAAGGCTAAATATTCAATGCAAAACAATTGTTTAAGTAACACTGAAGAAGTCTATAAAACAGTCTAATTGTTGTTTTCAAAGGATAACCAAATACGCATTTTCATTATTTAAAAAAAAAACTCCCTCACCAAATGTACACAGGAACAGATGCCACAACAACCTAGAAGTAAACAATTCAGCTGCAGTAGATTTTAACCAATATAAAGGGAGAGTTACTTGCAGACAGATGCTGAACATGTCTGAATTCTTTATAGTCAATAAGCTAGGTGATAGGAGGATGATTATCCAAATGCCTAGCTCCCAGAAATAGAAAATTCTAAAAATATCCTAAAGAAGGATGTTCTGCAGTTAGAATTTAAACGAATTTACAGTAATTGCTCCAAAGCAAAACGCTGTATTTCTTAGTATTACACATTCAAAACCTATCTTGAGAATAAGGCAAAAATTTCCCATAGAGCTGCCAGGAAAAAAAAAATCCAGTGGCAAATAAAAACATTATAAAGTGATTCATCTCATTTAGGCAAGCCATTACCATATACTGAAATTACATTTTTTGGTGGACTTCCACCGATGAATTAAGCTTGAGAATTACATTGCGGTTGTTTTTATTAAATGTGCATGAAGTATGCTGACACCTGTTGTAAATACCAAGCACGTTGAAACGCTAGTAAAAATAAAAACTCGATGCACATATCAAAGCTGCTATTGTAGACAACATCCTTTTGACTCTTTGAATTAATCATTAATTGTTTTGCATTTTAAACTCACAGATGAAAATCCTTATCCCTCTATTTCATTCATTACCTTTCAACTGCGTCCTCGGAATTTCAGACTACATAATGCAAGGACACTGGAAACACTGCATTTCAGAATAGCATACTATCAGGTCACTTACCTTGTCCACAATACTTCATAGCGCCGACGTAATTAGAGATCCAGGGGTTCCTGAACATTGTTGCAATAAGGGAGAAAATGCCAACAACAGGAAAAGAGGTGGCAGCTATTCCTCAACCAGTGTAGATGCAGCACAAGGCCTGCCTACAAGGCAGTGTGTAGAGATTCCTACTAGCAGTCCTGAACAGACTGAAGCTGTCAAGCTATCGATGGGCTTAGGGAATACAGTGCATGCATCGCAATAGGCTGCATGCTAAAGCAGCTCAGGCTGGTAATCAGATTACAGGCGAAAATTAGGCACAGGAAAATGTTAAAACAGATTTGATGAGGGCGTTCAAGAGCCTGAATCGCCAAAACTGCCGCAAGTCTGTGGCCAAAAAGTCACAACATCTGCTCCCTTGGATGAGGTACAGTACCGCAGCGCAACGGAGGCACAGCTCCTCAAATAAAGAAGAGAAACAATCTCCTCTAATGGACAAGAAATTCCACTCATCTCTAAGTAATCAGAAAGTGCAAGGAGTGCTCAGAGAGAACGCGAAATCAGCTCCCAGGCTGCCAGAGGACTGGGCTCTGACTAATCGTATCATTATGCTAAATACTTTGCCTACCCCAGGAGAAGCCAAAAAAGCACACCGTTAAAAGTCTTGATTTATGGACAACATGTGAGTAAAACTGAAAAGAAAGCAATGGACCCTCTTAATAGTCCGAGATATTCCAATACAAGCCGTGCTCGTTGACCATCTTTCAGATCCCTCAGATTCACAACTGAAGGTAGCTACTGTATTTAATAAATTTACTTGGAATGACTTTGGCTTTTGAAGAGAATGAACAAACAATAAAAGAAACTGGTCTTTCCCTAAAAAGAAAAGCTTTAATGATATACTTTTTACCAGGACCTTTTTTCTTGTATCGTAATAAGTGATTATCTAAACTATGCCCCTAATTTAGTTGGAAACAAGACAATATTCCTAAATTACTCAACCTTTTCATAGGTTGAATGTAAACTACTACTTGGAAAGTTAGTGCTAAGTGGTTCATTTTGAAGCAGGTTTTTCTACGAGCTTTTCCACAGTTTATGGTGCACCTGGATTAGTAAGTTATAAAAATATATACAGTACTTATAAGAACATGCAAGTCCACAATGATAGCTGTGGGTGAGTGCCCAGCTACAGTACGTTCAACTTGCGAGATGCAACTACTGTTAAACTGATCCGAGAATCGAATGTGCAGGCCCTCTCCCAATTAGAGCCCCATGGAGAACAGTTCATGACCCACTTGGTTAGAAATGCTTCCTCACAAGGAAAGTGGGGTATGACAACTACAGTAACTGTGCACAGACAGGGATAAGGTCAGCTTGTCCAAACATGTCGAACTCCATATGATAAAAGCTGAGAGTTACACTTTTCACAATAGAACATGCTCCTACAGATTTACTGCTAGGACAAACAAATCTATTTGAAACGTAACATACATGTATTAGGGTCTAAACTGCAAGTGTATATTGACAAAACAGAAAAGAATGTACAGTATAATTTGCCATCCTCGCTAGAAAAATGGCATAGTGTTTGACTCACCGACGTCAAACAAGGTCAAGTAGACACTGATGGAACTTATTAGAAGTGACAGGCTTAGAAATCACTTCTGCTGTGATCTAATCTAGGCCATGCATCCATAGACACAGATTCGCTGCCAGCTCACATCTGAGGGGGGGATCTACAATTACCTCTATAGGATTTTCCATCTTACCGAGTCATTTGCATTAACTAATAGGTCTAGCAATCTTAAAAGAAGACTTTAAGAAATGGTATCTTCACATACATAAAAAAGCAACATCTGAAATGTCAAAAACAAGTTAAAACATGGGCTAGCAGGCTCTCAACAGAACACTATTTTGGGTAAACCCAGATTAGCGTGAGCTATGACAATTTTCAAGTCTGTTTTAGATACAGTAGAGACCTGCAGTACATCATCTGTCACAAGTGCCTGTTAACCCAATGAAGAACACACAACACCGTCTGGGAACCCAGAATTCCAGACCACTACACTGTTATGCCAATCTCTTAGCACTGTAGCTACAATCAATACTGGTATTCCACGTAGGAATGGCACAGGAGGGAGGTGGGGTCTCGGGAAGAGAATTCCACCTATTGTAAGAATCTCTCCAGAGGAAAATCATACTAATCTTACCACAATATATATAACTCCAATTGCACTGTTGAAAGAGAATAAAGATCTAAAAATCTGTCATTGCACAGCAACTTGGACTCAACTTCTAGAGCAGGGTTGATTAGTCTGAAAACTACCATAAAGCAAAACTGTGGCTCAAACAACATGGGGGGGGGAAAAACAACTACTTGCATAAAGAAAAGTGCCACATCCAGTAACTCGCTATCTAAAATGTAATACAATCAAATGACCATGACCAGCACTTCTAGGAAAGTGCATTCAATACATTCCATTTAAAGCAATTGTTCTGCAGAAAATATTAGAATTATTCCACAAGGTTCAGTGGGGGAAAAATTCTGGCATTTACTTTTTTTAAGCAAAAGGCACTCAAACTTTCAAGAAAGGGGTTGACCAACCAGATTCCTGGCTGTACCATTTACTAATAATAACGTAGAAAAATATTCTGGGAAATATAATTTTCAGTCTGTACATTCTTCATTACACTAGCAAAAATATGAATAGCAAACTTATTAATAAAATACCCAGTATGTCAATATGAGTTAGATCCTCTCTTCAGGACGACAGTAAAAATGCTGAAAATGATAAATTTGCAAATATTACAAGCTTGGCTAATAACAAAGATCACAGGCTTTGTAAAATATACATAGTAGATTGTGACTACATCACAATTGTAAAGGCACCTCAAAACAGAATGAGAAACATTTTGACAATTACATCATGTTGGTATTTAAAAACAACAATTGTTAAAATTAGAAACATACACTCTGAAATTAAATGTCAAACTCCTTTTTAAGGACAACTATTTCACAACAAACTGCCATCGTTTTTTGCAACAAGGAAACAAAATGCACAGCCTGCTGCGAACAATCAGTGTTGGATAGGATGTGTGGAAAATACCTTCAGTCATTTTAGAATGTGTTTCCTGATCAAAGTAGAGAAAAGCACACGGCTTCTTATTTGCACAAGGGTCTGTTCTCTTGCGCACAACTAAATGGTCTCAAGACAAGGCAGGCACTGATAATCAATACTGAGTGCTTTCATCGTGTACCATTTACTAACAGGACAGAACAAAACTGAGGGGATAAGTGGTGATACACTGTTGTGTGGTGGGAATTGTGCACACAAAGCATAAAATCAATAATGTTTTACACAAAACACAGGCTCCTTCAAAGGGCAGGTTTGGAAAGGCAAGGTTGCCACTGTTGAAAACCAAGAACTCCAACCTAACAAAGAAAGCTAAGAATGCTCTTCAACAAAAATGATTTAAAATTTTCAGTGGGGCAATGAACAACTTCAGTTTTGAAGAGTCTTTGCTACTGTAGATCTTGTGGCCATTTCTTGTGGCAATCGTCTTTTAAGTTGGAAATGTACCACATTACACATCCGCCCTGCGATGGACTGAAGCCCTGTCTGGGGTATACCCTGTCCTGTGCCTGTTAATTGCCAGGTAGGCTCTAGCTCTGCCCATGAATTGGAAGTATTTAGAAGATGTGTGTATGTATACAGTGTGTATATATATATACACAGTACAACAATGGCTTAACTCAAGCCCTTTTAAAATAGCCTTACTGTACTTAAACCAATGCATTTTCACTGGTTTAAGAAAATACTAAAATTTGCTTAAGAATTTAAAAAGGTTCTGAAAAATGTACATTTGCATACTAGAAACTGAAATTAAAAAATCGCTGAAACAGACTTGAGAACAGAAGAGAAACCTTCTCAAAACAAAACTGTTTTCTGAACGGAGAAAGCACTTCCCTGCAAAGACCTGCATAGGTCTTGGTCTATGAAGTGATGACAGAATGTCGAATACACGAACCCAGATGAAGCCTGTCCAGCTGTTGATAAAGGAAAGCACAGTGCACCCTACAGTCACAATTAGTTTGCCACTTCTAGTCAGATTAACTTAAAACATAACCAACGCCAAAGAAAAATACAGCACAAAGGGCAGATGGCAATATCTTAGCTGCCATTAGAGAGAAGGCCTTGAGAGTTGCATATTCTGGGACTGCTTTGCAAACAGTGCCAGTAGTGGGATACCTCTCAGGGGTGCAGAACTGTAAGGTTCCAGCTCCATTAGCTGCAAACCGGCAGAGACTGTCCCTAGCCTCCGTTCCCAGCAGCCTACCCTAATAAGGCAACATGCAACTTGACTGGCTGACTGAGAGGTCGTATACTGTTTACCTCTGCAAGCAAACAGCATGCTAGCTCCCTGTGACCCTGTACCTTCTGGCAGACGGCGTGCATGCATAACCCTTGTCAGCAGCTATAAAAGCATCCATGTCCTACTACCTTCATACGAAGGGAAATTTCTGGTTTAAAAACAGACACTCATTAAAGCTTTTTATTGTTGCTACAAATAGGCAAACACCCACCAATCCCAAGCTCAAAATAAACCAGATGAAAGGTCTGCTAAGCAGTACATTAACTGTGGAATGCACTGCAGCACTGTACACCTTATGGGAAACTATGTGCGTTATCAGCCGTCGCCAGTTAACTGTAGCAGCTGCGTTACAGTGGTGGATGAAGAGAGTCCCTCCTCACCTTTCAAGTGTTTTGGGATTCTTTCGATATGAAAGATGTTATTAAAAACAACCTATTAACACTATAAATGTTAAACATTCACGATCCCGGTAAAAAAAAAAAAAGATACATTTAATCTCTTATCTGTCTCTGTTTGTAAAAGTCTTTTCTAATCTTTTTTTTTCCCCCCTAGTGTAAGGCTTAAAAGAAAAGAAGGCGAGGGCTACTCTGACATTGAGATGACCCTGAATCAGACAAGACTAATTACTTGTCGAGTCAACAGAAGGGCCTGGACTAATAGCTAATGCCTTACAACCATTAAAGACTTTGTTCATGAAATGGTGTACACCGATTTGATATTACTACATAACACAGAATTAATGCAATAGGTTTACAGATACAGTAAGAGCTAGACTTAGTCATTGCTGTGCTAACAGTTGTTTGCATAAAGTGGATAAAATGAAAAACACAGCCCTTGTGGAAAATCACCCTGCTGTAAAATGCTTTTTCCCCTAAAATGGTCATAAGACATATCCAATATAATCTATCCACCCTACAAAAGGAATAATAATAAATCTTAACTGTCTGAAAGGCAAATAACTGCAGAGGTAAGACTTCCAAATCCATCTCTCATCTTTATCACTCATGTATCCAGTGGTGTGGTGAAACAATTAGCTTACATTAAGTTCACCTCAATTCATGAGTATTAATAGATGTCATAGTGTTTTGAACAAAAAATGAACTCTGATAAGACTAAACGATAGATATCCTGACTCTTGGTGCTTTAAAGTTCATTTTAAGACCATAATCCCTGAAATAATGGCCGCAGGAAGTGTCCATTTACATTACATTTTAAGACAACAGTTTTCAGTGTTCTGCCACTTTTGCCATCTTAGGGAGGAAAAAAAGATACCACACAACCTCACTGCAATCCTAAATCTGAACAGGCTATAGAGGCTCAGAGAACTGGGTCGAGTCTGTCATTCCACACAGCTCTAGAGCAGTGAGCTGCTGTCATCAATGCCAGGAGATGTCATGCCTACATTCAGCAGGTCTGCTGGCAGGACACAACACTGCGATTAGCAATGTGAGTGAGAAAGCGAGACAGTATCAGCATGGAGGCAGTCAGTACAGCTGGAGGCTTTAAGGCTTCACAGTGCTTGAGGTCCTCAAAGAAAACATCCACTGGAGGACTGTCTACCCTGATCAGAGAGCAGCTCCCCCTCTGAACTGAAGAAGGAAGTCAAGGGCTTCTGAGTCTACAACTGTATACCAAGATGTACTGTAGAAACAATGGCCATTATTTTCTTTCAAAAAGGAATACAAGTACCATGCAGCTGGGAGATAAGATGGGGAAACTGGACCATCATTACAAGAGAAAAGACATGGAATAAAACAAAATCTCAACATCCTTTCCCCCCCACCAGATGGATAACAGAAGTTTCCTAAGCTGCGAAAACACAAATACATTTTTAAGTAAAGACGTTTGAGCACTTCTTAAATTGCTTGAAACAATTTATAACATAATAAATTGCTGGCCAGCAAGCATTTCCCTTCCCTGTCTATGACACCTTGGACAATTACTTGCTTAGTAATGTTGAAACAGAGTGCTGAATAGTAAAACTACAAACAAGTAGACAAAACAAATTAGAAACACCACTTGCAGTTTGTAGTTGAATGCTTTTCTGTTGTATATTGGGGTACAAGGTTTTACTGGAAAACTGGCAAGTAACATTGTTAATCCATATCATTCTCACTTCAAAAAAGCTCTCAGAAGGTATGTTGAGCCAGACACGAAAATCTGTTCCCTTGGCAAAGCACATACTGTAAGGAAACAAATCCCGTTGGCCAAAACTATGCATTTCTCATCATTGAAACCCACTGCAAAAGTAATTAGCCTGCCAGTAATATATTCCTCTTAAGCCAATGTGTGTCAACTTGGTCTTAAACCCATGATATTTCTAGGTTTGGATACAGAATATATAAAAGTGCAACATCTAAAAGAGCAAGAATTCTGACAGACTGTTTAGCTGGCAAACAGTACTTTAAGACATGTAAACTCAGAATGAAATCTCACCTCACACAAGCAAAGGGAAATTTTGGCAGCAAACCTTCACAGTTGTGCTTTAAGAAAAGACTAATTTTCACAAAGTGATAAAAAGTATTTTGATGCAAGAGGAGAAAAAGTT
Source organism: Lepisosteus oculatus (assembly GCF_040954835.1). Lineage (NCBI taxonomy): Eukaryota > Metazoa > Chordata > Actinopteri > Semionotiformes > Lepisosteidae > Lepisosteus > Lepisosteus oculatus. Next base: position 39,905,886 of record NC_090701.1, read on the forward strand.
GCACAAAATAATCAGTGTCATTCAGCAAACAGAAGCCAGACAAAAAAAAAAGTTTTTGCTATGCAGAGATAAAATAAAACACCTGAACTTTACCTGTGAGTATGCACTATACAACATTCACTCATGCCAGACTCAGCACACGATACACAAAATGTTCCTGTTGCGCAGAGACTATACAAACAAAATCGACAAGCCTTTTTTGTCACATTTTCATCCTCAAATTCGTTTTAGCAAATGAAAAACTGGTACAGGTAAACAAACCCATTCGGTAGATGTACTGATTACCTGGGTTCCTCTGTGAAAGTGGTCATATAAAAACATTTTTGAAGTGTCAAAAAAGCACTTGAACAAGTTTTTTCCCCACACAAAGATGGTCTTCATTTCAACTAGTGTTTTGGTTTACATAAAGAGATGTCCTGAGACTTAGACAAAAATGTATTCTTCAGTTTCTGAAATACTGTACAGGCATTTAAAGGTAAAAATTTGAAATGGCTTGAAAGTAGGTCAATACCCTAAGTATACTGCCTTCAAAGCAGAATCTTAGTGATGCAAGAATCTTAGTAAGGGCCAGCTGGAGTATCCCCACTTAAAACCTCTTTCAGTAACTGGATTTAGATGGCACTAATTCAGATGGCTCCCGACAAAACTTTCATTTCATTCTAGAGCAAACACCTGAATAAATTCAGTCTACACTGGATTACAACTGTTTCCTCTTTATAATTTAGGGAAAAGAGTACAGAACAATTGTTTAAAATTAAGTCACAAACATAAAACCACAAATGCGCTACAGAGCAAGGCAGGTTTCATTCAGTCTGTGCCCATCCAGCAGAGCACAATTCCAATATCAGCTCAAAGAAATAGACAAACAATTACATAAACTGTGACCATTGCAGAGATCGACAACAGGTGTGATCAATAATTTCCAATAAGATTTCTACATCTTCTACAATATGAACTCATTAAAGGGTTCAAAGTTCAGCACAACTTTGTGATATACACTGTCGCAAATTCAATTCTATGAAGAAACCACATCTTGTTACTTTAAGAATGGCTTGTTAGTCTGCTCAATATTTTGCATACATACATATACAGTATAAAGATTACCTCAGAGGAAAGCACTTCACTATGGATTACTTTCCATGCTGAAATAAATGGACCCATGTTCTTTCTTGTGGACTAAACAGCCCCGATGTCCAAAAGAATAGCAAAATACTAAACCTCCAGATGACTTTACAACAGGCTTCTGCTTCATAAACAGCACCACCAGGGGCCCTACAATATGTCTGCAGTTTCTCAAAACAGTTGAAGCCCAAGACAGCAGGTAACTAGAATCAAAATAAACCAGTAAATATATAACCCACTTAAAAAGCCAACGACAGAATAGAACTATCAAGTTCTCTCTATTACTGCCACTTTCAGGGATAATTTAAGACATGCAGGGAGTCATCAGTATATTCATAGGTTTTCTGCCGTAATGTATTACAGTGTGCTTTCAAGGTTAGACTAATCCACCACAAGGAAGGAGTTACAAAACCGCTACAGAAATAAAGCACATAAAAAGGGAGAAAGGCATATGACGCAATCTATATCTAAGAATAACCTGAACTCTATGTACTGTATCCATATTTATATTGCATAACCATAAATTCAGGTATTATACAGTACTTAGCCTACTCTTTATGTTTTAGTTCTTGCAGATTCCCCGCGATGCAGAAGAGCAGTTGCCCTACATGCCGGAATTTCAGGACTCCACAAGTGTTATATAGAAGGAACAATGTTGTCTGCATAGCAACCATTGCCAAGGTGTGTATATATCTCATGCGATTCAACTATGCCATCAACAAGTTTTCAGGAAACAGCTGGCTGTAGCCAACTCACCTCAAATCCAGCTCCCACCACACAGACCTCTGCCTCTAGGTCTGACAGCTGGAAGCTTAACACGTCGGTCTCGCCACTGTTTTTCCCCCAGACGTGCCTTTATTAGGAGAAGCAGCAAGAGCAGGCTGAGGCAGGGCAGCCTTTGCAAGTGTTGTGTGCCGGGCAGAAGGAACACATTACAGCAGAGCTCTATCACCAAGACCATATTGTGTTTGGTCGAAATGCAGGCTAGTATTACTCTTGTATTACAACAGCCTTTGACCTCATTGCTCAACTGCTGGCAGCTCTTCCAACTGGGGCTCTTAAGAAAGTTTTATCAGCCCCGCCTTTTCGATAGACGGTACCGATACTGCGTTACTAAAAAGCAGTGAGTTGAAGTAGGAAATGCTTGTCTTTTTATTGAGTTTATTAATCTTCCAGTAATGGGTATGGATTTCAATTTCAAATGTGAAAAACTCAGTAACAAATACCTGTACCTTTTAACTATACTAAAGAAAATGTAGGTTTCAGATCATTTCTTTTTAAAACCTTGTGCCGGTACATCAAAAATAGACCTTGGATCACGTTTGCACAACTTACAATTCATTTTGTAGTGAAGCTGCCATGTACATTAAAGGAAGAAAAAAGGTTGCCAACGACAATACTTTGGTTCTGAAATCCTGAAATGTCCTGGGTCTCCAATTTCTCCCCCGCTTAAGGCTGTGGAGAACGGATAAAAATCAGTCTAGATAACCCTTAATTAGCTCTATTTAGAGCTCTCAGGTCCAGAACTTAAGAAGACACAGAAAATGGGCTGCATTCCTAACACCCATGGACCTGAGAAACCCTGAACTACAGTTCCATTACTGTATGTATATAGAACCATGAGATCTTCAAAATCATGACCAATAGATTATAAATTTAAAATCTGACATAAGATTAGATTGCCTAAATATCCATTGTTTAAGAATTATTAACCCTATTCCAAAAGACATCATATGCCTCTCTCATTTTTGAAGCATATAGTCAAGTGTAATGCAACCTGAATCATGTCAGGTGCTTGACCCCAGATCAAGCTGTATCCAATCTACAAATGGGCACCAAAAACATATAAAGAAAAAATACTAGGGGTAAGTAACCTCTGCAAGTCACTTTGGTTAAAATCAGTAAAATGAATGCTGTGTTACACATTCATGATCCCTAATTTGCATGCACTACTGTACATCAAGGATCTTCAACTAAGCTCTTTCATTAATGTACGCTATTCCGACTTCAACTGGACTTGCCAGATTGCAATTAGCTTTTGCAGATTTTCATGGTTTTATTTCTTATAACAGTCACTAACTCCTGCTATATTTAATATTTACAGCATCCAGAGTCTTAGCTGGGCTATACGTTATTGAACCAATGTGTTGAAATGTGAGAGGTTGAGATTTTCTGAAGCACTAATTTGAGAACAAACACTGTTGATGTTTTTGAACACCCTTTAATACTAATCTACCTACTAATCACAGGACGTACTTTTCTCCAACATGAGATATTTTTTAAGATTCTATGTTTAGTGCAGGTCCCCTAGACTATGAGCTATAAACATTATCTTCAAATGTACCAAACTATTTACATCAAAACAAAGAAATTTTCCCAGTACAAATATCAACTTGCCATAAATGAAGTTACTGATTTGTTTTAAAAAGATTTGTCTCTTTGGCAATAAATAAGAGGTACCAAAATAAACCACTAATAGCTGCAATTCAAAACATTATCTGGAAAATTATGTCATTTAACAGTTGGTCTACTGATATTTTATTGAAGAGACATGACAAGCAGTTATGCCGATTAACATTTGTCATCAACATGGTTGACCAATAGGGGGTCTATTGGAAAAGTCACAACAGCAGCTTATGGCAACTATTAGAAATAATACAAGCTGTCCATCTGCTTTGCACCAGGTTGCAGATGCTATCTTGGGGGATTCTGTATGTTCCATCTCAGAAAACGGACAAGCTTCTGCCTGTTCACTGGCCTATGTGCCCTCGATACCACACATCATCCCATTACCCCAACAACACAACCTCCTCTAAAAGTTCAACAGGGTTTAAGTATGGTGGGCAGGGCATTCGTAGCATAGCTGTCACATTCTCATCTCTCAAGGAAGCAGTTGTTTCACAAGCAGCACAAGGACGTGTGTTGTCCTGCTCAGATGTTGTCACGTCTGGCTGATCCTGTAGGAAATGCAGTCTTGAGCAATGGGGCACTGTGCAGTCAGAGTATCATGAATCAGTACAAGTGGAGTTCTGTAGCAACTCAGCCCTCCTGGCTAGAGCATCGCACAAGGACCTCCTCATTGCCTGGTCTAGTGTACAAAACATTGAGCAGATCGTTCTGTTGCCATCACAATTGTGGACGTCCATTAGGGCTGTCTATAGAAGATCTGGCTCCATACAAATGGTACAAAACCTGATAAAGTGGATGGGTAATATATTATTTCTGTATTCATCTTTCTCGATTTTCAGCAAAAGGTTAAATCACCATTACCTACATGTATGTCCAATCAACTTCTTTACTAAAGGGACTTGGAATGATCTAGTATTTCTGCATCAATCCGTGATGAACAAAATGTCATGAGAAACGAAAAGTTGAAAAAAACGTAGGCTGTGTGGTAGGGCTGGACAATATGGCCAAAAACATTATCACGATGAACATTTTCATACCAGTCAATATCGATAATTATCACGATAAACGTCAAATCATTATTTCTTTCAAGTTTAAAGGCAGATTTTTTCTCCTGAGTGAAAGTTGAAGAAACCAGACAGTTAATTGGTAAATTAGACAACTCTTTATTTTAAGAACACAACAAACACTTGCCAAACAGCAGAAACATTAAACAAATCTGAGGTAGAGATTATTCAAGTCTTTTTTACGTCAAAATATGCATGAGTAAAATTTACAAAATAAATATCTTAATAGAAAAATTAAATACTGCAGTGTGATAAAACACACATAGAAGATGGCTCAGACAGACTGCAAAGTTTAAAGTGCTCTGTTTTATGTCTGATCGTAAAAAGCCAAAATATCCCCAAATTACCGAAGTTGAATGACCTTTTGTGTCGACGATGTCATCGTCCTTCGAGCTGGTCGTTGGCAGCACTACATTTGCTTCAGTGTCGCTCGTTTCTCCACTCTAACTACAATCCTGTCAGCCACCACCGTGTGGGTAAACAACAGCACGTTAGCTGCCCAGTCTGCAACACACACGCGCACTCGCGCAGTATTTTGTTCGCATGCGCAAAGCATAAACATATCTATCGAACATTTATCGAACTTTTGTTAAAATTATATCGCGATAATTATCGTTATCGATTTAGCCCAGCAATACTGTGTGGTCTATCAAGCTCATTCAATTCCTTCTAGCCAGCAGATCTGAAGATTTCATCCAACTATTTCTTGAAAGACAAGGGTATCAGTTTTAACATCAACATAAATAAGCTGTCCTACAAACCCCGGTGTAATTAATCCTCTTTTCAGTTTTAAATTTACATCCCTTAAGATTCATATTTCACTGTTGATTCTGAAGAAGTCCATCAGGTTGACCATGTCAATACCTTTGAGAACATTTAATATGATTTCCTTCATAGCCTTCACAAGACTAGACAAGTTCAATTTTTATTTAGTGCAAGACATTTCTTTAAGCCTAGGACTGCACTGGGCCTCTTATCTGGACTGATTCCGGAGGAGCAATATTAACAATCTTGCAATATGGTGACCAAAACTGTACATGTTCTAAATGAGGTATTACTAGTTTAAAGTATAGTTTTAATAACATCCATCAATTCTAAGACTAACTTTTTTTTTGCTTTCCAAAATTGTCTAGAAGAGTGCTACCGACTATATATGCAATACTCCCTCTATATTAATCTGCTAGATTTGTGCAATTGTTGAATACCTACCACTTTGAACTTCCTTGGTAGCGTCTTCAGCATTTGCTACTCTTCATATTTTGACATCTGCCAACTTTAAAAGTGTAACTATAACAGAATCATGACCATTGACAAGAATCAGGAAGAGCTTTGGTCTGAATACAAGTCCCATTGATGCTCCACATTAGTACAGTTTCCTGCCCATTTACAATTTACCCCAAACACACCGTGAATGCCTTCAATTTGAAAACTCCTTAAATACCACCTGTAATTTGAGAACTTTATGAAACAAGTTTCCAAAATTCTTAGAATACCATTTTGCACTTTGTTGTTAGTCCAGTACTATCCTTGCTTGAACAAATTAGTTAAGCACAACTGACCTTTTCTGAATCCATGCTGCTTGCTATCCCTTAGCATTTGTCCCCCCATATAGATGGTCCTCTATCTTGGTTCTAATTGTTTTGATTATCTGATGCATAATAAAAAGTCAAACTATTGGTCTATTACTTGGTTCAGTTTTGTCACTTTTACAGACGGGCATGTGGATTGAGCATTCCAGTCACTGGGTATTACCCCTGTCAGTGAATGTTTGATGACTTGTTTTCTAATTGGTTTTAGGAATAAGATCTTTTCCTTAACTAGGATTAGCATAATACAATTGCCCTGAATAAGTTTCTTCAAGACCACCTTCACCTCTTTAATGACACTACTATTTAATAGCCAAAGCTTGTCCGTTCAATTTCTTCTTTGGTAAGAACCCGAGAACTCCTTTAATAAATCAACAATTTCCCTTTCCTCTTCTACAAGCTTCCTCTTACCCTAGATCCATTTTTACTTCATCCTTACTTGTTCCCCCCCCAATATTAAAACATCTTTCTTCCCCTTTGGGCTTCTTAATACCTTTATCAGTTGCTTGTAAATCTCCAGTATATCACAAACTCGATCCCATTTGCTTCTTTTTCTTGAGATAGTAAACCACTTGTTTTTGTTTACTTTGGGTACAACCCAATATATTCAACCATTTGTATTCATTCTCTACAGAATTCCATATACAGCCTGTCCCATTCTATATGTCTTACATTGTTTCCTTCATACTGTAGTCTCCTTTCCTGAAATCAGTCAACTATATTCTGGCTAGAATGTTTCAAAATTACAGTAGTAAATATATAGTGATCACAGTTCCTTAATAGTCCTCTCACTTGCAAACATTCCCTCTTATAGATGTTCTAACCTGGAGTAAGAAAACATTAGCCATGTCCAGCATGCTGACATTCCTACTGGTTGTTCCATGTCTATGCAAGGAAACAAATTCCCAAGAGAAGCACTTTCTTTATACATTCTAATCCAACATGATGATGCAATTTACGAGATTCTGAGTTGTGTAGCACAGCACCTGCCTAGTGTCCAAACTATATTTGTTTTCTAAAAATATGTAAGCAATTAATCTTTATGTGTGGCATATTAATAAAGATTCCCCAATATGCTCAGACACAGCAATTTCATTATTTTGAGTACATTTTCCATGCTCCTCTGAGGACACCTCTGGCTACGTCTAAGGACTCCAGTTAGTGACCAGACAATACTCGCACTTTACTGCTATAGGACCATTCGGAAATGACAGTTATTTTTTGGAAGCAAAAGTCAGTGTGAAAAAAAGAGCAAGTTCTTTAAAAGGTGGCAATATATATATCTATTGGCTCAACACTGTGGCTTCCATCTCAATGCTATGAATTGAGAAGTATGTTAGAAATTGCATATGGACACTTCCTGTCCTATAGCTTTAGTAGAGTTTAAATCATGATCAACCAGACCATTCACAAGTAGCACTTTACAAAATGTGTCATATTGTAAATAAGTAAGATTTTTTAAATCTATGAATACTACAAATACAATAAGAAAGCAAGTTGTAACAGTGAATAGGAGGAAATACAGAATAACCAGAGGCAAGAATAATTAAAAACCATTTAGAGGTTTTGCATTTACAAAGCAATAAAAAACACTAACACTTCTTTGCAGTTTGCTTATTGAATCATTCAAAATTCAGTTAAAGTCACTAAGTTTGATTAACTTTGAAAAATGTGCTACATTATTCAAAGAAAACACACACACGATGGGCTTAACATACACATCCTTCACTCTTGCATTTTCTGAACCTAATACAGGGGGAAACCACTGCAGAAAAAAATCATTTGCAGTAGTCCTTGTAAAATGGTTCACTACATCAGACCCAGCAAAAACAACTTGGCTGCACTTGTTAGGAGATAGCCTAGAAACCACTAATTCCTACTGACCCACACCACAAACACATGGAGCAGCAAAATAAACTGAAATCCTCAAACATGTCTGCCACCCACTGAGGAAAAGCCCCAGACTTCCAGTGGCCAGCAGCGGTCATGGATTTTCCCAGCTCAGTCCTGTTAAACCCTTCAGAAACACACGTCACTTGTAATTATTCAACGCAACAATTCACTTGGGGCTCAAGCCAGGAGAGTCATGTCAAGCTGAGGCATCAGATGGCCTACCCCTTCCTTTTGAGCTGGTTGGTCACCGTATTCTGATCCGCCTGGCAGGAAACTACATAAATTCATAAGGAGACTGAAATAGCAAGTACCTTCAGACTGCAGGCTTTACAGACAAAACTGTGAAGGAAACATAGGTATTAACAGACTTATTTCACATCAAAGACCCATGGTCCAAAAGCGTAAATGAGAGAGTGAAAATTGAATTAACTCCATGTTAAAGGAAAGCTGTAATAAAGAAACCCTGATCTAGGACGCATATATATCGATTACTCAAGCACTAGACTACCGCAGCTTTTAAATAATGCCCTTCCAAGAAAATAACAATGCTTAATTGGAAAAGACCAAAAGTAAAAATCTAAGCAAGAACCAACTTGCACAACTGTAAGAACTCCCCGCCCTCACCGCATTACCTTTAGCAAACATTTGCAGCCCAAAAATCTCAGTTACTGCCAGCTCCTTTTGTCTTGGCTTCCACTACTTAAATATAGGAAAAGCATCTGGAGTTTCAAGGATGCCCCCCATCTATTTCCGGGGTTACCGATATGAATGTTTCTGCTGGAAAGCAGCCAAACAAGAGGGTGTTAAGCCAACCTCTCCTGCCGCATTAAAGAACAACGCCACAATATCACTGTTCCCACAGCAAAGAATTCCAGGACATGGAGATTTCTTGAATTGCTATTCTTCACAGCCACTAGCAAGAAGAACAGATATCCATGGCTCCTTAAACTTCTACCTACCATTAGTCACTGCTGCTCAACATCAAGTTCAGAATTAATCTTGCAAAATACAAAAGCAGAAAAGCCCCCCATAAAGTACGTCCTCATACACGTAATGCATATATAGATCGATAAACATACATGGATTTCTTTTAAAATATACTTCAGTTACTCTTTATATCTAATACAATCCTTTCATCATAATACATTGTGGGCCTCAGGATTATTCTTAAACATGTTTCCTTTAGAGAACTGTGCATGTCTCTGACTGAATTTCCTTAACATTTAGCCCTTAACAGTTTAACAACATTTAACTGTATGAGAGCATTCAGTGCACTTTACATTGGACATCACAGCAGTATTTGATCAAAAACTGTGCCCAATTTGCAGGACCGGACAGAATAAGTGAAAGGATTCCAATTTAAAAAAATCAGCAGAAAGTTAAAGTGCTGCAATCAAGCTACGATTTCAGCAGGGAAAAAGAAAGATTACTAGCAGTACACATTTTCCAACTTTGACCCATCCTAGTTCACAGCTACAGTATTAATGGTCTGGCTCTGTAAGGCCTATTTGTTGCCAACAGAATTTTCTCCTAAAAAGTATAAAATGTGTTGCCTTATTCCCCCCTGCCAGTTACAACAGGAATACAAACCATATTAAGCAAGAATGGCCCCAGAGGGCCTTAAAGATGGTGAGGTCTTTGGTGTGCCCTTCTGTACTTTACCCTTTTTTAATCCAAACTTTTTAACATCAGGGCTAGGAGAGGTTCACCCCAGCACTTTGCCAAGTAGTGAACTGAAGCCTCTCATCGCAGGACATCTGCTCAATGAGGCAATGCCCAAGTGCAGATCTCTTTTCACAGCTACAATGGATCAGATTGCAGATACGCAACAGGCCGAGAATTTATCAGCTGACAATTTAACACCCACATCTACACAATGGCCTAACCAAATGATCAAAGCATTCTAGAACACCGCTTCTTGCGGACATCTTGCCTTCTTCGTCGAGCCTACTTTACAGAATGAAAGGAAAGCAGCCAAAGGGTTGAGCAAAACACTCTTGTATGAAAATGAGAATCTTGTCCCATAGTGATGGACAAGAAGTGCAGCTTGTGGTAAAACATCACTGGTTCAAATCAACTCCACTCTCAACTTCCAGACAGGATTTGGCAACGTTTCAAAAGCAGAATGAGTGAAATTCAGTTGACATTAAATTAATTTGTGCTCAGCTCTTCCCATTAAATGTCTTTTACAATGCAATGAACTAAGCAAAACTAAAAAATAAAAAAATCAATTGCCAAGACAGTTTCTCCTTCTATTAAAAATGCACCATTGGGGGGAAAAGAAAACATTGCAAGAGACCACTAAATAACAGCTTTGATCCCTTTCTAGATCAATGAGAACTGTTTTGCCAGCCTAATTTGTCCTAAAATGAAGAAATAATTTTTACCATTATTTTTATTACAATTTACCATTACTGATAAGAACATACAGTACCGCCCTGGAACTAGTTCAGCAAAATACGAGAAACCATTCCTGGTCTGAAGGGGGGAGGGAACATGTATGGAGGTCATGGGAGTCTGAAACTAACCTGTTATGTTTTTGAAGCTGCATCCTTTTGATACAGTACCTTCAAGACACTGCTGGATTATTTGCTGTTACCATTCAACCACAAAATGCAAAACTGGAATTACATCCTCTTATCGGTAATCTTACTTAATTTTTGACCGCATAATTACCGTAGTTGACTCCAATGAAAAGAGTAATACCTAGGCCTACAGTACACAACTTGAAAACTACTAAGAAACTTAGTAAATCACCTTAATTCACCCCTCATTTAAAATGGATCATTTTAGTCCTCCTAGAATGAACTGGGAAACACCTACAGATAATCTAGAGTATTCCAAATCATTGCTGAAAAACGTATCTAAACAGCTTCTTTTAAGTTCTAAGCAGAGGTTTATTTTGTAGGTTATCCACAATGACCACGTAACTGGAGAATTCACTAATCCTATCAGGAAAAACTGGACTTGTTTCTCAAATTCAGATTAACTTGTCAACCAGTTTAGCTTAACTTGGAAGCACATAGGGAGGCCACTTTAAATAAACATTCTGGTAAATGGCAAATCAACTGTAGTATACAGTATATGCAAGTTAAAGAAATTGTGGTTCATGAATCTTTTCTGTAGACCTGACTTAAGGTTCAGGTTTCCTCAGTAGAAATACCACTGCCTGCACTTATTGCTTTCTTTAAAACCAGTGTTAAATCTTAAAGATAAAAGGCAATAAGAGATTGCCCAAACCCAAGTTCAGAAAAAAAAGTTACATTACTGCAGGAAAATTTGGTAAATAATGCTTAACAATCAAGTATTCATCTTTAGGTGTAACCAACAGTTAACGAATTTGAAGCTATTCGAGAGTCTACATTTTGATAAGGCAGTTATAGTACAAATGGCTACAAGATCAGGCCTCAACACATCATGGGCTCCTACAAGCCACTCATTTAAACAGACTATTTAGAAGCACTATATAAACGGTTTGGTCTATTTTAAGTTAGCTGAGAGCTTGTATTAAAACTACTTTTAAAAGGTTCAAAACTAGGCTAAAGGTAGGGATTTAAAAAAAAAAATTGGTAAGTGGGAACTTCCTTGTACACTGACCGCATTAAATGAAGTACAAACCACCTCTTCCCCCTTCATTTGCCCACGACAGTCTACGAGTCACACACTAAATAAATTTCACCTCCTCTTCCTCAGTGTGTTAAAGCCAAAAAATAGTTTATTGCAAAGATCTAACTCAATTTCTTCATTAGGGACACTACACATTTCTATTCATAGCTGCAATGAAGACTCCTGTAACCTGTTAGGCTGTATTTTAGGATAACGGCATGAAAGGAAACACCATGCCAATAGAAGACGTAGCCCTTTAATTTTAAGCCCATTTGTTCTTCTGGGCTGACTATTCATATTGACCTTTGAAACCATGTCCTCTCCATACAAATTAGGTCTCTCATATCCACATTCTTCATACAGTATTTGTTTCAAGTTAAAGGTTTTAAGGTACCTCTCAGTTCAAGGGATTAGGACATCAATTTTTGCATTCCCTAACCCCAGATATGGTTTTACATGACAATAACGCACCTCTTCCAGTCTCACACTGGAGATCACTCAGAGCTCCAGCAGTGCCTTACAGAGCTCGAGGTGATAAAAGAAAAGTGGTTTGTATTGGGTTCTCAGACTGGATCTCGGACGTGGGGATAAGATCACAAGAAAGCATGGCAGAAAGGCGAAACCGACTTTCAGATAGTTCACCGGTACGGTCTTCAAGGACTAATGTCATGAATGTTAATTCATACTAATTGTTGGCAGTTTCATAGGGGCTTTCTACATTGGCCAAAAAAAGTGAACAAGCCGTTTTACAACATTGTACATTTCCGCATCATAAAAGTAAAAACAGTGCACACATCCGAATAGAGAAAGACTTGGCTCGTCCCATTTGTACAAATTTAGAAATCCATTTTAACAGAACTACTGTTGGAGTTCAATTCTTGATCGTCAATAAGGAATATCTACAACCAGCAGAGTGAGAAAAAAAGTGCAATACCAAAGATGAATACAGTTAATCGATTTACATGTTGACCATTGCCATTTCAAAACTTAATATACAGCACAAAGCATCTGGCTGCAGGAATGGTGAGATACATTTAAAAATTAAAATGCTAGTTGTTTTAACATCTCTTGTACCGACAGTGAACACAAAAATACATCGGAAAGCCAAACAATTTATCATGAGACACTTAAACACTTAACGTCTGTAGAAAACCTTAGGACAACTTTGACCTACAGCACATCCCTCCTCCAGACAAAAAAACAGCTTAAGAAATAAATTCTCTTGCTACACAGAAAGTTGAGAAATCTTTACTAGAAGTGTTTCAATAAAAAAAAAGATAAAGTGGTACTTACTCTGTTGATTTACACATGGGAAAAACAAGAAAAGGTTTCAATGGGGTTATGAAAGTTGCACCAGCTTGAGTTTCTTCTCTTTAAAATTGCAAAGTGGAAAAAAAAGGCAAAATAATTCAAACTCCTTCCTGTACTCCTCGGGCCTTTTCAGAGAAGGTCACTCTTCAGGAGGCTAAAAGGACACAAGTGATATCAATCGGAGCGCCAATACCACAACATGGTCTCTCAGAGGCAATGCCTGGCAGCTACATCTGCAAAGATGATTCAGGGCCTGATAAATTTAGAACGGTGCTTTCCGATGGCACTGCTGGGTAAAATAAATCAGAACGAGTTGGGGGTGGGGTGGGGGAGTTGATGGTGCCCAAACTGAAAGGACTGGGGGAGAGCTAAAGTTCCAGGTGCTTGCTCTTCAGGCTTCTATAAAAAGTTTCCCCAAAAGTCTTTCACAGAATGTCACATACAGCTCGGCTCGCCTTCCTGCCGTTTTCAACTCCAAATGTCTAAATTCCCATCCTGCACTGTCTCCCGACACAACAAACTGCAGGCTCACTTCCACCTCGGAGGACTGAAGGCCAAATGCAGCGTGGTAACCTCATACAGGGCCAACCATTTATGGGCTGAACTCTGGAGCTTTGATACCAGCAAATCTGCCATAAATAGCTTCTGAAACTCAGAGGGATCAAATCAGCTGTTATAACAACAAACTCGGACTGCAGTTCTCTTCAGCTCCCCTTTCTCCCAAATAGCCTACTCCAAACCGCACTAATAACATAGGTTTTAAAACCCAACGCAGAAAATATTCACATCTTAGACTACAAGGTTGCATTTTGTTTTTACACAATTGAAGAGAAAAGTTCAACTGCATTATATTCATCCTATAGGAGGAACACTCATAGACTTGCTGAAATTGCAGACCTTGTTAATTTTTAAAAGAATTTAGGCTGGTCAATGACAGTCCATTGGGGGTTCTGCAAATATATTTATTTTGTATAATTTTTTTATAAATATACAGAAATATTTGTGGAAGAGACAAATTACATACTGTATATAACCTGCTAAAACAATTTGTCAGTTCTGTCAAATTGTATTTTTACAGATGTCCCAAGACCTTTGACAACAGAACAATGCTGGGACAGAAAACTTGCATGAAGCACCTGTCACTATAAGTCAGGAAGTCACTTCACAATGAAGGTTCTTGTAGGAAAGTGTAGGTACTGTTAAGTCCTTGTCTGACCCTGGAATAGCTAATTTCACTCATCGATCTGCACTCAACATATTATCAATACAAAAGCTGTACTATGCTTTCCCCATCTTTTTCCCCCCCAGAGTTTCCTCATAAGAAAACATTTTGGCATGAATTTACACAAAAGTAATGAAACTACATATAGTAGTTAAATCAGGAACCATGACATTTAGAGTAGTAAAACATGTACATGCTAGAAGACTATGCCTTCCAACAGAAAATAATTAGAATCCAAACTGTTTTATGAATCATTCATTTTGATTTTAAATGATCTAATGTGTGGTCCACTACAGAATTGCTTTACCTCAAGGACCAGAAACTGGTAGTTCTACAGTTTAGGTACATCACTTGCTGAACACCTGAGTGAGCACAACCTTCACAATTAACTGACAAAAAGATCAAAACAAGCCCTGACACTTCAAAGGGGGCTAGAAAAAAAAAAAGCCAGGCACAAAGCTACACACGGCAGATGGAGAAGAGATCAAGGAAGTGTGATGTCAATATTCAGGAACACTGTGAACTAGGCCTGACAAAGGACAGGAAGCTGGAGGGGCTTCTTTCCTGCGGACGATGAGAAAGATTGTTCTAAGAGCATCATTAGCAGCGTGGGCTTTTGTAATAAAGTTCTCAGATAACACATTCTGTAGTGAATACATTAAAAAGAACAAGAGTTTGCACTGTATTTCTTTAACAGGAGGGAGATTTCATATTACCCAGAATTTAATGGAACAGAAGAGCTGTATTTCCCCCCCAAATCAAACCACTGCTTCCGTTTTTAGTCAAAAATAAGGTCACTCTACAGTACCAACAGTATGTTCCTTCTTTTGTGAAAGAACATCCCAGGAGTTAAATCGGTCCCTTGAACATTACCAAAAGCATTCCATGTTACCAAAAGTACATCCTATTCTGGAGTTTTGTCCTGCACTGGGTACAAGCCTGGATTGCTTCCTGGACAAACTGCTATTCCACCACAGGACAATTTGGATGTCTGTGGAAGGTGGGAGGAAACTAGAGCTATACCAAACATTTACTGAATATAACCTGGGGCGACAATATTGGCTGAACATGAAGCCCAGATTCCAGAGGGAAAACGGTCACATAGAAATCGCTGGTAGATTTGTAAACGTAACTTTCATTGGAATAAATCTAAACAAAATAGATTTTATACACACTCTCAAGCACTTAAACCCACAACAGAATGTATGTTTTTTTGTATACTGTATTATTTTCTTGGCCAAGCTCATCTTTTAAGGGAAATTAAAAAAAAGTGTACTTCTAAGTCTTTAAAAAAATATATTAAAAAATTGTTTTCACAAACCCCCAAAAAGTCTTGAACAATCCCACGATTGCTCATCAATCCCCAGACCAATGGTAATGGCAGACCTCATGACCTAGTACTACACAGGAGGCTGATACAGCAAAAAGACTTGGATATTATTCTTATTCACCAGATCACATTTTGGCGATTTGGGATTTAAAAAAAAAAAATCACAATATCCATCTTAAATCTTTCTTCATACACAGATTCTATTTAATTTCAACTGTTCTCTTTGTTACACACTGAAGACACTAAATCCACAACCCCACAGATGTAAACCAATTTACTGCAGTGGCAGAATTGTAGCAGAGTGCATTGTTCTGCAGTCAAGATTCTTTTTAGATTGGGCCACACTTTAAAGTCTTAATTTCTAAAATACTATTGGTGTGGAACAGCTTTTTGGACCAGCTACTGTAAATGGAGGAAATTACAAAAGTTCTTGTTAATTACATTTATTCTTCCATTAGTGTCATAAGCTTTAACTAATGCTGACTATCCTACAAGAATGCCATAGTTGCACCACAAAGTGAGATATTTTAGATAATTCTCTGGGCCAACACCCTCCAGGGGAAGTGAACTACTGTAGGGCTCCATATTTTCATGCGTAATAATTTTTGGTTTATTTCTCAACATCCTGTCAAAGTCACACAGTGGGCTTTAACCTAATAGGACAAGCACAGTATACTGTATAAGGCTGTGTGCATGTGTGCGAGAGAGCCCTGGGAATTCTTAAGTGCTGCTAAAAGCAAACAGCAAACACTGCCAACCTGCATGAGAGTGATGTTAGTTGTAATTTTAGTGCATGCGTTTAAAATGCAGAGATGTTCTTTTCTGGATCTAAACCAACTCAAAGTTCATGGTGCTTCTTGAGAGATGATGCAGTGATGGGTCATTGATATGCTATTAGCAGGATCACATAAAGAGAAATGCGTTTTAGCTTGTGTTGTATATAGTATGCCTTTTGATCTCCCCCACTTGGAACAATAACGACTATGGAGATTCCAATAGTACTAATTTGGAACAAGTTAATTGTAGGAGCATATAAGGACATTCTTAGACAAACTTGGAATAATCAGATAAACAACCAGAGAAGTGCTGGAATATAAATGTATAAGACCGCCTCTAAATGCCTGGTACAGCAGTCTTCATCTAGATCCACATTCCACAGATACTGTTGAAGCTTTATTCATTATTCAAACTTTCACAAATTTGTTGTTTCAGAAAGTGCTTTAAAGAACCAAATTTTAATTAACCACACTGAGCTATTAAACATTGCAGTCTAGAAAATTGTCATGACATCACTTGACCAGTCATCAAAGGTTGCCGTAAACGAAAGCATTACTAATTCATCAGGGAGCACAGCTAAGTGAAATAAAAGAAGGGAACAAAAGCATGATTGCCCATAAGTAGAAATGCGAATGGCCTCTAATATTGGAGTGGTCTTTGTAAGCTCAAAGCATTACGAAGTCCCAAAACAGCTTCTGGCAACACCTCAACAAAACAATTTAATAATCCTGCATTTATAAACAAATGATAAAAATGAAAACAAGTAAGAGCTTTTACTGGACTCCAGACCATTATATGTTGAAGTTCAGTACAGCTGACCCCTTGGACTTGATCAGTCTTTTAAAGTGGTTCACTGACAAAATGCCTAGTCAACATTTCCTCGACATACAGTGACACCTAGTGTATTATTAGCGTACTCATATAAAACTCCAACACAGATGAACTGCAGTTTATATGAAGCAAAAATTAAAAGTAATACTTTGAAGAGGGTATTTTCAATGTAATGGATATATATATATTAGGAACAAGTAATAGGTTTATTCCATGCTGAAAAAAAGAAGAAAGAGAACACAACGTTTCGGCCGTGGAGCCTTCTTCAGGTGTGACTTTAAGAACCCTTGAACTGCTCGCCACAAAACTTTGATCTGAAGCCCAACAGAGCAGATGCAACCCGTCAGATCTGGAGAAAACTGAAGAATCCAACCATGTTTTGGAACACGATGGTTTGAAACTCTTGTTGCAGAATACCATTCAATGGAGAAAACAACTCCAGCGACACAAAGAGGAAATGCTAAATATTAAAATATTTAATGACATTTTGTAACATTTACACCATTGTCCTAGAATGAATCAATGACACTCTTTTCAGGTTCTTTCAGTTGTTATCTAATGCAGATTTGAAACTACAGGAATGACCAACATGCCTTACGTTTCTGAATAGCGATACCCATACTATAGTAGAGAAAATAATCACAGATCAGACTCATTTTGGAGCATACACTGAAACAGTACTACACTGAAATCACAGAAAAATATCCCTTTTGAAGAACTGAGGAAAGCTTTAGCCTGTTGTCTTAGCTTTGTTCATACCAATATGGCTCCGACATTTATGCAAGCCTCATGCTGAGGCAACAGTACCAGATCCCAACTCGGTAAACAGGCATTAACTAAATTAATACACTTTTTTACTTCAGGCTAGACCACTTTTTCCGCCACTTGCAGAACAGAAAACAGAGTGCTCAAATTGACTTTAAAAAAAAATTGCCGATTTGATTAAAATTCCTAAGGCGCAGGTACGCATGGGGCATGACTGAGGTTTTCAAAGTCAGTTAATTTTATAGGGTCAAAGAATGACCTTTTAATATGGTAATATTTAGGCTTAAAGATCCTTTAGTGTGTTTTTACTGCTTATTTTCTCTATTGTATTGGCATTTATCAGGATATGCTGAAAATGATTTTCCATCAGTAGGACTACTTATTGTATTGATAAAAGCTGGATTTACACCTTCATTTCTGATCAAGATCAAATGCTTCAATAGCATTTAATTGAACTAAAAAAATGCAGAGTAAATGCTGCTCAATGGAGCCCTATTGTCAGTCAGAGGGGGTAGTATTGATCCAGATCACACAACCATTAATGAATTTGATCCTGACAATACAGTTGCCAATGTTACATTTGAAAAACATGGGACCTTCCGTACCGATACCGAGTAGGACAGAACTTACATTTAGAAGATCGGGAACGTCTCTTATGTCACAAGAACAAATGGCAACCTTACTTGACCAGGTCAACACAAACTGGATCAACTATCTGCCGCATTTCGACTGCGGCATCAAGAGGAACGGATGGAAAATTAGTTTTCAAATTGTTGAAAAGAACAAAATACATGCAAATACAGTAGTTCTTCTGTGCTGTATTATTCAGATTCAGGACGAATTAGTGATGAAAGATAAGATGAAACTAACACACTGCTGGAACTCGGGGCATTAAGGTGAAAAGTTAAACCCGATAGAATGGCACATAAATGTAAAGCTGGTCCAGAATCTTTGATTCTCATCGGAACTAGAACTGTACATGCCAACTATAGTTTGTATCAATACAATTGATAAACTGAATTTCAAACTCAATCTATTCTTGAACATGCTGCTGTATGGTAGTGAGTGTTAAATAATGTACATACTGCATATTATTTGGGGAATCACTGGATAAAGAGGGTGTTGTCCAGATAATGTTTGGCTCGAACAATTATTTGGTGGATAATTTCTACGGGATGACAATTTTTTCATCTTTCATAAGAGTAGCATAAGTAATCTCAAAACAGAGGTACATTAAATCAAGTCATTGTAATAATGCAATAATTTGTATTTCATGTGGCTGTGAGCCTGTAAGATCCTTGTAACTAGCCAACTGGAGATGTGCCACATTATCAGGCTAGACATGTACAGTAGACCTAGTTTAGGTGTTTTTACTAAAAATTAATTGAGTCACGTTTCCCCACAATTGTATACATGCAGTGTGGCTAAAAATTAGTTTTGCCCAGCCAAACCAAAGTATGAAAGCAAATGTAAAGTACAAAAACTATTCAGAAATTATACATAATTGGCATTGAAACGCATCACTTTCCTTGGAGTTTCTTCTGTATTTCATGCACTCCTGTAGTGCAAGTGTTCACATTACTCCTACCCTGGAGTCCTTGAACTGGCTTCCGGTCAAATTCCGCGTCGACTTTAAAATCCTCATCCTCACCTATAAGGCTCTACATGGCTTGGCACCTCAATACCTGTCTGAACTTTTATCGCACTACTCCCCACCTCGCAACCTCCGCTCATCAAATTCTGCCCTCCTTACTGTCCCCCAAGCCCGTCTACATTGTATGGGCGACAGGGCCTTCTCCTGCTATGCCCCCAAGCTCTGGAACTCTTTGCCCAAGGATATCAGAGAGTCACCTTCTCTAAACTCCTTCAAATCCAGACTCAAAACCCTCTTCTTCAGAAAAGCCTTTACTTAACTGGTTCCATTCTTCACCCTCTGCTCTTCTTAGTACCACCTTCCACGGTCTCCTCTATTGCTATTGTTGTAATTGTAATTGTGTCTTATCTTTTGAATTCTTCTTATTTATTATTGTCATCCTATAAAGCGCTTTGAGAAGCCACCTTTAAAAGGCGCTATATAAAATAAAGTTTATTATTATTATTCATTAAATGGGGTCATTGTGAACTAAGCCTGGAGCCCTTCAGATGGCAATCTCTCCCAGTGACAGCAGCAGGAACAGAGAGGAGCTTTTCAGAGCTCAAGTGGATTAAAACATACTGTACCAGAGGTCGAAAATATATGAATAGATTTATAAGAACTTTATAAAGCCTCTGCTCTGCCATACGGATTTCACCTCCCTGGTTATTGAGTGCACTTTTTTTAATTTCTTAATTACAGGATTTGAAGAACTAAATATTTCGTCAAAGGTTTCAGTAATTTTGCGTAACAGATTCGGTTCAACATTGTTAACGCTCCTTTTTATGTCTTTCAATGTTACAACACATTACCGTTACGTCCCCTATATGGCTCAGCCTAGGGGCGAATGGGGACTTGCATATGAGCCAGGGTTTAACTGACGGGAATACACACAGCCACATGTAGGATGATGGAAAATGCTAGGAAGTAACAAAAAACAAAACACGGGGTTAAGGGAACAAAAAAAAAACACTACACTGTTCTACAACCCCATTACCCGCTAAAACTGTCTCCCGAGAAAAGGGTGGACAAGCCAAAGAGTCTTCCGCAAGCTATCTTCCTACACTATACTTAACTAAGCTATAATGGGGAAAACTTTAAAAAAAAAACACTGGTGCCACAACAATCCCAACCCTACACCACAGCTAAGAAAACAAATCCGACATCCCGTTTTTGCCGTTTCTTCTTACACCTCTCTTAAGGCGCCATTTCGGGACATCCCATTCTGGCATTTAAAACCAGACCACTCAACCAATCCAGAGAGAGACTTCATTTAGGGATACGCCCGCTTCCAGAAATGGACTCCCGCATGGGGAGTACAAAAAAAAAAACAAGTTACTGTAGTTCTTAGTAAAAGATATGCCTCGTGTTCCTGTTTAAAAGTTGTGTTCTTCAAAGCTGGTTAAAAGTATTTTTAGTTATACACTAGAATTGAATTGTTCTACATAGTAATAAAATAAGGTTGAAGGAGTTCAAGTAGGGAACTGCGTAAGCATGCGTAGGCTGCAAAAGGAACAAGTAAAGGTTTATTCCAGGCTGAAGAGAGAGGAAAAACAGTTTCAGCTGTGGGGCCTTCTTGGTGGGGGGGCTCCACAGCCGAGACATTTCTTTTCTTCTCTTGCCAGCCTGGAATAAACCTTTACTTGTAAAATAAGGTCATGCTGGGAGCCGATAGTGTCTGTGCAAATCGTGATCTGGAGGGGCCTTTCCAAGGCAATGCCTAGGGCCCCAAGAGCTAGGGCTGGCCCTGGCCCACAGTCTTGGCATTTTATCTACATTTTCTACCATCACAGTTTCTCAACTCAATCAAGATCACCGAAACCAATATACAGTAGAATCAAGAAAACAGTAGTTTTCTTGAACGTAAAGAAAACGAAAGAGCTAATAGTGGACTTTCGGAGACACAGGCCACAACGGAAGTGGAAACAGTCACCAGCTTTAGGTTTTTGGGAATTCACATCTCTAAAGATCTAACCTGGACTGTGAACACTGACTCCATCATGAAGAAGGCTCAGCAGCACCTTTATTTCTTGAGCGCCTCAGGCGATGGGGGATGCCAATACATGTGTTGGTGAACTTCTACCGCTGCACGGGATCACCGTGTGGTATGGCAACACCTCTTTGCAAGAAAGAAAGGCACTGCAGAGAATGGTCAATATGGCCCAGAAGATCATTGGCTGCGGTCTCACCGAGATTAAACAGCTCTATGAGGACCGCTGCCGTGGTAGAATTCTGGCCATCACAGAGGACAGTCACCACCCCGGGAATGAGCTCTTCACCCCACTGCCCTCAAGCAAGAGATATAAGAGCATACGGACACTTACCACTAGATTCTATCCACAAGCAGCGAGATTGGCGAACACATTTAGCCATCCCCCTCGGACCACACCTACACCATCACCATCTACCTCTTTATGATTTCTTATCTATTGCACATCTCCAGTCATTGTTTACACGTCTGTATTGTTTACATTCAAACTGTCTACATGTTTACTTGCACATTGTCTACTGTTTGCACTTTGTTTTGTTTTTTTAGACTTATTTTACAAATCGAGAGACTTTCTGTAAGTAAGAATTCCATTGTACCAGTACCGGTTACATATGGCAATAAAGTTCAAGTTCAATATGGTTATAATTGACTCCATTAAATCAGGTCTTGCACGTTGAATCGAGTCACTGCGACAGATGCACCTCTTTTGGGTTAATCTGGAAATTCAAAGAATCAAGCATTGAAGATCTGCAGTCATTAGCTACATAGTTTAAGGAATGCTTATAATTAAAGAAAAATCCACTTTGCACACACTAAACCCTGGTAAGCACATTTTTGGACAAAACAAAAACCATTGATTTTTTTTAGTGCTCTACTTAATACCTGCCTTGCTTCTACATCTTGTTTTATTTGTATTAAAACCAGCACAAGCACGATGCACATGCATCTGAATTGGGGCCTCCTAGTTTGCACTTATTATAGATGCCAATGGAACTAATCTTGTAAAATAAATCCGTTATTCCCCTGCCACAAAGTTCACAGCAAATCACCAAAGTAACACAATCTCCATTTCCAGACCAAAAGGTCATGTTTTGCTGGCAAGCTGGTATTGGGTATACTATGTTCTTTAATTTTTCAAACGAACACCCTCTTAAATAACAAAACATAGTATATAAGCTTTCCTTCTCAAAAAAGGAGGAATTCTCCTTCTCCAACCTGAGGTCTTAAGACTTTAAAAGGACACACCTGTGCTTACAATACCCATGCATTAATAACTTTTGTGGCTTATTTACAACATTCTTCAACAGACCACCCTGATGTGTTCAGGACGTACCTAATTAAACGAGTTACAAAATCAAGGCTCCTCCCTCACACATCCAGCAGGACATTTCACAGTACATTGATTACTAGACGTTTCAAGCACAAACAAAGTGGAGCTATATTAATGATTCTATATGGAACATGGCTTAAAAACCAGTATGTGCCCACTATGTACTTTATATGGAGCGCAAACTTGGGCAGGCACTACTGGGAAGGGGAAGAGTAGGATTATTAGGATGTCCTGTATCCATCTAATCATACAGAACAGCACCTACGAAGTAGTTATTGAGGAGGGGCAAAAAAGCTTGTCATGTCTCAACTCATAAGACCAGAACGGTTTGTTTTTTTTTTTGGGGGGGGCAGGGATTCTGGAATTGCCCCATGTTAAATTCTACAAAAGAACAAGCAAAAGCATGGCAGAATAAAAACAGCACACACCGATCCAGTTATTCAACACAAAACCAGCATTGTTTCAGTTTGCCTGTTGCTGCCTTTTATTCAAAAAGGGAAACTTGAAACTCAGTGCTCAGCAGGTGCAGGCGTGAGGGGGGGGGACTGCAGATGTCGGTGCCAGCCTACTGCTCAGAGAAGGGGTGTCGAGGTTAGAGGAACAAGAAAATGATCACATTGCTTACACATGCTCTTTCATCTTTAGAAGGCCCTCTTACCCCTTATCTGTGCAAGTCTTATCTTGCCGTCTGGTTTTCACAAATTTCTCCTCTTGTACCTAAGACTGAAGTTAGCCCCTGACACTATGCTATAACACTTTATCATGCTTGCCAGGCTGATGATCTGCTTGAAGATAGATGAGATGCTTCTCAAATGACTGAGACATAGAGTCACTCACCCTCACAAAACATTACCATCCCAGCCATTAACTTCAGCCAAAATAGCCTGCCTATAAACTAGCCTGACAACCATATTGTCAAAAACAGCAATTAGACCCCATTTGATCACGAAGTGCTCATGGAAAAAATTAATGACAGTCTGCACTTTTAAGAAAAATGGAGAAGACACAAAAGATTAAGTGCACCCTTCTACTGTTTATTTCCAATTTGTGGATATCTGCTGCTGGAACATCTAAACTGGTCTAAGCCTAAGAATAAGTGACAGAAAAAGTTGCTCTGCCCTGGTTTTGAACTGAGGAAAAACCATTCAAAGAGGTTCCCGATGGATAAATTATCACAGAAACACTTACTGTAATAAAAAAGGATTTAAAAATATACTGTACATGGCCACTTAACAGGTACTACTAGGGAATACATCCCAATCCAATTTCCTCCCTTCCCAACACGGGACAATTGTAAAAGAATGATCTGCTCCTTGAGAAGAGTTACATTCCAGACTCCGTCTCGGGGCCCATGCCTTTCTGATATCCAGAGGAGTTTTGGTTTTCTAGAAAAAAAAAACTAGTTCTCCCCGCCATTTGTGCCCAATCAGCAAACCGTCCTTCAAAACAGTCAGCCCAAAGACTCTACAGTATATTACAAAGAGTGGATCAGAGGAGCTCTCTTCCACTCACACATACTGTATCTCTGCTAAACAAAACACACCATATGCTCAATACAGGACTCTCATCTAGTATGTTAAAGTGAACAAAATACTGTTTATAGTATGAGGCACCATAACATAGAACAAGGATTGTGAATTCTATTAAATCTGTACTTGTAGAATTTACTCAGATACTATTTCTCAGAAAAGCTTTAACCTTTATCACATACCAATTTGTCAAATCTGAAAAATTATACCTATACAAAAAAATACCTACCAATACGTAATTCATATGTGACCTCAACAGTCACATTGTTAAAAGGACCAACAGTTGGTGATGGAGTAAGTCCAGTGATGGAAAGAGCACCAAGTAAAAATTATGGAAAAACCGAATAGCAGAGTAAGAATGCCTGCAGTTTCCTGCAGAAACAAAATGATCGTGTTCAGCAGAAGGGATGGAACTAATTTGTTTAGCGGTGCGGAGAGGGATTTCACAAAAGTAAAGAGCTTCTTTAGGTCCATTGCGCAACGTAAAAATCTCAGCACAATATCCTGTTGGAGCATTTGGGAAACGTTTAACATGCTACGGTGCACAACGCCAAAGTATAAATTCCATCTTTCCTTCCCACGATGTAGAGTCACAGGTGTTATCCCCTAACAGAGGGAGCAACACCAACCTTATTTGAATTTTATATATGCATATATACAGTGTATACACATTTTTACAAGATAAAGGCAAAACAATATTCAAGTTTTCTAGAGCAGTTGCACATTTTTTAGAACTAATTACGATCCGCTCCACATTTTATTTTCACAAAAATAAAAACGTCAACACCAATGTATGAATCGCTGAGCGCCCACATCTTCTGCTCAACCACCAAGGCAAAACAAAGTTCTAGAGGCTCACTGAAAAAGGAAAATCAAAGCTGAAATCCCATTAATAGGCTAACTCTAAATGTCTGTGGAAGATGAAAAGTTAATCTAGGAGGGTGTCCCAGACAAGACCTTCAATTCAATGATTAATCAGATGATAAACATCAAAAGTAAGAGACCAAGCTACATTGGGGGGGAGGGCTGGGGAATGAATCCATATAAGATTAAGTGTTTGGGAACTTTGAGAATCATGGTTTTTAGATTTGCCTTCAAATGTAGAACAGCTGTTTGTTGAAAACACAGCTGAGACATTGTCTATGCCAAAATACCAGACCAGAATTTTGTTGTAACAACAAAAAAAATCCAGATCAGCACATTTTTCAAAATGTACTGTAAGTTCAAAATGAACTTACAGTACTCTGATTCAATAAGTACATCACTTCCTAAACTGAGGCTTTCACCATTGTAGTTACTGAAATCAGGGTAGTTTGGTCACAGCACAAAAAAACTTTTCAGAGTACATGCATTCATACATCCATAATTGGCTATTTTTTCAGCAGTAAGAGTACTCAAATGCTTGAATCAAAATGCTACTTCATGATACTGTGAGACTTCATAAACAAGGGTGTCTACCGCTAAAGCTGTCAGCAAACATAACTGTCCAAATTCCCATTTAAGGGCTGGTATTCCAATATACTAATAAAGGCACTTGAAAAAAAATGATTAGAAAGAAACTCAAAGCACTTGATTAAAATACTTCCTAGGAACAAGGCAAACTAAGAAAGCATTTCACTTTCCACCACAATCTTCTGAAATGTGAAAACTTCCATGAATGTGTGAAGTCATGTGTAGAATTCCAATTAGATTACTATATGCATTTAAGCAAGTTTTACTCAAACAAATGTAGTCTGCAAATTAGGTTCTTAAAAAAAAAAAGGAGGCGTATTCATTCATGTTTACAGACAAAGGAGCTCTTAAAAGTAACGGCATTCTTATTGTAATAAGGCAAAGCCCACACAAGTTTTTTGCAGAATAAACTTTCAAGCAGTACTAACATTTTTCTCTTCTAAAATCAAAGGTTTTCACTGCCAACTACACTTGCTCAAAATCTGTACCAAACCTCCCCCCCCTTTTCTTATAATGGTTAGAGTAATTCTTATATGCAATTTATAATACACTTTATGGGTCAACTTTTAAACCCTGGATTTCTGTAAAGGGTGATCCTAATTTTCACAATACCTATATTTATACAATGAACAATACTCAGTCAACACTGTTGTAGCACCAGAAAGACTTCAGGATTATTACTGCAATTCAAATTACAGACCACCCAAGTTCAAAAGGACTTAACTGCCAAGTAACTATGTTAAACTGAGATCTTTAATTTTTTAATTACTGCACAGCAGTTTCTGAACTTAAATAAGAATTGATCCACACGCCGTCTTAATTCTTTTACCTCCAGTACTTCCGTATATCAAAAAAACGAACAACTAGATATCAACTCTCCAGTGAGTTGTGGACATTTCTTGAGCTTCTTCATAGCAAAAACAGTGCCTTATACTTTCTCACTATTCAGCGTGGAATGAACCTATGGTTTACAGCTTTCATGCTGATGCAGTTCCCCCACTTTCACCTCTTCTGCAAATGTAGCTTTTAAATTTAAATCGTCCATTAACTGTTTGGATTAAAAGTGCAGGGTTGGCAGATTCAGCAAAGTAATGAAAAAGGCCGAGACAAGCCTGTTTACAAAGTGTTAGGCTCTGGAGAACGTGAACTTTGAAGAGTAAATTAGAACTTGCTGTGCATACAGTACCTGACCAAGGAACAATAACGGAAGATCTGATTACCTTGTAGGGCAGTGGCAGAATGGGTCTGGTGAACTGTAAAATCTCAGGCGAAGTTTTCTCAATTAACCCAAAACCTTCCCAGTATTTTCCATGATCTCCTGTGTCTTCTGTTGATCAATACCTCTGCAACCCTCATATTCTCTCATCCACATCCTCTGTAGGAAAGAGCCAACGTAGTTATAAAAGACCTTGGTATTTTACTCCATGACCCAATTTTTCAATACTGCAGTCTCCTGCCTCATCCAAATCTGTAAGCTTTAAGGCTCATGGCAAAGAGCCAATAGTATCTTAAAATGCTTCTACAGCTGTTTGCCTGCTGTTTTCAGAAAATGACTATCTCGGATTCCTTGCCTTCAATGTCAGTGAAAATATTTGTTCAAGAAGCTAAATGGTTCAAT
Source organism: Lepisosteus oculatus (assembly GCF_040954835.1). NCBI lineage: Eukaryota > Metazoa > Chordata > Actinopteri > Semionotiformes > Lepisosteidae > Lepisosteus > Lepisosteus oculatus. The sequence goes on from NC_090701.1 coordinate 39,933,354, forward strand.
AGGTACATTTACGTGACATAGGTTTTCACTAATATTTAAGAACAAATACTTAAACCAATCAAAAATATTACCATTAGATCTCCAACCAAACGTTTAAAGACCAGTTCCTTGAATGTTCAAGTGCAAAAGTCGACAGTTATTAAAAATACTTGTTCTTCTTACAAGCCAACATCAACCCTGACAAGAGCGCACAGAAAAAGCACGTTGCTGAAAATGCACGATCGAGTACAGCAGGGTGGTGTTGACTTGTTCAAAATGACACTACTCTACTCTCAGAAGTTTGTGAGAACCAGCAAACACTTGGGCAGGTACAATTAGAGCCAGGAGTTCCGGTGATGCAGGGACACCCCTGACTTAGTGGTTCTGTTGCAGGTCAGTCCTCTGCAACACTATTATCAAGCAGAACAGTTTCAGCCCTTCCCCTGACACAGAAGCTCCAGTGTTTTTTTTAGATGACAGTGTAGAAATGGGTACTGTAGACGGATTGACAATACAGCCTTCAGGATACGAAGCCCACAGGAGAAGGCACAGTGAATGTTCAAAGGGGCTTTCATAGCTGGTTTTGAAATGCCCCGAAAACACTCAAGGAAACAAAAGTAAAATAACATCAAGCAGCAGCTCAACACGTAAAGGCACCTGCTTAAAGAGTAATCAAGATGTTGCTGGTGGAATCTGGGCAACCTCATTACAGTACAGTAGCCAAGATTCGCCTTTGATAAGCGTTTTGATTCTACCTTGTTGGGCTGAATGGGTTGGTTGTCAGCCAGGGTTTCCCCAGCTTGCTATTTAACAACCACCACCAATGGCTTGACAGGCAAATGTGACCTTACATTACTATTTAAGAGCAGAATCAGCCCCCTTTCCAAAGCCTTAGCCCTGATAATTGCATCTTAGGTTCAGAATATAAAAAGAAACCGATTGCCAAATACTGCACATTTTAAAAGGTAGGGCATTGCTCGTCTTCAGCTCACCTTTCTTGTACTGTTTTCCCACTATTTAGAGGGGCTTAACGATTCAGACTGAAAATAAGATTGCTTCTAAAATACTCTATGTATTGACAGTGTCGCACCATGTTGAAAAATGAGATGACGTAGAAAGTGAAAAGTGATTGACCATTTGAACCAACAGTAATCTCCACTTTGTCTCTCGGGACTGCTGCTCTCTGGGGGGTCACTCAGGGTGAGCTCCCTGCTGTGGGGACTAACGGTCAGGTTCATAAGGGAAAGTAACAGGACCAGACGAGGCAGCTGGTGTGTTATCTTCTGTTTTCAAGTGCAGGCTGTTGGAAGGGGAAGTTAATAACCCTGCAACATTCAATAGCCATAACCCACTAATACTGCAGCAGTGTTTTGACATATTAACCACTTCCTCTACACTAAGAGCAAAAAGCAAGTGCTTTTTGAAACAAGCAGTTTCGTTCTAAATGTAGCTATTCTTCTATAAAACACACGAAAGTGAAAATTTCTAAGTCGGGCAATAAGCATTTAATAACAAAAGTAATGGTAAATTAGTTGTAGGAAATATACCAATGCGTGCCAAATATGAAGACAAACCTATTTACATGCGAGAGGAAACAAGCCACATATTTATATTCAGAGCACACTGGACTCAGAAAAACACACCAGTAATATCTTGATTGGGACCCCCCCCAATGCAAGCGAGAACAGTGTAAGAAGCAATACCAGCAGCTGACAGCTGGCTAGAGGAAACGGTGGAGTAGGTCAATGTTCTTCAAAGCACTAGACTGTTGGCGGTGGCATTGGTAGCACAGTGGGTCACAGTGCTGGGGCCCTGGGTTCAATTCCAGACCTGGAGTGCTAGCTCCATGGACAATGTACAGTATGTTCTCCCCGTGTTGTAAATGAGCTTAGAACTGTAAAAGGCCGAAAAGACATTTGGAAGCAACAGGAAATAAAGTCATCGGCTCAAATTCCTAGTTCGACTATTTCCAAAGAAGGCACAGCAGATATGCGATTGCTTACCATATGGCCAAAGAGACAATGGCCTATAAAGCTGCTGAAAAACATTCTTCCAGTATTCCTGAATGTAGTGCTTTTTCAATAAGACCCCTGCTGAAATGGAGATACAGGATCACTGAGAGGCATACTTTTCAATAATCTCTGCAAGCATAAAGATGCAAAGAATTTGAAGTCCAGCTTAATTATTCAGTTGCCAGCGGCGTTTTCTATACAGGCTGACAAGAGCACCAATACTTCAGATTGTGCAACACTTACTTTATGAAAAAGTTATAATTCCTCTTGCTTATTTGAACCATCTAGCTAAGATATGCATGCCAGAATTACTTTACAAAGGATTTGCCATTTTACCAAGAAAGCAAACGGAAGCATGGATATTCAAAGCACTCAATGACTGTAGTTGGAAAAGAATTTGTCCCGGACCAAGTGCAATGGAATGGCAAGTAACGGTGCAGAAAATACAAAGGAGGTGGAGAAAAGCTGTAACAAAAATATCTGAGGAAACTGGCAATGAGGCTCAGGCTGGCCTTATTCAGACAGAACCAAAACAAAATTAAGTTCTAAAAAGGACAACATTAGTATCAGTGTATAATATTTACATTTTAGGCAATATTAAGACCATTTAAGAAAGAAGCACATCGCTTAGATGTTTGTGGACAAAGAAGTCAGGTCTGGGAGTTCTCTTGCCTATTATGTGATGCTCTGTAGTGCTCTGCTAATTGAATGTTCTCCAGGTCACACCCAATGTCACATACAGTAGCATCCAAAACATTATACAGTATATTGTAGAAGTTGATATTTTAGCATTACTTTCTGATTAATCAGAATTTACAGGCATTGTTTTACAGTTTATGGACCTAAACGTAGGGACATTGGGGCAACCCTGGAAGAGCACTGCAAGTGGCATAAGTTATTTGCACAGTGGTAAACATGACAGAAAAGTAACTGTTCAATTTACAGTGTTCGCCAAGCACAGTTACAACACAGCAACACTGATAAGAAAGACTGTCAAATGGCTGTGAAATCTATCTGACAACTTGATTAAGTGTTGGGTTAAAAAGTTATTTTCAGTTTCAAAATCTTTAATAATGCAATGCCTGAGCAAGAAAGAGTTGCTGCAACTAACCAATGATATAACAGTAAACAGACCACAAGTCGCTACATTTATCGTTTCCATATAAAACTAGCAGGTCCTAATTAAGATAGTTACAAGAAAAGTACATTCCCAGGCTCAAACGTATTGTCAGTGATATACCTAAAGAACTGATTTTTTTCAGTATTGAACAAGGGTGATGTGGAAGAGAATCAGTGTTACACGAACTACAGTAATGCAAAAAGAAATGAAGGGGAGATGCATTTAAAGCAGAAGATGGAAAACACTTCATACAAAGGGTTGTCTGAACAAGCGACAAACTTCCTTGGCTGAATGAGTCCCCTCCAGATTCAGTCAGCTACTACAAATCAAATGACTTGCAAACTTCTACTTGTTTGCAGTTTTCCTTATGTTTCCAAGAATAGCCAATGTAAAGTAAGATTGCTCTGTTGCTGCAGATCACAGCTACCCACATACTGTACATATTGCATTACAAAGACATGTGATTAGTATGACATGATGAAAGGCAAGCAAGTTACAAAGACCATAAAGCATGGAGGCGTACCCATTTCATGAACAGGGAATTAACCATCTTTGCTATCCATCTATTTTCTAACTTTTAGCCAACACAGGGTCACAAAGTTGTGTTTTCTATTGATACTTAATGTTTTACAGGTAACGTTAGTGTCTACTTTTATTTTTTATTTGAAGTGGACTGAGATGGCCTGTACTGTACTTCCCTATTTTAAGTTAATGAAATTTCTAGTCAGAAAATAGTTTCTTGACAAGGATAAACATTTCATCCACAGTGTTGCAGGAAACAGTTGGAAATCATTGGATTAGATCACTTAATTAGTATACTAAAAATGAACATCCTAACATACTGCACGCCTAATAGTTTAACACATCAAATTTTAGAAGTTGAACTTGTAACTGAGATTACAAGAAAACAATATTAGTATATACAGACATTTATATCCTCTGTTTCAACCACATGAAATTGCATACCTCCCAATTACTTTTCATTTCTAAACAGAAAACTGAAGACAACTGGTCTACCTTTACTATAATGCTTAACTCACTGAGTATTAAATCCAAGTTCTTACATTAAGCGTTAAACGATGAGATGCTTTCCTTTGAAATAATGTTGGGTTGTTAAAACATGTTATTCTTTGATTTAATGTAAACAAAGAAAGGCTGTTAAAATTTAACGTTCAACACAGCGGCATAGAAACGTTGGACAATTCCAATGAGCTTTACCATGATGAAAGTAACCGAGCATGACAGCATTTTAGAACAGTAGAAAAAGTAAGATGTTCAAACTAATGCCGTAACGGTACAGGAGTGAAATTCTCCAACCCGTATCGTTTAAGCATAGACTAGATTTGATTTGTGAGCAGACATCACCAAAATTAAAAGGACATTTATATTCGCAATTAAACCCGAGCTTCGCTAGGTCAAGCTGTGTTTGAACAGGAAACATACAGTAAAAATTCTCACGAGAAACCCCACTAAATACCAAAGGAGTTCCATAAAGAACCAAACATTTTCACACCAACTTAGATAACGGAGAAGTTGGAGCTATACTGTAACACACAGGGGAAAAAAACCCATCAGAAGCAGAAAAAAAAACAGACCACAAGTTTTTTCACAGCTTTTTACACTAGATATAGTAGATCCAATTCCATCTGCAGAGCTATACATTTAAGGTGAATGTTTCATTTATATTAAGGATATACTGTATAAATACGCACAAATAAGCTGTTATAAAATTCAGCTTCAAAAACTGGAGCAATGAGTCCAGTCACATGTGAGGGGATGTCTACACTCTTAGCCAGGGGGAATACTCAACAGCTGGGAAATGCACAAAGCTATAGGCTGCTGCTCTCATTTCAAAAGGACAACCTGTTGGAGCACAACAATAAAAAAAAACTGTCAGATACGTTTGTAAAGCCTGATAACAGCTGCTTTGCCTTTCACAGACCCTGTCACCTGACTAGGGCTAAAAACACAGCACTTCTGAAATGTTATACTTGCGATCAGCTTAGAAACTGAAGTTTAAAGACCCTAAAGTGCAATATACCAGCAGAACACAGCTTCAGGAGCTACATTCCACAGGTTTTGTTTTACAAAAGACCTAACCTTTCACAATGTGTATCAGGTTTAATAAAGGTCTAGTTTGACAAGTCTGTGAAAAAATAAATTACCTGTAGCATGCTTTTTAATATTGTAGTGACCAGCATTTGTTCAAACTCATGTGAGTTTTTCCACAGATTTTCCAATTTCCTCCTACCTCCCACAGAAAGGCTGATGGGTTGATTGGCCCATTCTATGAGTAGCCGGAGTGGGGCCCCTCATTAATCCACCCGCTCTGGGGGAGCTCTGCTACAATGCCAACCTAACCATGGATGGGATTAGGCCAGGTGAAGAAGTGGACGCAAGTTTGTTTGAACAAGCCCTGACAGACTCTGCAAGAGTTCGCCGTCAGGTGTAAATAGGTCCTCAACGTAGAATTCTTATATTAAAATCGCCAAAAGAGACAGGACACCATTCGCTACCACATTTCATTTATGAGCGTCAGAGCCCATGCTAGTGTAGCAACAACTACAGTAAGGAAGATCAAAAGGCATTTAAAAAAAAATGAAAACAAAATTATAAACCTGTTTTGTGTGCTCAAAAATGAAAGTGCAGCTATTTTCCCAATATATCTTGTTTTGAGTGATGTACAGGACAATGTTGTAGAGCAGGGTAATTGACCAACATTGAAAGTCCTTCAATATCCTCCAAAATGGAAAACAGCTCTTGACCTTGTGGCCATTAGTATATTAAGATGAGGAGACAAGACAGTAGTTTATGTGTATTTATACTACTATAAACCAAAACGGGCATATTTCAAAAACAGACAATTTAAATACAATGTCTAGGGTAGCACAAAGATACTGTAAGCAGAGAAGAGCCATCACTTAACCCTACACAGCAATTATTGCACTCATTTGCTCTGCTCCATGTCATCTTATCCTCAGCTCCTACTCTTTCAGTACAAGCTCCGCTTCTGCGCTCCAGATAGTACAGGGGCTTGAGCAGGGCTCAGTCAGGGACTCCCATTATCTTTTATTAAATCAATACATGCAGAAATGCTTTGCTATCCAGTACATCGACACTGTATGGTCGGGAATAAAGAGGTCAAGCCGGCTGCACAAAAAGTGTTACAAAGAAGCAAAGAGGTGGCAGAGGATGAGCTGCTCAGGTCAATGTTCTCTCTTCTCGAGATGATAAAAATATTCCAGCACTCCCCCTCCTGCTCACCCAAGCCCCAGAGCTTCCGAGGAGCTCCAGTCACACTCTAGATTGACATGCATCATTCAAAGAACAAAACTTTCTTACCGGTTTTCCTGCAAAATAAACCGAGCAGCAAGAAATATCGCAGCATAAAAATGAAAGAACATATACACTCTGTAAATGAGAGGAGCAGGTCACATGACCCATTTAGTTCCTTAAGTTTTTTTTTCCTGAAGAGACTATCCCACCATTTCTTGAAAGAAGCAATAACAGTTGACATTATAGCTGGGGAACGTGTTCCAGACCACACACCCCCCCGCCTCCCCCCAATATCCTACATTTTATAGAGGTGCAACTAAAGAGCTGGGGATAAAGCTGTTCCTTGCCATTTCTTAAAAAAATTAAATATGGTAATCTAAATAACATAAGAGATGTACTGAGTGCTGGCAAAAGACTTTACACAGCAGGCAGAGCATAAATCCATTGCCAATTCACCTCTGAAGAATAGACTTTGCGAGGATTACAGCAAACATACACAACCATTTCCACTGTGATCTAAGTTGATGTTAGACCCATGCAAAGTATCCGGACCCAGACAATGTAATCCCTCTATTCTATTGTCCAACCAAGTGAATATACCCAATTATAATAATCTCCAGCAGCAATGATTTGTGCCGGAAACAAACAGATGTACAATACTATGCAAAAACGAGACAATCCATAGCACCTGAAGATGGTGGTACTTCAAAAACTCCATCAGTTAAGATCAGTTTCCCACAGAAAAGCAATTAAAACCTTGGGGGGGAATACATAAAAAGCAGCCTTAATACAGCATCAGCCAAACCAATGAGAACATCCAATATCCTAGCAATACAACAGGCGGGACTCCTCCATAGCAAAGGCCCTTAAATTAAGAGCTGGGGCCAAAGAAATGTCAGTTAGTATACAAAAGGCCCTCTTCTATGCAAGGCTAGAATAATCTGGGATTTCCCCACAGCCAAGGCAAGCACACCTATTACGCAAGTCATGGAGCATCGGGGGACAACAAAATAAGGTCAGATTTTCACTCCAAAAAATAAAATGAACAAGATTTATATTAAGTATATTAACTGACAACATTATTGAACAGAAATGGACTGGAAACGTCCTAGTGAAAAACAGACATCAGACGTCCTGACCATTAATGCTACAGTAGTTTATGAATAAAACCAAGAGCTTAAACTTGAGAAAGTTTGCTTATTCCTTAGACATGTATATATTAAATAGCGCTTTTGCAGGAATATCTTTGGCTCTCCTCCCATGAAAATAACTTGAATACAATGTTACTTTTCTGACAAGTCTATATAGTCATTTTTGTGTTGTCACATTTCTTATACTAGTGCCATTAAAGAAAAAGTAATTTTCCTTTACACATTTAATCAAATCACTGTAAATGTGAATGAATTCATATGCTTGGTGACACTTGGCCTAAAAACATAACAATAACGTTTTTATTTAATATCATCACATACTGCATGGGTTGTTTTGCCCCCACAAAAAGGTCAGAAACGTAAAACTGACTGAAACTGTAGATTAACAGAAAGACAGCTCAAGGCTAATGAGGTTATACTGCTGAAAAAGAAGGCATATGACCCCATAGACAAGAGATTGTAAATCTTTACACTGGATGGGCAAGGTAAACACTGCTTTTTCAAAAACCTGCCAATGTTATTAATGGGCATCTGAGATCATTTATTAAGACTGAGTAGAAGAGATGTGCCCGCAACGTCTCAAAATGGAAACCCTCTAAGAGAATCAGAACAGATTGATTTTTTTTTTTTAAATCAGGGTACAGCATTTAGTCTACACAGCAGGGAGTTCTCATTTTCTACTTTTATGTTTTCACTTATGTTTCTTCCCATGTTCATGCGGGTTTCCTCTGGGTGCTCCAGTTTCCTCCCACACTTCAAAACACATACTGGCAGGTTAACTGGTTCCCAGTAAAACCATCCGTGGTGTGTGTGTGCGCGCGCCCTGATGGGCTAGAGGCCCATCCAGGGCGCTACCCACCTTGTGCCCACTGGGATAGGTCCTGGCTCCTCTATGACCCTGAACTGGATGAAGTAGTTAGAAAAAAAATGAGTCTTTTGAGTGAAAACATTAAATCTGTTTTCTTACTCACTTACTTTGTATAAAGTTTTCTCCTCATTAGCAGTGGCTTTTCTGCAAACACAGTCAAGGACCTTAAAACTGCTAGCACTGATCCTGGAACCAATGTATTTTGGAGAGGATGAAATTAAAGCTGTCAGCCCATTTTCAAAATGAAATGCAAGATTATGACAATTCATTAGCTCAGGCACAGCCAACACAGCTGGGTTTCTGGGAATTCATCTGAATAAAAATGGGAAACTTTCCACAAACGTACATCACAGTCTGAAGGGTGGACAATTATAGTCTCCAGTTACTGAATAAAGATGCAATGGTTAGTCATTCTTTAAAAATGAATCCATTACACAAAGGAGAGTGTAAGACCATATTAACATTTGCCTAGAAAGAGAGACTCTTTTCATTGTGGAAAGGTATTCAACACATTATGAACTCATTTGTAGCCACCCTGTAATTAGGAAGTCAAAGGGTGAAATTACTGCAAATACACACTTCTATATATAGCTGTTTATGGGACTACTTTTTATTGTATTATTTATGTGGAGTGCCTAGAGAATGCTCAGTAAAAGAAAGTGCTATACAAGAATAAAATCAATTGAAATCTTCTCTTATTCAAGTACAGTATTCCAAGATGGCTGCCACCAACAAGCTGTCCTCCTTTGTCACTACCACATAAGGGATTAATATGCAAGTTAATGGTTCTTTCAATACCTTTATGCTACAACTCTGTACAATCATGTTAGATACAGTATCTGCATTCCAGGAATTGGAAGAAATTAAGATAATTAACCTGTGATTGCAGCTTGTTTTACATAATAGCAAAATTAGTACCAGACTAGAAAACAGTACTGTTTCAGAAAAACAGATCTACAATTAAATGCACGATGTAAATCTCATTATGAACCCAGGTCATGCTGAAGCCATGCCCCTACGATAAATTCTGTGAGTAGCAATATTTTACTACTACTGTATTCTGAATATCACTATACAGTACTGCTAGCTAGGTGGACAAAAGTCACTGATCCTTTTTAAAATCATGGTTAAAGTAAGCAATTGTCAAAACTCAAAAACTCTCATCAAAGCCCAGCACAATAAAATCTATTTCACTGCTTTAAGATAGGCTTTGGTTACTGCGTAATTCAGAAGAACACAGGCAGACATATCCTGAAGACTTTGTCCTTTATTTTTTAAGAACAAGAGCATCTGCTACCAGTGCTCTTGAAAAGGGTTGCAGTTGAGTTAATGAGGTAAATTACCATGCACTTTTTAAATATACCGTAAAATAGGTCCGATGCTAAAGTCACATGGAAATGTCAATATTTAGTGCAGAATGCTTCGTTACCAGAAGCAATCATATTGGAAAAACTAACAAAATAAGGCAGCGTTAATATGCAACACAATCATTACGGCCAATTCCAACTGAGCATCCTCTCGTGATCCTGTCCACTGCAAGGTGATCGAGGAAGAACTTTCCTTTATAGCAGTGGATGGGACCCTGATCCTGGGGAACACTTGGACTGGAAGCCAGCAGACAACAGAACTGGTAATCAATGAGGTCTTGTATTGATTGACTTACTAGTGTAGACTTTAGTTTACTTGGTTCTGTGCTTAATACTTAGTTTCTACTTCAAGCCTATTGTTCCAACAACTTTAGACCAAAATAAGAAAACATTTCTGTACAAAATCTTAACAGACATATGGATCAAAAACTTCCCAAATGACCTTTTGTCTTTCTGAAGAGTCTAGCTGGTTACAGCCCTGAATCTGAGAAAATCCAAGTACAATCCCACTTAACTTTTTATGGGCTGAAAAATTTCAAATCACACCTCATATACAAAACTAAAGATTACAGTTCTGAACTCAGCTGTAACAAAAACCAGAAGCAGCAGGGCTTCATACCATAAGGCTAAGAGCTCACGTCTCTTTTTTTGTCCCCTTTGCAAAAAAAAAAAAGCAAAGCTGTATCTAGGCTGGGAAATCCTTTCATACAACAATATTCAGAACATTTTCAAACCTCTCGTTAAAATGCATTACCACATATTGCACATTGAGTACTCTTTGTATTTTACCACTATTCAATGGATGTTTACAGAGCTTTGGGATTAAGAAACTTTACACTATCTTAAAATAAGAAATTTAGACTTACATTCTCAATATGAATCAAAGGCTTTGTGACCATGTAAGCACCGACACTTGCAACAGATACCAGCAAGAACCAAGGCTCAGCAAGAAGAGCAAAAGTTACGTGTTTTTTTTAAACAATTAGTTTACTTCACATTCCTAAGGTGTTTATTCAGGCGTTACCAACAGCTGTACTGTAAGTGGATGCCTCTAAACAAACTCTATGGTGTCACCCAAGGGAAAGGGACTGCCTGCGTATATTTTGTAACCCCTTTATCTAATGCACAGTTGCAGGGGAGCTAGAGCCTATTCTGGCAAGAAACAGGTGCAAGGCAGGATACAATCTGGATGGGATGCCAGTCCAACACACAGCACAGGCACACACTCACACCACGGCCAATTTTCCCAGAAGCCAAATAACCTACCAGTATGGACTGCTGGAGGAAAACAGAAGCACCCGGAGGAAATGGTCTAGAGAACAGATGCCAAAGGAAACTGGACACCATATGAAGCTAATGAATGTTTACAAATTGAAGTCAATGACTGTTCTAACCTTCTAACACTGCTGTCCTCTTGAAGATGAGGACCAAAATACAGCAGCTGGGACCTCGAATTACTCAATAATTAATAACCCACTAGAGCTTAAGTGCTCATTTCAGATTTTGGCTCTTTTTTACCTTTCACCTCCTGTGTTAAGTAAACAATGTAGAATATGAATAATACAATGCATGGCCTCTCCTCAGTGGCACTCTATACTGATCATCATTCTGAGGTCTATAAACAAAAGGCTGCGCTCAGCCAGGCCTCTGACATGACTCCCTGGAGCCTTTCCCTGGCTGAAGTACAACCATACTCATACTGCGCTGGTGACAAGCCCCTGGAGCCTGCCGCACACGTCAGTGGTGTGGCTCCACTTCGGAGCTCAGCCCCACACCCTCCTGCATGAGGGCAGCTTCCCTGAGGTCCTACCAAGAGGCCACCCTGGAATACCAGGCAGCTGTATAGCAGAAAAGGCCATCTTCACCCATAGCACACACAGTTTCTATGTTTAGAAAACAAGCAAAGCAGGCTAACCCAAGCTTTAGAAACCAATCAGAGAAAACAAAACCCAGGGAAAATGTAATCGATTTAAACAGTGCTATTTCCCCCCCAAGGATTACAGGATTATAAAAAAAAAGCATTTACCCTCCGTCACATTAGGAGCAGAAGTGTTGTTGTCACCAAAATACAATTATATTCTGGGATTAAATAGACCTCTTTCAAGATGAACACTAACGCTTTAGTAAAGTTACCAAAAATGCCTAAAAGTCTGGCACTGAAGGACCAGAGGAGGACACACTATATCCACCATCATGACCTGACAGGAAAGAAAAAGTACTTTATGATGAATTCACTTGAGAGAATTAAAAGTTTTTTGAGGAAGAGCAGAGAGGGTGTTCTATAGGCAATTAACACTGGACCAAGAAAGTCACAACCTTTTGTCATCCATCTCCTAAAATGCACTTATTTGATCTAGTGGTCAATGACTTACAATAAATATACCCCTAAAACCTGCTCAACAGCGACACAGCGGGAACAGAGATGACCACAGCCATATTGGAATTTGGGAAATGATTGTTACTTCTTAAAATATAGAAGGCAATGCTGATCTTTAAGAAACTGAAGTTCTTCTATAAAGTTCTTTATAATGCTAATTTTTATACTTCCCCTTGATCAGATCTACTGTAACTTCTTCACTGAAAGGTAAGCAATTTATTTTTAGCATTTGCTAGTGAGGGGATTACAGTATATAGTATATTGTGACAAATTAAAAAAAAAACTAGAAAATTTGTACAATTATTTGTACAACAGATCATATTTTGCTGGCAGTGCTTTTAAAATCTGCCACAAACTGGTGCCCACACTTATCTCTGGAGACCGTGGAATGCGATACAAAAGAACAAACTTATTTTTACATAAAAGTATTTGAAATGCCCGAAAGAAACTTTGGATGCTGATTTTATTAAAACAAAGCTGAAGCTCCCCAGCTCTAGGGACATTCCTATAAAGCGCTGCTGTTTCTAAAGTGGAATACAGAGTTTAGTATCTTATTAAAATGTTTAAATAAAAGCAGTCTCAACTTTTAAAACTGTATTGAATGAGGATGACACTTTGGGATTTAAACTCCATTGCTGGAGAGAACTGTTCCATAATCCACCTACATAATGAGTACCCAAGTGTAAAAGATCAATTTTTGTAGAGGGTGTTGTACACTTCATAACAAATGTGAGGTTCGTGGCTTTTGTCATCATTGCCCCCATCCTCCTATGGCTGCTGAAGGATTCAATTACAAGCAAGGGTAACTTTATATTATAGCCACACTGGGACCTCATTTAAGGGGAATAAATGCTTCTATACTGAAGCCAAAATGTATCCTATTTTACAACCTTCTTAAAAATAGGCAATTACACGACAAAGCAGAGATTATACACTTTACACTCATACAATATAGTTTAGGCTGACAACTGAATTCTAAAATGAAAAACAAAATTCAGTTTTCAGGCCTGCATTTATAAAACCAAATAATTATATTTTCTATATCAACATATGCAGATGGACCCTATTATCGTCTGTCCATAGCAAATCAACACACACTGTGGTAGCCGTTTAGACAAAAGAAAGTATCCAACACAAACATTGCAACTTGCTTGAGCTAGCGCAGATGGCAGCAAGCGACTTTAAAAAAACTCACTTAAAAGTTCAATGGAAAGAGCAGTTGTTTCCATTTTAGTAAGCGGTATGTTCCGTGAAAAACAAATTAAAACCGTTATGCTTTTATTCCCCAAAAAACCTTTGCGCGTCATTTCATTAGCCGGCGAAAATAGTCAAGTGTGACGAACTAGTTACCTGCTGCCTCTGCGTCTTAAAACAGTTTTATATTTCGATTTAACAAATCATTCGCCCGAAAGACTCAAAGAGCTGAAATGTTTTTTAGCGGAAAAAAGACAATAGTACAAACGGGAAATGCACGTAAATATTAAACTTAACTTACCTCTTCCATTAATTAGGACAGCTAGGCTGAAGCAGTTTAAACTCTTCGAAAATTAGTTTGAGAAATTGTGGGTGGTTCTTTGCAATCGTTTCCACACGGCGTACAGCATTTTGCAAGAACAAGCATGCAAAGCCAGACAATGTTTATTTGCCACTATACAATTTATAAAAATTGTGATTCCTGCTTAAACGTTACCACGAAAGAAACTCGCAAGTAGATCATATAAATTCTTATTGGCTGGGGGGCTGATTTTCTGGCGCTGGTACTAATTGCAGACCACGGGTTGCCAGTTCAAACGCTCTCTTCTTGAGACGCGCAGTTGTGGCCGTTTCATTTATTTAAAGTGAAAGCTGTCCGTTTTCTCTGAATACACAAACGCCTGTCATTCACACCAGCCTTCTCTCTCAAACTTCCCTGCGGCTCCCCTAGTCCTGCAGCTTCCGGACTACGTGAGCCAACTCTTAAAGGGGCAGCTCCTCAGCGCCACAGGGAAGAGAGCAGGCGGCGTCAGCCCGGAGCGCAGAGCGGACTCCCGCTAACTCATAAAGCAGTTCACCTGACGCCCATTATTTTCATTTTCTATGTCATCATGACTTAGGCTCATCTTTGGGACTCATTATATCTTACAGTAGTGGTAAAAGCAGAAGTTATGCGATCTTTCCTTTTTATCCAGTAAATACAGTTGCAATTTTTTTTCGACTTCATTTGAAGCGACATTCGCAACAGATGCCCTGAAAGCTTCTCTGAGCCGCTGTATAATACGTGATTTCTGTTGAGCAAATCATGCAGCCGCCTGTCAATTTCAGTGTAATATCTGCTGGAGCTGTGATATGGATTTAATACCATCTTGTGAGTGAAATGGAAAATGAACTGACCACATTTGAATTGAATGAAATAGATTTGATGGGCTTAATCTTTAGAGATGCTTAGGGAGAGAGCTGAGAAGGTCTCTCAGGTTTCAACGTTTTGGCAGGAATGAAATATTCCGACTTGTTGGAAGTATTCTTCTACCCAAGCCAGTTAAGATGTTATGTCAGGCCTGAGAGAAACACAAGAAGACAGTTTTACAGTACATCTGCTCTGTATTTTGTTCTGTTGTTAGGACTTTGGATTTTGAAGGAGTTACTGGTGGACAAACTGGGACAAGTTTGTCTTTACCACTGCATCTGTTGAAATATTTTTTTTCTGTTTTTAGGAATGTCATCTAAAAGCTGCCTATGTGGTGTTCTAACTCTTTTCATCTCAAAACAAAAATGCCCAAATTACTGCTTCCACCCTTTTTCTGTTGTGAATGTCCGATTTGAGATAAATGCATAAATGCATCTTGTTATGAGGATGCCTCTCCTAAGCAGGGACTAGAAAACTTGTTAAGACGGAAGAGAAGATTGGACTGGGCAAAGTACAAGAGAATTTTAGAGAAGCACCTGTTTTACACCTGCTGACGAATTTAACCTGGGGAGAAAATTCACCTTTCAGCAGGACAGTGGTGCAAAGCACAGGATCATAGGTACACTGGTGTAGCATAATAATTCTAAAGTGAATGTCCTTGAATGGTCGCATCACTCCACTTATTTATTCTGCCCAATTTCTGCATAACTGTACAGTACTGTATGTATAGTGTGCACAATCCTATTGTTTTTCAATCATCTTTTTGTAGGAATTATATATTGAATCACATTTTCAAAATTAATTTCTAACCACATAATCATGTTGGTTCTCATCATAATTGAGGATACATATGCAGTGCCTTGCAAAACTATTCAGAGCCTTGCCCAGTTTTCAAATTTTGTTCCTTTAAAGCTTGCAGTCACAACACTCTGAAGCAGAAATTAGTGCTTGTCAATACACAACATACTCTTCAATTCATAGCAAAAAACTTGAAGAAATGAGTAAATAGATAATTACTATGATAGAAAAATGAAAAAGTCAAGTGATTGCATAAGTACTCAAACCCATTGCAGTGCTGAACCGACATTAATTTAGATGCACAAAACTACCTTACCTTAATGAACCACACAATTAGTTGATTTTCCTCTGTCTGTGCGCAATCATTGTGGTTCTCCTGATTCCAGAATAAAACAACCTGCCTTTAGGAAGCTCCTTAGTCAGGCAGTGAATGTTAAGCAAAACTTCCACCTTAAAACTAAGGTATCAGGGACAAAGTCATTGCTAAGCACAGATCAGGAGAAGGGTACCAAAAATGAATACTCTGAATACCCCTGTGAGCACGGTCTATTCAGTCATCGAGACAGGGAAGGTGGCACCCAGACACTGCCTAGATCAGGCTGTCTCTCCTAACTGAACAGGGAGTAAAGAGAAAAGCAGTGATAAAATATGCATCCATCAGCAATATCCCTGTCACTCCACAAAACTGACCTGACGGCAGAGTTGTAAACCGATTACATATCCTGCACGGAGACACCTGCATCAAAGCACCTGAGTGATCCTGCAAAAATGTGGCAGAGGGTGTTGTGGTCAGATGAGACTAAACTGGAACTTTTGTTTTTGTTTTAAACACCAAACATCACTTTTGGCACAGAAGAGACACAACACTTATCCCAGTCAGCAGTCAAGTACAGTAGATGGCTTAATCTTGTTATGGGGATGCCCCTCTTAGGCAGGGACTGGAAAACTTGTAAAGACGGAAGGGAAGACTGGACTGGGCAAAGTACAAGGGAATTTAATTGAAGCACCTGTTTTACACCTGCTGAGGAATTTAAACTGGGGAGAAAATTCACCTTTCAGCAGGACAGTAATGCAAAGCACGAGGTCATCTGCATTTCAAGGGACACTGGTGTAGCTAAGAATTCTAAAGTGAATTTCCTTGAATGGTCCAGTCAAAGTCCTGACTTGGATCCTATTGAGAATCTGTGGAAAAACCCGAAAGCTGCAGTCCATAAGCAATTTCTAAAGCAACCTGATGAAACCTGAGCAAATCAAAAACAGCACCGAATTGTTTATTGCAATTTTTGAGTTGGTAGAGATTTACCCATAAAGCTTTACGGCTGTAATTGCTGCCACGGGGGCCTGAAAACATCTACAGTCAACATTTTTCAGACTTTTGTCTGTAGTTATTGCTGACATTTACTTTGACTTATCTTATTCTTAGAGGTTTTCCTTTTGAGCATTCAAGTTTTGAATCAAAAATAAGTTTAATTACTACGAACACTTTTTCAAGATACTGTCTTGAAATGGAAAAGTATCTAGACTGAGTATTTTAGCATATTTTAATAAATTAAGTTACCTTGAAACCATGAAAGTATGTCAGATACTCAAAAGATCAGTTTGGTCCTCAATATACTGTAGATTTGTGAGGCAGACTAAAAACTATCCAGATATCCTTTCCCTTAATATTCCAGAAATGAATAAATTTTTTATGTAGTTTGTAACTTCCTTTTCGAAGTTACACAGCTGATAAAAATATATATTATTTTTACAGGGAACATTGATTGTTTGGTACTTAACAGGCATATGGCTTTCACTAAACTTTAACATGCCTTTTTGGAACTATTAGGCCATGTTGCTTTCGTAACACTTAACTGTCACAAGATAAGTTACTGTCCATTCATCCAGTGTTTATAATTGGCTCAATGCAAGGCTTGGAACAGGAGCTCCTCTGGTAGATATCGTAGGCAAGTAGAAGCTGGTTACTAGGGGCAACATGCTGGTGGCAAACAAATAATCTCCACTGTCTGCCTGTCATCATAAAAATGAATTTGTTTGAATTTCTTACTGGAGAAAAAAAGACACACAACAAGGAGCTGAGTGAATCTGGGCACACAGCACATTTGCTTTCCATGTTTGTTGTTCACATTGGAACTCTCACTGCATGGTGATTCAAAAATAAAAATAAAATTGATTATTTTCAATTTAAGGTGAAACCTTATCAGAGAAAAAACATTTCTGTTTCTGCATACACAGTGAATGTTTTTTTTTCCACAACTTTCTGACAGTTTATTTTCAGATGCCCCAGACAATACCTCCTTGAAACGTTTGAAAAGGAGTGAAGTAGAATTCTGGAGGTCCACTTGACAGTGCACACAGCAGACATACAGGATAATATCTCACAACTCACACAAGAATTGCGATGTGTGTATATTAAGAAAAGAGAGAACTCCACTTTCTTAAGTTAAGCGCTGACAAGTCAAGAATGGTGTTAGATACTTAGCATTGGATTTCAAAATCATCCAGGCTAAGGTCATCACTTAATAACACCAAATTCAAATCTGAAACAGAAATCTGGACGGTCCTTGTGAATAACTTCTGTTATTCAAATTTTGGTTTAACTTTTGAATCTCCTGTTCAAAACACCACGTTTAAGATCTCCACTACAGGATGGGTCCCTCCCTTTACATTACTGTAATTAAAAAAAAATTCTCTGTTGGCTCCTGATTTTATTCTATTGAATTTATAACAGAAAATAAGACTGTCTACAGTTGAAACCCTGGAAACCTCTTCTCATATGAGATTTAACTGCATCTTGACAGGACCCACTCCAACCTGAGACAGCATGTATCAAACAGAAAATTCCAACTATTCACAAACTTCACTTAAAGGATTTCCCAACTCCAATTTATCAGCACCCAGGTGAGATTCAGGTGCACCTCATATACAGTACAAGTATTCAGCTCGGTGTCCCAGTTGACAAAACATCCCCAATAATATGTCCCTATGTGCACATACACATATTTCATTCTACTGATTAACAAGTGACTGTTGACTTTAATTTTTCAATTTAGACAGCAGTCAGATAGCAGAAGCTAAGCAAGGCTGGGACATCCTACTGCAATGGAAGACCTCCAAGAATAGCCAGGTTATCACTCTACGTGATGCTGGTAACCTAGTATATGGCTTTATTTCCTCTATAGTACAATATCAATGGCCAATGCCCTACTATAGTAACTGGGGACACTGTATTTTAGGAAGTACAGTACATTCCCAACAATAAGGTGTTAACTATGTTATTCCAAAATTATCCTTTTTTTTAAATCAAAGTTATAAATTCCATTTTGACAGGGTTTGTCTCTGATCAGCTCTATTTTCTAGGTGTCTCAATATACTGTATTTTTGCTTTTTCTTCAGTAATAATTAATAATAATATTAAATATCCCAAATATGTGGGCATTTTAAGTCTCAAACAAGATTGGAGTGATGAAGTGACAGAAGGAAATTCTGAAGAAAATTAAATAACCCTTTTTATCTTAAAAGAACATACAAGAACTGGTTTAAAAATAATATCTAAAATGTATAATTCAAAGACTTTCTTTCAACTAGGTCATACCCACAAAGCTTTTGGCCCATTTCCTATAAAAGTTTATGGATCTTACAGCTGTACATTACACAGCTTATTACATACTAGTTCAAGTAGATAGCTGCTTCAGCATGCGTAGGCTGAGAAGGAACAAGTAAAGGTTTATTCCAGGTTGAAAAGAGAAGAAAAGAAACAACACTTCAGGTGTGGAGCCTTTTTCGGGTGTTCTTGAAGACGGCTCCACAGCCGAAATGTTGTGTTATTACATACTAGTTACACATAAAAAATCTAAAATAAACTACATCATGAAAGCTCTGGACCAGGAAATTAAAACTCTTCAGCTAATATAACAATAACATACTGTAATTTATCAGAACTGTTTGGTAGGAAATGTTGCAAGAATAACAGAACAATCCACAAATGCCAACCCTCCACAAAAAGACATAGCAAAAGAAACAGCATCACCCCAACATACTGTAAGACAATATGTTCATCCCTGAAATACAGTACATAAATACAGCAGGGTCTTGACACTTGTGAATGTAACATTCGCAAATTTGCTTTTTCAGTCTGGTCCATGGTATCTTGCATGGAAGAACAGCAGAACAGGATGAAACAAAGCTGAAAATGAGACTCGCTACAAACTGGGGAGCATGAGATTAATCCAGTTCATGAATGAGCCTCTCCCTGCCCTCTGCTCAAGCACCCACTGCATATGCATTTCTGGTCTTTCTTTTTGAATTGTAAAGAACACTCCCGGTCCCGTGTGGGCAGTGTAGGGAATGACAGGCTGGAGATTGACAGTGTCATTGTCCCTTTCATTATGGAGACAGAGAGAGAAAGTGCAGGCATCCGCTGAATGCAGATGAGGGATTCATGTTGTTTATTTTAGTTAATTACTATTAGTTTGTGATTTCTGTTGTTTTTCTTTTCGTTGATCAATGTTATTTTAATTAACTTTACACCAATGCATTAGTACTGTGTATCATACAAGTGAGGATTGCTTATGTTTTACGCATACTATATACTATAGTACATGCAATGCTATTGGAGTGGAGTTGGTTGTATGTGAATTTATCTTTTTGTAACAGTTTGCTGTTTGCAAATGTCAAGACCCAAATGAATTAAGACTAAATAGATTCTATATTACAACAGACTAGTTGTAGTGCAGGCCACCCTTTCTTTTGTAGACTTTAAAAGCATTCTTCAGCTCCTTGTATCGCATTTATATATCACAAATTCTCTATTGCTTGGTAGTTTGTACTCTTTTAAATAAATTTCACTTGTTTATGTCCTGTTTCACTGTACAAAACTAGGGAATATATAAAAGCTCTGCTCCATTTTTTTAAAATTCTATTGAAATGGAGTTTATTCATCCCAGCTGGAAAGAACTCTGAAGCAGTCTGTACTGTACTTACAACAGTTTATTACAGTGATATTGAGCAGAGTACCTTGGCCTGCATTATTTCCCATGATTGAGACTTTCTCATTATTTCAAACAAAGCACTTTTTAAGGAGGCTGGAGAACATCCACCTTCTTCTCTCCTAATAAGGCTCTTTGCTATGCCACTCAACATTTAAAGAGAAGAAATGTTAAAAGTCTGTTCAATGAAAATGCATCTTCTAAGTTTACACTATCATCTCTTTCGGAATAATCGAGAATAACAGTTTATTAGTGAAAATTATGTACTTCTTTAGTGCAAATAGTTTATTCACATTTTGCTAATTTGAAAATTAAAAACATAAACATTTTCAGAAACAGACACATTTGTTGTTTAACCTGCTTCTTGAATATAGTTTCCCTTTTCTTTTACACGGTGAGGAAAAGCCTAACTATCTCTATTTTATTTCCTGCATTTAGATGCTATTTCTTTTAAACTTTACAAATAAACTGCACTGAAATAAGGTCTCCTTGTTTATTGTGGTTCTGTGAATTTTCCTTAAATTCTATTTCTTTCAACTTTTTTGTATTAACTACAGCAAATTCTTCAAAACAGCAGCTGAAAGCCAATTAAAAAGACAAATGTGACTGGGGAATGAACACAATGATAGACTGTTAGGTCATTCATAGTCCCCATAGTTTTATTATATTACTTGGCTTCTCAATGGAGAATCCACCCAAATTTTGTAATACTTTTGTGTACACTTCATGGGCTCTGGGCTGAAGAACAATAGAAAAGTTTTAATTAGCTCAGTGCTTTGTAATGTGCTTTCTTGATGTTTATTGTTGTTTTTAAAAGATTCTGACACAACATTAATAATGTCCCCCACTAAATCAAACAACTCTTACTTAATTCAGTGCACATATTGACGAGGAGTGACATCATTATTTTCAGGCTCTCTTAATAATACGTTCTTCTTTTTTACATTTGCTAAAGTAATTCATTTGAACTATTGTGCAGATGCCCTAAGCATATTTAACCTTGTTGTTTTCATTTCATGCTTTTCTTTCTTTAGATACAGTAGGTAAACAATTCAAAAGGAAAAATCAACCACTGACGTTAACAGTTAATTCTGAGCAATTAGTATTGTGTTGTTAAAAAATAAACTTTATGCACAGTATGTCTGTGCCAGAACAAACACTGAAGAATAAAAATAACATAGATTAATAAAAGTGATGGATTAGCTACCAGCACTTCATGTCAGTTCCTTGTGTTTAAAGGTTTCCCTTGCAAACAGAGAAGGGGGTTATGCTCCTAAAAACTCCCTCGGTTGGTAAACACTTGAAGACATGGGAAATACGTTCCGAGCGTCCGTGTTACTGTACGTTGGTCAGCGGATAACTTAACTTGCAGATTTCTCCCTTAAAATAACAAATTCAATAACTGGAATTATAATTCTACAATCCCATCTTTGCATTTGCAATAACTGCAATAACTATGCAATAACTGCTTATTCTAATTCAGGGTGGCAGGAGAGCCAGAGCCTGTCCAGCAAGTACGATTACAAAGCAGGATACATCCTGGACAGGACACCAGTCTATAACAGGGCACACACAGGCACCCACCAGGGTCAGAAGCCCAGTTAACCTAGCGTGAGGAAACCAGGGCACCCAGAGGAAACCCACGCAAGCACAGGGAGAACATGCAGACTCTACCATGGGAACTAAAAGCAGGGTCTCCAGCGCAGCAAGGCAGCAACGTTAACCACTACACCACTGTGCTGTCCACTGCTGCAAACAAAGATCTAATTGTAAAATGCAATGTCATTTATCTTGAATCCTGAGACTTGAAAATTGCTAAAGAATTAAAGAGTATTAAGAGATCGCTGAAATCATGTGTGTACACTAATGTGAAGAAAAACTCCACTGTCCGCCTTGGCTGGTTAGAGAACATGATGAGGGAGGCATGAAAACAACACATTGCCATGAGCTGGTGAACCATATATGAGCAAGCATTTCCCACACCTGGGAAGACTGGTACTCAATATGGAAACCATCAATGAACAGCTTCTGCGAAATTGGAAACTTGTAGCTTAGACTGAGAATTCATGAAAATTCTGATCAAAGTTATAGATAGTTAAATGATGACTTTGGTTTCATTTGAAAAGTAGAAAACACTGGTGGAGCCCAGTGAGTTGCTGCTCATAACATTGAACATTTGTTAAAAGATCTGAAGATGTCTAAAACTTGTGCACAAAATGTTTATACACTTTTTTTGAACCCAACTAGCCTTAAACTGAACAAAGAACCTGTAAATACTCCTATTTAAGAATAAAAATCTGCAGAGAGATTCAACGTTTCTGTTGCTGTACTTGAGAAACAAGTTTCAGGTCATAAATTTAACCGATTTCCCTGAATTTCTATAATTGTATTGTTTCGGTAGATTTACTTGTCAATATATTTTAATCCAAGTTATATCTGGTTATGCACTACTTCATTTAATTCTAGTTAACTTTACAAGCTTTCTCCCAGACTATATATTTTCCCACCAGTAAAGCAGATCCAGTGACTTCTTACGTCCACATCCTGCATTGTTCCAATGTAATCACTGTGGGACTGATAACCAAGCTTCCACACAAACACACTGAGAGCAAAGATAATAAAAGCCATTTGAAACAGGGTTAAAAAGCAAAAATAATAAAGAGGCTGGAGAAAACAGTTCTAGGAGTGATTAAGAATGCTGAAAGACCGACATAATCAAATGTTTTTGTAATGCACATAGACAAATGAAAAACACTGCAATCATCTTTGGGCGGCGGCACAGTGGCGCAGTGCTTAGCATTGCTGTCTCACAGTGCTGGGGCCCTGGGTTTGATTCCTAGGGTGCTGTCTGCAGGGAGTTTGAATGTTCTCCCTGTGTTCACGTGAGTTTACTCCAGATTTACTCCAATTTCCCCCCACAGTTAAACAGTTAAAAGACATACTGGTAGGTTCATTGTCTTCTGGCACAATTGGACCTGGCATGCATGTCAGGCTGCTGGTGATATGGCAGCCCACTGAAGCTAAGCAGGTGTGACCCGGTCGATACCTGGAAGGGAGACCTCCTGGGAAAAACTAAGGTTGCTGCTGGATGAGGTGTTAGTGGGACCAGCAGGGGGCGCTCACCCTGCATTCCATGTGGGTCCTAATGCCCCAGTATAGTAGCGGGGAAACTATACTGTAAACAGGACACTATACTGTAACATAAAGATGTAAAACCGAGGCGTAAAGCCAAGACGTAAAACCGAGGTCCTGACTTTCTGTAGTCATTAAAAATCCCAGGGCGTTTCTAGAAAAGAGTAGGGTTGTAACCCTGGTGTCCTGACCAAATTTCCCATTGGCCCTTACCAATCATGGCCTCCTAACAATCCCCATCTATGAATTGGCTTCATTACTCTGCTCTCCTCCCCACTAATAGCTGATGTGTGGTGAGCGTTCTGGCGCACTATGACTGCCGTCGCATCATCCAGGTGGGGCTGCACATTGGTGGTGGTGGAGGGGAGTCCCCATTACCTGTAAAGCGCTTTGAGTGGAGTGTCCAGAAAAGCGCTATATAAGTGTAAGCAATTATTATTATTATTATGTCTGTGTGTGCCCTGCCGTGTGCCTGTTTCTAGGATAAGCTCCAGCTCCCCTGCAACCCAGATAAAGAGGTTAGAAAATGGATTAATGGACATTTGTAGACCTTTTTTGTAGGTCTACAAAGGTCTATGTTTGTAGACCTACAAACATACCTTAATCTTGTGTGCTGCTTTCAAAGCTTAAGGCCTTACATAGAGAAGACTTATATCTTCATTGCAGATTCTGTCTGCAGGTTCCCTCAGGGACGTATATTGAAACAGAGAGAAGAACTGGCCAGCCATTCAGTCTTAAAGGTCAGATTTAAACTATTAGGCCTAAAGCTTATTAAGTTTGCTTCTTCGTGGTCTGAAAGTAATATACTGTAGTAATACATACTAAATGTAGAAAGGGTAATTAAGCTGAAAGCTGTTATACTGTATACAGTTTTTGGATAGAAATGTTGCTCGTTATTACACTGCATATCATGGCATACATTAGGGTGCTTTCTGACGTCAACAAGCGGTTAGGTCACTTTGAATAATTGTATAGGTAATTTTTAGCATTTTTATTTTTCTGCACAAAATGTCATGTTCGTAAACAAATGAGTCGATTTCCAAATTCAGTACACACAAAATATACAGTATTTGGTCAAAATGTGAGTGACGTTTTTGTGCTTCATGAAAAAAGAAATGTTTTCATTTACTCTGTCCTGAAGATACAACAGATCAAAACAATTAGGAAGATACAGTCAACTAGAATTGTATAAACTAAATTTTGAAATGGTTGTCTTAGTCTAAATTTACTATAAAGACTGCCTTGTTAGCTGCCATAGAGAACTTTTCTGTTTTTTTAATCTCTTTGAACTCCATTGCTTGTTATTAGAAGCCCCTAGGTGGAATTGTAAAAGTCAGTATGGTCTCCTGAAAGGGATTTACTGTATCTCCAAATAATTAAATAGCTGGTTATACTTTTGTGCTGCTCTAGGCCCACAACTAGCATGAAAATTAGGGCTGTTTTTAATTGTTTATTCATAGACATAAACATTGAATTGTTATTTTCTGTAAAAACCATATATAAATTAAAATCAAAAGTAAGAATATTCCTTAAGCAACTGAAGAAGGCTGCAATCCAACACATACTGATTAAAATGATAAGAACACTTATGAAAAGTGCTTCAATTTATGTGCAAAGTTAAAAGACTTTTTTAATGAAAAAAAGGCAAGGAATACTGGTGCAAAATAAAAAACTTCAAAATTAAGTGCAAAGTAATAAGATAAAAGCCACTGAGATGTTTTCATCCATACAGAATTACAGTATTTGCATATCATCCAATAGGATTCTCCACAGTATTGATAATTTTACCTTCAGGAAGAGAATATTATTCATATGCAGTGTTGTGACATATACAGTATAAGTTATTATAAAGCACTAGTCTTACTGTATGTATGTTGTTGAAAGCTTCATCATTTTGAAATACACAGACAGGGTTATTCAACTGAAGCAAACTTTAAAATCCTTCATTAAAACTTCATAAAAACTACGGAGAGAGTACAGAGAAAGGGGAACTCTAGTCCCAGTTTCTTAGATCTTAAATCTCAGTAACAAAATAAATTAATTGGCGTTATAGAAAAATGTTACAATTTCAAATTAAGCACAAATTCATGAACTTTGTGAAAGTACTTTAAGTCTCCATGTTGTCGCAAACTCGCAATCGAGTTCCCACAAATTACAACGTGATGCAGCCCTTCCTGCTCCCTAGTCACTGTAATGACTAATGTAATGTGAAGTATGAGTGAATAAGTACAAGTTGTGCAGCAGATATTTTACTAAGTAGTATTTGTAGGCAAAACTGTCTCACAATCTAAAGCAATATTTCTTTAGGATTAAAATAGATGTATTCACAAGCCTGTTTGTTTACAATGTCATAAGGCTGCTTCACGTCACTGGAAGTTTTTTTTTTGTCTCGTTCTGAATTGCAGAACATGGTGCTGCTGATACCTGGACATTTTGTCTATTTTGTGATGTAAATTGGAGGTTTTACAAGTTACTTTGTACATTTGACTTTTATTGTTGTTTGAAAAGCTCTCATCAATACTGATTCTTTGTAACCCCCAAATCTAAAAATAGCATTGCAGTTCCCTTAAGAAGATTACAGAAGACGAGGAGGGAACCTCAAATCCTCACACGCATTGACAAAATAACAGGCATCTTCTGATTACAGTGAAGCACTGGAAGTGCATTAAAAACTTTTCTTGAAGTTGATAATTCGGCTTCTTTCAAGAAACAGCTGGATGAGATCCTCGAATCAGTTAGCAACTAGCCAGCCAGGGTCAAATTGGCTCTTTGTGTCTATATTCTTTCTTACAATGCTACAGCCTTTTGGGCTTTCAAAGACCCATCTATAGCACACAGTACATGCGCTTAAGAGGACATAGTACTCATTGACTGTTTTAAAGATAGCACTGCTTGAAAGAAAATCAAGAGGGACAGTAGTCCATACACCAAGTTACAAAGAGGCAGTGGGCTGCCAGTCACTGTCTAAACAAAAAGCTTATATAGAACAGCAAGGATGAAACTAAATTCCCTGTTGTGCCAAAAAGGCTATTCTGCTTTAAATGCACACTTCCAGACATTCTTATATGTGAAAGACTAATGCCAATGCTTGTCATGTAATAAAAGCAACACATCATGATAGCAAGACATGTTTCTACTCAATTGTTTTACTTTTTATTACTTCTTCTTCCTCTTCCTTCACTTTTTCATTTTCTCTTTTTTATTAAGACCCAGTGACTTTTGAAAACCCACGTGAACATCAGATTTTCCGTTTAATTTAAAAATATCTCCTAATCCTTGTTGGAAACTCTTATGTTTTTACAATAACATCATCACATCATTTTCAATAACCACTTATCCAATTCAAGGTCACTGTGGCCCAGAGCTAAGGCTAGTTACACCCAGGACAGGACGGCAGTCCATCACAGAGCAACACTTAGAAATACAGAAATTGATCATTTAAGAGATTAAATTCATGCATGAATTGGATGTCCTAGTAAACTGCCTTTGTTAATCTCTCGGAAGACTTTTTACCTCTGAACAAGAAGCCAAGCCAATTGTTACTGCTTAGACAGGAAGGCAGTTTTACACCTGTGCCTGTTTGTTTGTGGACCATATTTATCCCAATTGTTTCTTCTATCTTGGCTTCTGTGTTTCATCCTGCCAGTATATATAACTGGGGGTCAGTTAAATTTGAAAATTTGTTCATGTAACAATGTGCTTATCATGGATATATCCAAACGACAATACGAGGCATATCATTCTTCAGGTTTTGGAAGTTTATGTGCAGGCTGGGGAACCTGTGGTACACAACAAATCTCAGGTGAAGTTCAGTTTCAGGGTACGAATGCAAAGGAGAAGAAAACAAATGAAATGTCTTTTCATGAAATGAAATGGAATTTCAAGTGTGGGTAGCATAGACCATGCAACAACAGTTCTCAAACGTGTTTCACTTTGAAGATGGTGAGCGTGTTTTCCAGCTGTGTTTGGGTCAGCCTTGGCTTAATGCTTAAGTAAATATTTCTGGCTTACCTGGCCTCCTGTGGGGACACTAATCATGCTTGTCTTGTATAGTTCGTCATTAACGATTGCGACAGCTGCACTTTCCCATACTGTAGTTCAGGCTTTTCAGGGGATAAGTGGCACTGTTACAACTAGCAGGGAGTACAGTTAGACCCCAGTAACATCGGCCCAAAATGTCTGATTTACAATGGATATCAATGTCTCTCCATTTGTCACTATCTGGAATTCTACATACAGTACAATACCCAATTGTAAAATGTGGCCTGGAGCGCATAAAAATAGAATTTGGTTTCAGCTAAATCTACTAAAACAAAAAGAGAACAGCCTGACCAAAACAATGAAGTATTTTACAGTCTATAATTTCTCACGCTATTCTCAGGCTATTAGATCCTTATTTAATATTTCTTTTTCCTTTGCTTCTTAGCTTATTTTATTCATTTGACAAAAAATGTTGGTCCTCAGGCTACCATTGTTCAAGAGAAATGCAAAAGCTATTTTCAACATTAAGAAGCTATCAATGTAGATAAAATCAGACAAATATAACTGCTGACAGGCTGTGTCATCAGTACACCATGACCCTGTAAAGGATGTGAGAACTGTCACTTGAGAACAGGACATTTGGTCCATAATGTTTGCATGTTTGCTGGATGCCTGTTGACCCTTTTGTGAGTGTGACGTCTGGAAATCAGCATGCAAACTAATCAGAGAGCATGCTTTGTCAAACTTATCAGATGCCTAATGAAAAGGCTTTGATTTGGGAAAGCCTGAAGCAGCACTGAAAAATACCATCATTAAAGTCACTACTATAAACTGTGAAAAAGGGTTGTCTAAACTAATCTCAGTGTGGAGCAGCTCTTTCATTCAGCTGCTTAACTGGATGTGCTGCTGATTGCTTTTGTCACTGGGGTGTAGCCAGCTTCCATTCTGCACTGTGATGAGCTGCACATTGAGTCATATTAACCTGAAAGGGCAGACTCGCCTGAATGAAGTCATTCATTTCATTGGCTGTTTCTTGTAGGTGAGGATCCTTCAGGAGCAATTACAGGAGGTGATTGACAAGGCCTATACAGGATCTGCACACTCTCTGGCAGGTAGAGCAGGTGTTGATCTGGGAGGTATCAGGTCTTTTACTATGAAGTTCAATCATGGTGAGCTCACTTCAACACTCTTAATAATTTACTTCCCATTTTGATGTCTTTGAGTCTCAAAAGACTGGGCTCCTTCACAGATATTCTTCCTCCGTCAAGGAACACTTCCTCTATTCTAGCCAGTAGGTCTTGTTACAACAAGCATACAGTAACAAATAAAGGGTGGTTTACCACAATAATCAAGCGAAATTATACACTCACAGCCTTTTAATATTGTATTGGTCACAAATATCAGTAGAAAAATAAGATGAATAGTAAATCTCAGTTTAGAAAGACAAAATTCTAGGAGTCACAGATGATTACTTAACCCCAATTGATAATGTTCAAAATAATAAATGAATAATTGTTGTCTTTCAATGATGCTCAATTAGATTCAATTTAATATCACATATGCTAAAGTATTACATAAAATTTAATACAAACAGTGAATGTATAAATTCTGATATACTGTATAAAAAGTAGTTGCATACAAAGTAGTTCACATTTTAAAGAAAGACTACAAGTTCTATTTACAGTACCTTTTTTTACTGTAGTGCAACTGTAAACTATAAAATGGGAAAGTAGCTTTTCATCCATCAACACCACAGCACCCCCTCCACCCATCTCCTTTCCCTCTAAAAGCAGGGTTCCTCAAGGTTTCAGGCTAAGAGCCTCTGGAGCATGATCAAAGTCTACAGCGATCAACCACAAATCTATATCACTCTTTACAAGGCTTCCTGTTCTTGCCCAACACAGAGCTCTACTGTAGATTAAACTAATATCGCAGAATTACCCCAACAAGAAAAACATCACTCCAAAACAAGGGTCAAAACTCTGACTCCAGATATCCATTTAAAATGACTGGTCCTTTTTGCAATATTCACCCTAGAGATATTCGTTTCTGTGCTTTAAATTCATTCCTAGACAAAGACAAAGATAAAACTCCTAAAAACAACCTTCACAGAAAGCCCAAGACCATTAATGTGATCACTTCTCCCTCGAATTGCCTCGCCTTCGATCATTTGTTTTTCAGAAACACAAGAAAATGTAACAGGAAGCAAAGCAATAAATTCTGCCAATTCTCTAAGATTTATGCATTTCTGAACATTTACAGTATAATCTTAAATATTTTGTCCAAACAATGTGAGAATCATGTATTGCATAAAATAAAATATTGGCTCTTATACTATAGGTTCAATTGCACGTGCAGCTCTAAAAAAATCAAATAGTAACATTCCTCTTGCCAACAATATATTTTATAACATTTTTAAAGGGCAATAAGCAGGATGTTTCATTTTCTAATAAAAAAGTGAAATTTAGCAAGGCTCAAAATATCTTCATTGTGTTATTCTGCAGTAACTCAAGTAAGCAGAAAGTACTCCCTCAGAATACATTTCTTTAAATGATTTGAAGGCCATAAATCTCATATTTTATAGTATTTTTTCCCTCAAAGGCAATAAATTGTCATATAAATTAAATCAATGAATTCCATTTTGTATAGAAGTAAGACAGACTGGGGCATGTTTCAAAGTTTAAGTCATTTAAAAATGTCTAAAGTTTGTCTTCAATAAATGGAACAAATTGACATAATCAGATTCAAACTTATAGCTGCTGCATTGGTAACTAATTGTTTTCATTTTATAAGAATTTTGTAAAAATAATTTATTTTCTAAATGTCACATCTGTGAGAATAGTAATTTAATTATTTGGGCTGAGTATCTACACTCACTGTGTACTAATCCGTGCAATAATTTCAAAATAAATCACCTGTTTCTTCCCGCATATTTTAATGCACTTCCTCAAGGGTTCACAGGGAAACGCAAAGGGAGGTGGTGAACTCATCTTCTGGTGACACATGAATAGGTAGGTGCATCTATCATGCATCATCCATCTAACCACTTCTAACCATTTTTTAACGACGTCTTCCAATTCAGAGTCTCAAGGGAGCCACAGCCTATCCCAGCAACCCAGAGTAACTGTACATTGTGGATGGGATTGCAGTCTGTCATAGGGCAGACACACAGACACAAATACACACGCTCAAATCACACGCCAATTTTCCTTAATTGGGTAATTTTAACCCAATTAATGTCTTTGAACTGTGGGAGGTGCTCCACCCAGAGGAAACCGTTGCGGATTCAGAACATACAAACTCCACACAGATAGCTCCCCAGAAATTGAAGCCAGGGCCCCAGCTCTGGCAATGCTGAACACTGTGCCACCATGCTGCACCTATACATCATACTGTTCACTATCATATATTTCAATAGCACTGACTGCCTTCTCTTGCTACAGTGAGTAAAAACGTTGTAGTTGAAGTCTTACAGTACATTTTCTGTAATAAAAAATGGACTGGATGGTAGCCTTTTCAGCTGCAGTCTTTAGCTCAGATAGATGAGGGAGTGGAAATGTAGAACATTGCATGTATTCAGAGTTTGGATACAGACCATTTTGTTTCGAATGTTTTCTTAAAAACTGCGTTTTAATTTTCAGTTGTCAAAAATGCACTCAGAATATTCAAAGGCATGGAAAAGTGAACCCAGTGGCCTTCTTCAGAAGGAGTGAAACATGGACCAGAGGACACAAGTGGAATTGCATTTTGTTTCACCCAAAGGGTTATGGGAGTCATTGTTAAAATTGATGCCTTGACTTCCTTCAAGAAACAGCTGGATGATATGGCTGAATGGCCTCTTCTCATTTGTAACCTTTCATATGTTCTTAAGTTGCAATTCAGCCTAAACAAAGCTTTGTGTTGCAAATGACAGGGCTGATATTAGTCCAGTATTTTGTTTTACCACTGACTATAGATTGTGGATCTAAACTGTATGGCCGACTTTTATTGTGAATTGACCTAATGAAGAGTTCCTGCCATGATGGCTGTTTCAGTTTAGAGAAGTGGTATCACGCTTCAAATTTCACTTGATTTTACATGATATTTTTTTCCCTCCATGTAATGCTCAATTCTGCTTACAAATGTCTTGCAATTAATCTTTTGGAAGTGCTGCCTGTTACCAAGAGATTAAATCAAGTTTAAAAACATTCAAGTCTGGCAGCCGGCATCGTGTGGTAAATCTATGCTGACAGATATTAAATTGTCTTTTAACTGAAGTCCTGCAGAAAACACCCAAATCATTAGTTTGTCCTTTCTTTTGATCATAACCAGATGCTGCTTTCTAACCAGCTGATAAAACTTGTGTTTGTTTATTGTTTCTTATTGCTGTACAGTCCACAGACTTATTGGAATAACAGTTTTTATTGGTTAGCTTTACTCCTAAGCAAGAAAAACAATTCCCTAGGCCAGTCCTCGAGTATTGCACTGAGGCTGATGTCATTAATAACTATCAAATGTCCTTCTCCTTTCTGCTCTTGATCCGGTGTTTGATGCCATGGAACAGACCCTCCCTTTCGCTGGAGAGGAGGATGTTGAAAAGTCAAGAACAACAACAGCTGTTTTTGCGGTTGCCTCACCACAGAATGGAAAAAGAGTGTGCTGTATTCTTCACACTCAGAGACACATAGACACTGGGTGACCTGGTACAGTATGTGATGCCATTGAAACATAAGATCTTGGTATCTGAAGCACACGTCTTAGTTTCGCACTAGGTCTTTGAATGTGATAACTGAAATGTGCAACTCCTAGTTTGAAAGATGCATTTATTTGAATGTCCTCGTCCAAGGCACCTAATGTGAGCTTTGTATATATAAGCTTTAGTTTCCTAAGTGCTAAGTCTTAAGTGCTAACCAAATGAACAAACCCCCTACATTGCTTCCCCTTCACAGTGAACTCAATTATATTTCCACAACAGTCATGTGTGGACACTTTAATTTTTATGATGTGTTTTGCCATGGAACAGCGTACTCTTTCATACTAATTTGCCCTTAGTATTTGTGAGCAGTTTGTCTTCACAGCAGAAGTGTTTCTACTGTAACAGGAAAAAAAGGACGTTTTACATTTCCTTCCTACTAACCAGATAATGAAACAGAAATATTTCTGCAAAGGGTTCAGCCCATAATCCATTGGACATAGTCTAATCGGGTTGGACATGCCTGTGACTGGAGTGTGTTATTAATGAAGTATCAACATTTGTACTAACATTAGAATTTGAC
Source organism: Lepisosteus oculatus (assembly GCF_040954835.1). Taxonomy (NCBI): domain Eukaryota; kingdom Metazoa; phylum Chordata; class Actinopteri; order Semionotiformes; family Lepisosteidae; genus Lepisosteus; species Lepisosteus oculatus. Next base: position 39,966,041 of record NC_090701.1, read on the forward strand.
TAGGCAATCATTCTCTTGACAGCCCATTTATCTTTATTGCCTGTTAGATGAGGATTTAACACTTAAGTGTTTACTGCTGCTGCAAGTTAATTGACCTCTATTTCTCCTTTAAAATGTAGGGCAAATCAAGCACTTACTATCCCAGGAGAAGTTAAAGTCAACAATCTATAGTGCTGAAATCATGGCAACTGTGTCAGTGACAGTTATAATTTAGCAGAATGACTGGAGCCCATTTGCAATTTCAGTTTTTCATGGTTGAGAGTTCAACTAGGTAAACTATATAGTGTTAGGGTGTTAGGAAATGTTGCTACTGGTCACATTCTGTTTAAAACGGTGGCAAATAACTTTGATGTAAGACAATAAGGATCGTCAGAGATAAATGAAGCAATCCAAACCTATACAACTGAAAATACGTCACTTAGTAAACAATAACACTGACTTCAGAGCAGGTGCTTGGCACAACAATTCATGTACAGTTCCAAAATGTAGAAAAACATGCATCTGAGAGCCTCCTGCCAGATTGATATTAGCATCTTAAAATCACTTCTTCAGTCTGCAACATCTGGAGTGGCAGAACTACAAAGAAAAAATAAGATTTCCTCAGGGCTTCATATTGCACTAGAACTGTATCAGACCATTTCATGTGCTGAGCCATTCACAAGACATCAATACTGAAATATTATAGTCTGCATATGTAAGGGTACTGGCTGCTATGATTTTCTTTTCATTTTTGTTTTGCGCTATATATACAGTATAGTTTTAATTATTCAGGAAAAATTTCAGATTCATTCATTTTATTTAGATGTATATGAATTAAGTATCTACATATTCAGTAAAGTAATACACTCTCAACAGGTGTTTCCAATCTGGCCTGCCTTGGTCACTGAGCCCTACGCTGCAAAAGATGATTGTCATGGTAACTCAGAGTCTGTTTTTAAATGTTACCATGTTTCTTGTGTTTTCTGACAACAAGCTCAAATAAACTAGTTTTCTTTCCAGGACATTTACTCCATTCTATATCCAGGAAGACATTACAGTGAATTTGAGAAGAAGTCTAATTTAGTCTAGATTAACTGCCTCAATCTGGATTGACTGAGGTTGATAACCTTTATTAATTAGCATAAAGTTTTGTGATTTAGCTATTGAATACGAATAGCTTTAGAGCAGGAATCCAACACCCTACTTTGTTTATCCTATGGTTTTAGGTTTTATAATTATTGATAAGTACTGTATAAGTACTGTATGAGAGTTGGGGTTAAAAGGCAGTACAGGACAGTATATTTATCCATTTCTCTGATATCCCAATACCTTGTAAGATGAATCAAACTTTATGATATCACTGAGCTGAGGAATAGATTTCTAAAAACTGTTATCAGAATATGGTGCATGTGCCAAGATTGTTATTAAGAATTATAAGTAAAGGCAAAGCTGTAATTTTTCCATACAATCTAAAGTTAAACATTAGGGTATGGATTATGGTTAGCTAGAATTTCTTAAGGTTTTGGTCATCATGATATTCAAAGGCAGACATCAGTCTACTATTTGGACTGCGTTAAACCCAAGGATTAATCAGAGCTTAAACTGATGGGTAACTGTAGTTTTAAATATGAGATAAGTCTACAGCTAGGATTACAAAAACACTGTTACGTACATCATTCCTAGACTCCAGTTTACTTAATGAAAAAAAATACAAACCTTCTTTAAACAGTAGTTCAAGTTTTCAGCATTTGGAAAGAAAACACAAATCTGTATACAGTATGTAGTATATAGCTCTGTTCACCTGGAGGTTGCTAGGAAAATATAATTCCACGAACAATTGTGATAAACATATTTCTTCAGATATGACCTTTTCACACACATAAAACCTCTGTGAAAAAAAAGTGCAATTAAAATTGCTTCTGCTTCTGAAAGCTATTTAGATTTGCCTGCAATTTATATAAATGACCTTTTCCCCGCACTGTCTCAAATAGAACTGACTGTTTCAAACGGCAGAGGAAGCACTTAACCTGAGAACTGTGGGGCTGCATGTAGCTCTCACATAAATAATTCTGAATTTGAATCTAGAGGGGTTGGCATCATTTTGTTTCATTGCTTTTCCAAGGCCCACAGAACATTTACACGTATTGTATGTTGGATCCTTTACATTCAGAGCTGCAGTCACTTAAGTAAGGTATTTAGCACTCTGGCCTGGTGTTAATCATATTGCTATGGTACAGATGCTGTGTAGGACACATGGGTATGCTTGCCTCTGTCAGGAATCTTCTTTTTGGTTACGCCGTTATGGAAAGTACTGTGGTCAAACCCCAGGTGATAGAGTCTCAGGTTTTCTCGGATAAATATTCTGGCGTTTCGTGAGGGTTTTAGTCCATGAGGGCTGGTAGTGACCTGAGTCAGCTCCTTAGTGTCTTAATTGGACCAATTAACAGCTTCTCAGAGCTCTTCGGGTTAGGTAGTTTTAAGATTTACAAAACCTGCAGACATGCTGTAACCCCTTTCACTGTCACCAGTGAAAAGCCCAAAGAAGAAACCAAGATACTCTGGATATTAATTTTCATGTGGAGCCCCCAGTGTCACTGAGCTGTCATTGAAATAGTTGTCATAGCTGCCTATTGTAATACGAGCTGTTTGAATCTATTGTGTTCATTAAGAACATGACCAAAACAAATCACACCTAAACATTTTTATAACAGAGATCCTATTCAGTTTGCTTTGAGGCTAAAATCCACAAAATAAGATACAGTATGTATGCACCGTGTCCCTGTCAAAAGTTGACAGCTGACTCTCTTCCAGAGACGTTTAATAAATCCTCCTGCTGGCTGGGTTTCAGACCCATGTTGACACTGTCAGAATAGAACAAAGACCTCTTTTGTATTTCTCTCTGAAACATCTGTAAGTGCAGGAGAAAGAAATACAAAACCAATCTCTCAGTTTTTCAATGATGAACGAGCATGTTAGCATTTTATTTTTGTGAGATCATATTTCCTTGCTGAACAAAGAAATTAGATGCTTCTCTGTCACATCAAATATAAGTAACATCTATCTTTCTGCATTGATTTCTGTATCTGTCCTTTGTTTATCCTTGCTTAGAGGGCATTCACAAGAGATCCTGGACTTACATTACATGTGGTTTTTTAATGTATTGTCCATGTCTAAAGAGATAAGACATTTTCCTCTTTATGTATAAAATGAATCTATCACTGAAGACAAAAGAAACTTTTTTTTCTCTTTCTAAAATGCAAAAGAAATTTCGGGCATCAATTATTCTGAACATCTAAATATATTCACATTTTATAATTATATTTATTATTTTGTTCTATTCCACAAGAGACTGAAACTTTTAATCAGCCACATGTGACATTTTTGTGAAGTGTTTCTGAACAAGTTTCATTATTCAGAAAATCACTCATCAGTGATGTATCCGTCTTCATTTCGAATACTGTACCTTCAACAAAGCTTCTTGTTTAAAAATGGTTAAAAGTACATTTATGAATTTTATTCTTACATCAAACAGTATTGGAAGAACATACTGATGTAATAAGTTGCACTTTGTGTGCTACTGTGGTTCATGCTTTACAGCTAATCTGAGCAGATACATTTCTTTTGCTTTCATCCTTTTACACACCCTTCTAATTTTATGTGTCCTTAAGCAGTGATAAACACAACTCCCTGCAATAAGAAATTAATCATTAGAAGGTGGAACATCGCAAGGCAGTTTTATTTATCCTGTGATCTGAGTCCACTTTACAGCTCTGAACAGCTGCAGTAGTTTGTATCCTGGTAATGAAGGAATTTGATGTGGCTTGTCAGTAATTACACAACATAGACAATAAATTGCAGCAGTTTAGAACATCACTTCATCTCATTAGCATTTTTAGATTGGTGTTAGCGTTTTCTTGAGTTAATCATTGTGAAGGATATCAGAGTGAAACTATAATTGTTAATTTAAATGCATAAATGTTTGCTTATTTACAAGCAAAATGGTACTACAAGTATGTCAACCTTGAAGAATGGTAATTTTAAAATGTTGATAAAGTTATTAATGTGTGTATAAACTATGCACCTTAGTCTCATAATGGTAAACGGGAAGAACAGATTCATGGAGGAACAAAACTACTGGAAAAAAGCTCAGCAAATTAATAGTTTTAAGGTTAAGGTGACATTGTTCATATCAGGGCTTAGATTAACAGTTTAATGCCTATCTGATGTTGTATTGTTATCTGCTTTTTATCTAGTGGGCTATATTCCTAGAATCTGGATTCACTAACTGAACAACTGCTTAGTGTTTTGCACTAAAGTTTAATTTTAAATACAGGTCTAAACCTGGTAAGATTTTGACATGCTACACACATTGTGGAAATAAGTATTTATTTTTCATATCTCCCGACCCCTGTACACATTTGTTCATTGCATTTTGTCAGTGTAGAACTATCTTTTACTGATCTTCTAGGCCGTACCCTGCCTTGTGCCTGTTGCTTGTAGAGCCTGAATTGGATGAGGTGGTTAAAAACTAGATGGATAGTCTTCTGGGTTTGTAAAGTTAACAAATGGTGGAGTTATTTTACAATATTCTATAAGGGATAGTATTTCCAAAAATATTGTTATGGATTCGGTAAGAGGGACCGAACCAGTGAGTGAACCCACTTGCAGGAGCGAACAAAGCCAAGCCGTAATCCAAAAGCAAGCCGTAATCGTAGGAACGAGCCGAGAGTCCAGGGGAAGCCAGATATCCGAAAGGGAACGAGTACCGAAGCCGAAGCGTGATCCAAAGTCGTAGACAGTAGAGCAATCCAATAATCCAGGGGTAGCCAGTGATCCGAAACAGAGCGTAAGTAACCAAGCCAAACCAAGATCCGAAAAGCCGAAGTCCAAAGGGAAAAACCGAGAACCGAAAGCCAAGACGAACACAGGGTAGAAGTAGGAGTAGCGCAACCAGGAAGCTCGAAAGGAAAAACCAATACTGAGCAAAGAGGTAGGGAAGGACAGGTGTTTAAGTAGGATGAGACGGGGGTGTGGTGGTGAATAGGAAAACTGATAGGTGAACTGATGGATAGGGGCTACGCCTACTTCTGCCTCCTCCGTTGCCGGGAGGCAGGGATCGTAACATTACCCCCCCCTCTACGGGCGGCTCCTGACGCCCTAGCGGGACGATCCGGGAAGTTAAGGTGGAAGTCTTGGATGAGGTTGGGGTCCAGAATATCCTTCTCCGGTACCCACGAGCGCTCCTCCGGACCGTAGCCTTCCCAATCGACGAGATATTGTAGGAATCCACGAGACCATCGGGAATCTAGGATTTTATTGACCATGTAAGCAGGGAGTCCATCAATTACTCGAGGCAGTGGGGGTCTTTGTTGCGGTTTAGAGAGGGTGGATCTGTGAAAGGGTTTAAGGAGGGAAACATGGAAAGTAGGGTGGATCCGAAGGGTAGGAGGCAAGGCCAGCCGGTAAGTTACTGGGGTAATCTGGGCGAGGACACGAAGAGGACCAATGTACCTGGGAGCAAGCTTGCCAGAAGGTTGCTTAAGAGGAAGGTTACGGGTAGAAAACCAAACAATCTGACCACGTCTAAGTCTGGGTGGGATACGACGGCGCCGATCAGTCACCTTCTTCTGCTGAGCTGAGGTGCGAAGAAGGGTGGCTTTGGCCTTCCTTCAGAAGGTCTGCAGGTTAGTGATGTAGTCCTGAACCGAAGCGGGAGTCATGTCCCCATTGTAAAACTGGTGATCTGACGGAATTAGAGACAAATAACTTGTCCTGAGGGCACTGAGGAGGTACAGTCTGCCCAACCAAGGCTCATCGGACAATTACCTCAATGTCCCATCTTACAGCTGCCAGGAACTTACCAGACGGGATGATGGGTTCTGGAATCAATTCGGTCTCAGGGGGGTCGTGGATCCGTGAGAGGGCATCTGCTTTGATGTTCTTAGAACCTGGAGTGTAGGTGATCAAGAAATTAAATCTGGAAAAAAAAAGGGACCACCTAGCCTGGCGAGGACAAAGACGTTTGGCCGACTGCAGATACTCCAGGTTTTTGTGATCAGTGTAAATCAAAAAAGGGTGATGAGCACCCTCTAACCAGTGCCTCCATTCCTCCAATGCCAGCTTAATGGCCAAGAGCTCACGGTTACCAACGTCATAGTTCATTTGGGCAGGGGATAACTTCTTAGAGAAGAAGGCACAGGGATGATGAATCTGTTTTTCTCCATGACGTTTGGAGAGATCAGCACCCACACCATGACCAGAAGCATCCACTTCGACCACAAAAGGCAAAGTTGGATCAGGGTGTTTTAGGATGGGGGCTGTTGTGAACAGGTGTTTCAGACGCTGAAATGCTTCTTCGGCTTGAGGGGTCCATTTGCCTTGTTTTGGTCCTTTATGGGTCAAAGAGGTTATGGGAGTGACCACTGAGCTGAAGTTTCGAATAAACTTCCTGTAAAAGTTAGCAAAGCCGAGAAATCGTTGAATGTGTTTGAGATTCTTGGGAGTGGGCCAATCAGTAATCGCCGAGACTTTACTCGAATCCATTTCCACCCCCTCCGGAGAGATGACGTACCCTAAAAAGTGAATCCTCGAAGCATGGAAGGTACACTTCTCTAGTTTGACATATAGTTTATTCTTAATGAGCCGGTAGAGTACTTCTCTGACATGGAGAACATGGTCCTGGAAGGAATCAGAAAAAAATAGTATGTCATCTAGATAAACCAAGACAAATCTTTGTAGGAGATCACGAAAGATGTCATTAATAAAAGACTGAAACACTGTTGGAGCATTAACCAAACCAAAGGGCATGACCAAATATTCGTAATGTCCATGGGTTGTCATGAATGCCGTCTTCCACTCATCCCCCTCCCGAATGCGGATTAGGTTATAGGCCCCTCGTAAATCCAGTTTGGTTAAGATCTTGGCTCCATGCACAGACTCAAGTGCTGCTGGAATTAGAGGCAAAGGTTACCGATTCTTGATTGTGATCTCATTGAGGCCACGATAGTCGATGCAGGGACGGAGCCCACCATCCTTCTTTTCCACAAAAAAAAAACTGGCACATGCTGGTGAAGTGGATGGACGTATAAGTCCAGCCTTCAGAGAATCTTGTATATAGACTTTCAGGGCCTCAGACTCAGAATTGGAGAGTGGAAAAATACGACCTTTCGGAGGGATAGTACTGTACCTGGCAAAAGGTCAATGGCACAATCGTATGGTCGATGAGGGGGGAGGGCCAAGGCCTCCTGCTCATTAAAGGCTGCTTGTAGATCAGAATATTGAGGGGGTATGGTAGGAACCCCTGAAGGGGACGTCGCCGTGAGTGCAATCTTCACTGGTAGACGACAGCAATTTCTAATACATCTGGGTCCCCAAGCTACAATTTCTTTACGGGACCAAGAAATGTTAGGGTCATGCTGCAGTAGCCAAGGAAAGCCTAGCACCAGAGGATGTGTTGGGGTCTCAAGGAGATAAAACCAGATGTCTTCCTTATGGGTGGCGCCTATCTGCAGGCTTATAATTTCCGTTTGCCACCTAATAAGTCCTGGAGATACGGGGGAGCCATCAATAGACTGAACACGAAGAGGGGTAGTCACCAGGGTCAAGGGTAGTTTCCAAGCTCGAGCGATGGAGGCGTCTATAAAGTTTCCTGCCGCCCCTGAGTCTATAAAAGCAAGAAGAGGTCTCCTTTCATTACCCCAGAATAGTGTAGAACGAATAAAAAATCCTGAGGAAAGGTGAGGGAATTGAGTATTTTCACTCACCTTAGGATTCTGAGAAGGTGGGCGGCGCCTCAAGGATGAGTATGAAGCAGGGCAGGCCGCTTTAAAGTGTCCAAATTTCCCACAGTACATGCAGCGACCCTCTCGTTGGCGCCTCTCTCGTTCTTCAGGGGTTTATCCGGGTGCGGGCTATTTCCATAGGTTGTTCTGAGGCGACAGATCTGAAAGGTGATAGCCGAGGAGCCTCTAGTATTGGGGACCGAGATCTCTCAGCACTCCTATGACGAATTCTGAGTTCTAATTGCAATACCTGTGAAATAACTTCCTCCAAGGTATTGCCCAATTGCGGCATATTTACCAGATGGGCCTTTATTTCTTCACTGAGTCCTTGACGGAAAAGAAAAATAAGGACCTCATTGTCACAGTGAATCTCTGCTGCTGCTACTCGAAAATCTATAGCATAATCATGTACAGACCGGCGGCCTTGGTGGATGGAGGAGAGGCGGAAGGCAGAGTCTTGGCCAACTACGGGACGACAAAAAAACCCCTTAAATTTTCCTAAAAATAATCCTGAATTTCAGGAGCCCCGCGATCAAGCAGAGCAGTAGCCCATTCCAAAGCGCGGCCGGTTAGCAGTGAAACTATGAAGGCGATCTTGTCCTGAGGAGAAAAAAAGTTTCCGGATGGAGCCTGAAAACCAGCGCACACTGTGCTAAGAAGCCCCGACATTTCGTAGGGTTGCCGTCAAACCTGTCAGGTGGAGTTAGTGGAAGAGGTCGAGGCGCAGGTGTAGGAGCTGGAGGGGGCGGAGCCGAAGCGGCAGCTCCAGCGTTGCTTCCTCGATTGCCGATGGGCGGCATTGCAGACAGGTGCGCAGAGATCTGTTGGACGGAAGCCTGTAGCTGGAGTAAGGCTTGCCCGTGCTGATCCAAAGCCGAGCGAATCTCCTCTTGCTCCGCTGGGTCCATGTTAAGCGGCTCAGTATTCTGCTATGGATTCGGTAAGAGGGACCGAACCAGTGAGTGAACCCACTTGCAGGAGCGAACAAAGCCAAGCCGTAATCCAAAAGCAAGCCGTAATCGTAGGAACGAGCCGAGAGTCCAGGGGAAGCCAGATATCCGAAAGGGAACGAGTACCGAAGCCGAAGCATGATCCGAAGTCGTAGACAGTAGAGCAATCCAATAATCCAGGGGTAGCCAGTGATCCGAAACAGAGCGTAAGTAACCAAGCCAAGCCGAGATCCAAAAAGCCGAAGTCCAAAGGGAAAAACCGAAAACCGAAAGCCAAGACGAACACAGGGTAGAAGTAGGAGTAGCGCTCCGGGAGGCAGGGATCGTAACAAATATAGCCTATTTATCACTTGCAGTATCTCAGTTTTGCTCCCTAATGTACTATTTGCCTTTTTATTCCAGCCAATTCACCTTAAGATGACAAGTTTGATCATTTAGAAATAGTGAATGGGTGGCTTATAATTACAAACATATAATAGCGCTTGTAATTAATCAGTTTAAATGAGCTGACCTTAAGTACTGTTCTTTTTCATATTTGTGGATTGAAGCATTCAGGACACATCCAAGTAGGTAACAAATTGTGGTGAAAGGTATTCTGGGAAATGTTCTGCTTTTGTTCTGAATCTAACTGCAAGAATCTTTTGCACTTCAAAGAAAAGAGCAAATCCTAGGGCTCAAACTACAGACTTAAAGCCTTTCCTTCACACAAGAATATTAATAAGACCTCTAATTAAATATTCAGAGAAAGAGGCATGCTTTTTCGGGACCATTTCCTTTTTGTATGAGAATAAATGTCTTTGTACTGTAACATGCTTTTAATTCTGGTCTAGAGTGCTCTGCATTAGCATTAGGTATTTTGTAAAGACATTATATTAAAACAAAGAAGGACGAGATAATATCAAAACTATCAAAATATCAAGATTATTGATTGCAAAATCCTATAAATGGAATGTATGAGGTGTAAATGTAGTGCAATATTTCCCTTTGCACATGACTGAAAAATACTATTACATAAGGCGTATGAGTATTTACCTCCTTACCTGATTGTTGAGTCAATGCTAGAACCAGCTCAGCAAACCTGCAGCCTACAGTAAGTCCTGCAGCAGACAGAGGTCTGAAAGTTAAGGTGAAAACACGTGAGAAGAAACTGCTGGATCTTACAGGGTTTTCTTTTCTTATAGACATTTCTAAAGAATGCATCAAAGGATTATTTAAAGTGTTCATGATGCAATGTTTAGGAATGGTAAAAGGTGGGAACTTCTTTCCAATTTTATAGAAGTGAATGTGGCAAGTAGGTCACTTCACTCTTTGTGATCTTATTACCAACGTCAATCTCAAATGTTGTAGAAGAGGCTGTGGCTTAGCTCTGTGTGTATGTAAGGTGGAATTGCTTTAGTTCTTCCAGAGCAGAAGCCTGCCTCCTTGGGATTCAGACTCCCTGAGCTGGCAAGCTTGTGTAACTTAATCGTGCTTCTCCTTCAGAGAACGACCCCAGAGTCCTCCCCACCTCCTCCAGCACAGTATCATTCATATTCATACCAAGAGTAACTAGTTATGCATTCAGAGACACACTAGACCAAATGAAGCCTAATGCTATTTTTAATAACTGTGCTTTTAAGTTCAGACCATTTCTCTTTTCACAATGTTAAAAAGTCCATTTAAAGAACAATAGTATTTATTTGGTGCAACAGAAAAACGTTTCTTCAGAAATAAGAGAGCAACCGGTACGTCTAAGACAAACAGGTTAGGTTTTCAAGTCTCTATTGTTCTCTACTGAACCCTTTTGTGTTTAAATACACAACACTGGCAGAAAATACACACATGAGAAAAGCAAACTCCACACACTGGGTTAAAATTCTCACCCTGATGGCTGACATTTATACCCATTCAGATGAACTGTGAGGAAGTGGCCCATTATTTTATGCTGGTGCTAAACTTAATACTGTATACTGGGACTGTCATGCCCTCTGCAGCCAGAGGACGCTCCTACTCTGTCCTGTCCCTAGTTTCCTGCGCTTTGCTGTCCTTCCAGTGTGTCTCTCTCTTTGGGGCTATATATTTCCGGGTCACTGATTCACCTACGCTCAGCATTGACGTTCGGGTGTCCTGAGACCCGCCTAGCATCCAGGTCGCCTGAAGTCCGCTGCCTGAGGGCATTGGTTTCTATACAACTCCTGAACTGCTGAGTCCGGGTTAATCCCCTGTTCCGCCGCTACACATATGGGTCTCTTTCCACTCTCCTGCCTCTCCACGGTTCGCCCCCTCCGACATCCGTGACAGGGACTCAGCTATTTTACACATGAAATGTTCATACAGTATTAAACCAGATCACATGCTGTCATTTCATGCATATTCAAAATAAAAAAAATGAAAACAAACACAACATCCATGCAAATACTTTATTTATGAATAATCTGCATTATTATACAACAGCAGCACAATCATATGCCAATATATTATGTACATGTTTTAAATACAAAGGTATTGATGTGCCTCAAAGAAAAATAAATGAGTTCCCTTTTAATATACTCTGAAAATAGCCTGGTAGCTTGTCAATTTAAATACTTGGCATCATTTTTGTAAATAAAAATATGCTGTATGAAAGATAATGGTTTGCTTTTTGGGTAGACAAAAGTCCCAAATGCAAATTCTGTCATATTTCATCCATGCAAGAAACAACAGTCCCCCTGTATACAAAAAGCACTTCAATTTTGTATGAAAATAGAAAATATTACAACAAGATGTGCAAAATTATCCGTGCTGCGCAGTGGTGGCAATATAAAATATTAATGACACCAAAATACAACAGTCTGCTAGACATGCCAAGGTCAAAAAATAGATTGCTCTAGAAGGTCAAGCACCCTCCTTTCACGATGACTGAACAGGCTGTCCTGTTCACCGAAACCCATGAATAAAAGGTTGAAAGTGTCACCAGTGTCTTCCAGACCTCTGCCTTCCAAGTCACTGATTTCAGGAATTTAACGAGAAGCGAAAATTCAAGATCCCCCTCAACATCCAGCAATGTGAGTAGCCAGACGTGAAGACAACTACAATGTACGACTACTATAAGCATCCTTTCACTTGTTATGCTAGTTAATCAATTCAGTAAAAAGTGTCAAACACTAAATGACGTTTCTTGCCCTGCTCTCTTTTCAACAGATTACACTGACAAGGTTTTCAAAATTCTATGTAAAGGCATAAAGATGGATGTTAGTGGCACTATGTGTACAAAGCATGGACGGATATTCACTATTTACTGTATTACCATTAGTAGTAGCAATAACATTAGTAGCAGTGTTCCCAATGATTTCTGGAACCAGTTACCAGCAATCTGAAAGCATATAGTTCCGCAAGTAATACCATATAAAATATTCCAGTTTATTATTGCAAAGACTTACTATGAATAAAGTACTGCTTCAAGTAATGAGTACAAATAGTGAAAACCCAATAAAAAGCAACTTTAATTGTTTTTAATTATACCATCCTTATTTCTGCATACCATATTAATATCAAAAAAGCCTATACTGGAAAACTATAGAAGTAAGTTACGCATCTAAAACAGAAATCAGAACATCTTTTATTTCTAAGAAATGTTAATTTACAGACATTGTAACCATATTAATACTATTGAAAGAACGAATCTGAATTTAACAAAGGAGTGCTGCTAAAATAAGCCACGCACTACACAACAAATGAAATAACGTGGGCTTGGTGAGCTGCATAATTATAACGCCTTTAATGTGAGTTTTGATCTTTTTTAGATCCACGTATTTCTTTCTGTTTCTGCTAAGAATGAAAAGTAATGAAACTTCTCAGAAACCTATTATTTAAAATCTACTGTCTGCCTCACACTGGACCGTGCTGAAATAAGGACAATGCCAGCATATGAAGTTTAAACATGAAAAATGATTCACAGACTTTTCCCAGTGAAGACCATGCTTAAATTAAACTGTACTATTTCATAAAGAGAGATATCACCATATAAATTCCATGAAGAGAGTGAACTTTTGAAAGCCTCCTATTTCTTGTAATATAGTGAGCAAATGAAATAGCTACTCACAAAGTTATTAGAGAAAAGGTTCAGAAAAAAAAAACTTATTTTAAGAATCAATCATCTTTACATAGAAGACCAGATCACAATTAACAGCACTCATCCGTTCGTATGCGTTATAATTATATAAAAAAAGATATAGTCATATTATATTAATAATCCTAAAACGATATAATCTAGGTATAATATAATTCAAGGCTTAATTGAATCAGGCAAATACAATGGGTTAAATACAAAATTTCTCTTAAAATATTGTTAAAATAGACTTTATTTTGTACATAACGCAGACTGATTAACAATTCGATGAAATAACAGAAAAATAAACATTGGGTGAAAATGCTGAACACGTTGTTTGCTATCCCGAAATGAACACACATACACAAATTCAATTTATTTTTTCCATCAAAAACTTATTGGAGGTCAGTCCTGCTGCTGGCTATTAGTTGCAGAAACAACAAAATTAGCTCTGTACAACAAATATTGCGTTATCTAAGGAGACGATGTAGTGAACCACAGTGTTTTTAAATTGAATCTGTTTGCTATTATACGTACATTCTCCATCTATAAACATGAATTCCCAAAATGCAGGGTTATAATAATAGTGTTTGCTTATGGGGTTTTGATATACTGCACAGTATAACACTTTTAGTCAAGTTGAATGGGTAATAGTATTTACAGTCTTATAAAAATAAACAGTTTTCTAGCCCGTATGTCTGGAGTCCTAATTAATGGACTCTGTTAAGTGGCCAGGCACCTCTTTCTAACAGCATGTACATTGCTGATTGTAACAAAGCAATTCCCATTATCCTCCTCTTCTGTGACCATTTCATTTAGAAAATACAAGTACTTACAATACATTCATATTTGAGCAATTCATACAATTGCATCTACATCTAGAAACAATCACATTTTATAGTGTTTTGCTTTTGTTAGGGAATAGGCTGAAACTGTTATGTTTTCATTACAGCATTGCATAAGTTGGTCCATGAAAAGCAAAGTTTGGAAAATGGGAAAAGGAAACATTTCTCACGGCCGGGAGCCTCCCTGGCCGAGAGAGCTGTTCCCCACTGGCAGTGAAACACCACTTTCATCACAAAACCAGATGAAAGTAACAATTCCTGGGTCGAAGAAGGCAATTTTCATTAGAGGAAGATGAAATGAAGGCATTACAGTGGGCAGCCAGGTCACAGTGCTTGAACAGAATTTCTGATGTAAATGACAGTCAGATGCGCAGTCCTTGTTGTTCTAAACTCTCTCAACTCTGCTGGGATCATAGGAATCTGCAAACAGAAGAAAAAAAGTTGCATTTATCCATCTGTTTATTTTCTAACTGCTTTATTCAATTCAGGATCATGGGGGAGCTGGAGCCTAACCCAGAAAGCATTAGAGGGTAAAAAACAGGATAAACCCTGGACAGGACACCAGTCCATCACAGGGCAGACACACACACTCACACCAGGGCCAGCTTTCCCAGAAGCCAATTTACCTATTTCTATGTCTTTGGACTGTGGAGGACACCAGAGCACACAGAGGAAACCTATATGAACATGAGGAGAACATACAAACTCCACACAGATAGCACCCCAGAAACCCAGCCCAAAGTCTCAGATCTGTGAGGCAGCAATGCTAACCACATGGTGTGGACCATGTTGTATTAATATTTTTTTATAAACACATTGAAATAAGCTTGCAACAAAGTTTGAAGGCAGCCTTTATTAACACTAGACATTAAAGTGTCTTGTGTCTATTCCAGGTTCAGTGAACTGCCTCCACTCTGAACTGGCAGCAAGGGACTGAAGACTGGGTCTCCATGATTCTTATCTCTCAATAAGATTTCTACAACTTTACCACATGCGTCTTGAGTGCTACAAAACAATGAGCTAGAAAATTGCTTGATATTTTCTGTCCCAACAAACACTGTTCTGACTTGGTTTAATTTTTATCATGGTTCATGGGCTTTGTCAGTCCCCCTTTCCTTACAAGCATTTTGACTCCAATATCCCCTAAATCTCTGAACTGAGAAGTGCATATTCTTCCTATTACATTATAGGAGAAGGCCTTAGAATGTGTAGCTTTTGATTAGTAAAGCAAACAAAACATACTTAAGTATCATTATTCAATTTCAGAATTTCCTAGCATCTAAAAACTCATCTACTATGTATTGTTCCACCAAAATTCAAACAGAATAGCCAAGAGCTCCCTCTTGTGGCAAAGACATGTTAATGTTCTAGCTTGGTTCAACCTTTCCTGATTCACCACAGCAGTACTGTTTTGAGGACAATCCACCTCTTCAATTTCTGTTTTTGTAGAACAGGTTCACTTGGAGGCTGTCACATAACTTGTGCAGAAAAGCTAAATCTTTTTTTTCCTCCAGCAATGACATCTCAGTGCCTCTAATACTAGTAACAATATAGGTACTGTACACATAAAACAATGCTATTAACCTTGGTATTATCATTACTTGTTTGCAAAGCTCAGCATACTTTCCCTTTTCATATATGGTTATTTTTCTCTTTACATACTGCACAATTATGCAAAACTTATTTTTTTTAAATAACAACAAAAAACACATCAGCACTTCGAATACTCTCAAGGCTCAGTCCACAATACATATAACAAAACTGACTTGTCTAACAGTTCAAAGCTCTACCGATTTTGCTCTGCCTTTTGTATATTTATGAGGTTATCTTATTCATTTCCCCCTACAATGTCTATGAATCAAGTTTTCTTTTTAGAAAACGTTTTCAAAAGTTAGAAAAAATCTTCAAAAAGATTCATAATTTGCTCCAAAACAGTATGAAGAAAATGCTTAACACCTTAATTTTAATTGTTCAATGATTAAATCTTGTCTTTAACAAAAATGTATTAGTTTGGGAATACTGTCTTATTCACATTTCTGTTTTCTAAGATCTACTAATACTTGTAAATCTATATTGGTGCCTCACTAGAGGGGAAATAGTTCTTGGGTGCATATTCGCTTAGCAAGGAAATAGGCCTACAACTCCCACATTTCAGGGAAGTTTTATTGTATTTTCGTAACAGAGATAAAAGCATGAAGCCTTTACATAAGCATCCTTCCTTATGGGTTCCCATAAGTATCTTTACCAATTTATCAGCCTCTTAATCTAAACAAAATGTTTAAAAACACAGATTAATCCCTCAACTATCACCTTGATTTAGCTAGATTTATTCTTCCAATTAACTGATTCAGTCTTATTGCTGATGTGTAGAATGAGTCCTAAAATGTAATAAATCTAACATTCAAATTTGAAGGGATTTTACTATCTGGCTAGCCTTACTATTGCTCTTGGTATGTGCCTTTGTCATTTGCAAATTATGGGTCAATGCTTTCTCAGTTTTGTCACCAGTTACAATATATTGATTACAATAAATAGTTTGTCTGATTTAACATACAGTATGAGTCCTTTTCATGTTTTGAGGAATAGCATTGCCGATGAACAATTTCCTAAAGATCTAATGAAAAAGTGCACTCAAGAATAAGTTGGAATTAGTTTTATAATAATGTTCACTTACAGTACAGATGCGGTCAAATAATAAACAAATATAGGAGCACAGAATGATGAGGAAAATCACAGAGCAATAGCACAGTCATCAGAATAGGCCTATATCGTATTACATCATTCTACCCAAAACATTCCATTCTCCTAAAACTCTCTTTTCTTTGGATCCCCACACATTACACAGTCTTGCACTCTTACACATCTACCAAAGGTGCTAAAACCCCTCTATCTGAAAAATCTTATTTGATCTGTCTGTAATTGGTCTGGGTGTTGAAGACTTCACCGACCGGTTCACTCTAGTTCACTCTAATAAGACAGGTAATCCGATTATAAAATGGTACAAAATCAGTCTTCGGATCACGAATATTTAATGTTATAGTTGGTTTGCTGTATAATACACCTTTGATCAAAACATATCAACAATTTAGTCTCTTAATAGTTTTCTGGCATTTAAAACGAGTTGTTTTGTAATAATTGCAACCCCTTGCTCTTAACTGAATTATTTATTGTAATTGGAAAAACAAACATGACCAACTCCCTTTTGCAGCTGTAGGATAGGCTGTAATGGGTCTGCGAACAAGGACAAGTTATCAGCGATTTGAAAATGATCTCTGGTTTAATTTTTGGCAGCACTCAGAGAGGCCTGAGCATATGTTTGGCAGACGAAACACTCAACTCAAACTGCCTGGCTTATTGATTTTTTTGGCCCTGTCTGGACACTGATCCTTTCATGTAGGTTATCTCCATTATCCTCCTGGTCAAGGCGCAAGTCACTGCCTTGTGTACTGCATTTTTTTATTACTTTTTCTCTTTTGTCTTGGCTTTTCTGCTATCTGTGGACACTGATAAGATTGCACTGTAAAAAGCTGCTTGTTTTTAAAATGTTTTTATTCATTTAAATGGTTAATGGAAGGATTTAGGGCAGGTAAGACCAGAGACTGTTCTTGCGATGTGATTTAATCTGCCAAGGTCTTCCTGTGACTCTTAATTGTATGACTGTTTAAAACCAAAAATCAGAAGAGACACTGGAAAGTAGAGATAACTCTGAAACATATTAACAAGTTTTACTTGATTTCAATTTCTCTTCTATTTTATATCAACACAATTTGAAATGCAAAGTCGTCAATCAATATGGACTTTTGTACTATACATGCGTGGAATCCCTTCCAACAAGCGCCATGCTTGCTCGTTACAAGTTCCACAGCGCCACACAGCTGTGTCAGTACTACTGCTGCGAAGATGCACGTCTCCCACAGACATCACTGTAAGCTCACAGGCATTCGTCCAACCGCCAGGGGGCGCTGTTGTCGTGGACCATTGAGGAAACTGGCTGCCTCAAGCCTAACACTCACCTGCGAGATTTCTTGCCTGAGGAATCATGGTCATGACCCAGGCTTACATCAGCAACACCTGGACCACAGAGCCCAGCCTGCACTCTGAACAAGCCACATTATAGTCTAAGCCAGTTGGAAGGTTTCAAACAGCACACTCACACCATACTTCATACATAGGTTTTCATTCACCAGCAAAACTAGATATAGACATTTACCTACTGTATGTTATATTAGATATCATAAAATTATATAATATATCAGAAGATATACATGCAATGGATAATTAATGAAGATAAAACAGAAAGCTATTGATCTTAGTTACATTTATCACCATTAATAGAGAGAATGGTGACAGTAAAAAGGGCATCTGATTACAGCAGTATTGAATGAAGTAACTACTGACTAGCTTTCACTGTATCCTTAAACTCTGAATGTGTATTAATTGTTTTTTTTTTGGTTTAACACACTGAATGTTTTGAACATATGTATGTTTTGGAGTTCATTGTAAACCAAGAAAAAACCACATCCTGTTCAAACAACATGAATTAGCAGCAATTACAAGCATTGTCTCTGAAGCTGCCAAGACCTCCTTCTACTTTTTTTAGTACTGTAATAGTCACCATTAACTAGTCAAAGACTTATAGTCAAAGACTAAGCAGTGATTAATTACAGCTTTAAAAGCAGGCAAACTGGCAAGAAATAACCAGGAAAAAGAATAGCCCTAAGTTGTTTTTCAACAGATAAAATGCACATTCAGTAACAAATTCGGCTTGAGTCAGAAGGTCAACACTTCTGCTTTATAGTTCTTCCAGCGAAAGTCTTAACACAATTTAATTTACTTTAACTGTGACTTTGGATCAGCTCTCAGGGAACCTCTAAGGCTTTTTGGTCCTGTGCAACGTTTGCTTCATGTTTTATCTCCCAATAAATCCAGCACAATGTATATTAGTGACAAAATGTTTGTATTCCTGTTTTCCACACCTATTGACTCTTGTTACATTTGCCCCTTTAATTTGTGCACAGTTTGCCAAAATGGAAGCAAAATGTCACAATTTGGGGGATTTGTCGCACTTAAGAGCATGTCAAAGATGTCCCAGCTGGGCACCCACATGTTCACCTGCTTGCCTAAGCGATTACCTGAAGGGGGAGAGACCTCATCGTCCTGCGGTTCGCTGCCCTTCAAAGAAACATGGCGTTCTTGGGACAGAGTTATCTCTCTCTTGGCGACAGCGCCATTCCGTGCTTCCTGCCGAGTGGTAAAGGTGAAGAGCTCCTCCACCTCCTCTGGTTGCTTGGCCGACTTTTCGCTCTCGGCTTCGTCCCCCGAGTCCGAGCTCTTGATGCTGAGGCGCCTCATGCGGGAGACCGAATCCACCTCTTTCATGCGGATGATACGCTCCATGACTGTGCGGCTGGGGGAGGAAGCTAGCTTGTCCTGCAGGGCTTCGATCATTCTTGAGGCAACTCTGCCTTTCTTATCACAACTGGAGGCTTGGACCATATTTTCCTCGGCGTTAGTGACCAGTGGCTTTTCCGATGACATGTCATGGCTCCTGAGAAAAATCTTTAGGTTGTTTTCTACACTGTTTTTTTCCAGCGTACAACAGGAGCTATTTTCTCTTCTTGAGTTTGCTAAACCGTTTTCTTGCTGTTGCCGCTTCAGCACCCTGGAATGTGGGCTCAGTTCCTCGTGCTTTCCTTTCAGGCACAATATTTTTCCACCTGCACTACGCTCCAGTCCTTCTTCGGAAAACATGGCCTTCATCAAAGACCTGTTTCCTGTAGTAACCTGATCTTCTGTTCCCTGTTTGGCTCCTTTCTGTTCTGCCACACAAAGACACTCAGTTGGTACATCTATTCCTAAGATCCTAGCTGCTCTTTGCTCTATGGATTCGTTCTCAGGAATCCCCTCAGCCTTTTTGACTTCAAAGAGATTGCTCAGGTCCTCACTCTGCTCGCTCTCTGCTTTCTTGTTGGTTGGAAGCTGCGTTTCGGCTAATGAAAACTGCTTCATCCAGCCGGCGCTTTCCGCATCATCATCAATAACAAATGATCCTCCATTCATATCTCTGCCCTCCCATGACTTACGGGTGACTTTACAATGTAGGCCCTCATCACCTTGAAACCTATCACTCTGACTGCTGATGCTGGAACTTTTGTCCTCGCTGCGTTTGGGAACCAGGTGTTCTTTTTTTATCCTTCTGTCAGGCTCCGTTTTGAGAGGAACACCCTCCTGTTTTTTGAGGCCAGTGATTTTAACTGAGGTCTGAGAAACGGCATTAAAGCTCGCAAACTTAGATTCCACCGGTTTAAAGTCATCTTGTTTAGGTGCTCTGTTTGTCCCCATGGCTTCCCGTGATAGCTGTAGAGAGTAACATATGTCTTCATAGCTGGGGGGGTTTGTGTGAGTTGACGCATCTTGCTTCATTTGTCTGGCGAAACGCGGTGCTTCAGCTGAGGAGATACACGAAGGAATACTGACATCTCTGTGCAAGAACTCTTTTGAAAGCAGGTTACCCTGGTTAACTACTCTGCAGTCACTCGGGGAGTTTTGGGGCAGCATAGACACCTCTTCTTTTGATGGCTTGCTAAAACTTACTGTCTTTTTTGAAAGGCGTGAAAAAGCACTAACATCTCCGAAGTCAGTTTCTGTTGCTGCACTCCTGCTTTCTAACATGTTTTTCCAGCTGCTTGGTTTGCAGCGTGGTGCTTCCAAAATACTTGTACCATTTTTATGGTCACAAACTTGTGATTTAGTATGTTCAGTGTTAGCGCTAGCAGTGTTTAAATCCAGAATATCTCTGTAAGCCACGTCAAGTTCATCGATGGACTTATCCACGCTGGCTCGTTTCCCAATCTGTTCCTGAAGCTCCTTGTTGAAAGTTTCCAGTTCTTCAATTGCATCCCATGGGCGACGGCTAACAGGCTTCAAGAGAAACTGCCCAAAAGCTTCTTTACCATTGCTGGCCACAGGTTTACTTTCACTCTTCTTTGCTGCAATGTAGGTTTTCTCGTCTAGATTTCCTGAGGGTGGAACTTGAAGAGCTGTGCTCTTTACCTGGTTGGAAAAAGACGTTGTCCTTGAAAAAGCACTGTTGCTGGAGGGGTTCAAGTGCATCTGCCCTTTCATAGGATACCCATATCCGTGACTTAAATTCACTTCTATTGTGGATTCAGAGGCAGGAGAGCTATGGATTTGTGCTTGGTTATTTGGAGAACCCTGAGGGGCACCTTTGGAAGCCTCAGGGAAGCTAGTTTGTGTCTCCTGATCTCGGTACTGATCTCCAGGCCAAGACCCAGAATATTTAAGTTCTTTGTGTCTATTTGGTTGTTGGGACTTCGTGTCATCTGTGTCTTTCCTTTGCTGTGGTTTTTTGAGGCTTTTGTCATTCATCATGCCACCAGTAAGTGCTTGTAACTCTAAATCAGTAGACGATGTGCTTAGGAGACTTTGGTTTTGCAGATTTCCAATACTTTTATCAATGGAACTTTCTACGTGGCTCAGATCTTTCTCATTATTATTCTGATCTGACCTGTCACCATTCGGCTGCAAGTGAACTGGAACAGAGACTAAGCAGAATATGGTCTCATTGAGTCTTTTCTTTGTATTTCTTTTGTTGTCTGCTTCAGAACCAGGTTCAAACTTTTTTACCTTGGTAACACTTTCAGAGAAACCTTGGTCCATGTTTGGCATCTGCCTGGCTGTTCTGTTCTGATAAATTGCATTGGATCGCTCTTGTTCATACTTAACACAGCTTTGGTCCATTGAATTGCCACTCTCTTTGTGTAAACCACTATTACTGCCACTGTCATGTTCATGAAATGATCGTTTGCTTGTGTCCATATCAAAAAATAGTCCCTCAGGGGGGGAAAAGGCACTATCATGGGAAGATTGTTCTAACACTTTAGGAATCCGTTTGCTGATATTTTTGATTTTGTCTGAGTCAGTTAGAGAGTTTCCACATAGATCTCCTTGAATGTGTTTCACACGCGGATCATCAAAGGGTATGTACTGAATACATCCCAGATGGTCATCTATGTATCCAGGATACATCTGTTTCCTGCCAGGTACATTTCTGTCCTTCTGGTATTCAATCCAAGAGTTTCCTGTCTGTCTGGAAAAGCACTTCCCTGCATCCTTTCTTTCTGGCACCTGCTGCACTTCTCTCTTGAACTTGTAATCAGACACTTCGTTGATATTCTTTTGGCTTCCTTTCTGTTGCTGGGGCTTTTTGTAAGACGGAGGAGGTATATAAACTGGAGGCTCCGTGTTCGACCCTGGAGGTTCATATGGAAGAAAGTCCTGCCTTGATTCGGCACTCTTGCAGAAATACGAAACCTTGTCTTTTGATCTGGATTCCTGATCTCCAGCTATCATTTCAGAACTCCCCCTTGTTTGCTGGTGAGCCTCATACGATGGAGGCTTGAGTGGCCTGCTAAACCTGGGCTTTGGTAAAAGGGCAGGGTGACCACCTGCCCGACACTTTTCAGTCCACGGTTCTCTGCCAGCCACTTCTTCGTGATACTTACTGTAAGGTCCATCTGAACATTTTCCATTCATCCTTTGGCTACTAAACACGTCCTGACTGGATAAAGGCATGTCAACATACTGCAGACTCTCTGGTGACAGCACTCTTGGAAGAGACTGTGACTTTCCCTTGGCTTTCGGGTGACCGGCACCTAGTTCCGCCTTCATGCCACGCTGATCTTGTGCCCACTTGTCATTATCGCCATCTGACAGCTGCCGTCCTATGCCCACAGCGGGCCTCCACTCCTCTGTGCCCAGACTTTGCCATTTCCTATCGCCTGCCATCCTCCATTTCTCCTGCACTTTGCTCCTCTCTTTCAAAACTGCACTCTCTTCCCACCACTCCCTGTCGTTTCTTCCTTCTTTTGCAGGCAGCTCGTGTGCCCTTCTCGTCCCTTCTGGTTTTGCGAAGCTACTTCCTCTCTTCTCTCCCCTGTCAGTGTAATCCAGTAGGACGCTGAAGTCCTGCCCCCGTCTCCTCCAGTAGGCCACATCTCTCTGTGTCCTCGGCTGAGCAGAATACATTCCCCTCGGTCCATCACAGGGCCTTTAAAGAAAGCAAATGACCACATCAGAGCAGTGGCAGAACAAATCATGGAACAAATATTAAACAGATCTAAGGAATCAGCAGTTATGGCTGGAGAAGGGGATGGACTAATTCAAGGTCAGCACTCTGTAGGTATTAAAGATTCACTATATCACATATGTAATAACATTGTTATTGTGTTGTATGCAATAACAAAGAAAGATTTAAAAATGCTGATTATATCACTCTCTCCACAGGTAGGGTTAAAATTAGTTAGACGGAGCTCTTGGGGCTCCTATCTACTCTTCTCAAACACCTTCCTCTACACTAGCAGGTTTATGGTGACATTAGTGAGGGATGTGACACTCCTCCAATAGGTGCTGAACCCCTATGAGTGAAGCCTGTAGTACTGTATACCAGCTGATAAATGGCTCAGTGGATAGCCAAGATGGGGGAGCTGTCTATTCTTACTCAAGTTCTCAATGTGGGTACTGGGATTTGTAAAGTCAACTAAGACATAATGAGACAATTAACAATTCTAATTTGGGCGGGCATAAAGTAAAAAAAACATCCATATTTATTTTTAAAAACAAATTCATATGATAATCATTTTTTCCTTACAAAAATAGTATTCTTTATGCAGTTATTTCAACATGAAAACAGACCTACAGTATGCAGGTATGAAAGAGCTTCAAAGAGTATTTTACAGTTAAATTTTTCTTTGATTTCTCAAAAGTGTGATCTATAAATTCTGTCTAGGAAAGCATCAGACAGATTTACATCAGAAGCTTAAAGAAGCAAACCAGCAATGCACTACAAACAGCACTAACTGTCCTGACATGACCTGGAACTCCTATCACAGCAGAAGAGTCATTCATTATTTTGAGAATATATTTCTGTTCTTTTTATACACCAGAATCAAATTCACAACAGAGTTACTGGGAGATAAACTTGCTTTTATGTGACGAAAAAGTCATGGTAGTCCACTATTATATCTCACATCTGAAAAAACACTGAGGAAAATATTCTGTGAAGCAATATCCTGTTTACAGTTTACATGAATGGCACTTGAGTGCTGAAAAAACACAGATTAAATCATATGGTAAACAATGTACAAAATACACATTCCAGTTTTCAGTTTCTATTTTCTTGCACTGCATAAGATGGAATTAAAAAAAACAAACATTAAACATTCAAAAAACGAACGCATTCTTGCCGGAGTTGCTCGCTATACACAGTTGTCTCTATTCCTACAATATGTAATCCTTTCCAAAGACAAGCCAAAGTATGAGCTGGTGTTTAGGTAACTGCAACTATTAACAAACACACAAAATATCTATTTACAAAGAGATTAACACAACCTGTCACCTTGCTGTACAAATTAATAGAATATCAGGAAGCCCTGAGCCTAAACATTGCTCATACCTATGTGAAAAACCTGAGGAAAAAAGATACACATTGGTTATGCTTATAGAGTAATGTAAGTTTGCAAATGTTACATAACACACCTTTCAGTTTGTACACACACAATGAAGGATACAATTCCAAACCCTTTTTGCAATTCACATTCAATACAGTTTCCATGAGAGTTTACAGAGTCTGCTCCCTGAGTCCCTGAGGGGGAACAAGCAGAAGTCTGATGGAATTGCTTGAGTCAGCTCTCTGACTGCCTTGAAGATGTGATACTGGAAGTCTGCTGCAGTACAATCTGCATATAAAACAACCCTGACCTTAATTCACAGGAAGCATGTGTAATGCACTGAAGTGTCAACTCTTAATTCCCAGTTACTAAACTCATTTCGCCTTAAATGAACTAGATTGCCGTGCAGGTTTGGTTTGGTTTTGAATTGCTCTTCATTTCAGTGGGTCCTGGTGCAGTAGCTGCCCTGCCTGCATGTTTAAGTGAAGCTCTATGACATGAGAGAGAGAGACAGCCCAGCTGAAGACCCTTGAACACAGGGCAGACCTGCCTTAGCCTTGCTGCATACCATTAAACCTGTCAGAAACTTAAGGTTGGCCTGCTAGGAAATGTGTCAGCATTTAGTGAAGAAGGCAAATGTCAAACTGGTTATATTGAGGCCTTTGAACATGAAACACTATAGAAAGGTACAGACTCCCAGTGTCATAACCTCCTTCCCCTGCACTGATTATACTGTATATATACAGTACTGAGTAACTTACTGTATCACTTATCACTATAGGTGTACATACTGTACATAGATTTTAGATATTGAGGAAATGTGCTTGGTATCATTTTGATTAATTGATCATTCATGGCCGACTGATATCCGTGAGTGACTATGTTGATTAAGCACTAAATTTCCTCACTAGTGAGCGAGTTGATTGGGCACAAGTAATGAGGCGATTTAACATCAACATTTATCAATTTGTTGCAGGGGTAAGGGATGTTTCTTTTGATGCTCAGCATTCATAATCAAGACAAAAATATAGCAAAAATGAGACTTGTTCGACGAATCTCAAGTCAGCTGTCATCCTGGGCTGATTCGCAAAGAAAAAATCAGATGTTTAAACAAGGGCAAAACAATAGTGCTGATCTAATACTCTGTTTCCCCGTTACTAAGACTGTATTATTATAGAACTTTCTAATATACTTCATGCACAGCTTTATTAAAAGCACTGTAACGAAAAGAAAATGAAAAGAGGCATAAATATTAAGCACCACAGCATAATTACATTGCAAGAATTCTGTACATTTTTTTTATTCCAGCTCCAGCCTGGACCAAAGGTGATGATTGAAGTCACCCTCAAATGAGGACAACAACATTCCATAACTGATATAGCTAAACAACTCAAGTAGGGAGGTGTGTCAGCATGCGTAGGCTGCAAAGGAACAGGTAAAGGTTTATTCCAGGCTGAAGAGAGAAGAAAATAAACACACCAGATACACAAGCACACAGAAACATCAGGACAGAGTGGAGAGTCAGCCATTTATACAGCACCCCTGAAGCAGCTGGGGTTAAGGTCCTTGCTCATGGGGACAATGGAGTAGGAGTCCTCTGCCAGCTGTGGGATTTGAACCAGCAACCTCCCGGCCACAAGCACAGATCCTTAGCCACAGAACCACCACTCCTCCCCCAGATTTGCTGTCTAAACAATTTAAATTGCTGTCTAAGGCAATTAAAGAACGTCAATAGTCTTGCTTATTTTTGCCACCATATCTAATACTGTAACTTGAATAGCATGGAAGCATATTTTATTGTAACTTGAGTGCAAAGGAAGGAGTAGGAAATTATTAATTTTCTAACCACTTCATCCAGTACAGGTTCATGGGGGACATACCCTGGAAGGCATTCCAGTCCGCAGGAAAGTTAAAGTAACATCATTTTGAAAGAAAGTACTTTGACATAGTACTAATCATTATACCTTCAGTTGTTCAGTTTTCTGAGTGTGCTTTACCTGGTGTCTGGTTGTTGCAAGACATGAAATGTTACAAGTTTATAGTGAAGTAAGCATTTTAACTGGGAAGATATAATGTTAGGACCTGGTTGAGCACTTCAGTCCAGGTAAACTCAGGATATACAGATCCAGCCACTCAGAAAGTGAGACGAATAATGCATTATAATGCATCAAAATGCCCAGACGATCTTGTACGATACAGCGCACTGAAATCCACCGCAAAGCGAACCGTGGCGACTGCAAAGGCGGCGGCGCACTACCAGGACCTCTATGACCAACTGGACATGCCTGGTGGGGCAAACAAGATCTACGAACTCGCCCGCGCACGCGACCGCGCCACACAAGACCTAGGACACGTTATCACCATCAAAGATGAAAATGGGCAGACGGTGCAGAAGCCAAAAGACATCCTCCGGCGCTGGAAGGACTACTTCGAGAAAATATGCAACGAGGAATTTCCGCATCCTCCACTACCAGCAGCCGATACCATCTCCGGCCCAGTACCCACCATCACAATCGCAGAAGTAACCACCGCCATCAACAAGATGAAAAGTGGCAAAGCAACTGGTCCGGACGACATCCCAGCCGAAGTATGGAAGCTCCTTGGAACACAAGGAGCAGCATGGCTTCAATAAGATCATTGAGGAAAAGGCACTCCCGGAAACATGGCAAACCAGCATCACAGTGCCAATTTGGAAAGACAAAGGCGATGTTAACGACTGCTCCAATTTACAGGCCTATCCGGCTGCTGTGCCATACAATGAAGATTTTCGAGCATGTGCTGAACGCACGACTAAGAACCAATCGTTGATATCTTGCCAAACCAATGCGGCTTTGTGAAAAACTGCGGAACAACAGACGCCATACACGCAGCCCGCCTACTGATGGAAAGGCACCACGAGAAGAGGAAAACGATCCACGTGGCATTTCTCGACCTGGAAAAGGCATTCGAGAGGGTACCACACGATCTCATCTGGCTGGCGCTGCGACAGCACCACGTCCCCGAAGCCTATGTCAGCTGGACAAAGCTCCTGTACCAAAAGGCCACTAGCTCAGTACGTTGCGCAGCTGGAACCCCAGACACCTTCCCGATCAATGTTGGCGTCAACCAAACCTCAGCCTTGTCTCCTCTGCTATTCATACTTTGCATGGATACAGTAACCAAGGATATCCAAACGAGACATCCATGGACGCTATTGTATGCTGATGATGTTATGATAGCAAGTGAAACACGACACGGCCTCGAACAGCAAGTACAGGAGTGGAAGATGCACCTTGAACGATTCGGGATGAAATTGAACATCAAGAAGATGGAGTTCCTGGAATGCGGTGATCAAACCGATGGCACAATCGCAGCTGGTGGGGTCCAACTGAACAAAGTGACCCAGTCCAAGTACCTAGGCTCATGTGTCAACTCCGACTGCACTACCCTTCAAGACACCAAGACGTGAGTCAGAGCCGCTTGGATGAAATGGCGGCAGGTCACTGGAGTACTGTGAGACAAGAAGATCCCTTTGCGCCTAAAATCCAAAGTCTACCACTCAGTGGTCAGACCAGTGGACCTATACGGAACTGAATGCTGGCCAACGACAAAAAAACATGAACAGGCACTCCATACGATGGAAATGAAGATGCCGCGACAGACCCTCGGCTTGACAAGGCTAGACCATGTCATGAATGAAGAGGTGCGAAAAACACTCAAAGTCGCCCCAATCACTGAGAAAATGAGGGAATCGCGCCTGCGATAGTATGGACGCGTGCTCCGCAGCAATGACACATCAATGGCAAAGACCACCCTCGAATTGAATGTGGAAGGCCGCCAGCCCCATGGGCGACCATTTACGCGCTGGCTGGATCGGCTGAAAGACGACATGCGCCTCGCAAAAGTCACCTGCCGAGACGCCGCAGACCATACGAAGTGGAAAAATCGGTGCAAACAAGCAGACCCCACATAAGTGGGAAAAATGCGAAGAAGAAGAATGCGTTAACTGTCCAGTTATTTCAAAGGGGGCAGGGCCGCAGAGTGTTGCAGACATTTGCAAGATAATGCAAGAGAATGAATTATGTAGGGGCTTTAGGTTGCAAAGTTACGAGTTCTGATGCAACAAGGAAAAAATAAAACAAATCACCCCCCCCACATAACATCCCTAAAAACATTTAAAACACATACCAGTGCCAGACAACTAACAAGATCCTAAAATTCTCATCAGACATGATCCAACAGCTGACTTCCAATAAGGCAAAAAATAAGGAGCTGTGGCTCGGGAACAAAATACTACTTTAATGGCACTAACCGGCACAAATGGAACATGAATGAATGTAGTGGGGTTCATTGTTTCAACTTGGGGTCAACTTCAGCTAATTCCCAACTGGATACAATTTGAACTTGCCTTGTGAAACTGAAAATCCAGACTTTTGTGAACATATTTACTAAAATTTTCAGGCTGAGCAATCTTACTTACTTCGTGAAATAGTGCCCTGGTGCATTGCATCTTTATAACCTCAGCATAATCAAAACAAAACAACCGCTGGGTGCACCGTGATCTCTCATGCAGGTGTGAAATACAGGAGTGTTAATACATTTCTTTTAAAATTTTTATCTGTTGTAACTCTTTCTACAAAAATATGCACGTGCTGTGTTATAATAAATCAGTCTGCTTTATTACTTCATCATCTTTTAACGGCATTCCCCAGGGAGACTCCTCTTGCCTTCTGCCCTAAAACCTCAGGGCTGCGACGGAACAGTTCCAGTACATCGTGAGCTAAAAGCAGCACATTGTGCGATTAAAGGCGGTCAAACTCCATTGTTATTATGAGATGGTATGGTCTCTTTGAAACAGAACATATTTCAATCACAGCATGTACTGTAGTTTTAAAACACTGGCCACATGAATCACATACGTAAACAAAGACTACAACTCCCGACGTGCCACACAAGCGAATCACATGAAGTCATATCTACAGATATGCCAAAACACTTAGCGTATACTGTATATATGGTAAAAGCAGTATGATACCATATTGTTTTAAAGCCACTACAGTACAGCATGTGTGAAATATATTTTTCATAATCAAAATCTAAAGTAAAATTGCTTCCAAATTACTTGTTGCTGAAATTAGTATTAAAATATAGATTATTATACAGATTTAAACCAGAAAAATGCACATCATGGCATGACAACAAGGCATAATAATAAACTATTTTTATATCCAGCTGACTAATTCTGCTTTGTACAAATTTTCAATAATCAAACCACTCAAGTAGCAGGTAAGCACTTAAGCACCAACAATATGTAGGATCTATTTATATTCATAAATTAATATCAATGATGACATTCAAAGATGTTACAGTCCTGCTATTTTCAATGTCAACTACCAAAATCTACCTTCAGTTACAAAATTCCATATTAAGTGGATTTAAAGGTGCAGGGTATGGAAACAGATTAAATTAAGCGATTGTTTCACTAAAATCTAATGCACCACAAGTGCCACCTACAGTATCGATCGTCTTTGGCCAGTGAACCACACACCATGCCACACTGTGGTACCGCTAACACAGTCATGAGGATTAACTCGCATTCTCAGTGGCTGCATCTGCACTAGCCATAGAAGGCCCACTCAGGGCCAAGACAAAGCTAAGTCAACAGCACACCAGCAGCTGGGGAATCCTGGTCACATTCAGCTCATAACACAGGGACATTTAGGCTATTCTTGAAGCGTGACACTTTAATAAATTGAGCCACAGTTTTTAAAGAAAGCCCCCAGTTTTCACATCCTTTTTAAAAACCAAAACCTGCATGGCCACACTGAAAAAGTATCATTAGTGAAGAAGTACCATCATTCTTTAAATGCAATAAAATATGTCTGCTTCTGTATGTCTTTGCGAATGTTCATTATGTTTGCTGTCCTCTCGCGTTACTGCATAATTTGAGATACAAATAAAAAGTGCTCCATATTTTCAGTGTTTTCCAACTGGACACCTCTCTTCAAATGATAACAGGCTGTCACCGAGTTAACTGGTTTCTGAATTCGAGAACGGCTACTTCTAACATCAGCAAGGATTGTGCCATCTTTTCTTACTGTGCATCTAAATCCGTTCTAAATCTTAATCTCCCATTTCTATAGCCATAACTTGATTCCTTTTGTGACCTTCTGCCAACCGATGCTCTTCCGCTCCTGTTTGATCTGTCCCTGTACGCTCAGGACACACCCGAGAAACTGTCTCAGGGCCCTGGGAACCAGCCTGTGCACCTCGTGCTCCTGGGTGTTGGCGCCAGAACTATTCCTGTATTTCCTCATGCCCAGCGCCTTCTCCGTCACTTCAGGGAATTCCTATTACTGAGAAAACTACCTGCTTCACTTTGAGTTTCAAGCATAGAAAATTGCTCTGTCACACTCCCATACAGAGGATATGTTTGTATTATTCCTAAAAACAACTTGTAGTTAATAATTAACTATAGTTGTGATTATTGTACACAACAAACATCTCCATTCTATCAAACAGAATATTTGTCAGGGAGTCTCATTCAGCTTCTGACCAACAAATACACACAATCATATGTACTGTACATACAGTTTATCAACTGTGAAACTGCGGGACTGAGAGGCAGGTTACCGTAAATAGGCCCTGAAATAAGTGATCCTTTAGCATCATATGTTAACTCTTTCTGTCTGGTTTAAGGACTGATGTGACAGAACGGTTGCCGAATTGTGAAGTAAAAAGTAGGTCACTGTGGCTCAATGAGATGATCCTCAACTACAATTGAGAAGATTCGTTTCAGGATCTCTGGTGCGTTTCCATGGGATCCTGTTGTCCCTTTCTTGAATGTTTTGAAAAAGACTGAGCTTTGTATGTACTCCTGATTGTTATACATAGTCAGTCCATGATTTTATTCTTATCTTAACAAGAAAAGTGTAAAAAGGTTCAAAAAGATCAACCTTTTTGGCCATTGTCTCACTGTTGGGTTTTTAGTCTTTTATGTTTTTTGTGTTGCTTTCATGCGTCTTAGTTTTTCTTAATCTTGTTAAAATTTTCAACATTTCTTAAATAAAATACTTTACAAAGTACTAGTCAGAGTATGCATTTAGAGTGGACAAAGACGTGATCAACTTCAAACCCAAACTGTATGACAACAGACGTGGAACACCACATAACTGTAAACAAACATTGCTTTAAACAATGGTTACCATTGTCAAAGGTCCCTTACTCCTAAGACTGGGTGTGTTTTTTCAGAGATAATTGTTTAGTCTGGTTTCCTTTTTGTAACTTTTTCTCCTGTGACATTTCCTTCTCGCTAACCTTTTCGAACAAGCTGTTCTCCAGATTCAGTTTTTTTGTTTCGCTTGTGTTTTTCTTCATTCTGTATGCCAATAAAACAGAGTGCTTCTTTGGAATTTACCACTACTTTAGTGTGGAAGGATCTGAAACTTGTCTTAAAAGTGTCTTTCAGGTACTGTAAGAGAATTTATAATTATAGTAGAAACTCATTTCCTGATAACAGACATCTACAGTAAGTGATATAAAAAAGTATCTCTGCGAATCTTAACCTGGTATCACATATGAACTTTGGTACTTCCCAGCACCAAAGCAAAAACCAAACTTTTTTCAAACAATATTATTTGTGTGTAAAAACGTTTTCTCCAAGAACTGCCTAAAACAATTTGTTTACCATATACAGTATGAAATATATGCAAGTATCCTAAGTTTTATATTATTTAGCATCAAACGAGACTCATCACTTCAGTTCACAAAGTTATTATCAAGAAAATTACAGAATCTGTTTTGTAGCAGGCGCTCTGACATTTTATCGAAGACAAGACAACGCAGGTAAGTTCCTTATATTGATTCCTGTTTTATCATCAGCTGTGGTGATCAACAGAGGGGCTCCTGTGATATGAAAGTCACAGGGTCACAGTCTAAGGATGACCCACAGCACTGACATCAAGTGAGGTCCCAGGACTTCATCAGCGTAGGGCTGTGCAGTCAGGTTGCTAAACATACTGAAACACACAAAGGCATCGTTCTCTTGATCAGATGGCTGGTCTGATTCCTTTCTGTGTTTGTTTCTTAATTTTCAGCAGATTAATTTAACTCATCTCCAGTGCCCTTTGGGCTCTCAGTCAATGATCAATTATTGAAAATGACTCCAAAATCCCAGATTTGATAAGCAAAACACTGATTGTTTTTTCTCTAAACAAACGTGCATAAACTGAGAGCTAAAGCTTATTTTATTTCTCATTATACTAGAAAATACCCAGTCAGTGCATGTCAAACACACATCACAACTGCAGATGTGAAATGCAGGTGTAATTGTCAGGATAGGGTATGTGATTTCCAAATCTGCAAATTATACATCCCTTTCTACTGCATGTTTTCTCATGCTAATCGCCAGAATGCTTACGTTGTCCCTATCCTGACAGTTCACACAAACAATTCCATCTGTTTTCAGAATTGTCTACTACATCTCTCCAGTTTGTCCCTATTTAAACCTTTGCAAGGACAGATTTTGCATTTTGATCTATTTCTATTAGGATAGATTTTCTATGTTGAACAAATCCAAATGTTTCTGACTTTTCACAGGTTTCTTGACCTCTTTTATGAGGTAATAAATCACTGCTGCATAGCTCAAACATGCTATTCATGCATACAAATATTTTAGATAGACTGTCATGAAATGGGTAAGACATTATATCATCTGAATTTTCTCTTCCACTGATGATAACATACACTGTATTTAAATGTGTTGACTGCATGCTTCCTTCTACATTCCTAAATGTAAAATATACTGTCGTTAAGGCTTCTGAAGCTGATTTACTGTACATATTTTTTGCTGAAATATTTAGTATGGAATACAATAATATAAACAGAAATTACAAAGGCAAAATACACAGAAGGCTGTAAAACAAATCAAGAAACCTCGGAAAAAGAAAACAAGACTTAAAAAAGGAAATTATAATGGAATAATAGAGCAGCTTCCTCTTCAGTCTTCAGAAGTTAGATTTATACTCTCAAGCCCATAGCTCTCAAAGGATCTGGCCCGGTGATGATCTGTGTTGCAGAATAAGTCTTACATTCAAATACAGTCCAAAGATTGTCCACAACCTACTGCTGCAAGGAGCATTTTATGGTTTGAAGCAGCTGAACTGATCTGTTGATCCTGGAATCGGTAATGTCTGGTGTATTCCGTGGTCTATTAGAATCTGTATCAGCGTTGGTAAATTCAGTGTTTGAGAATTCCATGTGAATTCTCAGATATTTAAACTTACTGATTATCCCCTTGATCTTGAAAATATAGTGCTGATTAGGTGAACTGGAAAACCCAACACTAATATATGTTGGAGTTCAAATACACTTAAGGTTCTCTACACATAAGAAACAAAAACAACCATTTTTAACAATATGGCCATCTGTTCTAAAACCTAACCTGTTGTAAATATGAAGACAATGTGGCAAGGCCCTGTGCATGTTAGGCTGGATTCTACATGGTCGACAGATAAACTCATTGTGACTATAGAACTGCACAACATCACTGCATAGCTATAGAAATGACCTTCCAGATGCCTCTGTGCTGCAGACCCTATTTGCAAAGCCTGCAATGCAACACTATTGTTCAGTTTTCAGCCTACAATATGCACTTTTAATCATTCTAAAAATGACAGTGCTCTAATATGTATCGGTAAAAGCTTAAACTGCCATCCAAAAGCCATCAGAGAAAAAAGTACTTTTGTGCGCGAGACATAATTTGATCACATTTTACATAAAGCAATATTGCTATTAATATGCCATAATACATACAGTGTACTGCAATAAACTAAATGATGATCAACTGATCATCATTATATCACCACTTCCAATAATTTAATTGAATCCATCCATCCATTTCTAACTGCTTCATCCGATAGAGGGCCGCAAGGGAGCCAGAGCCTATCACAGCAAGCAACAGGCACAAAAAGCAGGATAGACCCTGGATGGGACAACTGTCCATCACAGGGCACGCACAAACACAAGCACAGACACGCACACACACACACCAGAGCCCATTTTCCCAGAAGACAATTAACCCACCAGCATGTCTTTGGCCTATGGGAGGAAACCAGAGCACCCCATAGCAGCCTACGCAAAAATAAGGAGAATATACAACCAGATAGCACCCCAGGAATTGAACCCAGTGCCTCAGCGCTGGGAGGCAGTAATACCTAATTTAATTGAATGTTTTGAAACAATACATACAATCATTCCAATTAGAAAACAGCATTCCAAAAAGGCTTGGTAAATGTTTAAAAAATAAATGTTTTGCTAAGGTTGAAAGTTGGTAGAAAACAGGAAAGAAAAAATTGAGTGTGGTGATACTTATTGCCACCGAGTAAAAATTAATGCCAAGGGTCTGTGTTTCCGGTCTAAATATTATTTTAAATAAAATAATTCTATAGGGATATAGCTTTATATTTAAACTTCAGCGACGATATATTTTTAAAAACTTTCTTATTTTGCAAATCAATATCTATTAGAATTTTTCAAGCAGTTTCAATTTGTACTTAAGGCCATTATTTTAAACCCATATTAAAATATATATATATATTGCACCTGATGTAGGACTTCTGCTGTAAATGTATTTACAGACATACTTGTCTGAACAGTATGCATCAGACATCCATTTATGATCTATGTATAAAATATTCAATCCTGTGCACCCAATTAATGTTCTGAATGCATTATTTTGGTGCAAAGTCGCCTGGTTTCACCGCAAAAATGAAAGAGAGCGTTAAAGATTTAAGTATTAATTCATTTCGTGATGCAAACTGTTCGACAGCTTACGAGTCTGGGACTGATTCTATCTTACCATGATGCTTCCGAAAAACAGCAGCACAGGCAGCATTCAGTGAAACAGCAATGCCACACAAACACAGAGGGGGGTCAGGATTTCAGACACTGCTGAGGGCCAGCAAAGGCAGAGTAAGGGAACTTACCCAGTGTTTGAAGTAAGAAAATCACCCAAGGGCTGTGTGTCACCTTGGTTACCGCTGCCAGCTTTTCTCCTTTGGTTGCTTTCCCTGCATTCATTGTCACTGAAGTAGCCCTTTGCCGGTGCCTGCCTGCTGTAAAAGTAGGCCCCTGTGTCTGTTTCATATCCGTTCGCTGTTCCATGACCAGACCTGTTCTCTACGATTTCATGGTGGCAATCGGCGTAGCGATTCTCGTTGGATGAAGAAGCGGTTTTGGGCAATTTGTATCCATGAGAAATCAGGAGATCCTCCACGCTGTACATGTTGTTTTGTTGCTCTTGTAGTGGTGAGTGTGATTTTCTATGCACAGCACTTCGGGCTGGAGCAAAAGTGTGCAGCAGAAGCCATCACTGGGAAAACAGGAGGAAACAGAAGAAGGTAGCATTAAAGTGATGATCGCCAATATCCTTCCCTGTGAGGACTGACAGGCAGGACTGCAAGAAGAGAACAAAATCCCACATTTTACCCCTGCAACGGTCACACAGCCAGACTGCTCTCCCCCATGCCATTCAGCCCCATGCAGATGCGGTTTCGATCTGACTGATGTATTTAAGATCCTAAACTGCTCATGAAGGCTTGTCAAAATCCTATCGATATTTTTTGTACTTTTCCCACAGATATTAACTCCCGGCTTTTCCAGCCCAGAGGCAGCTGCAGAGAGCTGCTGACTCAGAGGGTTTGGAACATCAGTAGTTGGGATTGGGATGGCAGCTTTTAGATGTTACGCAGACAAGTCTTCACGCAGGCTCGCGGGCTTTTCGTAAAGGTTGTCCCTCTGAATCGAATCTAATCTGATCAAAAACGAATCACGTTGAAGTGTGAACTCCATGATATTCACGATGAAGTGAATGGAACCCCTTCTGTGAGTGACAATGTCTGCGTTCTGTAATGATTACCTAAGAAAGCTTAAAATTGAGTGAGTCAAATATCCGGCACACTGTAAACTTTTCCCAGGAAAAACTCAAGTGTGAAGTGGAACGAAACCACATTACTTCAAAATAAAAAAAATAATAACCTTGTTTATATTTAGATATAATGGATTTGTGGAGTGTTTACAGTCAACCACTCAGATAATACCCCAAATAATCTGTGTATTACAACTTGCCATCGGCTTTAGTATTTCATAACTTCAACATGCAGAGCTGATTTTTTAGTAGTTATTACTTTATAAGTCTATGAATACCTAAGAAAAGTCTGCTTTTTAGCATATTTTAAAAAATCATCAAGGTTATCATTCATATTGCAATATAATGAGCAGAATAAGTATCCTTCCACATTTACATCTATATTTAAGTTCCTATTACATAAATACACATAACAGTTTTCTCAAAAGCAGTGAAATGGAAACTTTTAGACTGCCAGCACCGAACACCAACGAGCACCTCAACCTGCTAGGTCTCAGTGGGTTTTAATCAAGGTTCAAAGGCAGTTTTAACAGTAAGGAAACAAAGTGCTCAGCTAGTAGCCCCCTAACTGTGGACTTTCTTTCCTAAGTGTATGCCAGAGAATTTAATACGTTAAGGCTTTTAAATTAAAACTTTAAACCTATTAGCACTGGAGACTTTGGAGATTTGACCTTTAACCTTCAGTTAGAGACTCCAGTGCTTTTCATGGAGCATTTTTCTTTAGTTTTTCAGTCCTGTGGATATATTTAAAAGTTAATCAAAATAAAGAAATAACTGTACATCACAAACATTGCAAGAACTGAACACCAAGGATTTTGATTTAAAAATGTTTTTTGTTTTTGTCCGCTCTGTATACTTTGTACAGTACAGTATGCCAATTTTATTGGAGGTTTGATAAAAGCAGTGCATGTTTTACCTCCTACATGAAGTTAAGTACTTTAACAGATAACAGGAATACAACAGAAACCATAGAGGATGGTATGGCTAATCCTATTATGTCACAAAAGTTGACTTCTATCCTTCTCTATCTTTACCACATCATTGTTCCTGTCTAACAAAGGTTCCTAGTTTGACACCTTGGTTGCAGGTGTTTGTGACACAATTCCAAAGACAGAGTTAAAAAAACTTTGGAGTTCAAAGCTTTAAGGCAAATGAAGATCAGTTTTTAGCTGTTCTGTCACTGTTAATAATGTCAACTACTGTTCTCTAGAAACAGTACAGTAGGTGCTCCACAATTCACTGCTGTTTCTGACCCTGTTGATCCTACATCAGCAGCTCAAACAAAGCCCACTTAAAACACTCCCAAATCCCTTATGCAATGGAATTACATGCTCATATAAAACCTATGGCAGAAAAATCCTGCCTTCAGCAAAGGAACATTACACTTGTTAGATTATGTAAAATGACTGTAAGTAAGCTCCAGCATACAGTATTTTAGAACACATAACATTGTAGTAAGTTTCTAGAATATTTAACATTGAGTTAAGAATACTTAACATTAGGCATAAGAGAATGTTGATTCAAAGCTTATTAAACTATTTGTTTAATACTTATATTGATTTACATTTCGGTTTTCTGGGACTAATCAACTGTTTTCAGATAGTCCAAAGGAATTATCCAATGGAATTTAAGGTCCAATATCTGACTTGAAATAAAGGTAATAAATTAAGCACCACTTTTTGGAATATGAAACCACGCTCGCGCAGAATTTCAGCTTTCAAAGCTTATCTGTATCGTGTTAATGAGCCGTGTTAATGCTGCTTTGAGCACATACTGTACTGTATTGACAGCCCCAGCAATTCAAGGAGGCTGTTTTTGAGTCCTGCCGGGGACTTGCGACTGCAGCTCCATGTCACGAAAGCGTTCTTTCCGGACCCTATGCAGACGACACAATCCGGGGTTGACTGAGGAAACACTGGGAAAAAGTCATGCAGGAT
Source organism: Lepisosteus oculatus (assembly GCF_040954835.1). Lineage (NCBI taxonomy): Eukaryota > Metazoa > Chordata > Actinopteri > Semionotiformes > Lepisosteidae > Lepisosteus > Lepisosteus oculatus. Next base: position 40,003,973 of record NC_090701.1, read on the forward strand.
ACGGGAATAAAAACAGGGGTGCGTGTCTAAGGAGTGCTGGTGGTCGGGGAGGGTGTAGCGAGGCAAACAATCCGGGGACGAGTCCAAAGAGAAGTCCAAAAACAAGGCAAAAGTCCATGGCCAGGAGATCCATCCAAGACAGGAGATTAAAAACCAGAACCGGGTCGGGACCGGCAGGGGAAACTGGAACAGGAACAGAAACTTAAAAGCATGACGGAGCCAGACGTATCCAGGACCCGGGCTCGCATGATACGGGAACCAATGCAGAGCCCAGATTAGCATCTGTGTCTGGCTTTTAAGGGGGAACTGAAAAGGGGCTGGAACAAGGAACAGGTGCGGGGAATGAGGCAAACAAGGAAGGGCTGGAGCGCCCTCAAGAGGAGGGGTTTGCGATCGTGACACTCCACTACAAAGTGTTAGATACACACCGAGCAGTGCTCAGAGATGAGTCCTGGTGGCTTGAAGGGTGTGACTGCAGAGAGTTACAGTACCGGCATCCCACCACCAGAGGGCACCTACACGGTTGTGGCCTTCTTCCTCCATTCAGGGGAGGCGTAGGTGAACCAGGCCTCGTTAACCCATCGCCACGCCTCCCCTTCAGCCTACTTCAAATCCTGCTGTCTGTTTCTACCCAGCTCAGTTGGGGGTTAAATCTTGTGTCACATCAGAGCCTTCTCGTAACTTGACTGCTTCCTTGTTTATGGACTTTTGGATAGGCTACTTGACCTATCCTGGAACCTGTTCTGGATGTTGAAGATTTGTTGCTGGTTCTGGCTTTTGGACCTTCTCGCTTTCCCTTTTGACCATGATTTCTGATCGCCCTGTTAACGGCTTCCTTGTTATCGCGTCACCCGCATAGGGTCCATCTATTTTATTTTACTTGCTGGTCCCCAGCGTAACAGGGAGTACAAAAAGCTTTACAGGCCACTTGGGCTTTTTTTTTTATCCCTAATCATGCTAAGTTTGATTTTCTGTAATACTGCTGAAAGTGAAGTTGGATGCTCCACTGTTGTTTTCATCATGGAGAACAAAAATCCTATGAAATCCTAGACACACCCTTTTATCTAAAAATGCTTAAATCCCTGAGTTCCCACCATCTAGCTCTTGGAGAGGAGCGAAATAGATGGCATGCATGGTGACTAATGCCAGACCATGTCCTTTCACATCGGCAAGGTGCCACCCTGGCTTATAACACTGCAAGCTCGGCTCACAGGTGCCCAGCAAGACCAGGGTTCACAGAAAACCTGGGCTGTGTCTAATAAGCACAGCAGTAAGCAGTGGTTCTAGGAGGCAAAGGCAGCTCTTACTAAGCGGTTTATTAAGGAAGGACAGAGACTGCTTTCAGACAGCTCTGGACAACAAGACAGCAAGAATTCTCCAGAAGGACAGAAAGGGGTGAAACTGATGGCATCAGTGCTAATGTATAATATAAAATATTTCTATGGACCAAAGTAAATTAAAACAAATTTCTAGGATGTTTAAAGCCCAAGAGTCCTATTGTTTATGTTTTTCTTAACAGCTGAGACACTTAAGCTGACTTGTCACGTCTCCCTTTTCACAGGAGAGACAGGCCCAGTGATGCAAATTCACAGGCTGCAGGTACATGTTGCAAAGTGATCTAGGCCAACAGAAAACATCCCCCAAAAACTTGTTGAACCCTGGTGAACATTATACCCTCCCAGTCCAGGTGGTGGTCAGTCAGTCAGGTATCTCCCAATTAGCGCCCGATTAAAATGTGGAGAATGCATCTCATTTCATTATCCTATCCTCTTAATTAGTTCAGTGAAGTCACCAAGGTAAGGTGAGATAGGAAGAAAAGCAGAAACAGTGAGAACCATCAGGACTATGGTTTTCTGCCTGTGACTGAGGCATCCCTGGTCAAAGTCAGGAAATGAAAAGGCTCACATCCAGCTACTGAATATCTGGGTGGCTTCCTGTTCTTGTCCTTGCAGACAGTGAAGTTTTAAAGGAATCAAGAAAAAAAGAAAACCAACAAAGAAGCAATTAAACCATTTTCTAACATACAGTAAATATTCAGGAGCCTACAAGTGGGAAATATAGTCAACAATGACAACATCTTATATACAGTAAAAGATTACATAAAAGGAAATTAAAAGCTCATGGGAAGTTGCAGAAATACTTGCTCTACAATGGGCAGAAGGAAAGTTATTGGGCCTCAAAATTTTTCTTCTGGCAGATTTCTGAATTTTACGCAAAACAATAAGTTTATATATTTACTCTTTAATCAAAAACGGGTCATGTTAAATGTCAGAAATGCCTTTGAACGATTTCTACAAGCACAACCAACATTCTTCTGTGTCCGAACTGAAACGCTTTATTTTGAAGCTTTGGGAGAGGCAAAAGTAAAGACAGCTTGTTGTACACAATCAGATGAAGAGGTTTTGTAAATAAAAAAACGTTAATTTTTTTTCCCCTCTTGCAGATCCCCATCTGTTTCTGAGTTTGTGGCTTCCTGCAATTTTGCAAATTTGCTACTAAGCTGCCAAAGAAGATAAGAGCCAAAAGCTTATAGGAGTTTATGGTTTCACAAATATGCACTGAATGAGACAACGCCTTGCATATAAATAAATAACCTCAGTTTCACATAACAATAGACACACACTGACACTGAAATTGCTAAAAAGATGAAAGAATGTTGTCTGCAAATCATGACAGTTCCCAGGCTGATATTTTTGTGCCAGACACTGATTTATAGACAATGGTGAGATCTTTCTGAGATAACATTAGAACAGAAAGACAGCAGGCCTAAATGTGGGCCCTGATTCGGAAAACCAGCATTCATTAAGCTTGGGTAGCAGCTCTATGGTTCCTAATCTTAATGGATTCTGTGTGGCTTATTGATTTATTGATATACACAAGGGGTTCTACACAATATCCACTAGAGGGCAGCAATTTAATCCAGGAATAACAAATTGCCCTTGTAAAGTTTCCCAGGATCTACTTCACAGGAAAAAATACTTCACTACAAAAAGATTCTTGTTATACAGCCTTAATGTTCCAAAACACATCCTTCAGTAGAGAACAATAAAAGTCAACAATATATAAGAACATTATGAGCTGGGCTATTAAAAGAATTCCCCCATCAACTACTCACAAATAAAGTAACTGCACTGCTTAACGAACCTGACATTTCATCTGAATTTGACATACTCCTATGTCTCAGTTTTCTTGGGGAAATTTGCAATTACTAAATGAGCAGGCTGATGACATGAAAACTATCCTCAATTGAAAATATTTACATATTGTAAGAATTATTCTTACATCTGAGTATTACAACACACAACACATATAACTGAAAAAATGTTTGTATCGTTTCAGTGTTCTCTGGGGATAGTCCATCAGAACCCTATGCTGCCAGTATTAACATCTTGCTCTTAAGGATTTTACACATTAACATTGTTAAAAACATTTACATTACACACTATATGGTACCTCATGGTACTATATGGTACACTCAGCATCTGACACCTCTCTACAGCATACATGACACTGTATGATACAGCATAGGACACATGTGCTGTGTGGTCTAGTTTCCACGGTTATGAACAAGCAACTGCTTTCTTTCTACTTAAGGGCAGAAAGTAGAGGACTATAGTTACTCAGCACTAATTCGTTTCATCGACAGTGTAAGTACATTTGAGTAATACTGTAAGAAATACTACTGTACACACCAAAGTACATTAATAAAACTACTTTTATAAAAAAACTTTTGGCCCTCTATAAACCACAGCATCTCAAATACTCCGGCTAATATAATAGAGACTGAATGTATTAAGAATGTATTATATTGTATAATCTTATTTACAGACTTATGCTTTATGTTTACAGTCAGATTATATTTAAATTAGGAACAAGTAAAGATTTATTCCAGGCTGAAAAGAGAAGAAAGGAAACGCAACGTTTCGGCTGCGGAGCCTTCTTCGGGTGTGACACATTTTTATTGATCATGTTCTTTAATCTCATTTTGTTACATATTATTATATATATTTGAATATTCATATGTCATGATCGTAAACCCCTCCTCTTAAGGACGCTCCAGCCCTTCCTAGTTTTGTATTTATGTCCTGCACCTGCCTCCGGTTCCTGCCCCCCGTCCTATATAAGCCAGACGTTCCTGCCTATCGGGGCTCAGCTTTGGAAGATGGACGCCCGGAAGCCTGCCTTTCTGTGAGTCCATGAGCGACTTGATGGCACAGGCTTCATCACTGCGTCCTGACCTACTGATCCCTGATCCCTGATCCCGTTACCCCCTTTTTATTCCACTGACCCTCTGCCAGATCCCGCTCCAGCTTTTAACTCTGTTTGTCTGTTAGGATGGATCACCTGGTCTTGGACATTTGCTATACTTATGGATTTGCCTCGGACTCCCTTGGACTGTTTGCCTGGGCCACACCTCCCCCGAACACCAGCGCACCATGGACACGCCCCCTGTTTTTCTTCCATCCCCTAGCATGCCTTTTTCCCAGTGTTTTCTTCACTTCCCCCCGGATTGTGTTGTCTGCATAGGGTCCTGAAAGAACGCTTTGTGACATCATATATAAACATAATACAATCTGACAATGTGTCTGATGGGCAAAAGTCTCTTCACTTGTGAGTCCCATTCTGTGTGTCACTGGCACTTGATGACAGAGAGGACAGACTGGGGGTGAAGGACTACCCAGGTTTTCCTCTAACACAAACCTCCATGGAACTTACTGGTTGATTTCCGTCTGCCTTTTACAGTCAGCACACACAGCAGTCTGTTATAATATTAATTACAAAATACAGCAGAGAGGTCAGTTAAGTCTCGGAAAATTCCTCAGTTATTGCACTAAAAAATGGATGAGATTATTGGGAGCTGTCATATTTAAATGTTCCTTGTTTAGGCTTTCTGGGGGTTGTCTCAGAAGCTTACACTATTAACTATTTGCACTGCATGAAATTGTAAATTAAATATTTATAACAGGTACTTGTAAAACAGCCTAAGGATAAAACAGAAAAAAAACTCTAGCTTACAAAACCATGATTAATTATAATATTTCAGTTTAGTTGGGTTAGAATTAGTGTAGGCTTTAATATCTCAAAAACACTGAAAAAAACAAAATGTAAATTGAAGCCACTACTGATGAAAAGCTTAGAAAAAAAATCCATACAGGGTTAAGTTAAGCAAATATGCTGGTAAAGTAGGTAGGTTTTGGCTCTGACATCACTTTGTCATTTATTAACACTGTCAAGAAAATCTAATGGTCACGTATAGTATGGCTTGTCCTAAGCATTCAATTCTGATACCAATACAAAAGTCATCAATATCGAGTGTATCCACTATCTGAACAAGCACAATGCACATGTTGTAGTACAGACTAATACAGGTTGTATTCCTAAAGTGTCCAAGTCTACCTTGTATTCTTTCAGGTATCAATGTTTTACAGTATATCAAAGTATTTAGCCTTGTAAAATGAAAAGGTTACAGAAGAACAGAACAGATCCTAAACTTGTCTTGAAACACTTGTAAAGGGTCTTCCACTGTGTCTTTAAAATGTTAACACCAGAGATCTTCAATCTCACTCACACACTATGACACATACACAGTCACATAGACTTCTTAAGGTTTGAGGAAAACACATCATCTTCTTTCAAGAAATATATTATATTGTCTGCATTAATCAATCAAAATCCATTCTTTACATCTATATTATTTCAGTACTGTAACAGAGACAGGTTGTAAGAAAATACTAAATACTTTGTGTTTTTCTCAAGCAACATTTGGTTTTGTCAATGACATCACCCAGTCAACTCTGCTTCCTCAGGATGTGTGTTGCCCAAAGGACTTAATTGCAAGTGTTTCAGATCTATGTGCAATTAAATGTAAAACAGTGAGCCAAAGCTCATTATGATGAAGCCGAAAAAGGAAGGAAAACAGACAAATAACTGCATTATGCCATTAATAAAAAACACCAACATTTTTTCACCTACTGTAACCCCAGAAACTGAATGCTGAAAGAGAATCATTAAGAAATTAAGAGTTCCGAGTCCTACACAGCTGTACAAATTCAGTCTCAAGTCATGCATAAATCCTTATGTCCTAGGTTAAGGCATTATGTTCGGATTATTTTACAAATATGGAAGTTCTAACAGGAAAAAAAAACCTATGAGCACACAGGAGTCACTGTGTACAGAATTTCATGTTTGCAATCAAGTGTAAAAATACGTTTTTCATTCCCCTAAGCAAACACCTAAAAATCATTTCATGTCTATATCAGTTCCTTTTCTGAATGATGTAGTCTCCATGCTTCCACATTCATTCTGCCAATCTTCCCCTAACCATAACACTCCTACCTCACACCATATTAATATATTAGAGGGCGCTGTACAGCACTATTTTTCAAATGACAATGTAATATATTAGCATTGCTCATTTCTGAACAAATTTGATTCAGTAATCTTACACCATCATTACTATCGCCGTGTACTAATTATAGCAATGCATCTGTTGCTGTAACCTCTTCTGAAGAAGAACATAAGTCATAAATTCCTGTGTCACATTTTCAGAACAATGACTGCTGCCATGTCGCACATTCACAAAGTCAAATAAACGCCACATACTTAATATACTGTATATTGCTTGTTTCAGCATGCTGTACGTTTCTACTTCCATAAGGGGAATGAAATGTTATAAGAAAGCTATTAATCCCAGAGAGTTTTCACTTTATTTCTAGAAGCAAAAACTCCATTAAATACATGATTTAAGTAAACCTAACAGCTTTGTAATGTTTTTAAAGGAACTGTGGGCACCTATAGTATTCGGTGACTCCATTTCATTTTAATCAATGTTTTTTTTCTGTGTTTGCTAAACAGTTGTACATCATATAATGTACACTCTGGCCAGTTTTAATAAAACACCACAGCAGAGCTGATTAAACATTCAGCGGAAGTTATTTTACCCGGCACCACTCAAGAGTAGCATCCTCCTTTGAAGAGGAACATTTGGCAATGTACATACAATTGACTCCAGTTAATTTCTTCTATAGGATTGTTAAATGGATATTATATGGGATGGGTGGCACAGTGGCGCAGTGGTTAGCATTGCTGCCTTGCAGTGCTGGGCCCCGGGTTCAACTCCTGGTCTACTGCCTCTTTGTGTTTGTGTGGGTTTCCTCCAGGTCCTCCAGTTTCCTCCCACAGTCCAAAAATACAGGTATGTTAACTGGCTTCTGGGAAAACTGGCCCTGGTGTGACTGTGACTGTCTGCCCTGTAATGGACTAGTACTCTGTCCAGGGTATATCCTGCCTTGCAGGCGTTACTTGCCAAGATAGACTCTAGTTCCCCCCATGACTGTGAATTGGACAAAGTGTTTAGATATATAGTATTACATTCCCATGTAATAAGACATTTAAATACCTTAAGCACTCTAGTTTCCAAGTTGCTAACTTAGATTTATTCAAAGCTAGGCAAATGTTCTTACAATGTTCTTGTTTAATGAGAATCTGTGTGAAAAAAATTACAAACCATGAAAGACCTGTAAAACTATATTTTAACATGAGCTAGTTGCATGTTATAGAAAACTGTGCGTGATGGCTTTTAATCTGCTGTTCTTTATCTCTGCATTTTTTTTACTTCATCCATCTAGGACCTTTGCAACTAAATGCTAAAGACATTTGTTGGATGGCTTAATTCTGATTAAGTGGGAATCTAAACATTGTGTTTAATGTTCAATGATGTCCAGGACGCTGCGACATCACTTGCAATCCTATAATTTTACTTCCAATATTTTAGTTCCTGTTGTCATATCGTCTTGTCTTTGTGGTCCTTAAAATATAACACATTATACACAGAAAAAAAAACTTGATTTTCCACCTAAAAAATTGCTTCTTTGCTTTTCCATTAACGACAAGTGCTAGAAAGCGAGCAACCCCCCATGATGCTATTTTTCAATGTTTGATTCACCAATGAAAGAAAAAAAGTAAAAGACATTTGCCTAAGAGAACAAGGTCTAAATAAAAAGGCATTTGATCATATTTACAGCAAAAACAGAACAAACCATTAATATTATAAAAAGAGTAAATGACTTCATAGTTTATTTAATGAAATGCCTGCCAAAAGGCATAGGGCTTAGTGTTACTATATTATTCCTAATGATCCCAGTTGTTGTACTTGCAGGGCTGTACTTAAACCCAGGCTGGCCTGTCTTATATTAATTAGGGTCCATCACCAGCTTTCACTGCTTTGAGATGACAGTGACATGGCTTATAAAGCAGACACATTGTGATCAAAGGAATCACATGCATTAGCATTCTGCTAATCAGGTATAGACTTGGCTAGCCTTGCAGTCTTCAATTCAGGAAATGAAGACATGTAAACAAACACCTTTTCAGGCAGCAGAGGACAGAAATGAGACACAGCAACAGCAAATTTAAAGTCCAAAGTCTTTTGGAGAAAAAGGGAGCTTTTGCAAGTTCCAAAGGTTGACTGATCCCACAAGGAACAACTCACCAACAGGTGGATTCAAGACAACCTAAATCTCTCAGAACAAGCACTGGACTCTAGGTAGTCCATTAATGTTTCAGATAGGAATTAACAGACTATGGGTAAGACTTTATTTAGTGACCATCTACCAAAAGTATTCTGATTATTACTATAAGCCAGCTCTCCTCCACACTACAAGAGGGCACTGTGGAAGTGTGCCAGAAGCTGTCTGGTTTCTGCAATGACCATATTTATATCTAATGTTCAGTGTGGTTTGGGTCTATAGTGTAGGCAAGTGAGATTTTTACTGCAGGCCTAGAAACCCAACCATCAAGCAAATATTTAAGACTGATGGATATGGATCTGCCAGTAACAGGTATGAGCATTTTTTAAACCTCTAAGTTATTTTTATGCAACGGTCTGTAGAGAAAGGTTGCGCGCAGGCTATATGAGGGTCTCCTTCACAATCAACATAAACACCTACTGTTAGTCTTTCTCATACAGTAGTTTCTTCAAGCTCAGTATTTTTCATTTTACAGTATATCTATAGTGTATGTTTTACTTCCTATATGCAGTACTCTGTCCATACCTACATTATATATCATCTGCCAAGTGGTTACTCAGTCTAGAATTGTATCTAAATCTTTCTTTTGCAACTTTTGCAGTGCTTGTTAATCCCCTTATTTAGGTATCACCTACAAACCCGACTAGCTTATTGAATATACCAGAATCTAATTGGGAACAACATTAGAAAAAATAATAAATCATTAAGTGCAGTAGTCCTAATACAGATCCTTATGGTACTTTACTACTCAAAATATGAACATTTAACCCTGCGCTGTACAATGGCTGACCCTGCGCTCTAACCCCAAGCTTCTCTCCCTGTCTGTGTGTCTCATGGAGAGCAAGCTGGGGTATGCGAAAAGACAATTCCTAATGCAAGAAATTGTATATGGCTAATAAAGTGATCTTATCCTATCTATATTCTGTTTAAAGTGCATTATCCAGCTCCTAATCCAAATATAAGCATTACTTTCAATGCCTACTGCTTGCAATTCATTAATCATTTATGATTATCCTAAACTTCTTGTGAAAAACTAACCATATCAGCTCTGTGAGTCCTTTGGCGCTGTTGCTTATTGCAAGAATTCTAGTAATATAAGACCTATTTTTTATAATACCACACTGACTATCCCTTAGGATTACTGTTTCCAATTAGATGTTCCTCTAGATTAGTTCTAATTATTCTCTCCACCACCATATACATTATATAAGATTTATTTCTCTACGATTACTTGAGTTTTGTGGCCCTTTTTATGGCTTGGAATTAGCATGCAGCACTTTTGCAGACAAAGGGTGTTAGCCCTGTCTTGAGCAACTGTTGGAAGAGTTCTGATAACGCCCTACGACATCCATGCTTCTCTTACACGCGAGGGTAGAATACCAGTAGACCCTGGATATTTGTATATCTTTAATGCTTTAGAGAAAAGCTGTATGAATGAAGCGGTAATTTGCAAACTCCAACCTGAAAGGCACTAAAGGCCAGAATTGAACCCAGAACCTTTAGCTATGAAGCAGCACTCCTGACCACTGTGTTACCTTAAACGAGTATTGAGAATACAGGATGTCGCCAAGCAGTTCTGATAAGACAAAAGGCAGACATTCCAGTGATGTTCCCAACAGCAGCGATAAAATCGGTAAGCACAGAGACAGACATCATCAGTACAAATATGGACGACTGCGTCCCGACGAGTAAGATTTTGAATAATTGAGAGCTTCCATAAACGCTAAACAAAATACAGGTCTTAATATAAAGCCCTGAGGAACACCAGTGAGGTCCAGCCTAGTAAGAGGACTAAACTCACACAGAAACACACATTTTCTCTCACAAACGTAGGACCCCAAAACTGCAACAAAATGAAAGCCATATGAAAAAGGGTATGAAGCAATCCAAAACCTGTACACTCATATCCAAGACAATTATCCCTTTAACACTTTTTTTCCACTTAAAGTAGTTTTATTGTGTACTAATCATTCTACTTCATACCTAATAAGTTACTTAATTAATAATAATTTGTCTTGTATTTTATGTTATTTATGGTTACACTACACTACACAGGTCCTCCTTGTCTCCCGCATATGGATACTTTATACAAATCCCTTAATTGATAGAGACATGATAACTGCTGTGGATTAGAAATGCTTTATAATACGTCACTACTGTCCGCTCATTCCAATTCTCGGTCAAATACATTTGCAGATGTTTCATTTTTCCACTTCCCTCCTCTTTGGCGCCCAGCAAGAAGGCATCAGATAACACATCTCGCTGCTGCTTGCTCTTCCGTTATTGGTTTTTCAGATTGATTCTGCTTCACCACTTGCTCCACTCGGACAAGAACGGATCAATCTGGACTTCTGACGTGTGCCGATATACTCCTGCGTCCAGCATGGATCCGAGCTATTTTAAAACATCGCGTTTCTGTAACAATGCAGTGAATCCATGCATACTGCCACCGTCATCTGAACGTGAACAAATTCTTTAACAACTATATATCGTCACTGAGCTCATAACCACCATTTTAACAAATCCACTCAGTGTGGACTGTGTAATACTTTATGTAGCTGCTGGTATTTATGTATTGCATAGATCGTTTTGGGGGACATTTCAACAGCATTTAGGCAACCTCATAACCGATCCTATATGGATGGTGAGATGGTGGACGTCTAGATATGACATTTTGGCTGCAAATAGTTTCACTCTATTATGAAAAGTAATAATAATTATGATCAGAGCGTAATATTGAACAAAACTCGTTGTAGTTAACCTACAATTGAAGGAAGCGGCCCATAATGGAGTCACCACGACATTCTGAATTTGATTTCCTAACTGCAGCTTGGCCATGTCATCACAGAGCTCGATGCACTGACACAAAGGTAATGAACTCGCAGATAACAAGTGGGTTTATAAGGCCATGTGCATTCCAATGTCCAGAAGCCCTGCCTTACTATAGAGCCGAAATATTTCCTAGGAGTTTTCTGATTCATCCATCTGTCCATTTTCTAACTGCTAGATCCAATGCAGGGTCACGAGAGAGCTCAAGCCTACCTTGGCCAGCAACAGCTGCAAAGTGGGACACACCCTGGACAAGACACAAATCCATTGCAGGGCACACACAGACACATACCAGGGCAATGTTTCCAAGAAGCCAAATAACTTACTAGTAAGTTTGTTGACTGTGGGGGGAAACTGGAGTGCCAAGAGGAAACCCACCAGAACATGGGGGGAACATGCAAACTCCACACACACACAGCAGCCAAGGTCTGGAACTGAATCCAGGGCCCCAGCCCTGCTTACCGCTGTGCCACCATACAGTACCTCATTTTAAGAGTTAATACATTAAAATGCTTTAAAATACTTCTAAAGACTGTTCATTAAATTTAGCACTACTGCAGTATGGACACTGCAATCACAATGAAATGCAGTCACCCGTGGTTTCTCACATATTGTTCTGTTCATGCAGGTTTCAGAGGGGCACACAATTTTAACGTACTGTATGCCAACCTTTCCCCTTTTTTATACTGGCAACATTCTCCTTCCATAAACTTTAGTTAACAAAATGAAAATGTAAAACAGCGGAGACTACAGGGAAAGGAATGAGGAAAGGAGTATTCATCTGGAGCTGTGACCCTCTCAATAAATGTAATCATCCAGCTTCTTGGATGATGGCTGAAAGCTAACTTGTGACTAATTCACATCATTCCCGCTGTTTTGGAACACTGACCAGCCCTTCTTCCTCTGCTGCTGGAACTAATGAGCCACCTTCCTTCAGGCCTCTATTTATGAGCAGCTCTCCGCACAACAAAGTGTGCTGGCAGCAGGATTCAGACTCGTTACAAAAACCTACCACCTGAGAGGTGTCCGACCTCACCCCCTTCGAAACGCGACGGGTGGGAGAAAAGTGCGCTGTGTGTTTGGGGTCGGCAGCAGCTGGTCGAGAAACAGTCTAAAGATAGAATCCCCAAAGGCAGGGGGCTTAACGCTGTCTATGCAATACAACACAGGAAGACAATTGTTTCCTCTTGACTTAACTTCCTCTGTCGCCCTGAACAGGGCTAAAACTCAGAAACGGCTCAGGACACAGACTAAAGTTTCAGGATTAACACTGCTTACACCCTGAGCTAATGATCAGAATGATGATAAACAAATAAATGATGATGAGTTCTGAAAAGGGGACTGCGGATGAAGACGTGCAGCATCAATGACTGGTCATCCTGTACACTTGCTTTAAAAGAGCATGATGATTAGGCTTAAAACTACCGTATAGCTAAATGGGAGAAGGAATTATAATGTCTCACCTAAAATCCATAGTCTTATATCAGAAGTGTCAGAAGTGACTACAGTATCTCTCAGCTGTTTAAGTAAAAGAGGCGTCTGTCTTTAAAGTATAAAACGAGTGTAAACTTACAACCTCAGGAATGATAACAGGTATGGTAGTGATCCAAAGCTATCAAGACACTGCAGAGCCGTGTATAACATTCTTTAGACATGATCTAACCTTTCCTTATTCTCTACATCATCATGGATGGATAAGTGTTTTCTGGCAAGACCTTACTTTCAAAGCTCACTGATGTAGAGCTCTTAAGATCAACAGTTATTGTAAACTAAGCAGCACCGAAGACAAGCTGCAGCTTTTACCAATGTGAAATTGGCGTGACTAGCCAGAATAAAACATAACTGTATATTTTTCCAACTGGCTTTGTCTTCTCCCGTTGCAGTTGAGAGCCCCCATCTAAGGTCCTATTTCGGAACCACCTGCTTTTATTACGATTTGTCAGCAACCTTGTTGCTGGATAATTTACGACCATAACCGTAAGAGTTTAGAAATACAAACCTTCCAAGTGACATGGAACAAAAAAAGGAGAAATAGTAGGAGTTTTTTCATACAGTTTAAGCAGAATTTGGAATTTATAGCTAGGGTTTATCTGGAGAAAGATCCAAGAAAATATTTACATAGTTTTAGAAGTAGTCCACTTATTGTTCAAAGAATTTAATATGGGTGCATTAGTACCCTCATGTTAATGAGAATTCAGTTTCAAAGGATACTTTGCTGGTTAAGTAATAATTCTTAAAGTTATCAACCATAACAAATGAGTCAATGAATTGGGTTTAACAATAAGTTCTAGGCAAACCAAAATTGGATAATATCAAATCTATTGTCTACATATTTTAAAAGTTTAAGTGTGGTACTAAAATCTTAAATAATAACATATTTCAGAGTGTCCATTAATTAATATATTTGGCTATTAAATTGTGCATTTGGTAATCGTGAACCTGAAATTAACAGAGCCTTAGTCTGATGCTTGATGCATAAAGATCTGAAACTTGAAAGGCTTTTTCCATTTTCACAAAACCACACATAGTTTAGTTTTGGCTTTTTTCCTCCTGGAGTACTATAGACAAATGACGCCCTGTGCAATTACTTCCAGAGAAATTACGTCATTCCCTGCAGGAGACAGACAGACATTTGATATGACGCTGTACATTCGAAACCCAGAGGATGAAAACATTCAGGAAACAAGTCTGATTTTAATTATTTTGTCTCGTCAAACTGAACTCATATGAAGTGGTCATTAGGGTCTGTAAGGCGGTTGCGAGGTCACGGGAGACACAACATTTCGGTGATGTGATTGCTTTCGTTAGAACGGATGTCAAACTTCCTTGCAAGGAAATTCAGGCAACAACACTTGATGCTCTGGGTGGCCTGCGTGACCCTGTCTTTCTGATAAATCTGCAGAAGTGAAAAGAAAAAATAAATAAAACGAGAACAGTTCGGATCGAGCGATACACTTTACATGCGCGCAAAACGATGCATACTGTACATCTCCTGTGTTATGTAGTCGAGAAGGTAGGCGAGCAGAACAATAACGAAACAAGTTCCGAAGAAGTGAAGGTAGGACCAAGCCCATAGAAGATCATGTGTTGCCTCTCTTCGCAGGGTCACTGGGAGGGAATAGGAATTTAGGAATATGCTTCCTACGGCAACACACACATAGCATATTGATAAGACCTAAGACCTCGCAGTTCTCAACCCCTCTCCTGTCCTGGTCTTTTGATTATTTACGTTGGGACGCTTCGGCGAAAGACCCCCGCTGTTTGAGCTCTAAACTTTAATAGCACTTGGCTGGCGGGACCCCATGCACACCTGGCTGTTATACTGTAGTTCATTTTCCCCAGCCAGACAATCGCTACAGTCAAAGCAGCCAATTTTTCATGTAAATGCTACACGTCCACAGTCTAAGTGCCTTCGTAAATTCCTCTTTTGAAGACTAATGCATACAGTCAGGAGTTGGATTTCTGTACTTTTAGAGTCAACTTCATTTTTCCGCGAGTTGTGAGGCCAAGCATTGCACGCAGGAATTTATCTTCTCTCTCCAACCCTGGAGTATTTGGGTCTTAACAACTGAACATACTTTTTCATTGTTTCGTATACTGTCTTATCCACTTTCCTCTCTACAGACAGTGACATCAAAAGGAGAAAGGGCTTACAACCCTGCTCACCACTCTAACGCAGTCCCAGAAAAATCTTTCGGTTCTTGCATTATTTTTTTGTAAAACAGAAGCTCCTTTTAGATGTACAGTTTATAAAAACAGTTTTGTAAAAAAATAACACGTTATAATGCAGGGAACGATACAGACTGCGCCGCAGCCACACAATGTATAGACCAGTGCTAACTTTAAAATACATTAGCAAGAGGTCATTCTTGCAAACATTAAAAAAAATGCACGGTGCTCTATCAAAACGGCAATATGACGCTATACATCCCAGTATAACATCGGCGGGAAACTAAAATCTCGCTTTACCAGACATTAACAACACAGAAAAACACTGAGAGAGGTTCTCTTACAGGTTGCAAGTTTAAGCGCCGTTATATTAAGCATTAGCAGATGCGCCTCGGCTGCCAGTTTCACTGTCCTGTCCTGGCTACGTTTTCTGTACACAACACGTCGAACCGACCGTCTCCGTCAGAGCCCTTGGCGTGAGCCCTGGACATGAAGCAGCGAAAACAACCGGCGCTAATTCGGTACCGTGTCTGCAGACACGGAAAGACGGCGGTCACATACCCAGCCGATGCTTTCCAGCCCAAGTCCTGCAGTCCCCCTGCGCTCAGCTCCCGTCGCTGAGAGCCCTGTAGTGGTGGGTTGTGCTGAGCATGCCTGGGATTGGAGGGAGTCATCGGGAAGGGAACTGGAGGGAATGAGTTTTCCTCACCGTTTAAGGACTGAACGCGCTGCTTCCACAACCTGACCGGCGGAGACAGACATTTCCTCACTTCATTTAGCAGGCTTTTTTTCTGCTTACGACATTGTTTACATTTTTCAGTATGTATCCCACTTAAGTCATGCTAGGTAACACGCATATATATATATAGCTAGGTTATGTCTAGGTTACGCTTCGTCGCAGAGGTTTTACCCTTAAAAACGTTCATTGTTAACCAATTGTGGAAGATTATGGGATGCCATCCTCTATATACAACACATACCCCCTGACTACAAATACTGTGTCCTGTTTTTGCTTAAATGTGCATACAGGTTAATAGGACTACTTTAGTGTTTGGGAAAGCCAAGACTTGTCTTTTAGTACCATACAGTCATGTATGGGAACCAAGTGTTTAGATTTAAAAGAGGAATTTCTCCTCTCGTGTCCTGAGTGTAGTTTTCACTAGACCATGCTATTTTACGTACTCTATTTTTTAATGTTCTGTTTCGAAAAGTAAGGAACACCACTAAACTATTTGAAGGCTAAACCCTCAATGATTTTTTCTTTATTTTTCAACGAAATCTGTAGATGTGCGAGATTTTTTCGTTTATGCGTTTATTTTATTTTTCGGAGTAATTCCGCAGCTGCTACTGTGCCCAATGTCTGCTATTTGCGTATTTATGTAAATCGATTTTGAGATTGATTAGCGTTGACACCTTTCTTAAAAATCACGCAAGAATCCCAGCCCTAGATCTAAAAACATGTACAGTAATCATAAGACAGGGATGAACTTCCAAAATACTTTTCCATTTGTACGTTTTTCGGATTGGAGGTCAGAGATCATATCTCTGCAATATGAAAATTTAGGGCATCCTGCTCTGAAAGTGGATAACAGGCTTACCTGCAGTATCTTCTAAACTTTTTTTTTACAGAAACTCTTTCTGTAATAATTTACAGTAAGTAGCATTTATCTCCTGGATGTGTATTTTGAGCTTCTTTAGAGACTGATTTTTCCCAGATGGACTACATACTGTACATGGTGTGATTTTTATTAAAAACAAATAAATCACAAACCATGGGCACTGTAGGTCATTTTCAGAGGTTTTTGTCACATTTTCAGAGGTTTTTGAGGTTTCACGTGAAAACCACAAAGCCTACTTATTTGTAAAGCATGAGATTTTTTTCTGGGCCTTTAAATCTGGGCTCAAGCACAATAACAAAGAGGCTTGGTGGTCTAAAATAGAACACAAATTAATGGGCTTTGTAAAGCCAGTAAGGGTGTATTGTGAGCTGCAGCACCATCTTAGTTCCTTCTTACAAGGTACCTGGCACAACAGAGAAAAGAGCTTATCCATAGTTCCCAAAATATGTAATATCTGAGCATGGTCACTATTAATCTTTTTACTTACTTTCCTCTTGGCAGTCTAGTTGATTAAGCAATCAGTAGGTGATTGGTAAAAAAAATAAAACGCCTGTAATTTTTCCAAAACCTTGTCTCTGCCAAAAGCAAATGTTTCTTTTCATAATCTTTATGTGAAAGAAATAAATATTTACTGTAATGTCACAACCAGAAATAATATTATAATCATACAATGTAAGTTTCATTTTTCCTTCTACCCAGAGTTGCCAAAGCATTTTACTATAATAATCCCCAGCAAACAATGAATCGTTCTTTCTGTGGGTGAAACATGGCGGCCATGCTGTTCCAGTCCACATCACACAAGAACGTACAGTATACTGCCCAGTTTATTTTGGATGTTCCTGTTATGGTGTTGATGCCACACAGTGAGATGTAGATTCATCCAGTTTTAAATATACCTTTTCACAAATCATTTGATACGATTGTAGAGGACGTGTCTTCATAGATCAATGTTTTGCACCCAAACAAGTACTTTAAAAAATGCAACAAAGTTATCTGACTTGGCTCCAGCACTGTTGTGCTTCATATTAACCTGTGGCTGGAAGGAGGATGTGCCAGCTGTTGTTTAATTAGGAAAATGTGTCATGGCTCCTTGTTAATATATCTTTAGCAGCTCCATGGTCATTGTGACTTGTTGGCTGAATGTATTAACGTGTGTCCACACTATAGAAATTTCAGAAAATATCCACACAGAGGCGGTAAACCCTGAGAAACAGGAATTATGGGTACAGTCAAAGAGACCCCTCACAAGGCAGACTACTTTCTTTTTGTAAACCAAATAGTGTCTTCTATCGTCGAAATTTCAAAGTGCCAGACATATTAGTTTCTCCTTTCACCCCAGGTCGACTCCTTTTTCAGAAAAGCTTAGAGTGGAAAATATAAATAGAATGAGAGTCCATGGGCTCACAAGTATAGAATTATAAACACACACTCTCTGTTGAAGGTGCATCATTTTTATGGAGTTATGGTGCGATGAAGAGACTGAATAGTATACTATTTTGGAAAATATATTTTAAAAGTTATCATATATTTAATATATACAATTTTAAACATGTTTTAAATGATTTATTAGGTGGCAGTGGTTAGCTGTTGTACAAACCAAGGCTACTGCTCTGTGCCAGAATTAGTCAATTAGCAACTCCCCCTTAATTATTTAATTGATAATTAGTAGGATCAATACAACAATTAAGGGGCTGTTGGACCAAAATTCTGTGGTGGAACTGGCCATAAATGGATGTTCACTGAGGAGACCTTTCATGTGTGGTAATTAATAAAAGGTAACTATGTTGCATTTACAGAAAAACTCTTTTATTGAATTGGAAAGCAGATATTTCTCTGCTTTCACATTTCACGAAGAATGACAAACACCCAAGAATAAAGCGTCATGGAGCGAAATTGTGGCTTAACCCGCTTGGCTGAGGGCTGGCCTCCCGGCCAGAGGACAAGATCAGGACCCCCCTGCAGGGTGACCAAGGGGCAGCTGCAGAGGTGGTGATGGGGTGGAGGTGGGATGCAAGAGACATGCAAGAGAGAGAGACACAGGGATGTTGTACTGTAGGTATTTATAGCGTTTGGGAGAGAAATGGATTGTGAGGAGCCATTGCTAATTACTGACAGCTGAGTCCAATTGGGCTTGGTTGTTGTCATCCCTCCCAAACTTTTGTTATAAACTCCATTAAAACTGTAGGGAATTCGATTCAAGTCTAATTTATGTAATTAAATAATCTAATTTAAGATTTATGTAAAAACACCATCTAACAGTGACTAAGAATGTAGGGTAAGTTGTAATTCCAGCACGAAGTACCCGGCGACAAGCACAGTAGTCACTGCAGTGATGTTTAGGAGAGCTGGTTTTGGACAAATTATGTTTTGGTGAGAAAAAAAGACAACATTCAAAACAGAATGTAATCAATATTTCAGGTGCAGTTCAAGAATAAAACGATCTCATTTCAAAGCTGTTGTGTGGTATTCATTCAAGAGTGGCTTCTGTTCAAGGCAACATTATCAACCTTAAGGTCATCAGAGAAAGACAAAATCAGACTGCAAAAGTGAGATTGGGCTTCTGCTGACATTTCAGTTTACTAGAAACTGATATATTAAAAAACACTCAAATATACTAAGAATCATAAATGGAACCAAATGGTATTGGAACAACCAGCATTTTAAAATTATTTTAAAAAATAAATTATTTATATTTTAAAGCTTTTTGTAAGTTAATGTTTTGGGCCACCATAGCTTCTGCTACCAATTGTGTGCTTATGAACACCTTCTCCCTTATTCCTCTTTTTGAAGCTTTTGTAGGTTATGAAAGAAACCAGTAAGCAGTGTATAATAAATAAATAGTTTAAAAAGTGAGGGGCTAACCCTTCAGCCATGCCTAGCAGGTAGTATGAATGTAAGTGTACATACAGGTAACAGGCTCTCATCTCCCAGCATGCATCATGTTCTATCCCATCCTTCACAGTCCAGTAGCCTCCTTCCATTCCAACCGTTGCAAGAGGAAAGAGGGGGTTCCAACTCCCCATACTGGCCCAAGCTGTTTTCCCAACCAGGTCCAAGAGAACACAATAGCCTGCACAATACTGTGATTAGTCTGAAGCACCTGCGAACACATCTTTTTATTCTGGATAAATCTGTCCAGAATCAAAACATTCAGAAACGAACATCTGAACAAAGTGCTCAGCAGCTGCGCTGATTTTAAAAACGTGAACTTTTGCTACTTAGCGCATCATCCTTTTTTCTCGATGAAGTGTGCTTAGCTCACACTTACAGTAATTACAAACCTACGCCTCCTCCTAGAATCGTCCTACCCAATCATTTGGAGATCTCCAACTTGTTATGACTATTCCTGGGTTTTCAGATTGCCCTGTGGTTTCATAATCCACACAAGCTAACATGTGCAGTGATGATGTCCTAAACTAAATGAGATTGACTTGCAAAGTGGTGACTGGTTTTTGAAGTATTTGCTGTACTTTTAGATGTCTTCAAATACTTAGTGTAGATGCAACAAATCAGCTTTCCACGGCACATTTCTCAATATTTAGTTCATAACCGATATCAAAAGACAAGATGTACATTTAAAAAAAGCTATTTTAACTTGATTTTACAACAAATTCAGTATTAAATAATAAAATAAAATCATAAGTTCGAATGTTCAAAACCTAAGCATCTAAAGATATCAAGTATTTCACGTCATTCAAAAAGCCGTATTTTTTCAAAATAAATTATTATGTATTCAGTTAAAATGGAATAAATCTATTTTTATCCTCTGATAATGTCATTAGAACACTATCTCCATTTCAAGTGGAAAATACACAAGAAAACCCTTTTTGAAATGACATTCCAGGCAAATGGATGAAGCCAAAATATGATTCAAGTGCTTTAAAAAGATTAATTTGAATGTAACGTCAGGCGAAGTTGCAGCTGAATGAAAACAGGGGGTGTTTAAAATCTGTAAGCAGTGGTCCATTCTGTATTCCTTTCAGCTGTTCCTCAACCTTATACTGTAGCTCGATTCCAGTGAGAAGGTTGTGCTCAGCTGCAGAGGGTGTCAAGATGTGCAAGGATGTGATCTCGGAATAGGGTCACTGAGACACAAGCTTTGAGTCTTAAGTTGCAGGAACATAGTGTCACAGGACATGTCTTTATATACCCCAGTTACTGCTTTATTTCCTGAAATGGGTAAATTGAAAAAACAGACCACTAATTCTATATTCTTGTGTATACCCAATATTGTACACTAAGAAAATATTGTATTCTCTCTTTAGGGATGGGGTGGGTCATCAGATATGTTCGCTGTACAGCTTTGGACTTCTTTAATTAGTCTTCCTAGACAGTAAGAGTAAAATAATTTTGAGTCGAGGTGATCTGTTGGCTGATATACATTGAGTTTAACATCTATCTCTCCGAGTCTGTAAGCACTTAGAAAATAAGAGGAGATAGCTTTATGTACCATTAAGGTTCAGAATCCTTTGGGTAATACATAGAAATCAGTTGCACCAGTAGTTCTGCATAGCTTTGAGAGAGAAATGGGAAAAATCAAACCCCATGAATTGCAATCTATCCAAGGTATCAAGATCCTTAATGATCTCTAGTCAGGAGCTTTGCTTAACATCTTTAATAATATTAATAATTGCTTACACTTATATACTGTAGCACTTTTCTGGACACTCCACTCAAAGCGCTTTACAGATAATGGGGACTCCCCTCCACCACCACCAATGTGCACGATGATGTGACGGCAGCCACAGTGCACCAGAACGCTCACCACACATCAGCTATCAGTGGGGAGGAGAACAGAGTGATGTAGCCAATTTAAAGACAGGGATTATTTGGAGGCCATGATTGGTGAGGGCCAAAGGGAAATTTGGCCAGGACGCCGGGGTTACACCCCTACTCTTTTCGAGAACCGCCCTGGGATTTTTAATGACCACCGGGAGTCAGGACCTTGGTTTCTCATCTCATCCGAAGGACGAAACTCTTGAAGAGAACTCTTTCTTTCTGACACTGCAGTAGGGTGCAGCTGGGGTTGATGTGCAGTCATCTCTGAAGTGGATGTACTGCATGGATAGCTCTGCAAAATCCTAGCAGCTTTCCTACTATGGTAGTTAGAAACAATTCTGTAAAACAATTCCGAAGTACACAGCATCTTTCAAAACCTGACATACAGATGATTGGTACCAGAAACGCATTTGATGTTGTAAGTTTTACTTTACACTGATGTCCGATGTAGTATGCATTAAATATTTCTCTACACTGTACCTCATGATCAGGCTTGCCTCAGCCATGAAAACCAATGCCAAAATTGGCAACAATATATAGAAATTGGACTGTGATAAAAGAAGCAAATTCAAAGTTTTGCCTTGTCTAATGTCTGAAGTGACTAAATCAACATTTTGTTCACAGCCATTACACTGTTATCTAATCTATTCAGTTTTTCCTCTGTAAGGACAGAGTCGTGGTTTAATCTTAGTTTTACTTTACTAAGCACCATTTTTTTTTCTTTTAATGATTGACTCTTAACTTGTGGTATACCTCTGATATCACTTAATTTCCTGTTGATTTCAAATGAAGTTGACCACATCACATTAAGGAAAAAAAAACAAAGTATTTTGAAAGCCAGTTATTTTAGTCTTGAACCACAGATAATATCAACCTACACAAAAGTAAAAACAGATTAAAAAAGATCAGGTAGGGGACAACTTTGTAAAATATCTGAAATCCAAAGTAAATTTTAACCATTTAAGATATAAAATGGAAAACTTCACAATACTGATTTCAGTGGGACTATACTGAAAGCACATACTGCATGTTACAGAAGGATTAATCCATGTCTCACAACACAACTAGATACTGTAGATGACTTTTTGCTGAAGAAAAAAAATCTATTTTTTGCTTAAAAGCAATTGAGACTGATGCTTCTTTATAATAAGTACATTATAAAGATGTAAATATATTGTAATCTTCTCATACAAATTCTTGTAGAATTTACCTTTTAAAATCTTTGTATATCTAATCTGCCACATTCTGTTTTGTGAGTTCCTTCTTCTAATTTGTAATTAGTTTTACACCATTGCTTAATCAAAGAGATCAAAATGAATATTGGTAATACATGTTATATGTAATGAGATATACATATAATGATAGAAGCTGTCAGTAATTAAAGAACATGAAAAAATGTAGCCTTGTAATTCAGGATTAAGACTCAGTATTCATCCCAACATCTGTGAGGAAAATAGCATATTATTTTCTTCAACAAAATAATGCCACAAACTCCTATGGTCCTAAGCATATGTCTTTGAGCTTCTATGGATTCATATCTTCTCTACAGCCTTAGGGCTTAACTTGAAATGAAACCTGAAAACATTTTGCCTTTCCAAAACAAATTCTAAATGACTGAGTTTGACAGCGTAAGCACTTTCCATAACACATCACAGATGTAGAGCTGTATGTGGTCTGGTTGTATTATATTACCATTGGGAAGGAATAACCATAGAGATTGTGGATCTGATCGTTTTTATTTTGATCAGATGTGGAATTTGGTTATTTTTGGAAAGCAACCGAAGCAAAATACAGCATCTGACCTTTACACTCTCAAGCCTCTGCTGAAGTATAAAAAGTAGTTCACCTTCATTTTAATAGAACACAGTAGCCATACAATTCCTTAGACAGCAGGCCCCCTTAAGAAATCATCAAGTAGTAGGACTCTGGACCAACTGGACAGCTGTGGGTTCAAATTACTGGTGGAACATTGCTATTGTGCCCTGGAAGAAGGTACATCACTCAGATTGGTGCAGCGCAATGCACAGCTCAATAAATACACATTCTGTGGTTTCCATCACAGTAAAAGAGAATTTTGTTCTCCATTGACTCGGGTCAGGTTAAGTAAAGATTTACTAACTTTATGTGAAGGTACTGTAAATTGGAGAAGTTCTGCATGGCATCCAGTATGGTATGTACACCAATATATTCCATTGAAGGATCAGAAAGATTCATTTATGGTATGGTTGTTTTTTTATGTTGTACCTTAAAGAATAAATAATGCAATATAACAAAATGCTATACATAATGAGGGTTTGGTGAAATGTAGCCAACCTGAGAAAGCACCCAAGTGCAGTGAACAGTGAACTTTCTTTGACAGTTTTGTTGGTAGAGTATGCCAATGAATGAGGCAGGGGGTGTCTTTTACAGAATTGAAAAAACAATTACATTTTTTTTTTAGAACACTGGCAACTGCAGAGGAAATGCAAAAGTGTTTCATATATATTTCAATTTAATATATTGATATATTTAATGGAATACAAGTAAAACTATCTAACAAAATCCATCAATTCTTAGTCTCCTTGTACTGGTGAGGGTCATAGCCACAGGTAAAATGATCATGGTAATTATTCATTACCTTCTCATATCCTTATCTTGTGGGAGGGACTTGTAGCCCTGAATTACGTTTCCATGTTGCACTTCCCCTAAGTCTCTATTTGTTTCATGCTTCAGAAGAAGGAGTCCATAGGCTTAACTTTGTCGGAGTGTTTTAGTATTCTGAAAACCTGAATCAAGGTCCCTCACAGTTTTCTCTTTTTAAGGCTAAAAGGTTTAGTTCTGGCTATTGCTGTGTGCCTAGGAATGCACCTGGTTGTTTTTTTTTTTCCTGGATTGAACAGCACTCTCTTTTTTCATAAAGTAAAAAATGAATGTAACACACCAAATGAGGTTTAACTAGTGCACTGTACAATTGTAATATTATATCCCTTGATTTTCATTATCTGCTTTTAGTCCTGAAATTCTTATTGCTTCTCCACATTGTCTACAAGATGAGAGGTTGTTCATTTGTCTTTTTCATAAGTAGCCTCTTCAAGTTCAACACTTCGCATTTTGGATTTTTTGTTACTACCAGCATGTAACACTTTGCATTTGCCTACATTAAACATCATATGCCAGGTGTTTGCCCCGTCTCAGATTTCCCAGAACATTTCTGAATATCCTCTACAGCTTCTTCAATGTTTGCTAAGAGATCACTTTATTGGCCGTATACAATTTCCTGTGTTAGGAATTTGTCTTTTCGAATGCCCCAACTTGCTCTCCATGAGACACACCGACATACAGGCAGGGAGAGAAGCTTGGGGTCAGAGCGCAGGGTCAGCCATTTATACAGCGCCCCTGGAGCAGCTGGGGTTAAGGGCCTCGCTTAGGGGCCCAACAGAGTAGGATTCGCAGGATACGAACCTGCAACCTCCCAGCCCAACCACAGGCACAGATCCTTAGCCAGAGAGCCATCAATAGCTAAAGTATCAATAGCTTTAAAGACATCTTCAGGCGTGCTGTTGATGTACATGTTTGTTATGAACAAAACACTCCATCATGGTGTGAATACAACCTCTTGAATGTTGTGTGTTTTTGCAGCCAGCCTCTAACTTCTGCCCTTGTGCGCCTTTTTCAAACCTACTCATTGGGGATCCATCTAATCTCTGTACTCAATTTACTCTGAGTATACAACACATTCAGAAGAATTTCCAGATAGATCAAAAATAAGGCTACATGTTAGTTAACAGCTGAGGCGCCCCACATTTCTGCAAGGGAAGAGGAAGGATAAAGACAGCGTGCAGAGTTTCATGAGTATGAAGTGATGTAAAGGCTGTTTATTACTGATATCATCCCGCACTGGTGGTACCAGGCTGGGCTCAGCCACAGGGAGGAGAGAAAGTAAAGTCCTCAAGAGGCATCGACGCTCAATGAGATAATGCACATCTGGTGTTGGGCCATTACTGTGCTGCACTGGAGACTAACAAAGGCTGCTCTCTGAATCGCTTTCTTTTGTGTAGGAAAATGGACAACAATGTGTGTCCTCACAACCACGTGAACTGTGCTGGGCTCGAGTGCGTTACACCTGGGACCTAGCCAGGCATGCCCCTGGGTACTAACACAGGGCGTGTGTGTGTGTGAGTGTGAGTGTGAAGAGCTGCAGCGTGACTGAGTGGGCAGATTTGATTGCACTTCAATCACAGCTCAAACAGATCATTTGCGGGGCAGGTAGAGGAGTCAATGTAGAATTTATACAAGGAGGAGGGAGAAGAAGTCATAGGAAAACCTCGTTGATAAAGTCCCAACAACGCACGTTTAAAATAAACTCACAGTCGGCATAACTTGTATCACAGGGTCACAGAGACAATGCAGCACAAGTGCAGAGCATTAACAGCACTTTCAGATTTAGTGTGGGAGTACAGGTTTGTTTTATATAAAAGTTATGTTTTTGCTGTTCATAGGTACCTATGAAGTTTGCAATAGCATAAAAGATTGTGGGGCGACATTGAAAAGTAAGTGCAAGGTACAGTATACATATTTGAAATGTGGTAAAACTGTGAAATCTCTTCCACACGTACTGAGGCAAACTTTTACTGGGCACGGTCTCTCGCCGTTTTGATGGTTTACTAAATTAAGCCAGCTGGAGAAACTGGTGAGAACAGAGTAAGGTTTTTAAAATGTTAAACAGTTAGAGAACTGCTGTTGTCCGCTATGCTCTTGCTAAAAACCGGCATCTTTTGCTTTAAGTGATGACAACACAGTGTCTGTCCTTGGAGCTCTCAGCTCCATCCTTGCTTTCAAAGCCCAATCAGATTACAGCTGCCAGCCCTGAATACTAACATTGTATACTGTAGCACATTCTTCCTCCTGTTTCTACACTGACAGCATACAAAGGGACAGTGAGGAACGAACTTCATGGTTTCATTGGAAAGCAACTGACTCCCAGGCAAAATGTTGCACCACTCCTCAATGAAAATGAGACAAGATTGAAACAACTGACAGAAACAACCAAAATGTTCTCATACTGTATGTATACAGTAGCATCTTGACGATACTTATTTCTGTGCACAGTTATTTCAATTCAAGGTCACCCTTCCTTTCCTTATTTGCAATATTGAATTCAATCTTAGTGGTATTACGTCTGAAAATTCTAGATGATAAACACTGTACCTATTTTATGTGAATGTAAGATAGCAAATGTAATATTTTTCACATTTTCACACAGCTTCTGATACTTTAAACATTTTTAATTTTAATCATGCCCCTGGAGCTGGTCTTCCTATATTTTCAAGAGCCAACCCGAAGAAGATAAATAACAGGAAGAGGACTATCCTTTCGTTCACAGCATTAATGGTGAGGCACTCTACAGAGTAATGTTTGTGTACTCAATTAAAGCCTTAAAGTTCAGGCACACATACCTCTTTTTCTTGTTACATATTTGTTAAATTCTTGTGCCAAAATCTGCAAAGCAGCAAAATTCAGTGAAAACCCGTGGGTGTGCAATATTCAGAGCACTGTAAGGCATGTACAGTAACATGAACTATAAAGAAAAAAAAAACAGCAAATGTTATTCAGTGTACCTAAAGAAGGTTGTATGGATGAAACATTGTGTTTTTCCTTTCTGTTTTTCACTATGGAATTAATGTGTACCTGTACATGTTCTAAAAAGAAGTTGGGAGATGTGTAGAGTTGTGGGTGCTATGGCTGAAATGGTTGGGCTCAAATCAATATTATTCACACTCAGCCTAAATATATGTGAAAAAACACTGAAAAAGGTGACTTAATTTAATTGAAGTTAAGAAGAAGAAGAAGACAAACTAGAGATTCCCAGGTCTTAACTACTGTAGGTGATAATTCATATTTAGCTCAAAAACATCCAGGAGATTGGTACTTGGAGGCCTGGGAGACTAGAGTTACTGTACCTACTCACTGCTACATCTTCATTGCTCTATAATTGCACATTGCGAACAAAATTCACATCTTCAATAAACAAGTAAAGTTTGCCACAGCTCCTGAAAAATCAGCCTCTCGAAATATGTGGTATGAGGATTAACTGACTTCAAGCAACATTCTTGATGGTTTCTTAAGCAAGCAAACCTACTTACGTAAGGCACTTAAGTGCCTTACTGTTGTCCTGCTATTGTAGTTCTCCCCTTTTAACTTGAACTTTTCCATACTTTTCTGCAGTTCATGTGGAACAGGAGAATGACAGCGAAACAAAACAAAACACAACATGGATTATCCCAGATTTATGTTTTACATATGTAATTGGAAGGAGTGCTGTTCTCTTTCTCAGTATGGGCTAGCAGTTACTGAGGCCTGGCTGAGAAAGCTTTACAGCCAGCACATGTCCCTTCCCAATCCACAGCCTTTAAATCTGAGGTGAGCATCCATCCCAGATTATGAAATGAAAAGTCACAATTTTTATCCGTGCTCAAAATTCAGCCTGTCTTGCTTCAAACCTGTCAACCCTCTGAGCGATGCTTACCATTTGCTTACCCAATGTGAAAAAAATCACAAGAGCACACTTTCTACCCTTGACACAATGATGTGTCTGTTACCTGTTGATCTTTTGTGTTGTACGTGTGACAAAGATGAATCAAGTCTAAGCAGCCACTTTAAGTCATTGATCATGAAAGGTTTTAACGGGATGGACATACTATTCTATTTCTGACACTTAGCTGTGTCTGGAAATCAAGAATCAGTGCTGCAGGTTGCCAAGACGTTTCAGAAGAAGTTGTAAGTTTTCCTAACACGGAAGAGTCATTGCATTTGTGGTTCCATTTTTTGTCAACTCTCTGCAGTTGATTAAGGCTATGCCCTAGTTTGCTTCTGCAGCGACAATCATAGAGCATGGAGAGCTGTCCTAGTTTCAGTCATAGAAAACAAGCTCACAAAATGTCATACTGCTCTCCGCTCTGTTCATTCGTGAAATCATTACGATTTACAGAACTACCTCCCCCCGCCACTGCTGCCCTCCTCAGGATTGCTTTATAGGTGTACGAGGCAGTTGGCACAAAAGTGAGAGCCTTTTTTGTTTTCTTCAAAATGCAAAAACTAAAAGAGGTGTTTCCAGAAAGATTAGCACAGCGAACTAAGTTATTATTGGATTAATGATAAAATCACAATCCAGGCTTCTTGGTCTCCCGCTAGCAGATTATGTACATCATGAGACCCATCTGTGTGCCCTCCATTGCACAGGAATCTGTATCTGGACAGATCTCTCACACCTCCACCCTGCGCTGTCTGTAGGCAATGCTACAGACAAGGACTTTTGGACTATTTTATGAAATATAGGCCTTTGAGAGGTCAATGTGCAGGTACAGCTAAATTGTGAAAAGCTGTTTAGTAGAAAGTGGTTTTACAACAAATTCCCTTTTAAAGCTTTACTGTCCATACTGTAGGTGACACTGTATATTGGGTTTGTCCAACTGGGATTTAATAATGCAATCGAAACAGTCCTGCAAACCATATTGACCATGCTTCATACTGCTTTGGCACTTGTTCTTTTTAAAGCTCTAGATTAAAATAACTTATGATCAAAAGCCAGACCCACCACCTCCCTTTTCCTTTGTAAACAGTCCTAATCTGCAACCCAGCTGCGCCTTGTAAAGGGGCCGATATTATTACTCACCGGAGTGCAGCCCTTGCTTATTGTCTTTGGAAAATAAATTACTAATCCTGTCTCGCTCTGCATGTCCACTTTTATGCCTTACTTTTTTGTTTTGTTTTGCTGAGCGAGCAGGACGGGTTTCAAAAACCACTCAAGAATAACTTGTAAAACTGACATACCATTCTGTGGCAGGAACTGTAATTGACGCCATTATGAAAAACGAGGAGGTTGCAGGAGGGAGCTTCCAACTTTCAAAAAGCTAAAAACTTGAAAAAGAAAAAGAATACAGTGGGCTGCTCCATTTGACATCGGATTGCATACCCCTGCTGCTTCAGCAAAAGGAGTTGCTCCCATTGTCACATTTGTATAAATTAATAATTTTGCTTGAGGAGCAACTGTGAAACTATTTCCAGAAGCTAAGAGGACACTGCCCTTTTGTTCTGTCACAGGGTTAGCTCACTGGGAAGTGTGAAGATGTTTTCTGTGCTTGCACAGAGCTGCATTGACATCCAGAGTGACCCAGACTGGGCTATAGGAAAAATCATGCTCCTCTTGGCTCTTTAACCATTCGCATAAGCAGTCTGAGCCTTAAACTTTAAAATGTCAGACTGAGGGGAAAATGACCCTAGCTTGAATGCTTAAAATACTATAAGCTTATATAGCTATAAGCCATAAGTTGTCATCTAG
This sequence comes from Lepisosteus oculatus, assembly GCF_040954835.1. Classification (NCBI taxonomy): domain Eukaryota; kingdom Metazoa; phylum Chordata; class Actinopteri; order Semionotiformes; family Lepisosteidae; genus Lepisosteus; species Lepisosteus oculatus. The sequence continues at coordinate 40,033,714 of NC_090701.1, forward strand.
CAGTAAACATAAAGGACAGAGACACAGTTTGGAGCCTTTGAAAAAGGGAATTAAAAAGCTCAGAACCACTAATCCTCAAAACTAGAAAGAAACATGAACACAGTGGTGTAAGATACATGAACACTCTAGCATCTTTTTACTTCTAAATGAGGTGCCTACAGTATACAGTAAGGTTCTTTTCTTTCATTGAGGCAAAAATGATAACTGTTGTCTGAACATGGGCATGTACAGTAGGAAGATGGGTAGGCCACGGAACAATCACTGTCATTAATCTCTGGGAGCATTATGAATGGATGACACAATAGAAAGCAACTAATAAACTTTTTTTTTTAATAAAGCTATAAAGAGAACAGCTGTGCCTTGTAATGAGTTTAAGTACCCTGAATATTGTGCCAAGGGCAAGTAATGAGCAGACATAAGGGTTTACAACACTTCAAAACTGAAGAGAGCCATCCAGGGTGAGGTCTGTTTCAATCCAGTCGGAATGTTATGAGCTGTTATCAGGAACTACATTCTTGTAGATAAGCCAAAGGAGTAAGAGATGTCAGGACATAATCAGAAGTAGTTGAAGCTTTAATGAAAATCATATCCATTTTTAGTGCATCCAGTTTTACAGCTCACATCCATTTTCACAAGAACAACAACTATAAAAATTCGAACCGAATAAATAAAAGGTACGTCAGACACAAACATGAAAAATGTTCAAAGGTCCGGCCTTCATCGCATATTCACTTCTGTTTCATTACTTCCTTCACAGCTTTGAATTTCATAGCTGATTTATGTCATAGTGATATTGATTAATTAGCATTCAAAGTTTCCATCTCCAAGTGCAACCATGGTGGACATAGCAAATGTAAAAAACACCTTGGCGAATCACAACCCATGACATCGCAAATATTTCACAAGTGGAAGTATGTCAGTTACATTATTGGGAGTTGAAATCATAACGGTTTAATCCTGAACATTCCAGCATATCAAGAGAGGCAATAAAGTCTGAATACATCTTCTACTGCAGTACCCCTTGTGAAAAAGTGGCTCCTGCTGTCTCACTCCAGTCATCTGACTTAACTAGTCTGTGCTCAGTGAATCCTTTCCAGGTTAATTTAACAAAAAAAAACACACATTATACTTCCTAAGAAGTGAATATATACAATTAAAATACAACGATAAAAGGAAGTATAGAAGACATATAATTTATATGCATAATTAACATAGTTTTGCATAATTTCATAGGAAAGAAATTGATCATTTTTAGGGCAATAAAACGTGTATATATTGTGTGTCAATTCCTGATGATTGATCTTGAGGCAATGTTCATTTATCTCTATTTGCCATACGAAAATTATTTTGTAAAATGTGACTCAAGAATCTTCTATGAGGGATTAATGTTCTTTCAGTTGTGCTGTAATTGTCCTTTAAATAAAAAAAAAAAACAGAAACCCATCGGTGATGAGGTCATTATTAAGTACATGTCCAAATTCTAGATTCAATGCGTGAAGTTTCTCATTGTTAATAACAGAAAACACAGCTGCAACTTCAAGTTATCTTGTCAAGTGCATCTTTGCTTCCTTATCACAAGCAACACTTCATGAGATTCCCAGTTATTCTATTTCAGTGCTTATTTATTTGAAAGTACATTACACATGAAAGGAAGTCGTGGCATGACGAAATGAAGATTTTAAAGTCTTCAAGTAGACTGTCAGTAACTATTGTGGTTTCAGAGCCTCTTCTCTGTAAACAGTAACAGGACACAAGCATGCCTCTTTTAGATAGTAGGTGCCAGTTCACAGCATGATACAGAGGAAGACAGGGCTTGTGTCAGTGCAGGTTGGTCCAGTGATATACTCCAGACAAGCACTTATCAGTGTTTCTGCTGAATGTGTATTTGGGTGCATCTTTCTTAATAATGTCTGGCTAAATAAAATAAACGTCTGACTTTAGTTTGGGGAAAGTACATTTGTGCAGCTTCTGCTAAAAATGAACGCTGGAGCAGTTTGATTACCGAAGATTAATGAAAACCTATAGTACTGCCGCTTCTTAATGCAAAAATAATCACTCATTTGCAAAATACATTTGCCAGAAATGACAAGAAGCAAACACAAAAGCTGACTACAGTTTACACTGTGGAAGTCCCTCTATGGGTCAGTGCTGTACAATTGCTGCACCACACAACGATTCTTAAAAGATCATGCACGATGCACACAATTTTATTGTGTTCTGACTTCGTAAGAAGTTATTTATGTAGTGCAATATTTTCTAAGGCCGAAAGCTTAGATGCACTGAATGCAGTTAATTCCATCTGTTTTGGACCCACAAGAAAAGGTAACGATGAGCAGCACAGCACTGCCATCACTTGATATTCACACCAATATTTTCAAATTTATGGGATTACTTATCCATTCTCTCCTTTCCCTGTTTTTTTTCATAGAAATCCTAATAATTTATTTTTTATGTTCCATCCACCTTGGAATAGCTAGTTATTTGACCTGATTTAATGCCACATCTCTCCATTACTGTGTAAAAGAGATGAACACAGCGCTGACTGATATTTATCGGTCAGCAAACTGCTCTGCGTCTCTTTGATGCTGTACTGTATGTACACAGCCAAGCCTGAGTATCAGAGGAGGAACAAGAGCCCCACCCGGCCACAGAAGCTCTGTATTTTTGAACAGCCACTGGACACTGTCGGAGAACATAAGCTTTTTTTTTTAGGACCATAAAAATAGTTTTCATTGAAAAATACAAAAACATTACTCTTCAGTGTAGGAATCTTCAAGAAATGTAAGATTTGTGAGTGGTGCTCTTCTAATCATCAGTAACCATTTACTGTAGTTATTTTCTAGAAAGAAGATTTTTTCCAATGCACACTCTCATTTTTAAAATTTTATGTCTGTTATTTTAGACCATAACGTATGGGTGATGGGTAAAGAGGGATTATTGAAAAAGGTAGGAAGCAGAACATTTAGCAGTCAAATTATTCAAGAAAAACAACATTAACTCTCGTCCTGGATTTTTTCTGGGCAGTCCTGCCCAACATGTACTGTAACACTGCTACAAATATATGTTAGTGGATGTCAAATATTGCTAGTTCAAAAAGAAATATCATAATAATGATTTTGTTGTTGTTTGTTGTTACTTCAGAAAAATCTTTAGGAAATTACATTCCATGCATTCAGTATAGGGTTAAAAAGTTATTTTCTGAGAAAAGCTGCAGATCTCCTAAATTCAAGACTCAATCCTTCCAAATAAACCATAAAGGAAATACAAGCAAAAAACAAGTAATAGTCTCTTCTAAAAAGGAGAGGGAACAAAAAAAGCATCTTCCACTAGCATTTCAAATGACCACAAATAAAATAAGTTTCAGAAGTTAGAGATAGTTCAATCTTATACTTTTTATAGTTCAATCTTATAGTTCAATCTTTAGTTTTTTATAGTTATGCAATAGTTATATTTTAGAAAACAATGTGTGAAAGAAATGTTGGCCTGTTTTTAATGTGATTCCTTGAAGAAAGCCTTCTTTTGGCATTTAAGGACAGAAGGCCAACAGGACACAAAGCATAATAAAACACCTGTAAGTACTCTTTCAAGTTGAAGGATCTTATTTATTTCCCAATTTCATCTCAAGGTATTAGCAGAAACATTAAGACCTCACAATTCTTTATTAGGGTGTTATTTTTTAAAGAAGCCCCAACACAACAAGCAATGAGAAATTCTGCAGGACATGGGGTGCAAAACCCTTACTAATCTTATCATCGGACTGCTGTAATCCACATCCCGAAATGTTAAACCCAGCACGTACTGTACCAGCTAGGGCAGCAAATGACTGGACCACTGCAGGATCTGAAGAGTCAGTGGTCTAAATAATCCTTAGCTTAATAATTAACACGGAGACTCTTGTCTGAATGGTTCCGTGGGAGCTATCAGAGCATGCTTGCCCACACCGGCATCAGGGCTCCTTTCAGACACTGCAGTGCAGAGTGAGGCATCCCTTCATTAAAATCAGAATGGGATAAATCAGCAATAAAATATTCAGCTGGCCCAATCCCAGCCCTGAGCAGGAGCCTGCTATTTCTAGCTGTACAGTGCTAGGCACTGCTGTCCTTAAAAAGGCCCTTTTTAACGCTTGCACACAAATGTAGAGCTTTGCTCATACTGGTACAGTTCTTTTGAAGTCCTTGCACAGAAACACAGCACATGACTGAGACACAGCTTCTATGCATTTCTCTTGCTCTGTACACAAACAACCTTCAGGATAGGGAATAAAGAAAAGCTTACCTCAGATGCAAACTGAGGAGACATTGGTCTCTGCTAATCGGCAAATAAAAAAATGTACAGCACTGAAACAAAAAAAGGCAGCTGGAAAAGGCCTAACAACGTTTTCTGGTGTGCATCCTCTAAATCCCAAGTCTGTCTCTCCCCTTGCAGCTTATATTTTGTACTCTGTATGTACTGTATGCTCTGTTATTTTAACCAAGGGGCTGCCAAAGAAGGGGAGGTTCTGGATAAGGTAAATTTGCAGATCTTCTCTTCAACAAATCTCCCTCTCTCTTTGCATGTCTCTCTGTATTTTAAGCATCCTCCAGCACATATGCAGGACAGCACTTGAAAGCACATCTAATTTTCACACAACTGTTACCCCTTCTCTTAATTGCATCTGGGCTAACATTGGAAGTAACGGTGGAAAATTCCAGAGGAGTAAGATAACTTACTCCTGTGCTCCCTCTCTAAATTAAAGGCATGTGTGGAATTTCATGCCAGATACTGACAGGGGAGGTGGGGCGGGGGGAATAAAAGCAGGGTACTATCTAAAAAAGGAGAAGGAGCACATGTGCTTCCTTTCTCTGCATCAGCACCCCTGAAACATGAGGACAGTACAGCCATTATGTTTTCTAATCAGAGGTCTGCATGCCCCAAATGCCAGTTTAATCCAAAGAAAATGAACTTTTCAAGTTCAAATAACAGTTACACCATAAGACAACCTGCCTAGTTTTTTTTTTAATTGGATTATGTTTATGTGCGTATGCCCATCAGCCTTTGGGTCTTGCCTGGGCTCATTCTGGACCAGGCTTTCAAGAACAAGGTGAGTTCTCTGAATGTGTACGTGGTAATGGAGGGAATGAAATACATTTTCTAAGCACAGGTATTTAAAACAAGTTTCTTAAGAAAGTGAAGTCAGCCTGGTATCACAAAACAAAGTCAGTAAATGAAATGAACTACTAAATATGAAACTTTGACGTGGTCAATGTGTCCAAGTACTGAAATCCTCAATGGCACTGACAAACTCAACCCTGTGGACTTCTTCAGTCAACAGTTACTATAGGACAGAAGTTAAAAAAACTCCAGGGAAATGTTTTTTTAACTTCCGAGAACAGGAGACAATTCTTTAATAATTATTATTCCTTACGATTATATAATACTTTGCTGGACAAGCCACTCATAGTGCTTTACAGATAATAGGGACTCCCCTCCATCACCAGCAATGTGCAGCCCCCACCTGCATGATGCGATGGCAGCCGTAGTGCTCCAGTACATTCACCACATACCAGTTCTCAGTGGGGAGGAGAGCAGAGTGATGAAGCTAGTTCAGAGATGGGGATTATTAGGAGGCCATGATGGATAAAAGCCAGGGGGAAATCTGGCCAGGATGTCGGGGTTACTCTTTTTGAGAAACACCCTGGGATTTTTAATGACCACAGAGAGTCAGGACTTTGGTTTTACGTCTCATCCAAAGGACGGCCCTGTTTAAAGTATAGTGTCCCTGTCACTATACTGGGGCATTAGGACCCACATGGACTGCAGGGTGAGCGCCCCCTGCTGGCCCCACTAACACCTCTTCTAGCAGCAACCTTAGTTTTTCCCAGGAGTTCTCCCATCCAGGTACTGACCAGGCTCACACCTGCTTAGCTTCAGTGGGTTGCCAGTTGTGAGTTGCAGGGTGATATGGCTGCTGGCCAAATCTTGCAAACTGGGCTCCTCATATTTCAGATCTCAAAACGATCTTTTTATCCTTCAGATCCTAAGAAAGGACAACATGATCATGTGGAAAATGGTGCTGTTTAACTTCACTGTTGTCCCATAATGCCATTAAAGGAAACTGAAGAGCCATAGATGTGCTTTCTATATCGTCCTGTTAAGCCTGCAATCCAGGATTAATGAATGTTCAGTTTCTACCATATTGTAACATTTTCAACATTCTATATGCTTTACTGCTTTCTTCTTGTGGACTCTTGGCCAAGTGAGTGTTGTGTTGTGGTTTGGAATCTTATAAAGGAAGTACTCAGCAAAAGGCTGTTTTTGTTGACAGTCAGATATTATTTTGTTTTACAAAGGATAAAATCAAGTTTTAAATGCTTCCATTACTTGTATTGTTAGATGAGAAACAAAAAACAAACAAACATTCTAAGTGCTGATGAAGTAAAAGTATCAACAGACTTATAGTATGTGGTTCTTTAATTGTCAAACATTTTTTTTGCTGTGTCTGTAGTTTGTTTTTTAACACTTATGCTGGAGTATAATGTATGTCACACAGCATCCTATAAGTATAGGGCTCCACATTCATTTACTCAATTACAAAATATCCAATAAGAATGAGTAATCCTCATCTGTTGCCACAGTCTTATTACAGGTTTCAGTTCTTCTCTAAAATGTAATTCTTTGGTTGAGTTGCACAAGATACTGGAAATTAAGGCAGGGCAGCTTTGGAGCCCAAGCACCAAAATAGTGTGGTTGTGTCTGAGACTAAGACGACCAGACAGGTGTATTGTCTCAGACACTTTTCACCTGGAGCATGAAAACGAGCCAGTTGGGAGGTATTGTGTTAGACTCTGGTGTCCAGGACTCATACCATTGGAGTGAAGTGCCTTCTGGGGTTTTGTTCCTTGTTCTGATCCAGATCAAAATAAAGGAACGAATTTAGCTATCCACAGTACAGTTCCTGTCTTGTAATTTTCCATGATTTAGCAGCTATGGACAGAGGCACTCGACACCTCATGCTAATAGCATTTTACAAATGTGTAGCAACAGTTAAGGGCAAAAAATTCCAAGATCCGTTCAATTTGTTTTCTTTATCCTGTTATGACCACTCAACATGGTCTTAGATCTTTTCACACAAGTTTGGGGTGAGGCCAATCTAAACCTTCTCATTGCAGTTTTATTTCAATGTTTTTAACCAAGTCATGTTTATATTTAATGCCAGAGGGGAATAAAAAAAATCAATACATACATCATATCAAGAATTTACAACCCTACTGATATGCTAGATAGTTTGTTGAGCAAGCAGCATTTACAGTTCAGCCACATTTATTCTGGATTAAATTAAGCACAGTTTGGAAAGCACATGCTACTACAGATGCCGTAGCATTTGTAAACATTTATTATGGATCAGTGCGAAAATTTAATTTCTGCAATTTAACTGCTGGATATGTAATGTGAGATTTCTCTGGTTTCAGCTTTCAAACTGGGAACATGTACTGATTTCATTCGTTCTCAGCACATGAAACTCTTCTCTTTCACACGTTTCCCTGAGAAAAGTGGTCTTCTCGTACGCCAACGACTGATGTCCCCGGGAGAAAACCGTTGAAGGTCTTCCACTTTCTCCAGCCGAAAAAACAAGTCTTCAATAACATCATAAAGATGTTTAATGACACCCATTAAGCTCTTCATTTTGAAAGCATGCAATGGGGTCACTTGAGTATTAACCCCTCAACCACTCTAGAGAGCAACCTATCAAGTATGAATGCCAAAAAAAAAGGCTTGGAATACAATTCAGCTTCACTGTTAGTTCAACTAACGGTATTTATGTAAGCCTGAAAACTTAGCACATTCCAAGTGCTTAAGTAGACTTTGTCTTTATTGTTTTAGCTAATACAGTTTTCATTACCTGCCATGTTAGGTACCACTTGGCTTAGTACTTATAGTTTGGTTTAAGGATAGCTCACTGTTCAGAAAGTCATACCTAATTAATCTATCCAAAATCTAGAAGACAGAATTACTCACTATATTCATTTCATTGTGAGGACTAGAGGAAACAATAAAGCGAAACAATAGTAATACAAATGTGAAGAAAAACTATAATGATAATATACTCTAACTCTCCCAGTATTGTAAACGCAGGTAACAAAACAGACTTTTGAATAAAGCATGTACTGTTGATCAGTTTGACAAACATCGCCGATTAGTACAGTATGTCCAGGACAGCCACCCTGGTCTCTGGATGGAAATTTATCGACATGCACCCTGGTGTAGTTGTTAAAGCTGTCGTCTTGCAGCGCTGGGCCCCTGAGTTCAATTCCAGACCTGCGCAGAGTTTGTGTATTCTTCCTGTGTTCTCATGGGTTTTTGCTGCATGTGCCACTTTGGTCCCACAGTCCTGAGACATGCTGGTAGGCTAATTGGCTTTTGGGACAATCAGCCCTAGTGTGAGTGTGTGTCTCCGTTTCTGCCCTGTGATGGACTGGCATCCTGTCCAGGGTGTACCCTGACTTGCAGCTGTTGCGTGCCAGAACAGGCACCAGTTCCTCAGTGACCGCGAATTGGATAAACTGGTTAGAAAATAGATGAAATGGATGGCAATAAAAGTCCATTTAGGGCACACCATTCCTGATGGTTGATGTGTCACAAAACCTACTGGAAGAGACAATCATGAGGGCTGTGTTAAAATGTCATGTTGTGAGCTGTCCCCCCACAAAACTGCCTTTTCCTGTGCAGGTTTTGCATCGGTGAAATTTCATTGAGTTCACAGGAAGAACAGATCTACCCTGGCACCGCAGAGGAGCAGCGAGGAAAATACCCTGGTTGTTACTGTGCTTGTCTCCTACTACAAAGAAAGCCAGTGAGGTCACAGAATAGGATCACAAGTCTGTGCCTGGAAGCAACTTTATTTCAACATATCTATTAAGTGTCATCAGCCACAGTTGTGATCTATTTTTGTTCCTCAGTGTCTGCCGAAAGCCCATTAGAACCTGGAGCTATAACACACAGATGTATGATTTAAGACTTTTGTAACACTTTTTTCTGTCTCTTTAGTGTTTATTTTTTCTATCATTTTTTTTTTAGTTGAACTTGCTTTCAAACAGACAACTTGACATTTGCCTATCACGAACGCACGGTGAGCTTTCAAACCGATTTTGCATCTTCCCTTTTCTATACTCAAAGAACAGCTATTAAAATTCTGAATGCTCTTCTTGTTCAAAGGTTAATCTTGTTCCCCTGAAGCACCCTTACATTTCCAAAAATGCCTTTCCTTTTCCAGATGGGGTTATCATGATTGCAGAAGCATATAGCATAACACAGTGCCCTTACAGCTATTTTATTCAGTCTTTCCAATTTCATTTTGAATACCTTTCTGTGCCACATTCTTCTAAGTTGCTTCTAAGAAATGCACATCTTGCTTACATTAAATTAGGTACATTACAAGCCAATATTTCAGTTAATTGAGAGCTGACTAACATGGGTGAAGATTTATATTCTTTAACAGTGGAATGATGGAAGAATAAAGAAGTTATAAATATAAACAAAGACAAGTACTTGCGAATGAAACTGCTCTTAAATGTGTTGTGTATAATTGCTGAAATTGTTGCCAGCAAAATGACAAAGTGAAAATATATTATCACTGATCTGTTATAGTAAAATCTAACAAAAGATTTTAAAATCGTATTATAGAATCTAACACTTTATTTGTAAAGTGGTTTCTCTACTAATAATTATATTGTTTAAAGGAACAGTTAATTTTAGAGGGTGCTCATATATTAAAGGTACTAAGCAGGGAGTTAAAAAAAACATAAAGAATCATAAATTTGAAGCAATCGTACTGGCAATAACATTCCTACAAATAAGTAGAGCATAAAATATGTAAAATTCTTATTCAAAGCTTAATTTTGTCAACATACAATTTAAGGCATATTGGAGGACACAAAGCAGTGTGTCATATTTTGGGCATTGCCCTCAGTATCAAGGTTGTGGCATTTTTGTGTTTGTGTGCTCCCCTGTTTTCAGTTTTTGAAGTAATAAAAATCTAGCATATTGTAGTGCTCTCGCCACTGCCGCCTCAGGTCCTCTCGAGTCCTCCCACTGCTGGGGACTTGAACCTGGGTCCCCTGTGTTACTCAACAGGGACCCAGCCAGTTGAGCTAAAGGGAAATCTCCCCTCAGCCTGACAGCTGAGGTCCCTGCTATTTACAGGGGAGGGCGGTGACGTCACCGCGCTGGCAAGCCGGCTCGCACACCCTGTAATGTCGGCAATATGCATTACAATATTTAAAGGGACATATCTATCATGGTTTAAGTAAAGCACTCATCTATGGACTGGACATGTGTGAACTTAAAGGTTGTTTCAAGTTATTCCAGTAAAGGAAGAGAAAAAAATGGAAGCTATTAAAAATATAAAAGAATTGCGCCACATATTGTACTTCCATCATAAAAACAGACATCTCAAAAAAGCAAAACTCATTCTCCTCTTACGTTACTCAGATTGTAAGAGCAGACCAGAAGGCATTGGGCTCATGGCACAAGACGGAAGCCGTTCCACCTGTGTTTGCTAACACCAACGCCAACGGAGCCGGTCGGAACAAGTTGCACAGATGTTACAACAGCAACTGAGCCCACTGTGGCCGATCTCATGGTCCTGGAAGAAGGATGCACAGAGGCTCCACAGGAAAGCAGACGTGCGAGAAGTCACACCAGCTGCAGAGTGTAGGGGTGATAGAATTGTCAGGACTGTTACTGGTAATAGATTAAGCTGATGCAGACCCACAGATTCAGAGGAGGTCTATCTAGGGTTCAGCTCCCAAGGACAGTACTCAGCTGATGATGCTGTTGGCCTGCAGCCAGTCGGCTACACAGTACAATAGGTCCCTTTGCGGCAGCTGAACGTTCAGATGCACTCTTCAATTATATCCTGCAACAGAGACGAAGAGCAAACTCTGAAAATTACATTCCACCACCTCGACGATTGAATGACCATCTAGCTGGCTGTTTTTGTAACTTACAAACACCCGCTGGAACTTAATTATGAAGATAAAGTGCTATCAGGGGTGATTATACCACCCAGAGAAACTATCAGCGACAGACACGCTAGAAAACAGCAAAAGGGTTCAGAAGTACACATGTAAATTCCAAATCCTTTCCATAATCCATATAAATCTCAACGGTTCAGCATCTCAACCAAGAGGATCACTTAAAACCTAATGCCTCAAATGCCCTTTTGATGCCTCAAAACTTTGGAAGGGGAAAAACACCAGAAAACAACTGAAAGTCCCATGATATGAATAGACTGAGTGACCTTTGTTTTCTAATTTTGGCTTTCAAAAATGAATACTTTGAATATTAACACACAGGAGGAAAGATACAGAGGACTTCTAACATGTTACAATAATACAGGCTGCCTTCTGAGAAGGCTCGACACGAAACAGGGGAAGGACATGAGTTTAAGCCCCACTACAGAACTGTGCAGCAGTCTGCAGATGTATTTACCTTTCCTGCAGTACTTTCATGTTTTATTTCAACCTGAATGTGCTTTACAAAGCTTTCAAATCAAGACAGTATACGTAAAATAAACAGAGTACTCCAAATTGAAAAAGGTCAAAAATGCATCCAGAAACCGAACACCAAGGAGCTCTTGAAAACATGTCAGGAACCAAGTAGTAGAGATTCAAAGTGCAAAGTAGAAAAACATGTGCCGATCAGCACAGCAAATCCGATCATTCAGAAGTAGAAGATGCATTGTACAACGCCGGAATTCTTCTGATCAGTTCGCCCAAACTGAGCAGCACGGCAGGAAACTTTATTTGAATCAAACTGGTGTAGAATACCACTGTTAACAGGCCTTTAAGCTACTGAAGATTGTGCATTATCCATATAACCTGATGTATGGCAACCCACCATAATCAGAAGAGAATATCTGCTCTAATCTAATCACAGAGTTAATGGTAACTGCATTTATTAAAATGTATAAACTGCTGAACAACTGCTTTCATCAGCTCCAAAAACAAACCATCAACATACAGAAATTTAATCAAATAACCATAAAACCAAGAAAAGGAAGATACATGTGTACAAACAGGATTTACCAAGTACAGCAGGTTCAGCCAAGAAACATACTGTAGTTGCAAGGCAATGATGTTTGAAAATATGGAAGATTACTGAAGATTCAATTATTCGAAAGAAATAATAACTGGGGTTAAGGCCTAAAGAACTACCCTACAGCATGATTTCAGATAACTATGATCAGCTTTTCCAAAATGACAGTGCGCATAAAATACAGTAAAATAAATATACTTTAATGAAGAGCATTGCCAACTGTTTTTCTACAGCTAGTGTCCACCCGCCTTGATATAAAAAATAAACACTCAGCTTTGCGCTCTGGCTGATGTTGATTAGCTACAAAAACAAAAAGCAAATCTGTGGAGTGTTGAACACATATTTCCACAGTGACTCATCGGTGTCCTTTTCAGAGCCCTAAACTGGACCCAGTCCAAAAGCCATGGGTCTCTCTGCTGGGACAGGACATCAACAACACCACCGAATCTGTTCACAAGTGCTGACTGGGACGATAAAAGACCTCTAACATGTTACGATCAAGAATGAATGTGCTAAGTAATAATAATAATAATAATAATAATAATAATAATAATACTAGCAATAATCTGTGTGGAAACTGAGTTGGACTCATCAAGTTGTGGAAGTGTTCATTTACAGAGCTGCTACTCTTTGTACAGCACTGCCCACTGCGATTGAGAAACTCACTATCCTGCAAAGCACACAGGCATAAGTCAGCCTGTGACCTTGGATAAATTCTGTCAGAAAATTGATTGTTCTTCCCACCTTCAATAAATACCAGACCATAAGTGAATGCATATATATTGCACAAACTATACATGAATAATAAATCACTGCTCTACTGCCTGTCTTGCTTTTCTCCCTTTAGAAATTTCTAATTTTTAAGGTCATGAAACAGGAGTGTGAGCAGTTTTCTGTCATCAAAATCCAAGTGTCGGCAGCACCAAACGTGGCTCACGCATGTGTGAAATTTCAAATAATACAACAGGATGCAGGTCTTCCAAAATGAAAATGTATGGATTGAAAGGATTCTTTAGATAAAATAAAAGATTCCCATTTTGACAAAAAATTGGACAATGTCTCTTTCATGGGTTGAATGTTAGCAAAGGAAAATAACTTGAAGAAACCAACTTATCCTCCACAGGCTGAGGAAGTTAAACTAGAAAGTTTACACAATGTCACTAAAACAATTCATGGAACTGAGGAGGAAGTGACTACAGATTGCTTTACCAAACGCAAAGGCCTTTGTTTGTAAATCACAGCTGAGTAATGGAATAGCAGCTTCACACTTGCCAGTAAAACAATAGACACCACCAACAGAAAGGTAAAGACTAAAGTTTAACAAATGAATTACACAATGAGAAATATCTATTTAGAATTGCATGATCAATTATTTTTAAATTAAGTTAAATACTTTCCATTTAAATGGAATGCCTTTAAACTATGAACTTCATCTACGCACTGTAGATTGTTGGCTCCTGAAAAGCAATTTTGTTTCACTCCCCAATGATCTTTTCTGATTTGGTTACGTGGTTCTGGATATATCAGCTAAGCCTTGAAACATCTGATACTTGTTCCTTAGAAAAAAAAAAACGATTCCTTTTTTTAATAATGAGGCATAAGTAAAGGATAGTAAGCTTTTCTAAAACGGCAAGATTGAAAGACTGAATCTACCAAAAAGCTGTGGGTTGTGAGAAGCTTCTCAACTTTTAAGCTGAAAGCAAACCCCATCTCTTTTATCTTAATCTTCTCTTCACCTTCTGCCCCTCACATAGCCTCTAAACTCTTTAAAACTAGGAGAGGAAGAGACCACCAAAAACACTTAGGCTACACCTTCCATTTATAAGAGAGAGAGATCACTTTATTAGCCATATACAATTTCTTGTATGAGGATTTTGTCTTTTCGCATACCCCAGCTTGCTCTCCATGAGACACACAGACAGGGAGAGAGAAGCTTGGGGTCAGAGTGTAGGGTCAGCCATTTATACGGTGCCCCTGGAGCAACTGGGGTTAAGGGCCTTGCTATGGGCCCAACGGGGTAGGATTCCTCTGCCAGCCGAGGGTTTGAACCGGCAACCTTGCAGCCACAGTTGCAGATCCTTAGTCACAGTGCCACAGCTCCACCCCATTTGAACATACTCCTTGCGTCATTATAAAAGGGCATTCACAACTGTGTCAGGTCAACCAGCCCGTACAGTACTGCGCCTTAATGAGCACAATAAATGATTAGTATTACTTGGCTTTTTACAAATATGAATTAAACAGCCAATTCCAGCTACCTTGCAAATTCTGAGTGTCCTTGCTGAAGACATGACTTGCAGAAGTGAGAAATTAATTTATGAGGACAGCTGCTGTCCATTATAGGAGGTCAGGAGGTACCTGTGTATTTATAAAGCTCACCTTGCAATTGGACCTTGTAACTGGGGAGACCATTAGTTAAGTATTACAAACTTCTACCCGAAGTCTTTGTGATCCATGACAAAAACAAGACAATGAAACACATTCAACTCACTTGCTTGTTTTCTGGGCTATTGGGTGGGATGACAAAAGGGATTTTAATTGTTAAACTTGCATCATACTAAGCTGAGAAACAGTGCAACTATGCGTGTTTTCAATGCAGTGATTCTTCTAAAACATCTTCATACACCATAGAGTCATTTACTCTTTTGGAGCTAAATGACTCCATAAAGGATCTCCCTAGGGAAACAATTTTACAACAAGGTACAGAATTTTATAATATAGTTACCCTAATGAAACTACAGTATAATTTAATATATGATTAGTATTTGTTGCTGTATTAAAACAACTGCTCAATTACTGTTAAGAGAACACTGTTTGAACAGCAATTAATATCTATTCTTGAAATAGTCAACTCCATAGGCCAATTACTTAACAGCTAGTTTATCCACACATAACTACACATCACAGTTTTTGAAAGGCTTAGGCAACAAATATTCCCTTTTTTGCAGCAAATTAATTTAGGTTTTTAAAGGGAATTGCTCAGCTCCCATGAGCGTTTCAACTTGCAATAAGAAAGTTTGACATTTTACATTAAATACAACAATATGTAAAAACAAGATTTTTATGCTCAGAATTTGTTTAGTGGAACAAATGCCTCTTATTTTGTTTACACACTAGAATACATCAGAGGAAGTTCAAACAAAGAAAACCACAGGCAGCCCCACAAAGTCTACAGAAACCCCAAAGCTAGAAAGTCTTGTTTGCAATCTGAACACCCAATTAAAAAATGTACGGACATGTGCAAAAGTTTATTTCTGCAGCTCCCTGAAAGACAACACTGGGAATGTTTACCAAATACTGAAAAACTGTGGAGCCTGGTCTGGTAAAACTTATGTGGTCCTTGAGAATTAGATGTGTCTGGCCTATGTAAGCTTCAAAAACTATAGAATTGCTGTAGAATTGCTGTACAGCATTATAGGTACATATCAAAACAAAATTACTACACCTTGTTTTATACAGGTCATTTTAAGTCATGTTTTCCTACCAGAGAAACCTGTTAATCAAGATACCAACAAATTAGTAAAGACAAATGGGTTTACAGTCTTTCATGCTCCTGAACGCTTTTTTTAGTTTCATGAAATATTCATTTTTTTTTGCACATCCCTAATTATGTTTCAAGATAATCTCAAGAGTACTATAACTGATTAATAAAAGCTGGTATTTATTTTTTGTGGAAGCTTATAAAAGTATGCATGGGAGAGTCTCTCTATATGCATGCCTTCTCGTAAAATGAATATTTTCTGTACAAACATACACATATGGAAACCATAAAAAAACATACAAATCAGTCATGGCAATCCACTGAAGAAGAAAATTTAAAATCTTAAAACTTTTTAAGACTTCGGGTATTCTTCTTCTATATGCAAACCTGTCCGGTGAAGGTGCAGAACAGTTTGCCTTGACATATCTAGTTTTTCTCCTATCCTATCAGGAGAGGCTTCAATACACAGTGTAGGGAAGGGAAATAATTTCCACAGTGCCCTCTAGTGGGACTTGTTAGGAACTGTCCTCTCACTGCTCACTGTATTTCCAGTAGTTTTGCCATGTAACTTATTGGTCTTTAGAGACTCCAGCAGGCTCTTTATCCTTTCACTGGCAGGCTCCCTTTTCCTCCTCTTCCGGCTCTTTCCCGGCTGGGAGACGGAGGGCAACAGGAGAGCAGCCAGGCCCCAGGCTTGGTCCCCAGTCCTGGAGGGGCTCCTCGATTCACCCTGCGCCAGGATCCAGGAGCTCTCCTTGGCCAGCTCCACAAACCTCTCCAGCTGGGTCTGGTTCACATTCTTGCTGACGTTGAGAGATGGTTCAAAGGGGTTCTGGATGTGCAAGGGGGAGGCATCTGGCTTGTTCTGCTCCTTACCCTACGAGAAAAAAAAAAGATACCAGGTGCAATACTGAAGGTGAAGCCAAGACATTTCTGATCATAAGGAAACACTCTTCTGAAAGTCCCATCCATGTCCCCAACGATGGGTAAAGCAAATCCAATTGTATTTAAATGTCTCCCAAGCTTTAATCTCTGGTGACCAGTGTTAAAATACAGCCCCTAGCTCTTGCCATGAGCAGTTGGCATGACTGGGCATACTGCGAAGTCCTCTCTCGAGACAGTAAGTCAGAATCAAATTAGCATGGGGGAATAGAGCCGACTCTAACTGCAGGACTGAACAGCCCTGTTACTGCACAGACGAGGCACACCACTAGCAGGGCAGAGGAGGGAGGGTGACAATATGGCGGCCGCTGCTTTGTAATGGTCTAGTTAGAGATTCCCAACCTTGGCCTGACAGAACCAGTGTGTCTGCTTGTGTTCCTTTCATCTAAACTCCCAGGTACGGAATCATTATCTGAACAAACAGTTCTCACATTATGTTTTCTGGTCTGAAAAAGTGGAGATTTTTTACTCGCATAATGAAAACCAGCAGTTACAATCCTGACATTATTCACTTGAGTTAGAGGGAGAGAACGTCATAACTCTGCTGGCAAATAACAACAGGGGGTCGTACTGGAGCAAGAACATTCAATGTGGAACTTGTCTTGCTCTGGCTCGCCACCCATGGACACCAGGATTGGAAGAGCCTTTAAAGACAAAACGTTGTATTTGAACGGGCTTCACCGCACACTGCTTGAACCATCCATGGCAGAAAATCACAATTCAAACAAGGCAGCAGCACAAAACTAAACGTAGATCTGTAAACTAATTTGGTTCAGTAACATTACTTTTTTTAAAGTCTCCCTGATCACAGGAATAACGTTCGTATAAACGTTAGTGGTAATTGTAATCCTAACCCTAAAGGTTGGCTAAACGTAACCTAATGTTTGCATTGAAATGCAAAAAAACAAGAGTTTAGCATGTGGAAAAAAGATGCAAATATTGGGCCCAAAAATTGAAACAGCAAAAACACACTTTTCCTGCATTCAAAATTCATCCTAACGCATAGCAAAGACACAAACATGTCCATGTTGTGGAAAGGCTAAGTTTAACCCTCGTTCAGGCATTTATCTCAAATCTTGCCGTAAACTGAGATGAAAATGTGCTTTCATGAAACGCAAATGTCAGAATAGTTTAAAATCCCAGCTACAGTGTATAAGTATCCACAGCAGATATATCTGTAATGTGGTTGAATTCTATCATCAATCCCCATGTGTTTTAACTTTTAGAAATGTGCTTCATCAGCACACTGGTTCAGGTCCCAATTTTACTTTTAGTTAAATTTCCATCCCCAAATGATTTCAATTGATTTAAAAGCCTTACTAGCTGCCCTGTACAATGTATAACAATATCAGAAGTACATTTAGAGTACTTCTACCACATTTGAGACACAATTTACATTGTGGTTCTACGAGAAAAAAACAAACAAGAATAAGATTACAAATCCTATAGGTGGAGTGAGAAGACCAGAGGGTTCAACACAGTTATCCGTCACCATTCACAAACACTAAAGCACATAGAGTAGGTATTGAAATGAGGAAAACTTTGAACCAGGCTGTGATTTGCGGCATAAAATGGTAGGATTTAGTTCAAGTTTTAAAATAAATGGAAATCATTAATTATTGCACGCACAATCTCACTGCCTCTGCTTGACTAAAAAGTCAGAAGGATTAAAAGGGCCAGCCTGCCCATATATCCATGTATCCCATTTAACTGAAGAGCGAACACAGGCTGTGAGGGCTGATGGTCAGAAGTGCCATCCCAATTCGCGACAGCTCGAACATACTGTAACAGCGGCTTTCCCAGACTGGACTGCGCACTGGGGACTGAACAGAACTGGGTATCCTCCATCTGACAGGCACAAACTGGGTTCTCCCGCTCAGATTGCTATGTAAATCCCTACAGGCACAAATCACGATGACCACTTAAAGAAAGCAGGACAGCTATTTTATCCCATTGAATTCCCCTTGAGAAGCCTTTGAAAACTGAATCCCAGGCCGTCCTTTCCGAAGTGTCTTCTTAAAGCCACACTTGCTTGGTCCCGTTAAAGCAGATACCTGCAAAGCTGTGCTTATTTCTACGAACACACCAGCGTCAGACCTCCAGCCCTGGTGAAGCTGATTTTACTGAACTGCCTTAGAGTGCCTTCACACAGCTCGAAGTCCACAAAGCTGTCACCGCTTTTGCTTTACTCTTCAGCGTGGAATGAACCTCTACTTGTTCCTCTGCAGCTCTCATGCTGAAAGAGCTCCTCACTCTATACCTTGGAACACAAAGTCCACAGTCAACAAGGTCCTTGAGAGCCCTTGAATCCTCACGTCCACTCCAGTGAAAGGTGAATGCAAACGCCTCAACCACAAACACCCCAGGCCGGCAAGGCGCCAGATGACGCGTGCGCCTGTGGGTGATCTATCAGCGTTTGGTTGATGGAGCCCCCCTGGGCTCCTACGATGTACCGGTAGTCTCCTTTCGGAAAAACCTGCTCAGTCCCAAAAAACAATCAATCACTCTTGAGGCATTTATAGCACTGTCTGTTCAATTTCTCTTCATCTCCTGCAAAACAGCTCTTCGATCTTCAATAAAATCATCAGGAAAGCAGGAACAGGTAAGCTCTTCTTGGATCTCAGTTTTTCTTCCTTACAACTCCACAGCCAGTCTTCTCTTCACAGGAAGAAGCATGTTCCCCATCTCCTCTGAGTCCTACTGGTACGCTTTGCCTGGCTTATCCACTGGCACCCAGTTTCCAACTATTAGCAGCACCAATCTACTGCTCCCCAGAGACTCTGGAGAATTATAATTAAAATACTTTACTAAATGCTTTACTAAATCCAATCCATAACAAAACCTGTGCAAGTTTTTTTTTTTATTATCTCTGTCTAACTCTACAAGCTTAAACTGTTGTTAGAACTGCCTCTGTTAAAGCACAGGGGAAGAAAATGTGTCCTATGCTATCTAAACTCTCTGCTGTTCAACTATTAACTCCCTCGCTGAACTGCAGGAGCTTATATACAACTCCCAAACCTCTGCACCTGCCTGGAGATATACTCTGACTGCTCTCCTGAGGAATGTCCAATTACCCAGAGGGCCAAACACACGAACCGTTTCCTGCCTGGAGAATTCCATTCCACAGGAGTCCAATCAGTCAGTCAGGGCAGGTGTCCAATTTACTCTCTAGCAGGTAGAGGCTGTAACCAAGCCCACCTGGCATCACAGTGAACTGTAGCAAAAGGGGTGTTCTTACACTCACAGCTCACAGACAACACATTATTTAAAATGTCTTGTAAGTGCAAGCCTTCTAAACAACTACTGCTGCACAATAGTCACAATTATTTAAATTCTTTTTTGCGTTTCTGGTGTACCTTCTTCTATGAACTTTCCACAGGTGTATGAACCTGTACCACACGCTCCAAATTCTAAGCGTTATTCCAGCTGCTTACGTACCATCCCTATTAAAATGAAATACGGGCAACTGCTCTGGGTCAAGCAGAATGACATACTGGTCCTTCTGGTCTGTTTGCAAAACTGATCAAACATTCCCTACGTTTTCGAGATTATTTACAGTATAAGCTCATGACAGAGTCTTACCTTTCTTATGTTGATGGACAATCTACCAAAGGCAAAGTTTGCATAGAATTCAAAGAATTCCTGAAGAAGATGCTCTACAAAGAGAGGAAGACATATATGAGAATGACAGAACTATAAAGGTATATTTACACTACAAAATAGCACTGACGTTTACCCACCTAAGGTTTCTGTGTTTTCTGGTACATTAATCTTGCTGAGGTTGCTAACAAAAGTGCAGTCGTTCCCTTCAATGGTAACTTTATCCATGGGTCCTTATTGAAACACAAAATATGCATTTTTAAAAGTCAATGCAAAACATGCATCCTTTATTCTTCACAGTGGGTTTGAGTTTCTATAACATAATCAAATTAGTGGAAAAGGGTATAAAAACCAACAATGTTTCATCAAATTATAAGATCTCACTGCATCTGAAATTCAATGAGTTGAATGTTAGGGATCACGTTAAAGAGAATTCAGTTTTCAGAATAAAATCATATATTAATGTTTTTATGAAAACGTAAGACTGCACTGCTCAATTCATTTGGTGACCACTGGCACCTGGTCTAAGGAGGAAATAATTGGATAACAGAAGACATAGACTACAAAGACTAGACTACATCTTGTTCAAAGTGCAAGTGATTGTCCATGAATTGTGTTGGTGTGTGAGTCTTTCATGCTATCCTCTCCTTTTCTGATTTTCATCTCCTAGGATCCTTGATATCTTATTGATTTTTTTCAGAAAAGTCCAATAAATAACTAGCAACTGGTTTTTAGTTACAAATTGCCTTCATTTTCCAAACCACTGTTATTGCTAATTTTTTCTAACCCTAGATTTGACAACTTCTTTGCAACACTAAACCTCCTCTTAAATATGCAACAGACTATCTAAGAGTGATGACAGTACACAGTGTACTCCTTTAATGGGGAAGGTTGTGTGTGTCAGCTGATATATTAACTTAATGTTAAAAACATTCATTTATATGAAGATATAAGTAAAGTACAGACTTTTCTTATTTTTAGGCAGTGGTTCAAAGATGTAGCCTACATTTTTCATCAGGGTATTCATCACCCCTTTTCACATGTACAGCATATAAGGAAGAAACAGTAAAGAAGGTTGATAGCAAATAGACATCGCAGTTTTTAAAACAAACAAAAACTTGTCAAAATTGCAAGACAAAAATCTTTTTTACTCCATTAAAGAATGCAATGCAGTGGACAAGATCTTTTTATCTAATTGTAAACTGCATCTAGCTAAGGGGAATGGTAAAACACTACGATGACATGAAAGCTAAGCTTTACTGGTCTTATTTCAGAGAACCACAGAGTGCCATTTTAATCAACAGGTGAGTTTTAGCCATCTATCCTGTCACAATGTCCTTACCTATGTAAATGTAACACATCGCCATAAATTAGAAATACACACCAGAATCACAACTCAATCGTAACTTACAAAGGATGTACAATTCATCGACTGTAGAATAGTATTGTACACCATTATAACACTGTATGATTACATAAGGAAATAGTTTCAGCATATTTAACATATAGCTGTTTATAGTGTTGCAAAGAAGTTGGCAAAAGTTCGTATTGAAGTTTTGAAATAGGCCTTTGTTAACGAAAAACCAGTGACCAGTTATTATTTACTGTTTTTTTCTTATTAAGAGGGCATTTGAGCATATTTAGGCTTTAGCAAGTAGGAATATATTAATTTGGTAAAGGTAAAAATATGCTTAAATAACACAGAAAACTAAAATTCCAGCAGCTTTTACTGTACTGTAAAAAGGCACCATCCTCTGGATCTTACATAAAAACTGAGGTCCCAAGCCCCAGTGTTCATTAAAAATCCCAGGATTTGTCTCGAAAAGACAAGGGGTGTAAACCCCAGTATCCTGGCCTTTATCAATCATGGCCTCCTAATAATCCCCATCTATGAACTGGTTTCAGTACTGTGCCCTTCCTCCCACGTGTGTGGGCATACAGGAGCAGTTTGGCGCCCGTTGCATCATCCAGGTGGGGCTGCACATTGGTGGTGGTGTCCAGAAAACTTATTTTTATTATTATTATTAATCTCAGTCAGAGCGCATGTGAAATGTCTACCTGCTAGCTCCTTCAGTCTGTCGAGGGTGGGTATGACAGGAGAGTTTCTCTTCTGCAGGAAAAAGAGGACCATCACGGTGAGGGAGAAGTTGGTGAGCCAGGCTCCCGGGATGCTGCTGGTGATGCCGTGAACTCTAGCCCAGCAGCGGACGCTGAACACCAGGGCTCTGACCCGCCGGTCCAGGCTCCCGTACAGGTAGAGCAGCTCCGAGCTCTTCAAGGCAATCCTGCAGGGAGAGGGGACACACACAGCATGCCTGAGCGCACACCAGACCAGACCAGACCACACAGGGCCAGCGACCCCTCTGGTGCCAGGAGGAGCACACCTTTACTTCAATGTGTTAACGCTGCTGTGAAAACGGGGGTAGAATGCACGAGTTGGGCTGGGAGCTTTCATCAAAGCCAGGCTAATCCTGAAGAAAACACTGTGGTGTGGAATTAATTGCTAATTAATTAAATGAAATAATTTCAGCAAGAATTTAGAGTGATTTCACAACACTTTAAATATAACTATATTAGAAAATGCACACAATGTCTCACTGACAACAACCAAGCAACCATCATAGTACATTTTATATAATCCTTTGATGCAAAAAAAGTCCCAAAGTGCTTTGCAAGCTATTTTTCTTTGACCTAGATCCAATGACATTCCTCAATAACAAATCAAGAAGGAGGTTAAAGTGAGATCATTAGGAAGTGGAAGTATTAGGCTTGTCATTCTACTGCTTGGTGTCTTGTTTGAGAAAACAGAGTCGTCACTGCTTTGGATATATGGATATATAGGGGCCAGGAAACCACAAGGCTTTCGTGAAGGAAAAAAGTAGTTTCAGGTCTCTTTGGTGAAACAGATCAGCACACAACGCTGTTCGGCTTCCTCTCTCAGTTTCACATACAAACGCTGAGATTGCATAACATTGTTAACATTTGTTCTAATATCATTTCAACATAAAATGAAAAGGAAACTAGAAAGATTTTGGAAAGGAGCATGTGGAAATGTTCATGTTCTGCCAATATTGTACGACATACAGTGTCACAGAGTTCCCACTCTTGGGTTGTGGGAGTATTTGAATAAGCTACCTAGCTGTTTTGATGCTGATGATTTCTTCCAAGAAATGGATGGATGAGATTTATTAGCTACTAACTACGAAATTACCTTGATAGGCTCTTATTTGTAATGTTTCATGGGGTACCTAACAAATCATTAAATTTTATAAGAGAATCTTTCTATCTCAAGGTCTATATTCGAAAAGTATGCCTTGGGATCAAAATACATAAGTAAGAGAAAACAAATCCCGGTCATGTTATTCAAACATGGGTCTGTAACACTGAAACAACATGAACAGGAAATAATTTTACCTTTCTTCATCATTCCCCTGTCTACCAGTAGATGGCAACAGTATTCTAAACTTGTACAACATTTAATTTTATACCTTTATATTTGACATTTATTACTTTTAAAATGTTGTGTAAAAAAACTTTAATACTGAAAACAGTTCATACAAATTGGGCTGTTTTGTCAAAAATACAAATCGGTAATTAAGACATTAAATTACGACATTGGACCAGTAATTATTAACTGAACAAGCTGAACTTATCCTGCAATTCACCTGGTTAAAGTAAAACAAAATCTAAAAAAGTAAACTCAGAATTTATATGCACCCTATACAAATACAATACTTAAGATGCAGCAGACTACCGAGTCTAATCTGTTAATTTATGCATCACATGGACTCCTTTTCAATGTCGTCTGTATCAGGTATCAGAGGTGTGTCACAAGCCTAATTCTGCACTCCATTCACTGAGAGACTAGTTTGTAAACTACTCCCCACAGCAGAATTAGTTTCCAAAGACCTCCTCAGCTTTGTGTTTGCTGGTATTTAAGGACACTTTAAAAGATAAGGCTCCAATTCTAAAGCTGCTACTGCTACCTCATTAAGCTTGCATCACTGAGGAACTTCTGGGCGGAAGCAAAAATACTAAATGTCAAGTCATTTAGAACTCTGCTTATTTGCATAGGGTGGGTTAAAGTAACAAATGTCACAGTAACCATACAGCAATGAAAAGCAGAAGTGAAAAACATGCTCTTCTGCTCAGAGTTCTGAAGTGCAGGATGCTTTTACAGTGGCCACAAACGTCAGTGTGGAAAAACTATCTATAATTCGATGTATCTATTTAGTTTCCTGGTTCTACAGGTCCAGAACTTACTGTGCGCTATGTACAGTACATGGTACAGTATATTCCTACATATGTTCATCAAGAATAAAGGAAACTGAAAGACAGCCAAAAAGATATTGCACCTCCTTCACAGCCGGATGAGATATAGGTCCCTGCAATTTGACCATGGGTAAACCTTATCCACAAAATGTGTGGGTATGATATGGACCTTCCATGTATTTTACCCCTATTTACAGCCTGCAAACGGCATGCTAAACTCCAGACCAATCAAGCCTTAATAAAAAACAGATAGTCATTTTTAGTCTGCACAGGCCTTCTCCCCTCAGTCCGGGAGACTCACCTGTTATTGGCCGTCAGGTCGCACTGGAAGCCAGAGGGCTGGTGAGCAAAGCGGACCAGCGGACAGCGGGCATTGAGGATCTTCTGCACCCCGACACACCCAGGACCGAACTGCTCAATGCACTTCCCAATTACTGACAGGATGCTCTGCGTGGCGGCTCTTTCGGAGGAAACCCTCTTCATCTGGTACTCCAGGGAGAAGGCGCCTGCTGTCTGCGAGACGACAAATTCACAGCTGCCTGTTACTAACCTGGCACAGCGTACACCAAGCGACAAGCACAACTCTAGGTCTTGTGCACTTTATCTTTACAGGCTTACTTCAAACTCTTCACTGCAGCTGAAGGCAAGGCATGAGATCTGTCACCTGATGGAGTACAGACATGAGAAGATCTGAACCTGCTTTGCTGATAGCAGAAACAGCACCGTTAACTGTACAACAGTCATTGCACTTTGTGTACAATGACTATTGTTAAGCACATTGGGGCAGCTATGAGAAAGAGTGTACATCACATACAGCATGTTATCTTACATGCCTCTCATTTGCTCTGCTCAAGACATTGGTATATTAATTATTGTGTTACTGATTGTGTTGTGCAATCTGTGTTACTAAATGCACTGCTCAGTTGACAGTTTTTAATGTATTTCAAGAATACATCTAAAGCTTTATTAAAAAAATCAACCTAATTAGAAAAATAAGGGGAATTAAATCAAACGACATATGCCCTTTAAAAGATGGGATAGTGTGACAGCTGATATTCAAGCTGTATTACATAAAAAAAAAACTAAAGTACCTGAATAAATATTACAAAGAGAGATTCCGAAGAGTCTTATTAAACATATTCTACACCACTCTCTTAAAAATAGGTTTAATTATAATTATAATAATCAGTATAATCAATTATAATATAATTATAATTAACTAAAGTAAAGACCAGCTGTGTACTTTATCTTCATTTGAGTTACACACAGCAGTTGCAGGAACGATAAGCTATCTAGGAACAGAACTCTAAGAACTGTATCTCTTCTTGCTTTTGAGGGTTAGAAAGCTGACTTATAACTGATCTTATATGAGTTTTAGGAGTCAATACACACCTGTGACTCACTTCTTCAGTATAACAACCGTGTAAGGCAATTCAGCTTGTCCGCATAAGAGGTAAGCTTGTAAGCATAATTTCATTATACAGAAAAAAAACATTTCATTTGTCTAATGATATAAAGTATATACAAATTAAAAAGAAAGACCTCTACATTATATCTAAAATATAAATTAGCCTCAATTTCAAAAGCATTATCTTTAGTAAGATCAGATCTTTGGTTCATAACTTTGCAGAGCTTCAAAGCCCAACGGATATTTATTAATTAAAGTAAAAATAATGAATGAAAATGAAGGAACAGAGACCTGTAAGGGAATGAAAATTTCTGCTGACTACTTCAATCTCTTTATACATCACAAAACTGTCTAAATTCATAAAACAATGATACTTTTATGACCAAAAATCCAAATCTGAATGGTTTAATTGAATCCACGAAATAATAATAATAATAATAATAATAATAATAATAATACACTGAAAGGCATTACATTTAAAACAATAGAATTTGTTGCATTTCAATACCTCTGTATATATTTAAACTTTGGCTTTGGGCAAATGAGTCTTTCATCTGTAATGCAATCAGTCTGCAGGACGTCCACCCTAGATAAACCTCTTTGTGTGTTATTTCTGCTTTAGTATGCACTAATTGAACAGACAACAAAAGGGAAAGCAATAAATGACGAAAGGAAATGGTAGTCTACCTTCTTTAAATTCCTGCCACTGATGGCATCCAAATCCAGGAACATATCCAAGTCACAACCTAGCTTCCCAAACTGGTTTACAGTGGAGCCGAACGGCCTCACTGTGCATTCTGGAAAGTATGCTGCTGCAATGTCCTTCAGTAAAGAGCAAACTAAAAAGCGCAGCCGAATGCTTTCCTCAGTCAACTCGTAGGTATCTGTAAGGGTGTATAATTGTTGGTCTATCTGAGATTTAAAAAAAAGAGACAGAAGACCTTCAGTTATTCATCAACCTTCAGGATCCTGTAACAAATATACAATTTGAAGATATCAGCAATTGTACAATATTGACTTCCAAAATCCTAAGCCTGGAAATATACAGTATTATAGCACCAACAATTTGGCTGTGGCTAAAAAAATAAGAACAACATTTTAGTTTTTAACATATATAATGAAGGTTAGGAAGTTGGAGTGGGGAAAAAGAGAAAAAAAACATTTCTGATGTTGCATTGAAACAAAATCTTTCTACTGTTCAGTGTGGAATAAACCCTAACTTGTTCCAGTAGTAATAAAGATCCACAGGTTCTCTCCTATCACAGCAGATACCAATTAATAAACTTTGGTTCCAATAGCAAACACTTTCTTTTTCAAAACCATTCGTTTCCAGTTCTGGCATTCATTATCGCAATACTTAAAGCATGTTACCATAGGCAAATTGCACATTTTCTGAATTTTTGAAGTATGATACAACGGGAAACAAAATAAAAGTTCACGACATACTGAAACCAGAAGATGTTTACAGTTCCACTATAGAACATTGAGAATGTTAAGTCAATCTGAGAAACAGGCTTTCTGAAATAATATATAATTTTTTAAACATTGCTGGAGTTGTAAAAAAGGTAAATTCTTACACTGTCTGCTTTGGAGAGCTTCTGAATGAGTTCACTGATAGGAACAGGAGATTGTGGTAGGCACTGTACAGATGGCTGGGAACCTGACTGGTCAACAGGGTTATTTAATTTAAGTGAAAGAAGTCTAGACTTGAAAGGGACAGTCGCTTCATGCTCAATACTGGGGATGCTGGCTCCATCCTGAAGTGATGCAACACTTTCTTTCTTAGAAAATTCCACCACGGCGTACACACCCTTCAAGAAAAAGAACACTACATGAGCCAACTTACATTCTATGATATATAATCAAGGTTACAATTTTGACATTACCCGATGTGAAAAAATTATCTGTAGCCAAACGACCTAAGCAGTACATAAAACAAATACACCTAAAGAATGAAAATAAGAATGAGCACAAAGAAACAAACAGAAAATAATTTCTGTAGCCTTTTGAAAGTCATTGTAGTCATTGAAATCCTTTAAAATGCAGTCTTCTCCATCTTCCAAAAAAGGAATTTGTGTGGATTACAGATCTAAAGTACAGTAATCTCACCTGCTGTAAAGTAAAGTATAAGTACTTACAAAACTTTCATAGAAGAAGAAGGTATTGATATCTCCATGTCTTGATAAATAGTTCAGAAACCTTTTTTCAGTGATTTTGTGAGAGCAGCTTATAAGAACAGACCGTTCTGCTTGTTCCTGCCTTTCTTCTTGAAGCATATAAAACGATTTTCTTTCATCAACAGGTTCTGCTTGTAAAAGAAAATAATACATATAGCCCCATGAGGCCAAAAGAAAATGCCATACAATCATCTTGGATGATTTTTTACATTTTATTAACGTTGAGTCAAGGCTAAAACAATTAACACAGAGTAATTAAAGAGAATATGATGGTTTGAGTTTGAAAAACGTTCTAATGTTAAATGATTAAGTATTAAGTTTAGTTTTCAAGGCACTACTGTTCCCTTAACTTGCAATAATATACATATAATTTGGGGATTCCCTGTCTGATCCTGCTGATTTTGTAATTGTGCTCCTGACATGCTTGAAGGAAAATAGTCAAATTAGAATGTACTAATCCGATTATTAGTCTGACAGAAAAATTAAGAGGTGCTCTTTCAGAACCTTGTCATTCATTCGGGTAAAAGTAGTGAACAATTTCATATTTTCAATACGCAATTTTCAATGGCATCAAACGTTATATTAACATCAACAAAAAATCGATAGCGTTTCGCGAACTGGTGTTAGAACTTAGTTTGTACTACAATACAGTCAACACCATAAACAGTAGGACTGTTACAGATCTGACTGATATCGCTAAAATCACCAGACATATTTCAAAAAGGTTTGTTTTCAATTATTCTGACAAAGCCTCATCCCTTCTCTAAAAAGAAATTTAAATGAGGCACCAGTAGTTTTCGTACATAGTAGAGGACGATAGTACATAGATATTATAAAGGATTTCACCGGCAGTTTTTTTATTAAACGTTCACGTGGACCAAACAAGTTGTTTGCAAAAATCTAGCTCATAATCAGGTACGTTTTCATCATTTACATTGTACTGTATAAATATTTAGGTCTAATACCAAGTTCGTCTTTCCGGCGTGTTGTTTCTTTTTTAACAGCTACATTACTTGAGCTTGTCTGTCTCCACGACGTGAAATTCAGTCTCTCTATGCTGTTCAAAGTACTCCTCCATCCTCTCATACATAACCTGCACATCCACAAGGAGGACGCCATTGCTGGACTCGGCATGAAGAGAAACGCGCCTGCGTGTTGTCTCGTTGTACGGCAAGCGCAGAGCACCGTTCAGTTCTGGGAAATTCAAAATCACTTTTGAGCACAGTACGTAGAACAGTACTATAACATTAACTATTTCAAGGCCACGATGGTGGTTGGGGATCTCAGTCTCAGCCTATCATTTCCAAAGGTAGCCATTTAAAATGTTATGCGAACAAACAGAAATTTTAATGCCAGCAGCTAGATCACCCTGCAATTCCACAACTATCAGCCCACCGGCCCACTGAAACTCAGCAGAAGTGAGCCTGGTCAGTACCTAGATGGGAGACTCCTGGAAAATATGTTATTGGGGCTAGAAGGGGGCGCAGTCTGTGTGGGTTCTAATGTCCCAGTATAGTGACAGGGACACTACACTGTAAAAACGTGCTGTCCTTTGGATGAGATGTAAAACTGAGGTCCTCACTCCCTGTGGTCATTAAAAATCCCAGGGCATTTCTCGAAAAGAGTAGGGGTGTTACCGCAGTGTCCTGGCCAAATTTCCCCCTGGCCTTTATCAATCATGGCCTCCTAATAATCCCCATCTTTGAATTGGCTTCATTACTTTGTTCTCCTCCCCACTGATAGCTGAAGTGTGGTGATTCTACCTTTGCATCATCCAGTGGGGCTGCACACTGGTGGTGGTGGAGGGGAGTTCTCCTTGGTAGAGTGTCCAGAAAAGAACTATGAAACAAAAGTGTAAGAATTATTATTATTATCATAAGGTCAATTTCAGTTAAAATGATAATTTCACTGAAATTCAGTTTGATATCATCATGATTACTGATGTTATAATAAAGCATATGAAACTGACCAACATGCATTTTTGTGACTGATTATGCACTGTGCTTCAAAAGACATTTAACTGCATATATGATTTTAGAAATAGAATGCATACAGATTTGGGACATTTATTAAAATGGTTTTGGTGTCATTTTGGTTTTGGTGTAATGAGTGACTGTGACTATGACAACTGAATTAACACTTAATCACCACATGAGTGAAAAAAAATGATTGGTCACTTATGAAGATTTAACCTCTTAAATGTCAAGTCTGGTGTGAATCAAGAAAAGAACAATTCAGACAGGATCTAATACACAAAGCAATGCCCAGTCTATGGGGGGTTCTCGGCCAGTAAGACATTGTCTCTGCAAGACCTTACACACAATTCGTCATTGAGGAACCTTGATCTCGACACCTTGCCAAGATCGATGGGGAGGTTCTGATGTGATGTTAAGGATAGGAGTGTCAAGTATTTTTTAATTAGAAAGTCTCCAAAAAATATTACTTGCAAAAGTATTTAAAGTCTATTATAGTATATTGAACTGAATTCTAAAACAAAGAAGATGGGACTATAGAAAAGAACACAGTCTTCATTTTAATAGCACATCTGGCCAGGTGTTGCTCTTGAGTCAAGGTGTGCTTCCCACTGGGAAGAACATTTAGGAGCTTGTTAAAACAAACATATTTTAATAGCTATTTATTCCGTGGTGAGGAGCCATAGCCTATTTTTAGATGACAACACAAACAGTGCTGTTGAAAAAAAGAGGCTGGCCAAGAAATGTACTGTGTATTGAATAAAAGATACTTATAAAGGTAGTTTCCTTTTTCTAAGTGAAAGTTGTGGATCAGTGTGTCATAGCAAACACACCAACATCAATATTGGTGATCAGATGGTACACAATGCTGTTTTAGGACGTACTATCTGTTGGGCACTCCTCTGGGTGTTCTCTGTTGTTGCTCATGGAAATATATTCTCCACCACTCGGTACTGTATTTGTATGCGGACCGCATTCCACAGCTCTGTGGAGAACAGATTTTGTGATAGTTATTTGAGCTGGCAAGCTCACAGCATAGGTATTGTGTGTGTCTGAATGGATATAAAGGTCAGAGATACAAAATACAAAGTTTCTTATTTCATTTGCGTTTTTAAAGTTTTTTTTTTATCCTAAAGAGGGAGATTTACATACAACAACAGTTTTTCGAAATATTCGGCATACGTAGATAAAATCGTTAAATACGGTGTATGATACAGTATATTAAGGACAGCCTATTAAAACAAACATAAAAATGTTATGTTGTTGTTATACAACACAATCACACACACAATTAGGATAGCTGAGGCACATTTTGCAATAACTGGTAACTGTGTGTTGAACACACTTAAAACGGGTTTGTTTTGTGTACCTTAACTGGAAGAAAACCCACGGTGGTTGAGTTGGTGCCATTCAGCCCCAGACATTTCATGCTTTACTTGTAGATACTGTAGGAATGTTGCACTTGGAAATTTGAAGGTGAGTGGCAAATGTAACTTAAATCCAATTACCTGGAATTACCTGTTTCTAACACTTCCCCCTCACACTCTGTAAATTTCCGCAACTGGCGATCAATTGATCACCCAAGGTTTGCAAATTCTGTTCTGTCCTCCTTATCCTGTTTCTCTTCCTCTGACCCTTTAGAGGACAAAATACAGTTACTTGACAATGCTCTTTTATCTACCCTCGACACCTTTGCTCCTTTAAAAACTCGAACCATCTCCTTCTCTCGCCCTGCCCCCTGGTACAATGACCATCTGCGTTTCATGAAGGCAGCCTCTCGCAAACTTGAGCGTAGGTGGCGTCTTTCCAGCCTAAATGTACATTATCAGGCCTGGAGAGATTACTTATCTGATTATAAGGTTACTACAGGGTCTGCTAGATCCACCTACTTCTCTCACAGCATTGAAAATCACCAAAACAATCCCAGACATCTTTTCTCCACCATCAACAGACTGCTCAAGCCAAACTGCCCTACCACATGATCTGCCTCATCACAACTTTGCAACACATTCTTAGATTTCTTTAGTTCTAAGATTGACAACATCCGGCATCACATTCTCTCCACTACGGATATAATTTCCACACCTCCTCCCTCCTCATCCAACTTCTCTGGTTCCTGTCTCTCCAGCTTCTCTCTTCTTGACTCAGCATCCCTAAACAAACTAGTTACGCGCATGAAACCCACCACATCTATTTTACATCCCATTCCCACCACTTTATTCCAGTCCTGTTTCTCTTCTCTCTGTCCCATTGTCCTCAATATAATACATGAATCCTTGAGCACCGGCATTGTACCAACGGTCCTCAAAACTGCTGCTATTACCCCAGTGCCAAAGAAGCCTAACATGGCTCTCGACAATCTTAACAACTTTTGCCCCATCTCCAACTTACCCTTTCTCTCTAAAATTCTAGAACGTGCTGTCATACTTCAGTTACATAACCACATCATGACAAACAACCTTTTCGAACCCCTCCAGTCTGGCTTCCATCAACTTCACAGCACAGAAACCGCCCTAGTCAAAGTCACCAACGATCTCCTAATAGCTTCTGATTCTGGTTCTCTTTCCATACTCATCCTTCTTGATCTCAGTGCTGCCTTTGACACTGTTGACCATAACATCTTACTTTCTCGTCTCGAGACTATGTTTGGAGTCTCTGACACTGCCCTCAAATGGTTTAAGTCTTACCTCACTGATCGCTGTCACTTTGTCTCTCTGAATGGGTACAGGTCTGAAATTGGTCTTGTCAAGTCTGGTGTCCCCCAGGGCTCAATACTGGGCCCCTTGCTCTTCAGCATTTACATGTTCCCACTTGGTCAGCTTTTAAGATCACATGGCCTCAGCTTTCATTTTTACGCTGACGATACTCAAATTACATCCATACCAAACCCGACACTGATGTGGCTGCCTCTATTCTATCTAATTGCATCTCTGACATAAAAATTTGGATGACTCAAAACTTCCTTCATCTTAACTGTGACAAGACTGAAGTCATGCTTATTGGTACCCCCCATCAACTTCGTAAAGCCAGTCCTGTAACCCTGTCTGTAGATGGCTCTGTACTTGAGCTTCAATCAAAATTGAAAAACCTTGGGGTTATATTCGATTCTGGCTTAACATTCGACCCACATGTACAGCATACTGTCAAAACATCTTTTTTTCACCTTAGAAATATCGCAAGACTACGCCCTATGCTATCATTAACTGTGGCTGAAAAGCTGATCAACATATTTGTATTCTCTCGAATTGACTACTGCAATGCTCTACTCCCTGGGGTATCTAAATCAACTCTGAACAAGCTGCAGTATGTCCAAAATTCAGCAGCCAGAATCCTGACCAGGTCTAGTGCAAGTGTTCACATTACTCCTATCCTGGAGTCCTTGCACTGGCTTCCGGTCAAATTCCGCGTAGACTTTAAAATCCTCAGGCTCACCTACAAGGCTTTACATGGCTTGGCACCTCAATACCTGTCTGAACTTTTATCGCCCTACTCCCCAACTCGCAACCTCCGCTCATCAAATTCTGCCCTCCTTACTGTCCCCCAAGCCCGTCTACATTGTATGGGCGACAGGGCTTTCTCCTGCTATGCCCCCAAGCTCTGGAACTCTTTGCCCAAGGATATTAGAGAGTCACCTTCTCTAAACTCCTTCAAATCCAGACTCAAAACCTTCTTCTTCAGAAAAGCCTTTACTTAACTGGTTCCATTCTTCACCCCTCTGCTCTTCTTAATACCATCTTCCACGGTCTCCTCTATTGTTATTGTTGTATTGTTGTAATTATAATTGTGTCCTGTCTTGTGAAATTTTCTTATTTATTGTTGTAGTCTTCTTATTTATTGTTATTGTCATCCTGTAAAGCGCTTTGAGAAGCCACCTTTAAAGGCGCTATATAAAATAAAGTTTATTATTATTATTATTATTATTATTATTATTATTATTATTATTATTATTATTATTATTATTACCAAAAGGGTATGTATTAAAACGTGGGGAAAAAACGAACTATCCGGATTTGTTTGCAAGGGCTGTACACTCTTTTTAAACAAAAAAACAGTAGTGGTTGAATTAGTTGCCAGCTCCTGCTACAATTTAATTCGCAGGGTGCTCAGTCTTTTGTACACAGTCCACAAACCGTACGTCATGTCGTTTTTTTTTAACTTTCAAAAGGTCGACGCGCAAAAACGCATGAAACGGAAAGTTCCTGTCCAGTGGAGGTCTCGGAGTAGGTGGGGTTCTTATAAACCAGAGGAAACATTTCTCAACACTGTACCACTGACGTAAACAGATCGGCTAACATTTACTTGTCTTATCCTTGTGGTGAATTCAGAGCAACACATGGCATTTACAAGCTACATTTAAAAATCGTCTTGAAAGCTTTTAAAAGTTTCTCGTGTAGCTACACCATAAAAGTGTTGTTTTGATTCAGTCGCTATCATTGCTGTGGTGACTGCTTGCTAACACTAATATACTACACTGAAAAGCCTCCGGGCAGCCGTCAAACGTGCTTTTCAGACACTACGATTTATTTTGTGGTCTGGGAAACAAAAAACGAATACGTTTTTAAAAAGAAAAATAAATCTCAATGAAAACGACATTCCCCTTTCGTGATGAAAATGTAACGCGGATAATTACGAGTGCGAGGATGTGCTTCAACTAGGGATTTTCCGATCAAGCTGTTTTCACGGCATCAAGCAACATCGTTCAACACGCTTGAATCTTTTCTCTATACGTCAAAAGCGTAAAATGGTAACTTTTTAAAAGACTGGTTATTCGATCAAGAGCAGGGCACGATATTTTGTATCGTTCCTCTACAAAACCACTGCACTTCCTCTATTTTCGGAACCTCCCCCGCTGTATCAAATACAGTACGTCGTGCGAGCAGCTGCTGATTAAACTCAATTTGGATGACGGCTCGCTGGACTAAAGGCAACCCTGCTGCGATGTAGACTTCAAAAGGTTTAAAACGTAACTGTTGCTCTGGGTAAGAACGTTTAAATCCTAACGTTTTTTTTTTCCATTTATGTTTAGTGTAAATGTTGTAAAATAATACACCATGAATTGAATCGGTTTTTCTCGTTATGTTGTGATTCATAACATTATTGTGCTACTGTCCATACCTTAGTAATATCACACTGACTTTGCTTGAAAATACTTCACGTTAGAGAGCATTCACCTTTGGAAATTAGGGTTTCAAGAATTGACAGGGAAGCCTCATTGTGGATCGCTTTGGGATTAATAAACGTTAACCTTTCGGTGTACTGCTCGAATGGGGATTTTCATATATTGACTGTAGAACAACATTATTTTGTTAAAACACTTGCTTTTCGCACGATCGAGGTGGCGGCTGCTGTAGTTTACTGTATATGTTTTTGTCCGTGAATGGCAGTTAACACACTTAACGAGTGCAACGCTTTTCTGCTGTCGCACACTGCATGCTTAAAGAAGCGGCAGACTCTTAGGAGATCGAGGTCAACTGCTTTGAAATTACTAGCTCATAATTGCTACAGACTCCCCCCGTATGCTACTTTGAAGTTAACTGTGAACATATAGTAGAATAGGCGAATGGGGTTTGCTCATAAGGTGGAGAATAAGTTTGAAAGCGTCCCGCCGTGTAATGAGAAGATTGCGTGGGTGGGTTACCTGGGGGTTCCCTCACAGGGATGTTCGTGAAATCCCCTTTGCTTTGCAAGGAAAATGCGTTAGTTTCATCGCGTGTTCACCATTCTTTATTTCGGTATGCTGTACAGTTCATTCTCCCAAACAGGTTGTGTACAGACTATGAAATCACATCTCCACTCCGCTAACCCCACTAATCGTTTCACAAATGTTTCATTTCAGGCACAGTGGAGAAAAGCATCACTATGGAGTACGTGAATGAAAATGAAGGGATAAGACTTTTATTAGCTCACATGAATTTGGAGGATTTTATCAGCGTTATGGGGACCTTTTATCCCGACGAAGGAGCAGAATTGTTTGAAGAGAGCCTCACCCAAGAGGAAATGGACGAAAATGTGGAAATTGTGGATTCTTTGGTACCAGAAGATAATAAAGACAATCTTCTGGTGGAAAGAGTCAGATATGGAACAGTCGCAGACCTTCTGACGTTTGCTAACCGGGTTTCTAATACACCACCGGCTGTTTTCAAGCACCAGTCACAAGAGGCGGGCGTGCTGTTAAACAAGGTACGTTGTTTAAACAGGTGAGGCCGTACAACAGCGTCGTCAATGACATCGTGACCCAGACATTATCGTCATTGTCGCACTGAAGACAAAGCAGTTGAAGGCAGAAAAGAGCAATTACAAAAATGCAAACAAAACAACAGGACATACAGTGAACCAACAGGACTTTTCAGTGTCAACAAGTGCAGTTGTCAGGTTGAAAAGATATATCCATACAACTAAAAAACCCTTGAGTACAAAGGTGGAGTTTACACTGCAGATTGTTCCAGTCGATGGCTTGTGTCCAAATATAGTACATGAATTGCACTTAGGAGGTTCCGTTTGATAAACTTCTTACATTGCAGGATGGTACAGAGAATTGCAGTACAGCATGTTATAAAGATAAGAAGGGGGTTTCCCTGTAAAAGGTCTGTAACTTAAATCGATTAAGCTTTTCTCCTGGTTTGGAGAGATGGTGAATCTATCAGAGAATGAATGTGATAAATGTTATGGTGGATTGCAGATTCAGTGGCCTTTCAGTTGGCAAACAATCATCCAAGGAGAGGAGTACAGATGGTCCAACTCCAACCAGAGGAACGCGTAAAGCAAAAGTTGTTGTGATAAGGGAAATTATGTCTAGGCTTTAGATTGTAATGTATTCATATGAGTTATGAAAATTTATGCTTTACGCATTTAAATCCCCAGATATTTATAAACCAGTATTGACAACAACTCTTAATTTGACTTTAAGTGGAAAAAAAGTTATCAGGACTAGTTCAAATTATTTTTATCGAATGCCAGAAATGTAAAACTTCCAAACAAGCAGTAATTGTTCCTTGATGTCCAAAACTAAGTGTATGATTGCATCTTTTAGCCCTATCAATGAAATAATGTTGCTTGCTTTGAGTCTCAGAGTAAAAAAGGAACTATCTGAAAGAAATAAGTGAACAAATAAATTAAATGACCCCACCATGTAAGCAAAGGTGGAGTATGAAAAGAAAGGCAAAAATGCAGATGAATCATGTAGTTATTCAATCTGATAATATTCACCGTGCCACATTTTATGCAATACAAAATCATACAGGAAACTGGCCATTCACTGCAGATGATAGAGCGGATCTGATTGAATATGTTGGTGTTGTTGGTTTAGAGGCAACTGTGCAGGCACCAGGTAACGTTTATACAGTAATTTTACTAATCAAGATGAAAAACGCAGGGACCAGGAAGAGCCGTGTGGAACCCCCTGAGTAATTGGAAAAGGCTGGAAAGTAATTACAAACAGATCTGCCAGATTTTACATACTGCACACAGTTTTTAAACTGTGCAAGGGAAATTTTTATTAGATAACCAATATTATTCAGTTTTAAAAAGGGCTAATTGAGTCACAGTATCAGAAGCTTTAAATTAAATGATAAAGATGACTTAATGTATGATTTTGTATTGCATAAAATGTGGCACGATGAATATTATCAGATTGAATAACTACATGATTCATATGCCTTTTTGCCTTTCTTTTCATACTTTGCTTTTGCTAACACGGTGGGGTCATTTAATTTATTTGTTTACTTATTGCTTTCATATTGTTCCTTTTTTTACTCGGAGACTCAAAGCAAGCAACATTATTTCATTGATAGGGCTAAAAGATACAATAATACACTTAGTTTGGGATGTCAAGGAACAAATACTTACTGCTTGTTTGCAGATAAAGTGCCTGGAAGTGCAAAATGTATAACATCTGTTCAAACATCTGTTTTTTTTGGTACTGTGCTGTAATGACTTATTCTTGATGTGCTTGGGTTTTCAAATGAAGAAAAGATGTTCTTCTCACAAGGCGCTAGATGTGTTAAGCCTGTAGTGTGCTGCAATTAGGAAAGCTTGGAATGAAAGTGCAATGACGTGCACAGTTGAATAGTTGAGATTATTACATACAAAGCAGCTTTTCAATTCTCATAAATCAAAACTGCACAAAAAAAATGTCAACCAAAGATGAAATAGGCATCACTTATTTCTGCTGTAATCCCGGATACATTTTGTTTTCATTTACCGTTACATGTGGCATACCAGAAGGCATATTAGAACAGTTTCCGAGAAGCTGCGGTGAGAGATACTATGTCAAAGGTTTGCAAACGCGACGTCTTCAGTCCTGTGAAAGCAGTTTCTGTGGTTATTTGCAGGAAGACATGGTGGTGAAAGATGGGCGCTATCGTTTTGACTCTGACGTGCTCCTGTTTCCCTGGAAACTGACCTACAGGAGCCCTGGCTCAGGGCACATCCCCAAGGGATCTTTTGGGAAAGTCCATCTGGCTCAGGACACAGAAACCAGAAAGCGAATGGCATGTAAACTTGTAAGTGAAGACCTGAATCAGTGCCACCCAGACTGCTCATGCACAAAAAAGAAG
Source organism: Lepisosteus oculatus (assembly GCF_040954835.1). Classification (NCBI taxonomy): domain Eukaryota; kingdom Metazoa; phylum Chordata; class Actinopteri; order Semionotiformes; family Lepisosteidae; genus Lepisosteus; species Lepisosteus oculatus. The sequence goes on from NC_090701.1 coordinate 40,072,197, forward strand.
GAAAAAGTGCCATTTAGGGTAACTGTAACTTTGCCTTGTGTGTGGAAGTAAGCCAAGCTGTGCTTCAGTCTGACAGTTGCAAAACAGTTTTCTTTAGCAGTCTTGTGCAATAAGCACGAGCCGGTTGAAGGTACAATCTGTAGAGGCTTTTATAACTAGAGTGCTTGTTACTGTTCACATTCACCACTTGCTGTGAGACTAGCATCCTTGTTTTGTCAGAATAGTTCTTCTGTGGGGTAGACAAAACCCATATGAATCTCAGCTACACAATTATACATTATACAGTATACAAAACCATCTTCTTCGGTTTCGTCATAGGCTTGACTTGCTGGAAAAATAATTCAAGGAATATTTTAGGTTTTAGTAGATGCATGCTAATGTTTAGTACGTTTTTTATATAATGAATACAAACATCCTGGATGGGACGCCAAACCATCACAGGAACACAGACACAGAAACACACACACTCACACCACAGCCAAATTTAGCAGAAGCCAGTTAACCTACCATTATATTTTGAACTGTGGGAGGAAACTGGAGCTCATAGAGGATACCCACACAAACATGGGAGAACATGCAAACTCCACACGCATAGCAGTCCAGGATTTGAATCTAGGCAGCAATGCCAACCACTGTGCCACTGTACCATCTGAATATAAATATATTTTGAAATAAAACAGCTAGCTAACCCAAAAATGGATTGTAATGTTTAATGAAAATTTACTGAATAAAGAGAACTATAGTTAGTGTAGTATCTTCTAATTTTATTTGTGCTGCAAACGGGAAAAAATGTTTTTTTTTCTAGCATTTGGAGTTCACGAATGCGTTTGACGTAAGTTAAAAGTGAACTTTTCTAGGTTTGGTAGAGCACATTCAGGTGTAGCCTCGGTCTGGAGATGGATAGTGACCAATGCACATGAACTTTTAAAAACAGTAAGATGAGAGATTTTGATCAAAGATTTTGAGCAAAGCAATGGGATGTGGAAAGCACCGTAAATGCCTAAAACAAGACTGCAAACTGAAACTAATGTACTTAACCACTCAGGAAGCTCAACAGAAACTCCCTTCAACAAACAGTAGAAATGAGCAGTGATTATAAAGGAACAGCTGCAGATTAATTCATGTTGTGATATAGGGAGAGGATAAAAGGTATAATTTCCAATGCTACAGATAACTGATAGCCTAATTTCAGGATTTCTAAACTGCAGTCGGAGCTCATTCTACCATTGCGTTAAGCATAAACACACCGAAGTACCCTGTACTTGTATGTATTGTAAGATATCAGTAGTATTCCAGAGGTTCTGAAAATGAAAACACCATTCAATGATTCTGTTGTTGTATGACTTTAGGTGTATAACTTCACCCTGAATGTGGTGTGTCAGTATGCCTGTATTATCTGTCTGCCCAGCTCTACTACATGAGTCCAGTTAGTACTTACACTCTACATAATATCCTTTATAGTTCATTGACGCAGACAAACAAAACATTGGAGCAATATGGAAGTTACAGGGAGCTGTCCAAAGTGTTTAAGTTCATACACATGCAGTTATTCTTTATTTAGTCAGAAAACATAATCTTTTCATGAAAGCAGCAGAGGGTGGGGTTTCCCTGAAATGCACTCTACTGCTTTCTAATTCCTAACAAAAGGGGGTGAGGGTTAAACTGACTTCAGAAGCATTTCTTCTTGTTTCATCAGTTAAAAAATCACTTGAATGTAATATGGTAAATATCAGCAAAGCCCTGAAAATGAAAGGAAAAAGAGGTCTATCCTAACTGCAAATGACACACATTATAATAGTTTTGTTTTGCCAGTAGTGTGTAATGGATAAGAGATACATTTCTGTTTTGACCCATGTGCAATCTTGGATTTAATGCCGCATCTCATGAATAATGAAGCTATACAAGATATGTATTCTCCATATTATTTTTTAAATTACTTTACCAGGTAACTGTTTTCTGTTCTTTTTTTTTCTTCGTGATGTGAAACAAAAAAATACAGAAGTGTACTTTCCAAGCAGAGATTTGGCAAGCGTGCTCTGAAAGGAAACCGAAAGTGCTGGAAAGGGAAAAACGCTTCTGAAAGTATAGTGGGTGGGTTGGAAGGAAGACTGGGGATGGTGATTTCCCAAAGGGCAACCTGTGTAGATAATAACTTGTGCAGAAATCTCTTCTTTATTCAGTGACGGCAAGTCTTTCCCTGTGCTCTGTGTCTTCTAGATTCCCGTGGAGCACTTTAAGCCAGCGGATGTGGAAATCCAGGCATGCTTCCGGCATGAGAACATTGCCGAGCTTTACGGAGCCCTGCTGTGGGACCAGACGATTCACCTCTTCATGGAAGCGGGAGAGGGGGGCTCCGTACTGGAGAAGCTGGAGAGCTGTGGCCCCATGAGGGAATTTGAGATCATCTGGGTCACCAAGCAAGTTCTGAAGGCCCTGGAGTATTTGCATTCCAAGAGTGTTATTCACCACGACATTAAACGTAAGCTGTCGTGTCGGTCCGATTGCATCAAAGCCCATCAAGAGCATCGAGAACATGATCAGATTCATGTTCTGTGAATCTGATCCGAACAAAACACAGTACTTCTCTTACATGATTCTGAAGGTTTAATAAATGCATATTGTAACGCTTACGGCCGACAAGCAGTGTGTGTAAGAGCCGGCGTACCAGAGCGGGTGACATCACCGCCCTTCCCTGTGATAGCAGGACCACAGCTACTGGGCTGTAGAGAGATCTCTCTCTAGCTCACGGGGCTAGGTCGCTGCAGAGAGACGCGGAAGTCCCGGGTTCGAGCCACCTATACTTTGGGCCGACCAGATGCGGCAAGGGCGCCCGCCTGAGCCCCCGTTGCGTTACAATATGATGCATATACAGTATACTACCATCTCTGATTTTTTGTGAATGGGCAAATATCAGTATTATTTTAAACAGTTTTACCAGAAGAGTAATCATTTTTCAAAACCAGAAGTCGGATGGAATAAATTAGTAATGGGAAGATTTAAGGATTTAATGGTGTGTGTCAAATTCATTATATAATTGGCACTTTTGCACAAGACTTGGTCATATTATTTTACATTTCTGTTGATTGGTTATATGAGGAAATACAGTATGCAGATATCCAAAAGTGCCGTAGTCTGTTATTTAAGTGCAGTTTTTTTAGTTGATCCAAATAATGGAAGACAACATTGTATGTGAAACGAATAGAGGTCAATTCCACAGTAGAATATAAATAGAAAAGAAAATGCACAGTGTTTCAAAAACAGTATCTTCTTCAGGCATTGCACACATCAAGTAGTTGAAACATTGTGGTAGAACACATGCAGCAAGCTCCACTTCTGAGACTTTTGTTTTCTTTTTTAAATACTTTATCATGATGGAATTAACCTCTACCAGTTCCATTGAAGCTCTCACTGTAATCTCTGTGTGTGAATATTTGCTATTGTGAGGTAGAAGAGATGACATACATTTAGATTGTACCACCTTGATTAAGTCAGATAAAAAATAAACTTTTCTTTTTGAAACACTGCTGAACAGAAAATGAAATCAATCTGGCTCAGATCCACCCCACATGTGTTAATAATAAAGCTGTATCAACACATGCTTTAAAAAGTTGAAGCCAACTAAGGCCAGTAGAGCTTGGTAAATTATTGACAGAGGTCAGTAAGAAAAGTTCAGCAATAATTATTGTAAATGTAGTAATGCTACACTCCCTGATGCTGGAAATCAGTGGTTTGAGTCTCATGTTTCCTTCCTTTTGTCAGAAGATAAAAATGTACTGTGTAGTGCTGGAATGTAGACTTGCTGGCTTCTGGAAATTCCAGATGAGCTTCAATGAAATGAGGACACTGAAATATTAGTTATAGCATGTGACTGAGGGTGGTGATGTTTTTTTTTTCATGTCTGTGGCTCATTCTTTAAAGTACTTTGTTTTATATTCTTCCCTTGGGCATGTTCACTCTTAAGGACTTTCTTTTTACAATAGTGTCTACATTCAAATCTTTGAATTTGAATGAAGGATCTGTGGTTATTCTTGTGATGTTGTTTGCCCTGATACTGCAGCTGCATTCTGTATGCAAGGAAATAATTTAATAACAGGCACGTTGCTTTAGAAGTGGACAATTACAAATATTTTTCAACGTGTGCTAAGCTAACAGTATTGTTTAAAAGATATTCAGAGTTCAGTTGCCTTACCACTCTGAAACATACTGTACAGATGGCACGTGTGCAACTGAGTTCTCTTTTTAAACTACTGCTGTGCACCGCTGTGAAATGTCAGCTTGATTGAAATTCCATTACTGGAGAGCTCGGTCTGACCTCTGTTTTTCCTTTTTCCATTACAGCCAGCAATATAGTGCTGATGTCAACCAAAGCTGTTCTGGTGGATTTTGGCCTCACTGTCCAAATGAGGGAAGATGTCTACATTCCAAGGGATCTTCGCGGGACTGAGGTAAGGGGTGCTGTTTGACAATGTGGCTTCAGTAGTTGGAAGAAACCAGGAAGAAAGCTGCTCTGAGTAATTTACAGTCAGGGCTTTTAAAGGCTGAGAATGGCAGTCACCTCTGAGGTGATTCATCTGCTGGATATCCGCTGGGTGTTTTTATGTGGTTAAACTGATTAGTAATAAATGTATATCTCTAAAATGTAAAGGGACATAAAGAAATCATTATTGTTATATTAATGTTTTTAAGCGAAGTGTAATAAAAAGATGTAGGTTACTATATGACTACAGTATGTTGAATAGTTCGTCTGTTTGTAATGTTATGTACCCTGTCCTTGCACAAGGCCTAAATGGTCAGTGTTTACAAGAGTTTATGCTGAGATATGAAGTTTATTTCCACCTTCTTTTTCCCTTCATTTCTATGGATTGATGCCAATAAATGGGTCAGAGAGGTTTTAATGGTTTAAATACGCTAGCTCTCCTCTCTACCGACTTTGCCATAGATGTCTTTGTCCACTCAAATGAATGGCAGCAGTGGTGACCAGGTGTCTGGGTGTTAATAGCAAGATGTCTGACATGTTTTAAGGGGAAGTCTTGGAGAGAGAAAGAGCATTGTGTGTAACTGCCAAGGGGAGAGAGATTTTTGGGGTTGAATGATGTTTCTGCCTTGACATTATAGCAATTGGTGGTGGTGGGTGCTGTTTTAATTGTATTGAAAGAAGGACTGAAGACTGCTTTGGGGTTCACGTTTGAGTTCGAAATGGAAATGATAAAAAGAAGGTCTCCTGTGGAAAGAGCTCTGCCAGCTGATAGACTGGGCATTGTGTTTGCAGATGTACATGAGCCCCGAGGTGGTTCTCTGCAGAGGTCACACGACGAAGGCCGACATTTACAGCCTGGGCGCCACGGTCATTCACATGCAGACAGGCAGCCCTCCCTGGGTGAAGAGATACCCTCCTTCTGCCTATCACTCCTATCTGTATATAGTAAGTCTCGTTAGTATTTTTGTTTTTCTGTGTTTTGTTAGATTTAATGCATGAATGTCTGATTTGATGTGCACCAGTAATGCAGACACATACACAGTATGAAGGCTATGTTCCTGCCAGGTTCATGGCTGTAATCCTGCTGTAATCCAGAAGTTAGTATTTCACGATCATCAGTGTGTTTGTGCTTTTTCTTTCTGTAGCCATCTTCATGTGCCTCAGTCATTTCAGTAGACTGTCTCATTTTATTTCTCTGCACATGTTGCAGTCAACACCTTTGCACACTTAGTGTGTACGTTCCATCGTAAGGTGGAGATACAATCTTGTGACTGCTGCAAGTGTAGCATTTTGGTCATGTTTTGTTTTTGTTAAGCTGTTTCCATAATAAAAAATATTCTCTCTTCACTTTGCTGTGGCTGGGTAGGGGGTGTTAATTTTTCTTCAAAAAAAAGAAGCTGAGAAAAATGGAAAAAATATAATTTCAATTCCTGTTCACAAGTCATTACCCTCTGGTTTATTTAGTGTTTTGTTGTAACAAAACCATGCCCCTTTTCATTTGTTTGCAGTTTTTTAAGAATGCATTCTAAAGGTAACAGTAAATAACACAGTAGTATAGATTTTGTGAACTGAGGCCAGAGTTCTAAAATCATTCTTTCTAAATGTTTTTTTTCATTCTTTTTCTCAAATCCTGTTACCCATCTCCACTTTCAGTACATTCTCAGACAGCTGGTTCTGCTTTTTCAAGTTACTGAAACCAAAAATACCACTATTTTGAAACTGTGGTTTTCCATTACTGCTTTCAGTTGTGTGCATGCAGAAAATAGGAAGTGCTTTAAAGCAACAAATTAATTGTGAGGTGAACAGGACGATGAAAACTTGAAATGTTTCTTTGTTAAATCCTGTGTGTGCTTGATTTAAAAAAAATATTGTGTGGCTCCCATCCCATAATAGCTTAAAACAAAAGGGAACAGAAATAAAATGGGACTTAGATACTGTAGATGTTTCCACTGCGTATTTTAGGAGGGCCAGAAACTCCCTACACAAGTGGGTTGCTGACAGATTTCCCTGGGTTGTGCTTTTGAAAGCTTTTAAACCCAAGAACAGGAGTCACTGTCTGACCCAAAGTGTTGTGGAAGTATTGAACAAGCTACCCAGTCATGCTGTTGAACCCATTACCCTGGTTTTTGTCAAGAAACAGCTGGGCGAGATCCTTGGATCCATTAAGCGCTAGCTGTTCCAGTACGTAGCTGTGTCAGCATGTATAGGCTGCAAAGGAACAAGCAAAGGTTTATTTCATGCTGAAAAGAGAAGACGTTTTGGCTGTGGAGTCTTCGTCGGCTGTGAGAGAGAGAAGTCAGCAGCTGATATAGTATAGGTCAGGAGAACAAAAGCCGGGAGAGAGGAGAGGAGGCGGGAGCAGGGGGGAGGCAGCGTGGGCAGGTGGTGCGAAGTCGAGAGGTGAAAAGAGGTGTGATCTCAAAACCTGCAAATGAAAAGAGAGGATTAGAAGGAAATGAGTTGTTGAGAGAAGGGGGAAGGAGTGATCCTAGTTTCAGGATAATTTTGGTTTCGGCTGTCTTTCTGCACACACGCAAAGAAGGCTCCACAGCTGAAACGTTGTGTTTCCTTTCTTCTCTTTTCAGCAGGGAATCAACCTTTACTTGTTCCATTACGCACCGACTGCCCAGCAGGCCAGGTGGGCCGAATGGCCTCCTCTCGTTTCTATAACCCTTCTCGTGCTTTCCAGCCCTGATGGCACGCCCCTCTCGTTTTTTTCTCCCCCGGGCAGATCCACAAGCAGGCCCCGCCGCTGGAGGACATTGCCGAGGACTGCAGCGCGCCCATGCGGAGGTTCCTGGAGGGGGCCCTGGAGAGAAACCCCAAGCAGCGGCGCTCGGCCGCCGAGCTGCTGCGGGACGAGGCCGTTAACCCCCCGCGGGCGGATCAGCCGCGCTGCTGGAGCCTGGACTCCGCCCTGTGGGAGGGGACGCACCCCATGCTGCGCCAGCAGAGCCAGGTGGCTGACTCCACCCAGGGTACGTCTACCCCTCCCTCTGCGCCGCTGCTCCTCCAACAGGCCAGGGGGGGCGGTCCCGTGGGTTTCACGAGATGACTGAATTCCAGCTGGTTACAGCGCTTGTGAGAAATTTTGAACAAACGGTTCTAAAGGAAGATGACATAATCATTCAGGGTACTGTTCTCTGCTAGTCTGGTCAACTGTAAATCTTCCTCCTGGGTCCCAGTTCCAAGCTCCCTCTGAATATATTTCATTCCACAACCTGTCTTTGGTTGTACGTCACGTTTGAGGAGATTGGATCGAATTAAATTCAGCCTTATTTCACTTTGCGCGATCGGATGTATCATTCAGTGGTCCAGAGCAGGACTGTCAACCTTTTCTGCCTGGGGGACCACCTTTGAAGAAAGACTCCAATGCGATGTGTGTAGTTAGATATAAGAAACAGCCACACAGGTAATCTTACTATCTGTTCTGAAGTACGAAAAGCAGGCGTGCAGGTCAGCAGGTTTAACCATCAGCACTCTCACCGTGTGAGGGTGTTGATTTTACCCCGTGCTTGATTTGGGATGTTACGTCTCACTTTGTGGGACATCCCAGGCAGGTGTGTAGAAAGGTGTCAGCCAGTGTCCTGGAAACAGCAGCTTGACCAACGCAATTTGCCCTAACGTTTGTTACTCCATGTCCCTTCCGAGTGACGTCTGCTGAGGTTATGAGTGACACTTTCCGTCATGCTGCGTTAGTAATGAAATGACAAATAAAACCCGATGAATGTTCTGTCTCTGGTTAATTTTAATCACAAAGCTGGGTTCTTGAGCCTCTGCAGTATGTGCATGTCTGGAGGAGTGGGTGAAGGGAAGAACAATCTACCCTCTGGGATATTTGAAAGAAATGACTGGTATATTACGCATTTGAATGGGCTGGTTTCATACTTAACATAGAGCAATGGTCTTATATCTATGCTTCGGACACTAAATCATAATTATTATTTTTTTCAGACTCATCTATATGCAGCAATGAAGACTCTATACACCTGAAGAGAAAGGGATCCCTGTATATTGACCTGGGTGCCCTAGCAGACTACTACAACATAGTAAGAGGGCCCCCAGCTTCTGAGTATGGCTAGCTCGCAGACACCGGCCCTCCAGCGCAGGAAGGCCTGTTCATGAGGAACGCGGGAGGTGCCAGTCAATTAGAATTCGACAGGGGCCCAGAACATTTACTGGGGTGACTTGTGGAGTCAGTGCCTTGGAAAGGCCTGACCCTGTGCTTGAGGGACAGCCGAGTGGAATGTAGCCCCGTGTCCAAGCTCAGCCATGCACCCACGGTGAACAAGCTGGACCCATGGTTTTGAGGGACGTTCTCATATAACAGCATTTGAGGACGCTTCCAGGCATTAAGACAGCGTTATGCATTGTATAATGTGATGTAAAACATATAAAATCAATAAACCTATAAACTTTTAAACACGGAATAGTGCACTATAAAAAATGTAGCTATTGTCAGCAACTACTGTTTCAGAGGTACTAGCAATGCTTGGGGATATCGGTAGATAATTCTTGTGTGATGTGTACATATCAAATATTATGTTTCTAATAGAAATGATTCATGCTGATTCACTGCCTATCACCTAGGCAAACAATGATCTGCCTCTTTATATTGCTTCTAAATACAAGGTTAGCTTGTGTTTACGTACTTGTTCCTATGGAAGAGACACTTTTGTATTTGCTGTGCAGGTTGCCTAAAACTGTTTACCATGCAATAGGTTTGTGTAATAACAGAGTGTACTGGCTGTATAGCTTTCAGTGTACATCCGATGAGATGAAAATATTAATCCTTTACATGTTTGGGATTTGTGCTTGTGACATAGATAAATGTTAAAGATTAAAGATTCTTTTGTAACATCATCTGGGCAGAGTTTTTTTTTACTTTGTATTTTAGTGAGCTACAAATACATAATAAAAAGTAGCATTTCCGTCCTGTTTTTCCTCTTTCACAAGTGGGCATGTTTCGATAACTGACGACGAGAATATTCCCAAATCTTTACAAAAAACTGTCTGACACCAGCATTACTACCTTGTAGCCTGCTCCAGTCACATCTCAGAGGCAAAGCTAGGCAGAACCTGGACAGCGCTGGGATAGGAACTGCCCAAGAAAAAACAGGTTGCAGCTGTAAGTAATATTAGAGGACCAATAGGTGGAGCTCTTCCTTCTGGACTACAATGTACAAAAGAATGTCCGAGTATGGTTAAGGGGAACATCTGTGCTGTAGGACTCTGGGATGAGATGTTAAATAGAAAGTGTCCTGTCTATTTGGTCATTAATAGTGAAAGCCACAGTGCTTTTCATAAAAGTGGGGGTGTTAGCTTATGGCTATAATTCAATCTGTGAATTAGGATGAAAATCATTATATACGGTGCCTAGTCACACCCTTTCCATAGAGACACAATTACTTTTCAGAATGTTTCAGAATGAGCAGCTGTTTTTCACTTGAACGGTGATCGGACACCAGAATAAAAGATCTCGGTAGCATGACTGATCTGTCTGCAGGTTAAAGTAAAAAGAAAACCACATTTGTCTACAGTAGCTCTATATCACAGGCACGCATACGATGTAAGAATCTGTTTCCCTAATTCTGAACAGTGTCAAAATATATTGTACATAAATATCTAATTGCACACTGTCCACATTTGTAGATCCATCTATTATCAAAAGCTGATTATCCAGGTGAGGGTTGCAGGAATATAAAGTATATCCATGTTACAAGTGAGAGAGCACACAAAATTATATATAATAAATCCTTTAATATCTATTATAATTGTATTTCTAATAAAATATTTAACTGAAGTTATTAAGAATTATATTATAAATGTGTTTTGCCCAGTTTTCTATTATTGTGTTTATTTGTGTGTCTTAATTTTTTAGAAGAGTAATCATCTTTTCCTGCTATAGCTGGTTTTCTCTACTTTTCAAGTCTTGAATGCATCACACATTTAAAACATGGTTAAGTTTCGAAATCTTTTGTCTGTAGTTTTGGCTGAGTTTCCAAATCTCCAAATCTGTTTGTAGTTTTTTCCCTATTAGTCTTAGCCTGACTACCGATGATGCTGCTTAGTTGATACTGAGTGTTCTCTGAGCTGTTATCTGCTAATAAAGGGGAAATTTATTTAAAGAGGAAGTTAATTTTCCTAGTTCAGTTTCAGTTAATAGAATAGTATACGTACTGTATTATGTTAGACTAAAGCTTTATATCAACTGGCACTACAGATAAAAACTTAGATCCTTTTTTTCTTCACTACTGAGTAATGTTATGTAAACTCTTGATCTCTGGTTGCATGCTGTTACTATGCAAATGTTATCTCTTTGCATGAATAATTCCCAACTCTGTCCTTTATTTCATTACTTTAGTGGTAAAAACAGACAACTCTTCTCTGCTCTTAGACTTTGCTTTGCATTTGTGATGTTTTCTTAACATGTTGGGACAAGTTTCACTTTAAGATATTCTTGTAGTTTAAATAGAGCTTAAAATGTACAGTATTTTGCATAATGAGAACAAAATAACTGGAAAAGAAATATGAAGAGAGAGCTTGGGCTTCAGAAACAAGGGAGTCAAATGCTTTAACCGATCAGTGCTTTGATACTGCATGCACTAAAGTGTCATTCCTTCACATTTGCCACATCCTACACAACAAGAAAATACAACTTTTAAAATAACTTGACTTCGAGTTCATATAAACTAAAAATATATTAGACTTTGATTCATGTTGTATATGAAACAAGGAGACAAGTATTTGTTTTTATTTAATTTGTCTAAATTTTTAAATATTGTTTTTATTTAATTTGTCTAAATCGACCTTGTAACACACATGGTGTAATCATGTAATATATACATTAAATGAAAAACACAAACTGGCATTGCTGACATTCTGCTGAATGTAGAATTTGTTTTTGAAAATGTAGTTAATATGTGAATAAAGAAGAATGCAGATCTCAATGGACGGAGCAAAGTTCGCGATCTGTAAACAGAATCTCCATGGCTATATGAAAAAGATCACCCTGAATGGAAAACAGAATAATCATTCCATTCTCTCCACCTCCTCCTTGATTCAACTGTGGGAAGAAAACTGGAAAGGTGTTTTGACACATGTGGCTTTCGCATTAGAATAAGAAGTGTTGTTATGAAACAGTGGCATCCTACCGAGTTGAAGTTCGTATCTCTTTATAAATTTCACAAAGTGAAGATTCCAATTTAAAGACAAGTGAGGGGCCAAGGTCATTCAAGTCTTCCAGTTTTAAATCACTCGCTCATTTTAGAAGGCAAGGTTGCCTCAATCACAGGATTTGTCTTTTCTAAACAGACTCAGGGAAACAGAATGAAGGAGAAATGGAACCTGCAATTAACCTGTAATTAGAACAACTGTCTCGGAGCAGCCCCCTCTAGTATGATAAATTATTACCTTCTGTGCATTCACACATATTCCTTCTCTTTACCACTGCATACAGGAATCTTGAGTCAGCTTGCTTAAAGCATGGATTTGTTTTTATATGCATGTGCAAATCAGTCAGGCCATTTACACCCTGTTGATCGACTTCCTGAGGGGTAGAAAGTGGGGGATTAAAAAAGAAACCGTCCTACACAGAGTAGCTCACACGAAATAAGTTTAAGGCATTCAGTACAGTACATGCAAACACAAAACATGTAAAAAAACAATAACATTGAAATCACTTGTGATGAAGGAACTGTTAAAATTGGCTGTACCACTGTGCCCTTAAAAACATGCTTTATTCAAGAAACTCAAGAGTTTTCAGCTGGTACACCACAGTGTGTTACTGCTGTATTTCCAAAGATTTTTTAGGAACGTTAAAGGGACACAAACCACTGTTCTGTGATGATGATGGTAATAATAATTGCATTTCTTTAGTCTGGGAAACCCTGGTTTAACATACTTCTTAGATATTTGGTCTAACATACTTCTTTACTTCTTCTAAATCTATACTAAAGGATAATTTGCTTTAAACACAGGATTTTCATTCATAGAGTAATTTAACTTTCACTTTCTAAATTGTAAATTTCCCTTTAAAAGGCTTAATATTACATTAGTTAAAGAACACAAGAATCAAATCTAACAAATTATCTGACATAATTTAAAAAGGCATAAATAAAACTGTGTCCGTTAGCTTTTTTAAATTATTTTAATATCTAAACAATATAGGTCATGATACTATATGCACAAAAAGTTTAGAGTTTCTTTAAATTACTGAAGTGTTTTGTATGTTTGTATGTGCTTGCTCTGGTTTGGTCTGTGACAGGATTTGGCAAATGATCTAGTACAACTGGTTCACTACCAAGACAAAACTATATTCCTCCTATATATTCACTGTTGAACTATGGCTTCAGAAGACTATTTTATTAATGCTTCCTATTTTGAAAGTGTTTGTTTTCTGGTAATTGCAATCCCTATACGATTTTTTTAGCATGTTCTGCTCACTATTCAAGACAATATGGGGCAGAAAACCACACATCGATATTTCTGATGATTGTTTATAACTCCCACTGTCTTACATCCTATTTGTAGAGCAAGAGGCACAGGCAAGTTGGAATTTTCAGGCAGACATTTTGAGTTTGTAAGAGCGAGATTCTTTTCCCCTTGAATATGATTTCACAGAAAGTGAACTTCAATGTGGTTAAGAAGTGCCATTGTTACTGTGATGTAAGTGGTTATTAGCTAGCCCACGCTTCATGTCACAGAATGACTAAGCCCGGCTGTCACTAATGCACACATATCCTGTGTTATTTCTGGATTCAGCCTGTTTCTGGTTGCTGAAAATACCGCATTTACAGTACGTTTAAAAAATATTTGGCAAACCCATCCTTTTTTAAGAGTCAATACCCATAGTTGGATAGAAAACCTCTCCAAAACGTCTTACTTAACCACAATATTAATTCAATAGAAACCTGCAGCATACTGCATTATTTTTTGGACGAACTTGTTTTTCAATTTGTATTTGTACTGTACCGCTTCTCCAACAAGGCCCTTTTTTTCTGAAGCCGTCTGAGTGAAATAGCTTGTTCAGTGAGCCCCCACTCAAATGTAAACTCACAACTTTACAGTTACAGTACAGAGCCCTAACCACTGCTTCACACTGCTAGCCGGAGTAGTAACCTTTTGCATGAGCACTTGTCTTCTGATGACATCTCATGCAAAGCGGGACATCCCCTCACCCAGCAGCAGGAGATGATTTCAGAGAAGACTCCGCGATGACTTGTTGTACCTAGAAGTGGCCGAGTGGAAAACCGCGCGTCGCTCACAGAGGGCAGCCGGAGGAAGTCAGCTCACCCTCGAGTGAGGCCACTGCTGGAGCTACACGGACGACAAGGGAAATACAGATGAAGCAGGAAGCAGGAGAGTTTAAAGGCCAGTAAGTGGGAGGGGGTTCAATAATGACTTAATGAATATTGAATTAGTCAACCAAATGGTGAATTTCTGGACTCCGCACAGTCAGTTTCAGCTCTGGACTTTAGCTGGAAATTATATTTTATTATATGTAGCTATTATTATCATTATTATTAGTAGTAGTAGTTTTAGTAGTAGAAGTAGCAACAGCAGCATTAAAATGTTAAAAAAGAAAAAATAGGGACATTTATGCTGTCTTGTCATAATGAGGGCAGACATAAAGATATAAAGAGAGGAATATTTCTAGTCCATCAATTCAAGCACTTTGGTAAATGCACTTTGGTAAGAGGAAAAAAAGAAAGGTTAAACCGTCCCTCCCTCACAGAAGCAGATTTGCTGCTCTTGTCATCTCTGGTGCTGGAGAGCTGGGGGTGTGTTACAGGTGTTCCCTGACCACAATGTGAGTCACACTGTGTACTGAGTGACTGACTGTAAAGATGAGATGAGCATGATTAAATAAACAACAGGCATATAATTCTGTTACCTTAAGCACAAGTCATACTTGCAAATAACAACTGACTACACATGAGTGCATACATACAGTACAGTCACTTCTCTAAAATGAGTATTTCCCCAGGTTCCCAGAAAATTTGAAAAAACACTGAGAAGTTTTGACTTATGAGAATAGAATGGGTGTGTCTTAAAAAAGGCACATAATAAACACTGTAATAAACAGAATTGCCCTTAAAACCCTTATCTTCTCTTATTCTTGCTTATATGTCTGACAGTTTCCATTAATGATACTGCATTTGATTTTCTTAATGGGCATTATTTTGTAAAACTAACAGGATGAAAAGCTACAACTGTTATATTGGAGTGAGAATTTTTTTTTTTTACCTCTCATGCCATAATAATAATAATAATTGCTTACACTTATATAGCGCTTTTCTGGACACTCCACTCAAAGCGCTTTACAGGTAATGGGGTCTCCCCTCCAACACCACCAATGTGCAGCATCCACCTGGATGATGCGACGGCAGCCATAGTGCGCCAGAACGCTCACCACACATCAGCTATTAGTGGGGAGGAGAGCAGAGAGTAATGAAGCCAATTCATAGATGGGGATTATTAGGAGGCCATGATTGGTTAAGGCCAATGGGAAATTTGGCCAGGACACCGGGGTTACACCCCTACTCTTTTCGAGAAACACCCTGGGATTTTTAACGACCACAGAGAGTCAGGACCTCGGTTTTACGTCTCATCCGAAGGACGGCACCTTTTTACAGTATAGTGTCCCCATCACTATACTGGGGCATTAGGACCCACGTGGACCACAGGGTGAGCACCCCCTGCTGGCCCCACTAACACCTCTTCCAGCAGCAACCTTAGTTTTTCCCAGGAGGTCTCCCATCCAGGTACTGACCAGACTCACACCTGCTTAGCTTCAGTGGGTTGCCAGTTGTGAGTTGCAGGGTGATATGGCTGCTGGCCATAATGCTGCAGTAAACATTTTTAAGGAACCACAGAGTTTTCTTGTGATCTTTACTTTTCTTCAACCACATGAATCTTTCCTTCACTGCCGCTCAAAGACTGCCTTCTCACCACGGCTGCCTTTCTGACACAATTAGGGAGGACAGAGCTGTTGCACTGACAGCCGCAGAAACATCCTGTTTACTGCCATTCAATCACACAGTCACCTGTCGCAAACTGACCAATAGAGATCAATGTGCACATATCATCAGCTCTACAGTTCTTAACTGACACAGCACACAGCAAAACAGGGACCTGTCAGCTCAGTGATTTGGCCTCTTGGGTTTGCCTCTCAATGAGATCACTTTGGATTTGCAAGGTGCCTGTGTTTTCAGTCAGAAACTGAATGATGTTCCAGTCCATAGCTCCATTAAGAACTGGTAAATGGACAATACACAGAAGGAGTTCAAGTGGGTATCTGCGTCAGCATGCGTAGGCTGCAAAGGAACGAGTAAAGGTTTATTCCACGCAGAAAAGAGAAGAACAGCTTTTCGGCTGTGGAACCTTCTTCCTGAAGAAAGGCTCAACAGCCGAAATGTTCTTCTCTTTTCAGCGTGGAATAAACCATTTATTAACCATAAATTTACTTGTTCCTTTGCAGGAAACAGAAGGTACAGATTAGGGGTATATGCTCTAATTAGAGTGATGTAATTGTTGGAGTATGAATCTTTATTAGGCTCAATGCTCTTCCTAATTTATGTTAATGATTTAGATTTCTCATTAAATGTGCAGATGATACCAAACTACAGTAGGAGGCTGTGCAAACACCGAAAAAGAAATTAAAAACTCAAAATGTGGGCTAAGTCATTTAATGAAGACAAGTGCAGGGTGTTGCATGCAAATAACACAATTATTAACCACAAATGTATAGGAAATACTCAGCTTGAAGAGGCTGCTTATGAGAATGGCTTGGGTGTTTACAAAAGGAAAAGGCAACCAGAATGAGAGTATTTATAATATGTAAGCGTGTAATTTGGGCATAAAGTGTAGCTCAACCAGTAAAATGGTAGCCAGCCACCCCTTGGTCGCTTGCAGGGTTGTGATAGCGTCCATGAGGGGGCGCCACTATAGGCCAGTGCTGCCTGTGATGTGTTAAAAGACGAGTGGCTCAACGGTACCAAACAGGTCTGAAGAGTCTGCCCACACTTCTTCATTGTCCGCAGTGTGTGTTTGCAGGGTTTCTAGCCAGGAGCTGAGATGAGACATGATAAACACACAACTGGTCATTCCAAAAATTGAACAGGTATAACAAACAACAATTGCATATTTCAAATTTAGAAAAATGTGCAGAATTCAAGTCAAGTACTCTTATGTTTAAACAAAATGTCATATACTTACAAAGCACTTCTAAGGCCTCATTTAGAATAAGCTGCACAATTATGGTCACCATGATACAAGAAAGACATTGCTCTTCTGGAATGAGTAGACATTCGACACAAACACCTACATTAACGCCTACATTTTTTTTCTCAGAAGCAGCCTTTTCATAGCGCAATCAGGTACAGTACCTTCCTTATCTCAAAGGAATATCCTACACAAGCGGGCTAAAAGAATTTAAACTTTTTAATCTTGAACAGAGAACGTGACACAATTCAAGAATTCAAAGTTCTCAAAGACATTAAATAGTTCATCCTGTCAACTTCATTGACAGCAGGGGACACAAGTGGAATCATGTGAAAGCGCTGTTATAACTGAAAACAGGAGGCAATTCTTTACACAAATGCTTGCGGGAGTATGGAACAAGTTCCCTTGCAATATTGTTGAAACTGATACCCTGCATTCTGTCTGGAAACTCCTGGATATCATGCTTTGATCAGTTAACT
The DNA here is from genome assembly GCF_040954835.1 of Lepisosteus oculatus. NCBI lineage: Eukaryota > Metazoa > Chordata > Actinopteri > Semionotiformes > Lepisosteidae > Lepisosteus > Lepisosteus oculatus. The sequence goes on from NC_090701.1 coordinate 40,089,378, forward strand.
ACTGAATTAAAATTGAGCTAATGTAGGTGGGCAAAATGCCCCCCACCTGTTTGTATCCAGTGCTGGTTTTAACAGTGGAATTGTCAAAGAAGAGACTTCCCAGTCCTCATTCCCCATATGGTCATTTGGGGGGTTGTAACAGCGACCTCACTTAATCAACAATTGACAACATTAAAACCTCAGGAGCACAAAAAGAAAAATAATTGGTAAGAATTCTCTGTCCCTCCTAAAAGAATAAACCTTCCTACACAGGGTACAGTTGCTGAGACATTCTTGCTGTTAATGGTGGACTTAGACTACGTCCTTGCTACTGGCGGGATACATTTGCATGCATTCTTGTGTTTTTGTTGGATTATCTAGTACTACAATATCCCCCACCACATTACACATGAATATTGGACACGCACACATGAACGCAGTTACGATTTAAGAAATTCTGTACTTGATCTCCCCCTGGTGGAAAAGGTCCGTAACAACCAAAATCCACCCAACTGTACGTAAAAGATCATTCAAAAGCATTACACGGATCTGTTAACTTTATATATGCTTTAAAAATTTATCTTTCAACTATTTAAAAAAAAAGGTTTCTACATAAAGCATTCAAGTTTTAAAATTAGGAAATTGTATTAACATACAGTTCAACATCATCACGCATCTCCATCTTGAAATGGTGTTTATGGAGTTATCCTGTACTATCTAAACCTACTGCTCTTCCTTTCTTGGGAACTTTACATTTCTCCCTGGGATTAATTTTAGGATTTCAGATCTTGAGAGCTCTCTAAAAGATCGCAGACTCCGTCTTCTGTAACTCCTCATCCATAACATATTCCACCACCCAGAAAGCAGCAAACCTTCAGACATTCAGCCTCCACTGCCCATATCACTGCAGGACATTAAAAAAATCGATCACCAAGCAGTATCTCTCTTCCTTACTGAAGCATTCAACACCTGAGAACAGCCTACAGTGGTAAAGCATAAGACTGCTTATTGCAGTACATTTATTTCTCCAGTTAAATTTCTTGTCTTGTGCATTTATCTACCTCAGCCAAAATCACACAGATTTTACAACTTGTAACAGATGCTTTTTAGACTTCCATATCCATGCCCTAGTTGAATGCTCTTGAATATATACAGTAGGGGGTGCCATCATTTGGATAAGACATTGAAATGAGTCCCCAACTGCTTGGATGTGAAAAATCCTATGGCTCTTTTTCAAAACAGTGGAAGTGTTAGCCCTGGTGACCTGGGTGAATCCCACTCTGAGCTTGTGTAGTCCATTATCTCATAAATGTTACCAAGTCATTCAATTCATGAAGCAGCTTCTGACTTCTCCCCATACTCTGCTGTGTAGTGGCTGGCGCACAGGTGGCTGTTGCACTTCAGTGCTGGATAAAGCGTGTGAACCCGTCTCTCACGTCCTGGGGCTGGGAAATCAATTCACGTGCTGTTTCAGGAATGCGGTTACCAGCTCCATCAGCGCGGAGAGCTTGTACGTGAGCATTGTGATGGTCCTCTGTGTCACGCTCTCTCATAATCAACCGCATAATTTCGGATAATCGCCGGGGCATTTCCACGACCCCTGTCAATCAGACACCAGCCCGATCCAATTCCCGAAAACGACAACATACAAATTAATCATCCTATCACGTCTCTCGCTTCCCACCGCACCTGCTATTTTAACCTCCCCAACCTGCACTTTACGGCTTGGTATGAAAGAGTCTTCTGTTTTCCTAGCTCCCACCTCCAAAGCCTTGAGATTCCCTTTTTTTCTTCTAGCCTCTCGGAAACGACACTGATTGCTTCCCCGACTACGTCTCCGCCTCTCACTCTGGATTTGTTGCACTCTCTTGCCCGTCTCTTGAATACGACCCTGCCTGCATACCCGGTTCTGTCCTCACCTTGCCCTACTGGACTCGTTCGCTGCCCGGCCTGCATAGAGTTCATCACACCGCTCGTGACACTCTGCTTCTCTTTCCGCATGGGCTCCACCCTGAAATCACAAAGTGGAGACCTGGATCCCAGCTCTCTACATTTCTTGCTTACCCTTCGGTAAACCTCATCCGAAGCCAGGAAAGCCTCCATGTATGCCTCAGGTCTCCTCTCCTGGGGGCAGAGGATTTCCCCCATCGTGAGTCTAAGCAGGTCACCAGGGGTAACACTCCCACAGTTTGGGAAAAGAGCCGTAGGATTTCACATCCAAGCAGTTAGGGACTCATTTCATGGATTTGGAAATTCTAGTCCAGAGGACTACTGCCTCCTACTGGTCCACCAACACCATTTACAGAATATCCTTGTTCTTCTCTATTTCTCCTCTCCTAGTCCTGACCAGAATAACAAAAACTTCAGATACCGAAAAGAGCTCTTGAAAATGTTCCAATTTCCTTTGTTTCCCTGCTCTGCAGGGTCACAACTTTTCCGACAGAACGCTTATTTTTTTTAAATAACCTACTGGCAAAATACACCTAACACTGTTATAATGCGTTATACAGTTTTCCTGTCAGTATTTAACATAGGTAGCCACAACATTGCATTTTGTTTTTCAGGTTGGTGTGACACGAGTCCCACTACTTAGCAGACTAAGCACGGGAGTGAGGTTTTTCCTTCACCGAATCAGTTCAAGGGAAGATTTAGATAGGCCAGAGTGTGCAAGCCCATACTGGAGTTTAGGAAGGACACTAGAGTTACCGTGGTTATGGTAATGACCAAGTAATCAGGTTGGTTTACCATCTCTATGATGGTGCCTCCTACAGCGCAGTGTCCAACGTCGTCATGCTGGGCATTGGTCTGTAAATTGTGGTCCAGGGGGAAGAGTGCCAGATGGCTCACCAACAAAATTGACTGCACCAGGCAGCCTCTCCTTAGAGGTGTACTGTCTATATACAGTGTTCCCCTTTACTCAAAGAGGTCTTCCCCTTGTTAGTCACCACAAGGACCTAGCCAGAAGGAAAAGTGGTGCCCACCTCCATGGACACCAAACCATGCCATTCTTTCTCTTGTTATAGTTTTACATGTCGAGTTCTGTGTTTAAGGCCACCTGTCACAGGAAGGAAGCTGTCTGGTGATCAGTCAAAGCTTGGCATTAAAATCACTCTTGTGATGATTTGAATCTAAAACTGAAATAAATCAAAATGAATGGTAATGACGTTTAAAGAAATAATACCTACTGTTTTTATGTTACAGTTACAGTAAATAGTCAGCTGGACTGTGAGGAGCTGACTAAATACAGCATCGTCACGCATTCAGCTGCAGGACCACGTCAAGACTGGAGCTCTTGGAGTACAATGATTGTGAAGAAGCTGTATTAAGATTCACAGATTAAATATCATACTGTATTCTGTGAGTAAGAGTAGGGCATTGGTCCGTGTAAGAAATGCAAGGACAAGATGGCACAGCAGTAACTTTTTTTTGTTTGAAGGAAGTCTTCTAAAAGCCCATTTTAGATCATTGCCAGCGATCCCCTGTCAAGTCCAAGCCTGTCAAGTCTTGCCCAGATTCCAAGATGAGACTGCTTTGTGTGCATGGAGGTGGCTGAACTCAAACCTGGCAGTTTCTCTTCTTTATGTATTAGCTGCTCCTGGTTATGATTGTGAGATTCTGTGATTAAGTATACTTGATAAGGTAGGGCAAAGCCACAGCTTCAGGATAGAAATTTGCTTGATGAAGCTGTTGAAACAACAAGCAGTTCTCCTTAGTTTCAGTTTTGATCCTGTCATTTGCAGGTACATGTTTTACAGCTCTGTTCATCATTATTCTCTTAGGCCAAGGATCCAACCCCACTCCTAAAGCACCCTGATTCAGTTAATAGATATATATCTACTGTATATATCCCAGGAACAAGTAATAGGTTTATTCCATGCTGAAAAAAATAAGAAAGAAAACACAATGCTTCGGCCGTGGAGTCTTCTTTAGGTGTGAGAAAGACAAGGCAGTAGGCAAAGGTAATGTAGAGGGAGAACAAAGGCTGGGAGAGAGGAGGAGCGAGGGGCGGGAGCAGGGGACAGAAAGAGAGGCCAATCAGGAGGTGTGAAGTCAGGATAGGTGTAGAGAGGTGTGAAATGAAACCTCCAATGAATGGAGAAAATTTAAAAGAAAAGTAGTCTGTCGTTAAGAGAAGGGGGAAGGTGTGATCCTAGCTGCAGGATAATTTAGGTTTCTGTAGTCTTTATGACGTATGAGTTTGGAAAACCATCTCTGAGAACACAGACAGAGAGATTAGAGTGGTCATGGCCATCAGAGGTGAAATGGGAAACAATGGGCTTGGAGAGATCTTTAATCTTCACAGCCCTGACGTGTTCTCTGAAGCGGTCTCAGAGTCTCCTTCCTGTTTCTCCAATGTAGATGGCTAGGCATTTACTGCAAGAGATACAGTAAATAAGGTTGCTGGAGATAGAAGATGCCATCTGGGTGATCCGGAATTGTCCTGAGGGGCCTTGAATGAGTGTGGTGTTGGATGTGTACTTGCAGGTGATACAGCGAGCTCTGTTGCAAGGGAAAGTGCCTGGTGTGGATGGTTGCTGAGGGCGGTCAAGGGAGATGTGAACAAGGAGGTTACGCAGATTAGGTGGTCGGCAATATGAGATGATGGGACGGTCAGAAAAGAGGGCCCCAATGGAGGGATCATCCTGTAGGATGGGAAAGTTGTCGTTAATAGTCCTGGGGTAGGAAGTGTGTTGGGGTGGTGGAGTTTCCCTCACAGGTCAATGTTGATATCACTCTTCTTTCAGAGTCACTGAGGTCTCCTCCTGAAACCATGCTAGTCGTTATTATAGGCAACCAGGCCTGCCCAGTATTTGTATAAAGTGCATGACACCTAGGCCTGCTGGTGTCATGTACTGTATATCAGGGATGTAATTTGCATTTCTCATGAGCCACACCTGTGCAGAAGCCCTTTCTTTCGATCTGCTTCATGTCACTCATTTACCAGTTGCTTCCATTTTTATGCTTATGACTTGTAGGTCTTCAAGTCTACAACTGAAGTCCTTAACAAAGAAAAATGGTTCACACGTACAGAGAGATTCTGTTTATTTCTCCCCAGTAAAATATGTTGAGATGAAATCCTTGAAGCTCTAAGCACTGTTTAGACACTGGTCGAAGGATCTGTTGCTTTTTCTTCTATTCAGTTATCTTTTTAAGCTTCTACCCCCTATCACGTACGGTTGTGCAGCTGGGAAGCTAAATTAAAATGTTGCCATTATATCGTAATACAATTTCAGCCAGTGAGCCTCCATCAGAAAATAAGCTAGCTTGTGAATTTACAGAAGGAGTGGACCAATGGTACTTCCCACATAGACAGAAACTGCATGGAAATGCAGTCTGTGAGCCTCCACTCACAGAGTAGAAAGATCCTCTTATTATCCACAATGCATTGGCAACAGTTTCTCTTGTGCCTATTCAGCCTCCGTACCTGCTCAGAACCACAGACATGCCACCGAACCACAGTCAAGACTTCTCTCACGTGCTGTACTCTCCCATGGGATCAATAAAGATAGCAGTGTCCCTGATTTATGAATGAGTGATTAGGAACTAGCAAGGTGGGAGCAGTTCATTGCCTGACCTGACAGTAAATGTTTAACTTGGAAGACGTGTACAGTTTGTGCATGTAAGCAAACTACCAAACTGACACTGTGCTTTTGCAGTAAAGTGCTTATCTAATCTGGAGGTTTTGCTATTCCTAGCCATGCCTTCAAGAATTTCAGCTTTCCTTTTCTGTGAGCCAAGATTCAGCATATTTTATAAGAAATGATGCGTGCAATTCCTGGAAAGAAACAAAACTTCAGAAAGAGTGTGACTGGCTTTGTACAAAATGGTGCAGTTTCTTTGCACTCCAGGAGATATATGTGCTGCGAAGGGATCCCCTTGTTTGAGCTTTTCCATTCCGCATGGCGTACATGACCTCTACGGCAAGCTGTACTGACACGAGAATGGAAATCAAAACGTATTTCTTATTGGACATCATGTATAATACACACGTGTATGGCAATCGGGAACTCAAGAAATTCTATCTGACTGCCTTGGAAAACAGTTTTCAATCAAAGCCTACTCCTCTCATAGACTTCCTTTTCGTCCGTGCCTTTCAAGGGAGGGTTGTATTTGGCGGCTGAGGTCTGGGTGTCTGTCCCAATGTGCTCGGGGGTGTTCCACATGACAGGTTTCGGGGGCCGCGGTCCGCTGCCCTCTCAACAGGTGCAGCACGTCCCCTCTTGCCACAGAGGCCCTTTGGGGGCTTCCTGTTTCCAGTGCGCTGTGAAACTGTTCCGAAACCAACCACGCCGCGCAGCTCTCACTCACCGTGTGCTTATCATACACCAGTAACAGGGATGGAGGCGGTTAACGGAAGAGACACAGTAACGTTCCTAAAGAAACCTCAGGGTCACAGCATCAGATAGTGTGGCTTTTTATCGCTGTTCTTTTACAGCTTACAGCACTTCTAGTACTAATTCTGTTTTACTGTGATTACTGAATTAGACAACACACATAGTTGATAAATGAGCCGCACCACCTTTTCTCAGACTGATTTCGCACTGCGTGATGTAGTATACAGTATAATACGTTTTGAAGAAGCTTATTTTAGATTCTACAGGAAACAGCACAGCTGCTGTGAAGTGTACTGTATTGGCAGGTCTATTTCCGCCTAGTGCAGTTACACCATTGGACAACTTTGCCTTATTTATCTTGCAACAAAGAATGCACAAATTGAGACAGAGATCTAGTGTGTTCTGGCAAAGTGCACTAAGCAGCAACATCACTATATTGAAAACTGTTAAAAAAGGATCACACTTTAACTTAGGTCTCAAAAACATCTGCATGATAACATCGACATGCTGAGAGTTTCAGGAAGAGAGAGGTATGGAGGTTTTGTATTCTGCAGCTACCATGTTTAAGATTCAGCAGATACTGGAAAGTCAAATAGTGGAACACATATGCTAAATAAAACAGCGAAGGCAGAAAATATATTTATGGTATTTTGATTAATTACATTTTAAAGTTACGGGTTTCTATTTTCTATTTCTCTGTCACCTCCGACAGAAAGTTCTTTGTAACTATTCACCCAACTGGAGGGCAGCAGTTTGTAACAGTGTTAAGGTTTATGGACTTGTAACTGGAAGATTGTGGATTCAGGATTGAGGATTGTGGATTGTGAAGCCCAAGTGAGTAACCTTGAGAAAAGTACTTCACTTGAATTGTCCAAATAAAAACTCAGCTGTATAAATTACAAATGTAAGTCAATTTGAATAAAAGTCCCAGACAAACATATAGATAGATACACAGTAACTTGAAAGCATTTCACAGGCTGCTGTCATGTGAATGGTAATGGAAGACCTCACCACTAGATGACGCTACATCACCATACTATTGAATGTACAGTATTGCACACTGCACGCTAACTGAGAAGTGAATCAAGGCGTTACATGTTACTGCAAATATATTTTGTAAGTGTATTCCTGGGGATGGCAGCCTTCACATATTGAACAGGGTATCTAATTATGTGATCCTACATATCATGTCCTACAGTACATCTGAATCAACTGATCAAGGGCATTTTTGCAGGTCATGTGATCTAGTTGAAAAGTTGCAGCTGTCAATGTGGTGTGGGGCAAATATGAGTTGGTAGGTTGCCATCTTGCGTGAAGTTGATGCTATTAGAATGTCACTTTAATGCCCTGGTATGAAAGGTTTCAGCAGAAGCTTGCAATGGCCTTCACAGTCTGGGATAGGTTGTTCAGTGAAGTGTGGGCCAGAAGTCAGTCATGATACTGTGACAAAGGACTACAGTCACTTTGGAAATGGGATGATATTGCACCTGGACATTCACTGACCGATCTTGCAGTGTTGTGGGGGGCAAAATGTGCCTCATCCAGAGCAAATCACAGAATAAAGTACAGGTAGTTGCTCTGGTGCTGTTTCAGCATGACTGCTGGGACAGTACTCCGAGGAATGTTTTTGTGGAAAGGCAGCTGATGACCTCCACTGATAAGCAGCTTGCATGTGCAATCTCAGTTCTCACCGTGACACAAGTGCCTGGTCATAATGCTTCTCAGGTCTGCCTCAGAGAGATCTCAGGTGACATCTAAGGCTCTGTTACCTAGAAGGTACTGAATCTTGGCTACTAACACACCAACCAGTACACAATTCTATTACATACAGTGCCCTCCAGCTTTGGAAAAGCAAACTAACAACATCTCTTTGCTGGACAAACAAGCATTTTTGATTTGTGATCATGAAATTAACATGAATTATAATGGGTCTTTTATTTTTGGGCAATTCCATACTTTTCATCATAATCAAACAGCAATATAACCACTGTGTGTACTCTAGCAATTTCTGGTGTTCATAATTATTTGAGTTCAACTAAATTTCAGAGTGTAAAAGTTCATGTTTGGCTGCCTGTCCCTTTGACACTATGGGTCTGTGACCCACTGAGCTCGCTAAACCCGTGTAATCATCGGCAATGCTTTTGGTGCATTGGTTTGATCTGTTCATAAATTACTGTTACTTCTTTGTACTTCTGAAGGACAGTGTAGGTAATGTCATGGAGGAGGAAAGATGCACCTCAGAACACTGCCACCTTAGCATATGGCCACGACCGGAACTGCCTCACTTGTTTAACATATTTATTGATATTATTTTTTATAGAAATGTTTTGTCTACTTGGTCTACTGCTTCAACGTGCAGCATGACAATGACCCAAGCCTCATGACCAATGTGCCACGGAGTTCATCAGCAAAAAACAGTGGCCAAAGTCAATCTCCATTTTCTCAATCTGCGCATTTTATAATGCGGAAGGAAAATAATTAAGTCAAAACATCCCAAAACAGGCAAGAGCTCAACGCGGCAGAACCAAATCTTCTCAAATGATGACACAGAGGGTTTGGTGTTCAAAGAAAAGTTCGTTTGAATAGAATACAAATTGTTTATTACGAAACTGTTTTATCGAATCAAAATGAAAGCATTTCTGTATAATCATTCAATTTAATCTCATGATGCCAACAACAAATTGCTTGACTGTAAAGCTAAAATAACAGTTATCAATTACTGTGCCAATAGTTCTGGAGAACACTGTGTAAAGGGGCAGCCAAAGAGAACACTGCCACCTAGTGGTAATGTTCATTTCTCCACTGCTGCGACACATGTCACTCATCCCAGCTGTGTGGATCTGGTGCACAGTTTGTAAATTGTATGAATTACGACAAATCTTTTCTTCTCAGAGCTGATTTTTCCAGATCAAAAAGTAATGTACAGCTTTAAACGGCGTGACGACAAAATGAAAAAAACATGAATAATTTGTCTCCTATACCTAAGGGATACTTCAGAGCTAAACATTATCCACTTGACTGTGTTCTGCCTTTAGATTTTATGTACTGGTTGAATAAACCATATGGACAACTGAGTTCAATAACTGAGTTCAATAACAGATAGCCACCTCTGCCTGATACCTTTGGTCTGAAGATTCATGGCCACTGCTTCTTAAGAATGTGGCAAATTTGTTATCACTTAATTAGCTTGGTTTTCTGTTGCAATAAAGTGCAGCAATGGAAAGGACAAGCCTTATAGACTTACATGTGCTTGCATGTGGTGGCTTTCAAAAGTATTTGCCCCTCTTGGACATTATTAAATTTTCAAGTAAGTAGCTGCGTCTGCATGCATAGGCTGCAAAGGAACGAGTAAGGGTTTATTCCATGCTGAAAAGAAAAGAGACTCAACGTTGGAGCCTTCTTCAGGTGTGGAGCCTTCCATTGTTACATTTCGCTGTGTTACAATACGGAATCATAATATATTTTATTAGCATTTTTTTGCCATTAATCAACACAAACGAAATGTCCTCCTAAATTAATTATATTAATTATATTAATTATTAAATATAAAACAGAAAATAACTGCTTGCATAAGTATTCACTCCCCAATATCTGTGAGAGGCACTACAGGCAGGAATCACAGCCACCATCGTCTTGGGAAGACTTCTTGGGATCCTTCTTGGATAAGTCTTTCCCTGCTTTGCACATCAGGTCACTGTAATTTGTGCACAATTTTCTGTGTAAAATTGCTCAAATTCCCTCTTGTTGAGTGGGGACTGTTGCTGAACAGCAATTTGCAACTCCTGCTTCAGGCACTTGATCGGATTGAGATGCAGGCTTTGACTGGGCCACACCTAAGCATCGCTTTTTTATTTTTACCTGTCTTAGTCCAGGTCTCAGGACTCTTCTCTGTACCCTGCAGGGACAATGCCAGCCACAATGACAGTGCACACTAGGGGGGGCTATATAAAGCAGGCTCAATATACCAGCATTGCTGTTCCCAATCACTGTCATATGTCCTCCAGTGGGCACTGGCGATATTACAGGAAGAGGTTTGAAACACATAAGGAATCATTTCTAATATACAATATCTGGGCACTGTGAAGATTTTCATAGCTAATTTGTTTTTCCATTTGCTTCTCTTGATCTTACATTTTTCTTGCAACACATTATCAGCTCACAGCTGTATTTGTTTTGGAAAAAAAAGTTTTATGTGCGCGCACGTGAAAGAGCTTGTGTGTGTGGCAGCGTCTGGCGGCAGCAGCATACTTGTCGGGCTTCTTGCCAAAACATGCGTCATGTGATGTAGGAAATAATTTATCGCACTGTAATCGTGAACCAATACTGCTAAGCATGTGAGACATTAAAGGTGTGTTTCTTTGTGTCTTCTGGCAGGACCACAGTGGTCTGGCAAAGCGTCTTTGGGAAAGGAAGGATGCCAGTTAGGTTCTGGTAAAAAGAAGTCTTCAGTGCTTTAGCAACTGACTACACATACAGGAGACCAGTTCTTTTCTTCTGCTCCTCCACACTGAGAACTGCAACTGCAGGGCTTGTCTAGTAAGACTGCAGAGCAGCAGGGTGCTGCCACTCGTAGAAAATAATAATTCCCCATCATAGTAAAAACAACACAAGCGTTTGGATAATAGATCTAAAACTGATTATACTCAGTAGTTGCGATTTTCATGTACACAAATGATAATAATAATGAGTTTATTTTCGGACTAGATTAATTTGTGATTCTCTGGTTATGCAGGGAATAGGAACAGTGAATATTATCTGAGACTCTGCTATGTACACTCTCAGTTTCCGTGCTCCATGGCCTTGCTGACAGGGCTGATTAATGCCGGAAAGTCTGACAATCAAAGGAATGGCTTCAGTTATTTTAAAGTTTTATTTAAAACACCTTTAAAAATGCCGCAATGTATCTTTTTTCTATCAGGAAAGCCATCAGTCACCCAAGCTACAACTTTCACTAACAAAAACCTGTAGAATGAGGCTGAGCTTAATCATGCTTTGAGCTCCACAAGTGACAGAATTCGCAGACCAACTCTCGCATTTGAGTCATTTTTCATTAACGTAATTAATGAAGGTATTTTGCTTCATTTCTCATTGAAAGGGACAGGAGCTTGATTTATTTACACCTTACTGTAGAAATTAACATGCTTTTTCTTTTGCCAAACAAGAGCCTCTGAAACCTGTGTCTGGATAAAGGAAAACGACAGCAGTACTATGCAGTAAGTGAACAAGCACTTGCCTGTAGGGGGTACTTTAACTCTGTCAAGATCTGGGAGTGCAGCAGTTGAGTAACAGTCACTGTTGTTGAACTGGACGAGAGTTCATAAGCCGAAAGCAAAACATTTCTTTTAAGTTACAAGCCAAGCAAAGCTTAATGTGTAACTCAAATATCGCTAACTGTTCTTTTTTTCTTTCTGACGCTAGCTGGACTTTCATTTGCAGATACTGTACTGATGTCAAATCATGGTCAAAGGCAATGACATGTTTTCAGTTTCACACATTACTATAAATTGATTTAAAAAGATAAAGTTCTAACACCTTCTCGCTGTTGTATATTTAATATACAATCTTAATTGAATCCACAGTTTCCTCAGTAATGGTATGATTAATTAGTTTTTAAATCATCCATACATTTTCTAGCCAATTTATTCAATAAAGGTTTACAGGGAAGCTGGAGCTTATCCCAGCAAGCAATAGACACGGAGTGGGATACACCCTGGATGGGACACCAGTCCGTCACAGAGCAGACCCAGACACACACAATCACACCAGGGCCAATCCTAGAAGTCAATTAACCTACCAGTATGTCTTTGAAACACAAGTGAAAATGGATTTTAATAAGATCTGAATTATTTTTTTTTCCTGCTTAACATTTTTTAATTAATATTTTTTTTTTCTGTAAGTCTTGTTTAAAATGCCGACCAAGACATGCTGGGCATTCAGAAAAAAATAGTGAAGTGCAAGGGAAATAATTAAACAATGTGGTCTTTTGGTATACAGTATGTACCCGTCAATATGCACAGGATGCTTTTATCAGATAGTGCTCTTCTGTACCTGAGAGTATCTTGTACCTTAAAAGGTATAATATTTTAACCAAGTCAATATTCTTTAAAAAAGTCTTTCATTCACAGTGACACACAATCTCAGCTGAGGTACATTTATCACCTTTTCCCTTAGCTCTTTGAAAAGGGAAGAAAAGTGCTGGGTATAGTCTGTAACATTAACATCCCACAAAGCCACATAAACTTTACCAGTAGCTGCAAATTTCCTTTTTTCATTGCCCCGTTCAAAAACCTTGAAAAAGAAGAGAAAATTGGTTATCATCTTTGTGTCTTTATGCAGAGTCTTCTCAGCTGCCAGATTTAGCCAAAGTCAACAGGGTCTCTAGTGTTTGCTGAATCAACTCAGCTCTGCCTTAATGTAGTTCTTTCTTAGAAAATCACAGAAACACTTTGGTGTACAGTAACTGATGATATTTTAGCATTGGTGGAGAAACAGGCACTGTATCTAAGCATGGGCGCATCTTTAATTTACAATACAGCGCACAAAAAAATACAGTAAAAAGTTTATTAGGTGATCTATTTGTACTTACAGTATACCACCATTACTGAATATCTATTACCATAAAGGGACTTTCGAAATAGTTTCCTTGCATTTTCTTGATAATAAAGTTTTTCTTCAGGAAGAATCTGGTTAAGAACAGAGTTGGATATGCATTAAGCATATTTATTTTTTTATTTGAGTTCTTTTTTATTTATTTTTCATTGAACATTTCATTAAAACTTACAAAGTGAAGCTTGAGGTGGCAACCATACAGACAAAAGAAAATAGTTTTTATGGGTTGCAACTGACAGAGGTAAGCCTAGGTTATCTCTAGCTCACTGCTTGCACAGAGCATTCACTGTACCTGTGGAGTCTGTGGAGAAAAGGTTGGAACACAGAGAGATGAAAAGGAATTCACCTCCAGCAAATCCTTGGGCAGTGAACTAGAGACAGATGATGTTCTGTACTGTATATCCCAATATGACAGAGGACATTGTACCAGATGATGTGTAACAGAATGACAAAGGACAGTGTATCAGGTGATTTATATCCCATAGACAGAAGACAGCGTACCAGGTGATGTACAACAGAATGACAGTGGACGGTGCACCAGGTGATGTATATCCCCTAGACAGAGGACTGTGTACCAGGTGATGTACAGTATATCTGAATGACAGAGGACATTGTGCTGAAAACATAACAGATGGACAAATATATTTTCTCCAAGGACTCAACAAAGAGTTTAAAGACATTTGTGCAGAGCATAAGTCTTAGAGCGTGAATTTCAGATGAGTGAGTTGGTTACTAGGTCACTTTATGTGTTATAGCATTGCCAGAGCTGTGATGTCAGGAGAGGGGGGGCCCATTAAAATATTTGCACTTGGGCCTGTGATCTTCACGTTCTAGAACGGTATAATCTGCTGTATTGTGACTCAAAAAGATGAGTTGCACACACGTACAGTACAATACCTATAGAAGTTCAATCTGGAATGCAATCTTTGGTTTAAAGGATGTTGCTGGCAGGAAGAGGTAATTCAGAGTCTATGTTTTCTCCATTGTCAGGGCTCCTGTGATGCTGCCAAATGGCAGGAAGCTTCTGTGATTGGACCAAATGTAGTCAACAGCACGAAATGACTAACAAGGAACAGCTTCAACGGCTTCCATGCAGCAACTGCGAAAGTTGGAGAAACCAGATTATAGTCTAAATCCCAGATGAATGCAGAAGCCCTACAATGATAACATAATGACTGGCACAAGGTTTAGCTGGTACTGGTTCACAGGTGTTGTGGGGATTCTAAGCAGTCTTCAGGGGGGAAGGTGTTGCTGTTGGGTGAGAACATCATGAAGGGGGGCTAAAGGCACCCCAGGAGGTGCCTGCTTTTCTGGGTACCCCACTAGCACAGAACCTGCTTATTACGCCTGGATTGCATGACTGTTAAGTCTAACTCCGGCTGTCAGTACCCAGTTGCTATGCCACTATTGTCAGTTAGAATTACAGTGTTTTGCTCATCATCTCCATTTCTGTGGCTGGTGGAGTTGCCAATTCCTTCTTTCCTCCTGCAGACATCTCTGTACACGTTTCACTGCAGTTTGGCTGACATGGATGACAATTTTCACTGCACTGGTGGTTAGGCCACTGACCCCATGCTTCCTTCAGATTTCTTGATCAGCTTTACTACAGCATAGTCCTCTTTTAGGGATGAGTTTATGCTGAAACGATCTCATTGCCACTCTTGGTCCATTCAGACAACCGTAGTTCATTAGTCTCCCGTGGTTGAAGGACAGTAGGCCTGAGCAGAAATGGCTGCAAAGATTAAGGGAGGAAGGTCTTATTCTCCCACTTCTGCATTTTTCTCCCAAAAGCAGCACCTGTTACAGGAAACAGGCCAGACTGCAAGGATTGTGGGAAGTCTGCGCCTGCTGTCAGGGAGCTCACATCATGGTGGCAAAAGCGGTAGAGAAAGAAATGGAGATTCTAAGAGATCTTCAGGAATAAATATTCAGGCCTGAATAAGGCATTTTCAGAGTAAGCGTTATTACTCAGTTTGCAGAACCCTCTTGATGCTCTTAGAATTTGCGTTTGCTTTCTAGACTGAACGACCAAGAGTGCGCACAGTAGTGTTACCATCTTGTACCCTGATCTTGGAAAAAAATTATTTAGATGAGATTTAAAAACGAGACTCCTGGCTCCTGGATTATTTCCACTATGGGTCTGCACAGTTTGACTACTTTAAAGTTCCCTCTCTATTTATTTTTCTAGTTTTCTTTAGTTATTCTGCTGTACAGAGAGGCTGCTGGCACATGATGGCAGCTATGTACATCACCCAGGTGTGTGCTGCACTTCAGTGGTGGATGAAGTGGGTCCTCTCCCATATGAAAAGTGTTTGGGCATCGTTTTGGTCCGAAGGAATTATTATTGTTTTCTGCTGTGGGAAAGGTAGTTCAAAGCCATAAATGTGCAGATGAAAAGAAACATAAAGTATAGTGACCAAGGAAGAAAAAAGAGAGACGTTAAAACTGTGTTCTTTTGTGGTACAATGCACGGGAGTGTCTGTTGTGGGAGGCCAAGCCCCGGATTAAGGAAGACGCGTTGCCGTGGAAACCACACCTGACGTGAATAAGTGAATGAACGGCAGGTGTAGAAGTGGTTTAAAAGGGGGGGAAGACTCGATAGGACCTCAGTCTTGTTGTTGTTGCAGTGTTGAGAGGACAAATAGGGAGGCTCTGCTGTGGGAAAGACGGCCTGAAGTATGACAGTAGCGGATGTGAGACGCTACTAGTCGGGGCGAAGTTAGAAAAGCGTGCCGCCATATACAGCATGAGTGAGCACAGACTTGATTATCCGCCGTAGCAACCCCGTGAGGGGGTGAAGAAGAACGACAATTCCGGAGGGGATTGTAAGAGAGAGTGAGAACGTCAGTCGGCGAGGAGACTGACGGAAGAAACGGAGCTTTGAGATAATCGGAAGATTTAAATGGACAGCATCCTGCTAGGGTGCGAGAGCAGGGCCGTCATGTCCGCTGTATGAAGGAGTTGTGATTTGATTAGTGAGTTAGTGTGTGTGGACCAGAGTGGGTTGTGTGGTAGAGGGACCCTCCCCCTGGCAATACATTGGTATTGGGGAAAGTGAGTGGGGTCTATCTAGCTGCACCCTCTGGGAGAGAGTGGCTGGGCACAATGTGGTTCGCTGGCAGCTGTGAGTTCATAACCTAGAGATGTGAGAGAGACGCCGGAGAGGTGTGTGTTGGGTCTCGGCATGGTGTGTAGTGCGGAAGAGACCCGGTGATGTAGGTAGTGTGTGTTTGTGTAACCCAACCTGGTGGCATTGGGAAGAGGATGTCAAGGCTGGAGGTGGACCTGGGAGTCCGAGGCACTAGTTGAGTATGGAATGGTGGCCTAAGGGAGTAGGAACAGGAGGCTCCATGTTGGGGTCTGGGAGCAGGAGGTTCCTAGCAGTGGGGACAACACGATGAACTTGGTGAACTTGAGACTCCGAAGGTAAAGGGCCCAGAAGAAACGGAATGTAGTCATGTGTCCTGTTACCAGGATGAGGGGTTCAGTGTGATCCACACTCTTGGAGGAGAGTGTGTGTAAGTAAAGAAAAGGAACCCAAAGGAGTTTATAAAGGGGTGTGACAGGGCAGAGTGTTAGCCTGCCCCTGCCTAATGCGGTGTCAACTACCCCCATGGCACCACATACTAAACTGTGCTAGCTAGTCCGGTCAGGCTTCCAAAAAAGCCAGACTTCTTTTGCTTTGTTTTGAAAAATATTGGACTGTTTCTCTGCTATGAAGTTTCAGTTTGCTCCTGTGTCCAACTCCTTTATTATATTAGAGCCTGCCTATCACAACAGCCTAGATATCCTTTCATCCCAGGATATCGCAAAATATCACTGCCAATAACCTCTTTAAGAAACTTTCAAAGGAGCTGAAGTCAAAAGCTAAACTTAAAAAGCTACTTCCCATGAGATCCAATAAGTTTAACACAGTTTGCTGTAGAATTAACACCAAAAATGTTTTAAGCCTGTAAATGTGATATTAATGTGTATTACAAATGCAGTGAAGTTGAGAAACCAGAGCTGCAGACCGAAATACACGAACATTTTGAAAGTAGCTAAAAGACATTTGGAAATTGTGCAGAATAAACTGTGACCTATGAACATAATTTTAAAATATCAAAAAAAAAATGTAAAGCTTGCTTTTAAGATATCAGTGTGGTGCATTTGACTAGCACAGAGATACAGTGTATATAGCGAGTTGTTCACCACATACAGTAGCCAAAGAAGAAGGAGACAGTGCTTTTTTTAAATTAATTCAACTACTCAAAGTTCTATCAGAGTGCTTCAATTGTGTGAGGGACTCTAATAAGATGACGAACTGGGACAAAGGATATTGCTGACTAGTGTCCGAGAAGACAGAAAACACTATTACTGAGGGTTTTGCAAAATGAGTATTTGAATTAAATCTGATCCCTGGTTCATTTTATCTACAAATACTAGCAGGGTATTTCCATATAAATGGTATGACAAATTATAATGAAGGAGACGACAAATGTTATGCTGTCAGCTGTGTTCTAATTCTGTTTGATCATGATGTATTAATTTATTTATGTAGGTCTCATGGCTACATATGAGAAATTAAGTCTATAGTTAAGCATCCACATTTACTAGGGACAGGGGCTGTTGGCTAGTTGCTGAGGAGCCAAATGGTTTGTCAGCTCCATATGATACCCTTAAGATTGGGTGGTAAAACAGGAATGCCCTTCTTGGTGGAGTCTAGCCCTTTTGTCCCCGAACATTTCTTTTTTAGCATGACTGTGAAAGTGTGCCCATGTGAACAGGATGTAATTTCGGTAAGAGCCATGGAGACACCCAGGAATTTATAGGCAGGACAGGTGTATTGTATTATTTGCTGGAAAAACTGTATGGGGAAGCAGAGCAGGTCAAAACTGCAAACCCATTAAAGGACTTATTTTTCTTTACCATTCCGATTATCATCATTGGTTTTTTTATTCTCCATTTTCACTACTTTGTTACTTTAGCCTTGTGCATTTCTTTGATTGTTCTTGCCATGTTTACTTCTTTCCTGTACTAATTGTGGCCTTCTGCACTGTTTCCCAGCGTCCCATAGGATGGGAGTGAAGACCATTCTGATTAATATTAGATATTAACTTGGGTTAGATATTAGATATTAACTAAAAATACCAGTGGGGAGACAGCAATTTACCAGTTAAAAGATAGCTGCCATGATAAGGTAAAGACATGAATGATTGCTAATACATTAGTTATGTGTTAGCGATCTGAAAGCAACATGGGGTTTTATTCCCTCATTGTTTACTGCAGAAAACTGGGTTTGAGACCAAAGATGATGTCAGTTCTAGAGTTTGATTTATGCCGAGCTGAAAAAATATAAATTCCTTAGCTGGGGGGGGGGGTTAGACCCACATCATATATCTTCCACACAACCAGTCAGTCATACATGTATAATTTCTCAGCACTGTAGAGGCTTGTGATTGAGTATTCATCCCAAGCAACTTCAATTTGTTAAGTATATGATTCATGACAGTACCAGAATAATATCAGAGTTACAACAAGTTTCAAGAGGGAACAGACAGGAATCTCATTCGAGAGGCAAAGGGGGCATAGACTGATACAAAAATGATTTTTGACCTGAAATATTAGTTTTCAGATATGCCCTTCTCTCTAGTTTATCACACTCTGACCCCATTACAGAAATCTCAGAATTTCTTCACAACGCGATTAAGACCCCCTTGGTTGACTATTCCTCAGACGATGAGGCTGCCTCCTCCCATCGCTTCTAATGAAAATCCTGTACTCCTTCAGAGCAAATCTACACGGCCAGCACTCTTGTTGTATGAACGCCTCCTGTGGAGGCTTCAGCACAAAATAGAAAGCATTAGTTTCAGAAATGAAATCCTATGTCAGGAGAGCAGTGCACTGGTTGCATGAAATACCAGTAAGAAATCAGTCAGTGAGAAATATCTGTGTGCTTATTGCACAAGATTACAATAAAATCTCTCAGTAAGTGAAACTCTACATCGGAGAGCCAAGTTAGGCGTTCTGGTGAGTCATCGCAGGGAAGGCTTGTGTCTCCACATGTAGCCTTTGAGATGGTCTTCTCTAGTCTATTACTGTTGACTTTGGGAGGGTGGGGGGGTATCTGGCTCTTCTACCAATGCTCTCTGCTTCTTTGGGGACTTGCATAATGGGATGTAGCTGTGAAAGATTCCCTTGACTGAATTCCACCTCTGCTGATATCTTATCCAGAAGCCACCAGTCAACAACCTTCTGTTCCTATTCTTCTATTCCTACTCTGGGGATGATTTCATTGCACCTTAGAGTTATCCTGATCAGAGTTGCCTGATATCTGGGTAATTGGACTCTACCTGCATTTTGGTGCACCACCTTCACAACCTGAGCCATTCAGCATAATATTTAATCATAGTTACAACCTTAAGTGAAGCAACTACTGTAACATTACAATGGCTTTTTATTATCAAATAGATGCTGCTACATTTTTAAGAGGCTGATGAACTTAGCATTAGTCATTGGTGTTAATGTGAATGGACTAACTACATGTGCATCAGTAGGCCTGTTATTTAAAACTCATTATACAGAAATAACCTTATTCCTGGCTAGAATTGTTTATAATTCTATTTGTATTAACTTCTGTAACCAAGTTCCGAAGGGAAGAAATCGGGAGGTTTCAAACTAGGTGAGAATAAAACTTGTTTAGTAACATGGCACTACATACAGTACAGTACATTCTTACAAACATGCTACACAGCACAATATTAGAAATAGCATAATGACATGTTTTCTGTACACAGACTAGATATTACTCCATTTCCTCAGAAATGGATCAAGAATGCTTCCAGGAGTCCAGAAGGCACTACTGTGTTCTTTTCGTGTCTTCTTTCTTCCTCAGTTCTCCTCATGCATGCATTCATAAGTTATTTCCACCAGTGTTTGGAATTGGGAATCCATCGATCTGAACCTAATGCACGTTTTCATAGATAGGAAAGTGGTGTGTGCACATACTGGAATCCTGTAAGCTGAACAAATAGAAGGGAACATGTAATATGGGATATTACAGCACTTAAGGAGCTTGCCTAATACTGTATGTAATCAGAATTTAGTGGTTAACCAGCCGAGGATTAAATATACTTGAGAAAAATAAACATATTACAAAACATAGTTTGAAATGAAATGAAATAAAAGAGACCACAATACAAAAGAGTTAGCACTGAGTCCACAGCACAAAGAAGAAAAAAATAAAGAATTAGTCATTATAATGGAGAGGAGCAGTATAATAATATAATGGGAAAACAAAAATATGATGAGAGAATACAAAAATATAATTATCTGGCAAAAAACAGAAATATACTCAGTTGTAATTAATCTCCAATAAAGGTCATAGAACTATTTGAAATATCTTCTGTTTTTTATGGATTTTGTTCCTTACTAACGCATTTGGCTGAACAGTGGGAATGAAACTAAAATAAAGGTTACTATGGCAAATTCATATCTACCAGTACATAAAGAATGTATGTGGAAATGCCTGATATCGTCTAGAGAAGAAGATAAAAGTGAAAGAAACCCTCTGTCCTTTTTGACAGGTCTCTGCTCCGTCTGTTGTAGTTTAAATACCACCTGTTCGAATGAAACGAGACGAACAGTTGCTGTCTTCTGCACGCAATACCACCCTCAGTACTCCTTGCTGACACTGTTTTGCTCCTGGCCATGCTTGATTTGAGCTTCTCAATGGTGCTTTTAGAAGAGTTACAAGTTGCTGAATTACAGTGACTCGCTAACTGACAGTTTAATTGTCCATTTAGTCACTGAAGCCTGGCCTTCTGTTCCATTCCAATGCATTTTACCACTGAAATTTTACTAGCAACGTCTTTGCAGCATTCTTTTAAAATATACTTAAAAGTTAACGTGTTAAACTTTAACCTTGCTAGAGGTAAAGTTTGATGAGATGAATTTACAGCCACAGTCTGCTTTACCTTTGACTTAAATCTGAACCCCGTGTCACAGTTATGACTACTTCAACTACAGCTTCAGTGCTTTGACTCATCTGTCACTTGCAGTCTGTGCTGTTGCGAGTAATTTGCAGTGGACGTGTCACAGTTACTTGGCTGAGTGAAATGTAACATGAAGATGAAGTCGGGTGATAGTGTGGTAAAACCCTGATAAAACAGTGTTGTTAAAGTTCAAACATTTTAGATCTTCAAATTTGCTTCAAAGCTCCTTCGTCTCCTACACTTACTTTGAAGTTGATATGAAAGTGCATTATGCCAGCAAGGAAATACAGAGTTTTAGAATAAGGGTTTCATAATCTGAGGATGAATACAATTGAAGCATATGGACTTCATCACACACATCTTGCGACTAATCTATAGTTAGTTGCTGTATTTTAGGAACTTTGCTAGTATTGCTAGTAAATATGAGTGCATGTCAAACAGTTCTTTTTTTTATAGTCTGAAAGTTTTATAGGCTGGAAGTGTTTTGCACGTATCAATTTATTGGGTTGACACTTTTATCCAGCATGACTTTTTAAAAGAAAACAAACAGATTTAAACAGTTGAATTTCCTGTATCTGGGTGTAATATCTTGCATAAAGTTACAGAAGCACTCTCTCATCCCTGAGATTTGAACCCAAAACTCTAGCCACAGCTCCTTAATCACATCCACCTTAAACACTGAAGTTCTACAAGATAAATTCTGCATAAAACTAAAAGCTATTAAAACTATTGGCCCTGATACTCATTTGTTGTGCTTTTAATGCCTCTCACGACAGGTAAAAGGGGCTCACAATATAGTAAAGCTAAGACCGCATCACCTTCACAGAGGATAACTTAAAAAATAATTATTACCATGACAATCAGGGAAGTTTTGTTTTTGTTGGCGTGTGTTAGCGGAACAAAAATGGAGACAAAACGAAAATACTGATTAATGCTACACAAGAGTGATCACTCCTCTCATTGTCAAATGAGGTGTCCCTGAATGAACGAATGAAATTATCATAATGAGGTGTCGCAATAGAGGAATTTGGCTAGACTTAGCTCAGCCTCACACCCAATTTAAATAACATTCTTGCATATAAAGGTCAGAAGAAGCAAAGGTGATTAAAAAGAATGTGGACATGTATCTTCTTGGACTAAAGCCCTAGACATTGTGAGGCTGAACTTAGTATTCGTGTAACTGTTTCCCCAGCAGAGGATTTCTTAAAGATACGAATGCCATTCTTGTATTTTGAGAAGATGACATCTGGAAACCTTCCTCCCCTTCCAGCTCATATATGAAGTCAGGCCTCCTGTAAAACACAGCTTCTGCACTGTGTCTGTTTCATCCTAGCTTCAGTGAGATTGTTGTGGGCACTGACCATAATCTAGTTAGAGAAGGCTTTAGGCTCAAGAAAAGAAACCAAAGGTAACAGCCAGGCATGGTGGTTAGCACTGCCACCTTAGTGTTCTATAGTCCTGGGGTTCGATTCCGGCTTGTGTTGGCTGCTGATGTGCGGTTTGTACATTTGCTCTGGGTATTTACTGTGTTCTTATTCCCCCTCCTCTCCCAAGGATGAACAGGCGATTACCAGATTACTCTTTCCAGTGGGGTGTTATGCATGGGGGTGTTGTACTTAGGACAAAAACTACAGACTAAAAGTCTATAGAAAAACAGGACCAAATGAGTCTGATAGGCAGCAGTGAAAAAGAAGCCCATCTGCCCATCTGAAGTCCTGAAAACAGTGCTTGCAAACTGCTACTGGGCCCCTAACAAGGACCTCATATGTCCTTTAAACCATTTCTCTGACAAACTGTTGATGATATTAGACAGACATTTACTTAGAGATTTATGTTACATCCTTTGTCAAAAATATTTAAACAGAAGTGACACTTTCTAACACATTATTATGAATTAATAACACATTACTTGACCAAGATGTTCACCAGCAATCATTCTTCTTTTTGCAAAGAATGTTACTATTTTCTCCCTGTTTTCTTCTTCCAAATATAACACTTAAGAGATGTGTGATATTCCGTCCAGAAAAGGAAGCCCTGGGGAAGTTGGGTGTCGATTCAATGGGGCATAATATCATAAATGACTTAAAATACTTGGCTGAAGTGAAAATTACATGTAAATGTAAATTCTTGATGTGTCTTAAATACCAGGGTAAGTATCTTTAGGCAAAAAAACCTTCAGGCTATTACAAAGAAGGACCAGACTTGTACATGACACATAACAGGTATTTTAACTGGAAGCCGAGACAGGTCTGATATCCTCCAGACTCTGGCTAAAGCTACAGAATATTTATAGAGAGAGTTAAGGGACCAAAAGAAACAGTAGCAGAATATAGTTTGAGGTGTGTGAAGAAATGTAAATGTGAATATTTGTGAATCCATCTCATTTTTAGTGTCTTACCCCACCAGAACAAAAGTCGCTACTACATCTGAAATGATTGTTTTCAGTAGGACTGAAGGGAACATTCTGAATGCAAATTAAAAGAATGAAATGCTCATGTCATAGGAGGGGCAGGCTCATTTATGCCTGATACATGCCATATGGAATCCGATCCTAGATGGTACATCTGAAACAGGTCCTTTATCCTGAGTGGTTTATGAATTCCACCAGTACATGTCACAGGCGCCGAATCCGACTCCCGTGGAAAGTGTTGTTAAAGACCCTATGCGAGCTGGTATAATCCGGAAGTGACTGGAAGAGGAGATCAGGGAAGACACAGCAGGATTGGGTTGAGTAGAAACACAGGGGGTGGTGACGGAAGTGAACTGGTGCAAGGGGGGAGCGCAGGTGAAGAAGAACAAAGGAAATCCAATGGGGAAAATCAGGGCACAGGCCAAGGTCCAGGTGCCAGGAGATCTATCCAGGATGAACTCAGGAACAGGGAACTATGAACACGGATAATTAAAGGCTTGACAGGACAAGGCACTCCGAGCCCCGGACACAGTAGGTCAGGTCGTGGTGAAGCCCATGCCCTCGGGCCACTCCTGTGCCCGTTGTAAGGTGGGCTTCTGGGCGTCCGTCTTCCAGAGCTGAGCCTAGAACTACAGAGACGCAGGGCTTAAATAGGGAAACGGGGAAAGGACACAGGTGGGACAAATAAAAGCTGGGAACACAACCAAAAAGGGTAGGAGCGCCCTCAAGAGGAGGGATGATGATCGTGATCGTACACATAAGTTCCAAAACTGAAACAGGTCATTGTAAGTCATACTGTGTAAAAGTATCAGTCAAGCAAGCCTGTAATACTCTACAGAAAGTAAACTTCTATAACAATAGCTAAAATCTGGCTTTTGCACCTGCATCTATTTCAGACACAATGTTTTTATTTTACAGTCTTACCATCAAACAAAAGCTACCAGTAGTTGGTGCTTTATTTGATAATTTTAAAATATATATATACGATATACACAGTATATGCCATGTGATTGATTTCCTGTCCAAGGTGTATCCTGCCTTGCGCACACTGCTTTCTGGGACAGGCTCCTGCTCTCCTGCGACCCTGAATTGGAAGAAGTGGTTAGAAAATCGGTCAGCAGCTATATCACCCTGCAACTCACAAGTGACAACCCACTGAAGCTCAGCAGGTGAGAGCCTGGTCAGTACCTGCATGGGAGACCACTTAGGAAAGCTAAAGTTGCTGCTTAAAGAGGTGTTGGTGGGGCCAGTAGGGGGCACTCACCCTGTGGCCTGTGTGTGTCCTAATACCTCAGTATACTGACAGGGACACTATACTGTAAAAAAAAACTACCATCCTTCATATGAGATGTAAAACTGAGGTCCTGACTCTCTGTAATCATTTAAAATCCCAGGATGTTTCTCAAAAAGAGTAGAGGAGTAACTCCAAATCACACCCGGGCCAAATTTCCCCCTGGTCTTCACCAATCTTGGCCTCCTAATAATCCACAGCTATGAATTGGCTACATCACTCTGCTCCCCTCTTATAGCTGGTGTGTGGTGAGTGTACTGGTGTCCTTTGGCTTTTTTGCATCATCCAGGTGGGGCTGGTGGTGGTGGTGGTGGAGGGGAGTCCCCATTACCTGTAAAGCGTTTTGAGGGGAGTGTCCAGAAAAGCATTATATAAGTGTAAGGAATTTTTCTTCTTCATATAAATGTTTTTAAACAAAGGTGAATTGAAAGAAATTCTACACTGGAATTGATTATGTCTTACTGGTCACTGTTCTTTTTTCAATAATCTTGTATTTTTTTTGCAGTATCTTGCCTAAGTTTTTTAAATCTTTGTATTTTTGAACTTCCCCTCTTTCATGACATGAGTCTGCAATTGGTGGTGAAAGTTAAACTTGTCGACAACAGATTACATGTCGTGCTGTCCAGACATTGTTCCCTCATACCACACAGAGAACTTCCAAATTACATGCCTCTGTTTAAAAAAAAGTAGCTTTTATAGAGCTCATTTGACTTTAATTCTTTGGAAAATAAAACAGAGTTGGTCAAATATCATCTTTTGAGAGAAAACCACGGAAAACAGTTTCAAAATCATTTTGAAAACAAATTCCTAAGAGCAAGTTAATCAAAGGCAGGCATAGTGGACTGAATGGTTTAACAAATCAATAAAACTTAATATAAAGAAAGAAAAAGCAAATTAATAAAATCATTTAAAAAAACGTTAAAAAACAGATAAAGAAAAGGAATATAATAAATTGCAAACATAGATAAATATAAGGGAGGCAAAGAGAGATAGAAATAAATATTGCAATGGAAACTAAAATGCCTTTTATTATTGCAGTCTTTCGTTACTACAGCAACAAAAATAAATGAAAATGAAGTACAATTTTATCTGGGATAATAATGGAAAACATCTAGACAACTGAAGGTAAATGGTTGATACATCAAATGAATTTTTCACTTAAGTACTTTACCAAGGAAGAAATCAGCAACAAAGGCCAAAGTTCTCTATGAAATAATATGAGCATAAAAAAGGCAGAAGTGTTTTAGGTATTAGAAACACTTAAGATTATAAAAATGTTCAGCGACTGGTGGTATTGTACTAATTATGTACTTACTACTGCATAAGAAGACAACAGATCTTATTCATAGGTCATTAACACAATAAGTCGATCAAGACGAGGGTAGTACTCAGGGCCTGGAGAATTGCTGATGTAGTGCCCATCTACTAAAAAGGATGACAAAACTGAACCAAGTATATATAAACCAAAAGGGTTTGTTTCTATTATATGTAAGGTGTAAGGTTAAACAATAATTAAAACTGAACTAGAAGATCACCTACAGTATATAGACATTATTGGATTTAGAAACAATAAACTTTAAATAAAACTAGTGCAGCATGATGGCGCGGTAGTTAGGTTTACTGCCTTGCAGCGCTGGGGCCCTGGGTTCACTTCTTGACCTGGGTGCTAATTGCGTGAAGTTTGTATGTTCTCTCTGATTTCATGTGGGTTTCCTTTGGGTAATGGTAGGTTATTGGGCTTCTGGCAAAATTGGCCCTGGTCTGAGAATGTACTGTATGTATGTGTGATGTGTGGGTGTGGGATAATAATAATAATAATAATTGCTTACACTTATATAGCGCTTTTCTGGACATTCCACTCAAAGCGCTTTACAGGTAATGGGGACTCCCCTCCACCACCACCAATGTGCAGCATCCACCTGGATGATGCGACGGCACCCATAGTGCGCCAGAATGCTCACCACACATCAGCTATCAGTGGGGAGGAGAGCAGAGTAATGAAGCCAATTCATAGATGCGGATTATTAGGAGGCCATGATTGGTGAGGGCCAATGGGAAATTTGGCCAGGATGGGCATCCCCTCCAGAGTGCATCATGCTTTACACCCATTGCTTGCTGGGATAGGCTCTGACTCCCTTGAACCTGTATTGGATAAAGAAGTTATGGGTGGATTTCTTAACTAATTTCTCAGAGTTTTTGAACATGCAACCACAGTAATGAGCACACAAAGACCATACAATAAGGTATAGCTAGATTTCCATATGGTTTTTGATAGTGTTCCTCATAAAAGATTAATTCTCCAATTACAGGTGGGGGGCATTCAGGAAATGCCATGTGGTAAGACATGGGAATTGGATAGAAAACAGAAAGTATACACATAAATATTCCAAAAGCTCACATTAGGATGTAATTAGTGGAGTACTACACAGATCTGTTCCAGGAACATTTTTCTTCCAAATTTATCTATACTGTAGATACACTGAACTTGGAGAAGCTTATGACATCATTTACATCTTTTAATAAATTTGGGGAAACAATGAATGCAAAAACAATGTTTAGATATGAGGCTCATGGTGTAGAATTTAAGTCAAGTGATGTTATCTAAAAGAAGTGAACCAGAGTGATCTCACTTAGAATACTGTGAACACTTTTGAGTCCCAGGTTACAAAAAACTAAGATATTTTTGACAAGGGATCAGAGAAGAGCAACCAGACACATTTCAGGGCTTAAAGGCTCGATCAATACTGACAGAATAAAAGAAATGAATATTTTTAATAACTTCGAGAAGTCTAAAAGGACACATGATTCCCGTATTCAAAGTCCTTAAAAGCATCGACAAAGTTAACTCTATGGATGTCTTCTAAATCAAGAGTAGAGAAATGTGAACCGCGGGACTCAAGTAGAAGACAAAAGGAAAGTGGAGTTATGACTGAAAACAGGAGGCACCACTTTATGCAGAGCAGGCAGCTGACAAGGAACGCACCCAGTCATTCTGCACAAGCCCAGACCCTCAATCAGACAGATCCCAAGGTGCAGAAGCTACTACCAACCAACCTAGCCTTACAGCCTTCATCTTAATGTTTTTTTGTGATTATGTTAGAAAATATCTGGAATTTTTCTGCAGTCCTTCATTCTGTTTTATTTTAAACAACTCTGACAGCAAAATGACTTTGCACACAATATGGAAACTGGTTGGGACATCCCAGTTTGAAAACTGTACAGGGTTACACGAACTGGAAGGTTTGGATTGACATTGCTTGGAGTGAGAGGAAGTTGGGTGTCTGGAGAAGGGAGTTGTTAATGTTGACAACTTAGAGATGTGTGTATTTGACTAGCAATTGGCTACTTTAATGTGATGCTTTGTGAGGCTGTGAGTGGACAATTAGGGATTTGCTTTTCCCTGTAACTTTTTTGTTTCTTACATTAGAAGATTGTATGAGTGATCTGAAACCTGAAAAGCCATTTTTGTCCTTCTTTGACTTCAGACACATTCTCTGTCCCTCATTAAGGACCCCGGTGAATTAACAGAATAGTTTGGTGCAATTTTAGTCCTGTTCCTATCCCTGAATCTTCATTCTTAATCTCAGTTTGTGTCGCCTTGTTCTGATCTATCTATAAATCTATACTGTACTGTTTTAGAACAAAGAGTTTTGTTTTAAGCAAATATATCATTACAAAATTTAAAAATTCCTTAGCATAGTATTTCCAACTAACCCATTTTTTGTTTTCTGTTAAACACATTGAGATGTCAGAGAGCTTAACTAATCTTCATAAAACAGTTAAGAAGTTTAAGTATTAACTTAATTTTAAAACATTGGTAAATTTTCAAACTAGGATGGAAAAACTTATTTAATAAGCAAAACTTTTTATCCAAAATATTGCTTGGATGTTTTATCTGGAAGCATAAGTTGAAAAATCAGGAATTAAATTAAACAAATGACAATTTTAATAATTTAGAAAAGTTTCTACTTTAATTTGGGAAAATGGCATGTACATTCCCAACACTAAACACACAGGAGAGTATTAAAAATAATGTGACCAGGAAGTCACAGTTAGAGAGGATTTCTCTACTTCTGCCAAGCCAGGAAATGTTCGAAATTTATTAAGGATTTCTCATTGTCCAGTTTCTGCTGTTAATTTAAGTATATTCAGTTCTATGACTTTAGAACCGGATATTGAATCAAATTAATCTTGCTTTTCAGAGTTCATTTTTGTTAATGCATAGTGCTGTCTGACCATATTAGCACCAGAACCAATACAAGAACTGGCTTCAACCAGAAAAGAAATCTGAAACAAGGCTTGTCAGTGAGTTCAATTACAATGTGCCACATTGAATACCACAAGCTTCCCAGAAGAGTTTTCACCTTTGATGTGCAAGCCAGTACTGCAGTCTTCATTAGACTGAGGTTTTACAATTATTCCTCTGTACTAGTTTAAAATAGATGGCATTTCCAAAAGATGAGATAAGGAAAATCTCTGAAAAATATTTTTTATTACAGAATTCAACTTTAATTACATTTCAGAATACTGTACATATGGATACGGATATGTAAATGTATAGTAATGTATTAACTATGTTCATCTGCAAGTGTACTCAAGTGTACTGGGTTATACAGTTAAATGCAGCACATTCCATAAGTGAGAGTATCTCCCATGTCTACCTGGGGCTGTTACACACGTTCCCTAGACTAAAACTGAATAAGTGTCTTTTTCCTTTGGTATCATGACAGCTTCACCTGCTGCAACGTGCTCCATTTGGAACAATTCTTGACTCCTTCATGATAGGAAATATGGAAAAATTGTTTTGACTAGAGGTGCTTTTCTGCATGTACCCGTTGTAGGAAAGCAGATCTGTTATATTCAAGGTCCTTTGGAACAAAATAATTTATTGTGTAATTGTCACGATTGTAATCCCTTTTCTTAAGGGTGCTCTAGCTCTTTCCTATTTTACCTGATTACTTTCAATTGTGCCCTGTTCTGCCCCTCCTTATTTAAGCCTGGCACTCTCGCTATTCTGGGCTCAGCATTGGGAGATGGATGCCTGGAAGCCTGCCTACCAGCGGGTCCAGGAGAGACCCGACAGCACAGGCTTCATCACGGTGTCCTGACCGTCTGAGTCCGGGGCTCGGAGCGCCTGGCCTCGTCATCCTGTTTATATTCACTGTCCCTCTCCCGGATCCCGTTCCGGGGTTTAATCTTGTTTAGTTTTGTCGTGGAAGGATCCCCCGGTTTTGTACCTTGGACTGCCGTGGATTTCCCCCCTGGACTCTTTGGACTCGTTTGCCTTGGCCACACCCCCCTGAGCACCCCTGTGCTCCCCTGTTTGTCAACCTGCCCTGATCCTCATCGTCTCCTCCCCTTTGTCCTTCTCCACTTACTTCCAGATTATACCGTCTGCATAGGGTCCTGAACTATGCTGTGCAGGAGCCGGTCCAGGCATTACAGTAATGAGTAAATTGTATGTAGTGTGCTGTACCTATAAACAGGTCTGAATACAAAAAAAATGAATGCACATCGAATTGTGTTAACACTTACAAAAGTTATATTACACTGCGAGAACTGTGCACAATTTGTTCCAGTGTTGCATAGCACATTCACAGTTATTTTAAGCAGTTTTGAGCTCCTTCTTCAGTACCAAGTATTTTTATTAGGTTAGCACCCCCTGGGCCATATTTCTTCTTTTTCCTTGTCTGCACAATTAGAGGGCAAAAATGATTTGATGTCCTTAAGGGTTAATCCGGCCAGATGCTAAAGAGTACTGCTTTGTTTTGGCATTGTGGAACATTGAAGGCCTTTTTGTTCAAAGAACATTCCACAACAATCCAAAATAAATAATAGCAGTGGATTGGGGACATCTTAATGTCTTATTGTTTCCTGTTTCCTTAGAATTAAACAACATGCCAGGGTTGGGCTTGAAGCAGATCTCATTAGTTTTTCCCATTCATTCTGTTGTTTTGTTTTTTTAGAAAATATAATAAATAGTTTTCCCTGAATAAAGAACCTTGAAAACATTTACAATACCTTTCAGTGTTTTAAAGTTAATTTACCCGATCAACCCTTCATTTTCTGTACTAGAAACATACATTTGGATCTGAAAATTGCATTTAAAGGAATCGTAATGCCTAAATGTATGGCATGGTGATGTGGCAGTTAGCTCTCCTTCCACAAAGCTCACGAGTCCTGGGTTCAGTTCAAGGTTGCACAGCCTTTTGTGGTGAGTTGGAACTTTCTCTCCATTTTTGTGTGGGTGCAGTAATGTGCTTTCTGTCTCACCCTCTGCCTTGTTCTTCCTGTACAGGCTCTGGGCTGTTGTTACCTTCAGCTGGACAAGTGACTTTCTGGTAATGTCATGAACCACATTCCTACGAGCATCTCTCGCCGCCAACACCCATGCACTAATTAATCAATTGTCATTCCTCTTATACCCTTTCACTCCACTCAGTCCCTGCTCACTGTTGAGAATGACCCTTGGCTTTCTCTTGTGCACATAAACTAATCTCGACCTGATTTCTGGCTACCTTGTTTTTCCTCCTGCTTCGACTTCGTTTCGCCTGTCGTTTTGGATTTGGATACTCGACCTGACACTTGTGATACCCGACCCAGCTCTTCTACCTCGACAACGACTTTTGCCTTTTGTCTTTGGGATTTGGACACCAAACACTAGCTACAACCTACAGTCTCAGCGCTGTATAGGGTCCAACCAGGTGCTCTTAACACCATCCTTGACAGGTAATAGATGGATTGAGATCTCCCTGATTAAGCTGATTAAGCAAGGAAAAAATCTCATAAATGTAACAGAATAATTATGAAAGCTACTGGACACACAAGCCTACTAAGTCACTAAAGAAAGTGATAATAAAATAACAATCCTAATTGCATCACTCAGTGCTCTCCATCCAACCTTTGCTAGATGTAGACAGGAAGGCTAACAGCATTCATACAGCTGTAGAACAACAGACCTGCTAAACCTCTTAAAAATTTTATAATGGGCTAAGGATTTTTTTTTTTGCCAAACAGCAGATATTGCATCCAACAAATATATATTGTAACCAACAATTGTTGTTAGCAAATAACTGAAAATTAAATTGCATTGCATGAGTTTAGATGCTGTAGGGGACGTGTGAATACAGGACACATTGACAGATCACCATAAGTGAGTAGTTGAAAAGTTGCTAATCAAAGATAGAAGGGCTGTCAGTATTTACTGTAATGAGCTGTAGCGAAACAGCACAACACTGGTCTCCAAAAGCAAATTTTCCATACTCCATTAAAAGTATACTATAAATTTTAAAATGCAAAATCATGGTATTTAAACCAGTTTTCTGTAGCTTGTATGACTTGTGGAATGACCTGAAGGCCAAACTAACAGTCAGACTACATCTGTGGTAACTGCCACACAATCCAGATACTGGATAGAAAAGTTAAGTGCACTGGAGACAAGGAGCCAAAAGAAATGCAAGGGCTCAGAGGGTCTGAAGAACTCGCAGAACCGGCTTTCAGTCAGGTGTGCACCTGGACTGTCAGAAAAACTCAGAGAAACAGATTGAGAGAGGCAGGTCCTAGATAGGCAAAGGGAATAGATTTCTCCAACCCATTCAAACTATACCACCCAGTAGCACAAACAGATGTGCCCCGCTGACAGGAAACCCCAAAAACCGACTACAGCTGCTGCCAGAGCCATACTAAAAATCCAAAAAGAGAAGTGGTGATTGTTGGAGACTTCATTCTTCGAAACACAGCAGCTTAAATATGCGGCGGAGACATGGAGACAACAACAGCTTTAGGCTAAGGTGACTGATATCATCGATAGGGTCAAGAGGGTTCTACTTAGGGCAGGTGATGACCCAGTTGCTATTGTCCAGGTGGGGGAAAATGACACTGGTATGAACAGCACATTTAATATCCAGAACACATTCAGAAAAACCTAGCAAGAAACTGAAGAGCAGGACAGATTCAGCAGTTTCCTCAGGAATCCTTCCAACAGCAGGCAAAAGTGAACAAGCACAAAGGTTAATCCGGAAACACGACACATGGATGAGGACGTGGTGTGCAGAAGGAGTCAGCTTTCTTGGCCACTGGAAGCCTTTGTATGGCAAAGTGTATCTAAACATGATAGATTACATCGGAGCGAACTGGGCAACAGTCGTCTTGACTGATGGGATCACCAAAGACATCCAGTAACATTTGAACTCAAAAAGAAGGGGGGAGAAGTCAGAGAATTTCCAACAGAAAAATACATTGGAAACCAAAGAGGAAAGCAAAACAAAGGAAAAAGTAATTAAATATATCTAAATTCTTGGAGTTTTCAGAGCAAAATACAGGAATTGGACGCTACCACATTAGCACCCAATTATGATATAATTTAGACCACAGAAACATGGTTCACTGACAAAGATAGAGATGAATGTAACATTATTCATTATTCAACCTGAAAATCATTCAGGTTCAGGAACTTAAGCTTGGGAAATCAAGAATCTCAGAATATATACAGGACAGACTTGTCAAAAAAAAAACAATTCTAAAGGTATAGCTTTATTAGTGATATGTTATGGTCCCCAAAATGCAGAGGTTGATTCTCATTATAAACTGTACAATGTAGTTCAGAATTTATTAGCGAAATAATATTTTTTTATGATGCGGTTCAACTCTCCCTGTGTAGACTGGGAAATTCCCACAGGAGAACAGAAACAGCAATGATAGACATGGTTAATGACTGCTTCCTTAAAATGTTAGCTGGAGCACTAACAAAGGAAATGCTTGCGTCTATCTTGTCTTTCCAAACAAACAAGGCAAAAAGTGGTGAGAGAACCTGTCACGCCCAGTACACCTAGAGGGTGCTCTACTTTTCTCCTGTTCCTAGTTCCCTGTGATAATTCATGTCTTTCTAGTGTGTCTTGTTGTGTAGCCTACTTTACTCCCTGTATCTGCTCTGCTACTCACTCAGCATTGAGGTTCGGATCTCCTGAGACCCGCCTAGCACCAGGTCGCTCCTGTCCATGGCCTGAGGGCATAGGTTTCTATACGGCATTTCCTGAACAGCTGAGCCCCAATCTCACCGCTACGCATAGGGTCTATTTTCACTCTCCTGCCATTCCACGGTTCGTCCTTTCCGACATCCGTGACAGAACCATTCGAGTAGATCGATTAGGGAAGTAAATAATAGTAAGTAATCGCTCCACCAGCTAAATTAAGGAGGAACTTTGAAGATGCTACAAGTAGTTGATGAGTGCAGGACACTCATTTTGCTGTTAAAACTATGATTTATATCAGTTCCCCTGCCCATTGGCTTGAGATATCACATGCCAACAAATGAATCTGCAAAGCCTAGAGAGGAATTTAGCCAGGGCACTGGCTAAATGGGGTCCTACTAACAGTATTGTGGGATTTTAAGTAATCATGATTTAGTGTCTCAACTAAAAGATGTCATCTTCTACAGAACAGTGTCACCTGTAACCATATTGGGGCGCTGGTTTGGAAATTCTGATCCAGAGGAATAAAAGCCACCAACTGGTCCACCAGCACCACTGACAGCCACAACCTAATTTTTCTTAGAGGAGATCTCCCCTCCCACTACTGACCAGACCCGAATTTGGTTAGCTTCTGACATCTGACAAAATGTTTTTGGGTTCCAGGAAATCTGAAATTTTGAAGATTATTCCTAACACAAGTCCAGTACTGAGAAGCGTTTTAAATTGGTCTTTTGAAAGCAGTCTTCTTTCACTCTGTTTGTTTGAACCTCTGTTAATGTAACCTGGTGAGTGGGTTTTAGGAAGGCCACTGTCAGTGCATAATTCCACACTGCAGAACCATGTCAGCCTGTTAACACTGCAGGTCATGATCCCTACCAACTTCCTGCTGTACAGCCGCAGCAAAATCAAACCTCTGTAGTCAGTTTATTTAATTTAGCCCTGCGGTTCCCCATTGAAGCTGATGGGGGAGAGAAAAAATTCCCTGAACTTTCACAAACTGGAAAGTAATTCAGGCAGCAGGAAGCTTAAGTTATTAAATCTTCCCTTTTAAGTTGAGGAGTAAGAATTTTAAAGTAAAAATAGATTAAATGCCCCTGCTGTGTCTCTGAGAGCAGGGAAGAAAATGTTTATAAATGAACATGTGCTACGTATAAAGAGCTGATGTACAGATGCAGACAGTAGCCCATTGAAAAAGCTGATGGGAGAATGATAAGTAGCATTTTTTCCCTAAAACGAAGGACTTCTTAAAAATAGTATACTTTATATTTGCACATAAATCTGCCTATTGTCTTACTCAGATATGATATTTGATAGCCTATGGCTGATTTAGTTCTTGAAGCTTGATAGAATAGAAAATAGCTGACCTGTGGGTTATGCTTATGAAGTTATGATTATAGCCAGGGACTTAACAAAGTACAAGGGGTGCCTGACGTAAATAATGTGATGATGAAATGTTGAAGGAAGTGAAATAAAATCTGTATTATCCCAAACATTATTTGTGTAACAGTTTTAGTGATCTATCTAAGCAATACATTAGGGCAAGGCTCAATATTAATGCTTGTCCTCATTCTTCAACTCTCTTCAAATCCAAATTCAAAGCTCATCTTTTTACCAGAGCCTATGTCGTTCCGCCCTACCTTCTATCTGTATAAATAGAATGTTCTTGGCTCTTGTTTTATAATTTTTTATTTTTATTCTACTTTTTTTCTGTATCATTACGTACAGCATCCATGGGTTCATAAATAAAACACAGCTCACCAAATCTATGTGTGTAACACGAATATTCACTCTTCAGCATTCAATACGTATCACACAGGTAGGACTAGTGAATATGGAAAGACAGCCACATGTTAGACAGGCTGGAGCACTGCAATAATATCACAGTTTAGAGCAAGTACTTCCACCGTACCATTTCATTAGTCTGCATGAGCAGCCAGCTCCCCGCTGTGAGCCCTGCTCAGGTTAAATCACTGGCACATCACACTGAGAGGACACCACCGCAGACGGGATAGCAGGGCAAAAATTCACTTCTCATAAAAATCAGCGACAGAAATTTAACTAGAGGAAAAAATGAACTCTTATGTTTGTTGACTTAATGACAGTGCAGTTTGTGCTAGAACAGCTTTTTAATTAAAATTTATAATTATAGCAAACTTTTTATATTGCTTTTAATAGTAAACTTTTAAAAAGTAACTACAGTACATAGTTTGATACCTGAATGCAAGCAGGTAAACTTGTTTTATTTATCGTTCCTTGTTTTTTGAGGAACTGCTTAAGCATTATCTATGATTTTCTGTCTGTATTGCATATATTCACACATCACAACATAGCAATATACTGCATAAAGTATAAGCTCTGGAAATAATTTATTTCACTTCCTGTGAAATATACCATATCTTTGACAGCCTCAGTATTCATATATTATATGCCAACAGAACAGCAAACATTGATTTATACTCTTTATAAAACAGCTACCTGACGATTAAAGGGAGGAGTAATTTGAATAATCAAAATACTTCTTAAACGAAAAATGTTATCAGTTAAATGTCTGCAGTATGGTATAGTATTTATTTGTATTTTTCTGAGTTTTAATAAATAAAGCACTAGTTCAAAAATTTAGTCACAAAGATATTGTGGCAGAGAAGTCAGAACTGTTGTTTTTGCTTTACAATCAAGGGATTTGCATTGTGACCATGTGATTAGTATGAAAAGTTAATACAACTGAGTATAACTGTATATAAGATATATGCACGTTTTATTTTTAGTTCATTCCATGCGAACATTTGTATGTATAGTCCATGAAAATATTTAGCTGTTTATGTTAACAAAATATTTTCATCTTCAATGCCAAAGGCAAACAGAATGTTTGGAAAAAATAATTGCAGAATAGATATTGGGGAAAGTTATGTTAAAATTGACAATGCTCTGAAACCTTATTTAAAACATTGTTTACAGTTTTGGTCTCTACTTTACAAGACAAGGCATCAGTATTCTGGAATCCATCCAGGGAAGAGTCAAGACATATTCTTAGGTTAAAAGCAATGTTTGGAACAAGCCATCTAGCTGAAACAACTGTATGCGATCCTTGCGTCACTTGAAACTAACAACCATGCAAGCTGGATTGCTTTCTTGTAGAATTCCTTGTGGAATGAGAGAAAACTTGATAAACTTGTTTTCTGAATTGTAATATTCATTCATATTCTAGAAGAAAAAACATTTTTTTTCATCATCACCTCATTCACGATAATGAAAAAGAAAAACTAATTTTATTTTAAACATTTAAGATTTCAAAACCTCATACTGTAGACTGACTGAGGATTTTTGTATAGGGCACCTATTGTCTATACAAAATATCCTTATATGTCCATACTCAATTAAATTCGTTTTTAGTTGGAAATTTACTTGAAGTGAATGGAAAACAGTTTACATAACTGTTTTCCACCCCCAAATCATTTTTCTTAATTCTTTGGTTTTTACTCTCTTAGCTTTGCCTCTGTGACCCTGTGAATGTTACCACAAGTTTGCTTTCTCCTGGCAACTGTCCATGGTCTCTCCTATTCTCCAACATAAATACAATACAGATTATATACACATTAAAGTATTTAACCTACACCAAACCCCATGCAAAACACAACTGCAATATTTTTTTGTCATTCTGTATGTGTTTCACCTTTTTTTTACATAAACATGACAAAATGTCCTCTGTATAAAGTAAGATGACAAAATAGAATCCTAGCAGGGAGGACAGCAGAGGAAACATTCAGAATTAATGGAATGAGGAGAGTATTGTAGGAGGATCTCGTTTGTTAGGCTTTATGAATCATATCCTCTTCATTTTAAGAAGAAAAGCTACTTAGCAATATGACCGGCTCTAGGCAGAGCTCTGTCTTAATTTAGCCTTTAAAAGAATGCATAAATTAACATCCATCCATTTTCTGACCCCTTCTTCCAATTCATTTTGTGGGGAGCCAGAGCCTATCTCAGCAACCAATGGATCCAAGGCAGGGTACACCTCGGACAGGACGCCAGTCCATAAGTAGGGCGGAAACAGACACGTAGGGCAAACGTTTCCCACAGCCAGTCACCCATCCAGCATGTCTCTGGACTGCGGGAGGAAACCAGAGCACCCAAAGGAAACCCACACAAACACAGGGAGAACATACAAGCTCCACACAGGCAGCACCCAAGGCCTAGAATTGAACCTAGGTCTCCAGCCCTGTAAGGAAGCAATGCTAACCACTGCACCACAGCACCACCCGTTAAATTTGTATAAATGTTTTTAATTTAATGTAAAATTTAATGTATGGTTAGCATTGCTGCCTAGTTTTTTTTAAATGCAGTAGTTATCAATTGGTATGACACCACTACTGTTTTCCTATGCTCTTGCAACATTTCTTTATAATCAAAGCTAGGTTCATTAACATTTTAGTCCAAGCCTTCACTACTGTTTTCTACAACCATGTTATGAGAATGTTTGAAGAGGTAGCTGTGTAAGCATGGGTAGACTGCAAAGGAACAGGTAAAGGTTTATTCCATGCTGAAAGGAAAAGAAAAGAGACACAACGTTTCTGCTGTGGAGCACACACCTCAAGAAGGCTCTCTTTTCTTTCATTTTCAGTATGGAATAAACTTTAATTTGTTATGAGGTTCTACTCATGTCTTTTAGGGATTTCTGAATGCCTGGTCCTTACAGTCAGGTTGACATTCCCACAGTCAAATGGTTTAAGACAGGAAATCGGTTTAATTCAGTCCAGTCCTTACCACCAGATCTTAATTGGGGTTTGGCCAAACTACTAAAACATCATTAGATCCCTTGTACATATCTGTAAAACTAAAGCCCTCTTTCTGTACTACAAATCTATCTGTCGTGATTATCCATTCGTTTTAAACAAAATGGTTAAAATTTCAGTTGAAGAACTCAATAGTAATGAACAGAATAATGCAAAATGCACAGCAGTGCGTGTATCAGTTCTTAAGTCTACCCACTTCATTAAGTGGACTTATTAATTCCTAATGTGACATCCCCAGTTTTTGCAGTATGCTTAGTCAGACATTTGATTTTTGTGAATTGCTCTCTGTCTCTCTGGAGTCAGGCCATCATCACCAGATCTGAAGGGGGGTGGGGGTTTACTTCCAGCTGTGCATGTCTAGCCATGATCTGACTTCAGGTTAAAGGGCTGTGGGTTTCCAGAACTATATCCCTCTCACAACAGGTCAGTCCAATGAATGAAGGGGTTACCAGGGATTATTGTGAATGAAACCTTCTCTGGAAGACGTGATTTGTTTAATATCCCCTTTCTGGAAATTTGGACGCTAGTTTGGGGGCAACAGAAATTAATGGCATCACAAAGAAGCAGAGGAAGAACAGACTTACAACTTACAGATTGATGGGTTTGGGGAAGCACACAGGAATGGCATTTTTTATAACTTACAATTGTAATTTAATTTTTTGTGTTTTTTACTAAGCGTCTTTTTTCTTAAAAACCTTTAAGAGTTTACAGACAAAAGAGGCCCTTTTGACTCTGCTAACTAATGTGCTTGCTTGTAACCTCATCAAGTTACTGTTGGGGTTTCTGGCTGAATGAACGTATACAGTGTAATTAGTTTATCTCACATACACACTTCATTTCAGTAAAGAAGCCCCTTATTCTGTCTGAATATGTTTGCATTTATTTCCTTTAATTAATGAAGGTTCCCCTTCAGGGAATTGTGTTAGAAAACCTGCAATATTTGTCTGTGTTATTAACATTAGATACCTAATCTATGTCCTTGATTAAAATAATCAAAGTCTTTGTGAGCTAAGTCTCTAAAGGAGTCCATTAGCTCTCAGCATTCAGAATATTATGAGTTAACAAAAAATATTATTTTAAAGTTTTGAAGTTGTTTAGTTGTTTGTGCATTTATTATTGACACAACCATTTCATAAATTGCCATTACGAGGAGTACTAAGGTCTCCAATATCTAATAAATAGGAAGTATTCGATTTGTTTGCTATAATAAAATGACTTTCTCTTCATGTGACACAGGACCAAACATTATGGAACCGGTAAAATAGACTCCCTGCAATTAGGCCCAACGTTTTCATCTTTAAATTCTTGCAAAGGTTTTCCAAGATGTCTTTTTTGTGGTAAATTGACAGAAGTCACACAGGGTATTTTCCTAATATGTTGTCTAATAGATCAGACACAATGATTTAAATAGTTTTTTCATTATAATGATTGATATAATTCAAATAATGATATATTTGTGATTTTGGGGGTCTTTCATGTGTTTAATTCAAAAAGTTGCTTTGTTCTTACACATTTCTTCATTAATATATACATCTACATGTTAGAATACAAAATGAGTTTCCCAATCATAAAAAATTCACAGTAGATAAAACTGGTTCCCAGAAAATTCTGCTGGCTACCCAAACATCTGGAACATTTTGTTTTAAAATATGTAATGAACCTTAGAAGGTCAAAGATGAATATCTTAATGTCCCTAGAAAATACTAAGCAATACTAAGCCTATCACATGCTTCATGACACAGCGTTTGCATCAGTCTTTACCTTTATAGTTCAACTTCAACTTTATAGTTGAAAAGCTGGCAGATTATGGGAATAGACACCATAATTTACAGTACTGTAGATGCAGAACAACATCATAAATATAAACACCTTAACTGCAAAAATGAATGCAATGCTACTACAAAAACCGTGCATATCAAATAATTCTGGATAGTTTCTTTTTTAAATGGTAAAGGAGAAAACTCAGGACACACACACACACCCGGGTAAGCACACGCAGATTTACACAAATCTCTGCACACTCACTAGTGTATTGCATTCTGTGCAACTCTTGAGTCTTTAGCTCCTCAGGGGTAAACTTGCCCTGGTTTATTACTTGTATGGCATCCATCACATAAAAGGAGCTTTGACCTTCTCAAATTCCTACTAGTGATTAAATAGCAGAAACAGCATTTCAGGAGAAAGCTAATAGACAGTTTCAGTACACACGGCAAGACCTCTGCAAGAGGTCAAGTTATTAACACTGGAAAAAGTAGATGGCAATCTGCTGCTGCAGGACTCAACTCGCTTCGCCATCACGGTGTCAGTAATGGCACACATTAACTTCGCCTGCACTCAGTGTGAGCTGTATTAAGAGTGATACAAACTAATTCTTTAGACTTTTAGTCAATTTCGTTAAGAACGCTTGTGGAAAGAAATCCTGCAGAGGTGGATAATGTGATTTGGTTCACATAAATAGATAAACACACGTGTCGGAGATTATCTGATGCATGTTGGAATGCCTGCAGGCCGGACAGAGTTTTTTCCCATGCGTGGAAACAGAGGTCTAAAATTGGTGATGTTAAAAGAAAAGGAATAAAACCCCGGAGAAGATGCCATCATCTGGAAGAACCCAACTATGAAGGAAGTTCTTGGGTTTTGCAT
This sequence comes from Lepisosteus oculatus, assembly GCF_040954835.1. Lineage (NCBI taxonomy): Eukaryota > Metazoa > Chordata > Actinopteri > Semionotiformes > Lepisosteidae > Lepisosteus > Lepisosteus oculatus. Next base: position 40,130,377 of record NC_090701.1, read on the forward strand.
GCATCTTTTTTCAGAGTGGTGTTATTCAGTTATAACTGGGATATTGGTTTAAAAATACCCCATTACCCCATTGCTCACAAATAAGGCAATTTGGTCAGTCAGACAGTTTAGAAAGTTGCTAGAGTACCTCATTCATCCAATATCTCTATTAAATACAGATTCAAGATTTTTTATTTGCCATATGCAACAAGTGTATTGGAATAGTTACTCGTTCAGCTGTACCCAGTAACAGTAGAGAAAAAAAGTAGGCACAAATGACAAACAGACATGGACAATAAATTTAGACAGCAGACGTTATAATACAGCCGAGACTGGACATAGTCCAAACAGTGCAGTATCTTAAAGTGCAGATGCTTATTTGAGCTGTTTATAATGCAGACTGCTTGGGGGAAGAAACTGTTTTTGAATTTATTGTTCGGTGTTCTGATACTGCGATACCGCCTACCAGAACCCAGGGGTGAAAACAGATAGTGGCCAGGGTGAATTGAGTCCCGAAGTATAGCTCAAGCCTGGTTGTGGCAGTGGTCGGGATATAACCGGTCGATGAAGGGTAGCTTGGTCTCAGTGATTTTCTGCGTGGAGATCACAATCCTCTGTATGGTTTTTCTGTACTGTACTGTGGCCCCACCATACCACACCATAATACCACTGTTCAGGACACTCCCAATGGTATTACGGTAAAAATTGGTGAGTGTTGTCTTTCTCATCCCCCACTTCCTTAACTGTCTCAGGAAGTGAAGGCAGTGGTGGGCTTTAGTGAGGATGGCATCAGTGTAATCTGACCAGCTCAGCCTCTCAGTGATCTGGAGGCCGAGGAACCTGAAGGTGCTGACAGTTTTGACTGGAACCCCGTGAAAGATGATGGGTGTGTGAAGTCCACAATAATTGATTTTGTTTTGCTGATGTTAAGTGTGAGGTTGTTGTGACACCACTCCACCAGCTCTGCTACCTCCCTCCTGTAGGTGGTTTCATCATTGTTGCTGATAAGACCCATTACTGTGGTGTCATCAGCAAACTTGATGATGCGGTTGCTGTTAAATCGGGCAACACAGTCATGTGTAAATAGAGAATACAGCCGCGTGCTCAGGCAGCAGCCCCGAGGAGGCCCAGCATTGAGGATCAGAGGGGTTGAGGTTTTGTTTCTAGTTTTTTGCATTCAAATTCATACTGATCAATTTCTATTTATTTCCGTTTATATACCAGCCATATAGAACAGAATTGACTTGAATTTGACTGCTTACAGGGAATGATACACTCATGAAAAGCAGAGCCGTTTATTATTGACTATAGTCTTTTCAACACGTACTCTTAATAGAAGCCAGTATCAGTGATCTTTGAAGTCACCTTATATATTGTGTTAGGAGTTATTGTATCATCACGGAGGCATGCAGATTATTTAAATATATCTAAAATGATATGACAAAAAAGTATTTTTATTTCTGTATAATACACAAATCAATAAATGTAAAATACATTAAGCTATTTTGAAAATCCCAGAACCATTGCAATGGTTTGAAATGAGCAGTTTTCTACTTAAAGTACAAGAACAAATATTATCTTCTGAACACATTTAAGGTGAAAAGCACTGAAATATTATACATACTGTATTCAAAGTGACTTCATTGTGACTAGAGGCAGACACTTTGTTCACCTCTGTCAGCTAAGTCTAAATCTCATCTAATTCCATAACTGCACTATCACTCCTTTGTTTTTGCTTCTCCTTTCAACAAATAAAGTTGCCATTGTTTGGATTCTTGCCCTGAATGAATGCTGTAGTGACTAAAATATTCAAAAAGTGGGTGCAGAGTTTCAGCTATTAGCGAAACACAAGAACACTGTAATTTCAACATTTGCTTAATTCCCCCAGTTCCCTTTGATGGCTTAGCTTTTGATTGACTCAGCGTGAACTCTACAGTACGTTAATACACCGTTATGACGGGGAGACAGTGGACTATTTACAATAAGACTCCACCCACTGCCCCCTCCTCCCCTCTTTTTCAGACACCAGTCTTTATGACATTGTACCTGCAACTTCAAAAGCCCTGTCTTCTTACATCTTGAGCTCCCCTCGGCAAAATTGGCTCGTGTCTGCTACTCGGTTCAAAAGGGCGGGCTTGCGAGATTGGCGGGACCTCTTCTCCCTATATCGCTCTGCGTACCCAGTGCGATTTATTTCACGTTGTGCACTGACTCAGTGGGGGAAAAAAAGGGACATTTCTTTCCAAGTGTTTCTCCAAAATACAGGACTGTATCTGATTTTATACAGTATCTTTTTGTTTTTCCACATGCCTAGGTTCCCTGTCTGCTCTCTACCTGCTTCTCGATTTCCTAGGATGAAGTTGCCAGCTGTAGACTGACAACAAGATATTGTTACTCTGACAAGTTGGTAGAGCGCATTGATTACTTTAACTATGAAGTTAGGTTTTGCTTTTCTGTTATGTCTAAGAAGCTAAGAACAGAAAACTGATAAGCAGCTTTAGTATATATGTGAAGGTAGATTCACTATGCCTAGTTTTCATAATTGTAGATAATGAAATTGCTGTCTTTATTATTTACTGGTATTGCCTCTGCTTTTAAAAGGATCATGGAATGATGAGCATGAAAATCATCGCTGCTTTTGTAGTGTTGCAACTGTTTCTCAGGACCTACGAAAGTGATGTTGTGTTATTTTTTGCATAGTTTTCATCCAATGTCATGTTACGTTGGCCATTTGGCACCATAGTTTTGACCTAAGTGCTATTCACAGCCGTCTCAAAGAAAGTAGTCCTTGGTTGAATGAACGCAGCAACTGCTTCTGATAATTTACCCGAATACAGTTCTTAACTTACAAAACACGTGGCTGAAACACATTAACAAGCTCTGTAATGCAGTCGGGCGTCGTGCCTGTCTGTGCTGTGCCTTCACTGTGATAGATAAAGTGTTTCTGTCTGCCTCTCTCTTTAACACAACATATTTATCACTGAACTTGAAAAGAAACAAATGTAATATCTCCTTTATAAATTATGACAACAGTTCAGAATTTAAGTAATTTTTCATCTGACTGTTACACTGTGTTTTGTTTTGCAGAACAACTTGAACAGTTAAAACCACCCACAACGTGCTGCACTTTAATTCAAAAGTATATTTAATATGATAAAATCACATAGGACAAAAACGTTTTCCAGGTTTCCATGCTCAGTCACATAATCCGCATTCATAAACTTCTGGGAATATTCTTTACTCTGAAGCAAACACTGATTTACACATATCCTCCTTTTATAACTATTCAAATGTTTATTTAAACATCCCCTGTATTGTATTGAACAACAATGGATAATGGGAAAAGTTCCATAATATTTTATATAACAGCATTTTTATAGTAAAACACTTTAAAAGTTTCCAAATGCAGATACTACTAATAAAGGAATTTGTTTTTTCCATGTTGGTTCCTGTCAGGCAACCGTGATTAACTAGTGTTTTTTTATTTTTTTGTGGATGTTTCCAGATTTCTGGAAAAAAACAGTGCTTACCAATGTCAACAATTTCTTCTTGTACACGGATTTGATGGATCTTAAGTACATTAGTTCCACTTCAGTTAAGAAAACTAACTTTCCTAAAGCTGAAACAAGTTGGTACCAGTCCAAAAACACCTTTAACTGATATGTTGTAGGATTGTAGCCAGTAAGTAACTAACTGTAAGCACAGATAACTTTTCTCCATCTCAGAAATATTAACATAATACAACAAAAAACTGACGCATTGTTACATACAGACAAGATTATTGTAATGGGCTTTTTTACAGTACACCAAATTACAGTAGATCCAGACCAAAAAGACACAAACATGTACAGTAACTTCTTTTGGCATCTTTACATTGGTTCCTAGTTCCTTACAGGACAGACTTTAAAATACTGTACTTTTTCTGAATTATAGTAAGTGAACAGCTAAAAGCAAACAGAATTCAAGGAAGGTGGTTCCCTAGTCATTCTCTCAATCTCCAAAACAACAGTTGTTATTTGGTAGAGCCTACATTAATTGGGAAATCGTGTAATCGATGCTACAACTGTCTCAGGCGTTAAATCAAGGGGTCAGAAACTAATGTTAATGTTAAGAATTTGTTACAAAACTTTATTTATTTTAAGTTTCACAATCAGTTAAGGTAAGACCATATCCTCTCTTTTTTATAATCGCGCTGCCTAGATCCCAGTATGCATATCCTGAGGGTTTGTTACAAACTGAGAACTCCTGATCCGGGGGACTTATTGGGATCCTGAGCTCAAAGTATCTTTGAACCCCCTTCACCCATTGGATGATGTTATACCACAATTCATTACTACAGAGACTCATTGTTATCCCATATTAAAAACAATCCTGAGTACTCAGTTTTACCACATGATGATTTACAAAGCAGGAAGCAGAGATTTCCAGTTGTCAGTCACTGTCTGCCATTGGAAGATGGAGGGCACATCCTCTGCTATGCAAACTGCACCAAAGGGAAGGAGAGAAGGAAGCCACAGACTGACCAAGTGAGCAACTCATGAACATATTGTGGGTTTTGACTTTTAAGGGTTTTGAAAGTATCATAAAGAGACTTTGTTCATAACCAGTAAGCGGATTAGTTTGTTAGTCATGGATGGAAAAAGTCTCTTAAGAAACTCAAAAGGGAGCTTAGACTGTTAGGTTTTTTTTGTGGAGTATGTTTAACTCTTGCCATGGCATTTTGAAACAAACACATGAAAAAGAAGATTTAACTGCAATGCATATCTACCCTTTAACTGATGGCTTGATAAATACATGATACATGACAGTAAATGATCAAAATTATTTTTGCAAACCTGCACTCTCCTTCAGAATAAAAGATAGGAACAGAAAGATCCTGAGCAAAATTAACAAATAATAGCAGGTTGCTTTGAAGGATACTTTTCCTTTTAATATGCAATTGAGTTGGGAATTTCTCACGCACACCCTGCACAAGAAATTTCATCGAGGTCTTCACAGAAAACTGAGGCAAGATTAATGACTCTTCAGGGAATGTCTGTCACCAACAAGTGGTTTTCAAATACTGTACTACCCCAAATGTATTGTTCAGCTCTCTGTAGGCATTCTGTCAGTGACAAAGTCAGGCTCATAACTGATCCAAGACAACAGAGAAAGTCTTAATGTGAAACCGTTCATTTTCTTCAAGGACTGCTTCAGATTCTCCTTGTGTACTGATTGGTTTTGCCTACCTTATCAATGCCGGCATGCAGTTTTGATGTTCTACACTTTTCTTATGTTCAATGAGGTGTTTGAGGTGTTTCCAATCACTGAATCCTTGTTTCACTGGGTATTATATTGCAGACAAAGTAGTGACTTTAATAGATGGTAAACCAGCTACTCCTTGGAACCAGTTTCAGTTCCAGAGAATAGGGCAGATATATTCATACTGCATATTCATCTTGCCCCAGATCATATGAGTGAAGTCCAAAACTTTTTGCATGTCTCTATTTTGTGAAGGGGCTGATCTTTTGGGAATCCAAAATATTTAATAGATTTTGCCCCAAATGCAGGATCTGTACTTGTTTCACCTGCCTACATTGTTTATCTCACGGGAAATCTCCTGTTCATCTGTTTCCTTCTGTTCTTCAGAGGTACTGTGGCTTCATTCTTCTGGCAAAAGCCAAGAACTGAAGCCTCCATCAGTGGTGCAGTTTGATCCTCTCCCTCCATCATTTCACTGATTTTTGATTCTGCCTCTTAGAAGAAAGGATTTATTCTTAGGTTGTTTTTTTTTAGCACAGCAGTTTCTTCATCCTCCTTCTCCTATTTAAGTTTCCTCTTAGTACTCCCACTTACTGTATGTCGATCCATACTTTTTCTTAAGCACATTCCAAACGGTCAGGTAGTTTTAATCTAAATGTAACCTCTAAACAGACAATAAATCACTCATTGAGTAATTCACATATCAAATACAATTAGATTCCAGTTCAGAATTTTCTCTGTAATGTATTCATAGACTCTTGTATTTTTGTATCTGCATCTACATACAGCATGCATTAGACATAAGTTGGCACACCATGATGTTGCTGAAATTTTCAGTGACTTATCGGAATAAATGTGCTGTACCACAATCCTGCCTGGATGTATCAAATACTGTGCCTGGGTCCCACAGGGGTTATTTTTTCTGTATTTTTCTATGTCAAATAAAATCTGAAGTCATTGTTTCACTGCAAAAACCATTCCATTGACAGCAGCGACCACCGTGAGGCCTGATCTTATTAGATCTCAGAAGCAAATCAAGATAGGGCTTGATCAGTAGTGAGATGAGAGCTTTCTAAGGAAAATAGGTTTGTTGTTTTTAATGGTGTCAGGAGACCAGTAGATGTTACTCTTTCATTTGGATGAGGGACAGTGTTTTTGTTTTGTGCTGATATATATAATAATAATAATAATAATAATAATAATAATAATAATAATAATAATAATAATAATAATAATTGCTTACACTTATATAGCGCTTTTCTGGACACTCCACTCAAAGCGCTTTACAGGTAATGGGGACTCCCCTCCACCACCACCAATGTGCAGCCCCACCTGGATGATGCGACTGGAGCCATAGTGCGCCAGAATGCTCACCACACACCAACTATCAGTGGGGAGGAGAGCAGAGTGATGAAGCCAATTCATAGATGGGGATTATTAGGAGTCCATGATTGGTAAGGGCCAATGGGAAATGTGGCCAGGACACCGGGGTTACATTCCTACTCTTTTCGAGAAACGCCCTGGGATTTTTAATGACCACAGAGAGTCAGGACCTCGGTTTTACGTCTCATCCGAAGGACGGCGCCTGTTTACAGTATAGTGTCCCCGTCGCTATACTGGGGCATTAAGACCCACATGGACCGCAGGGTGAGCACCCTCTGCTTGTCCTATTTAAGTGTGATATTAAAGTGAGATCCTGGCTTCCAAAATTTCCCCATACATTCAATTGATGAAGCCATTTCTTGCTTCTGTGCCTTATCTGCTACTACGGTACATGTAATGGAGCTGCTGAGGGTACTAAAGCAGAGTTATCTGAGCAAATGTGGCAATTTCTATCGTACTGTTTGAATCAATTATCAAGTGTGTGGGATGATACTTGCAAATTGCGATTGGAGTTGACCACTTACAGAACTTTTTGCTTTTAACAGTTTGACTGTTTAGAATAGAGCAAATAACCAATGCCAGACACATGGTTATACTGGCTTACACAGGATTACCAAAGATGTAATACTGTAATTCCATTTTGCCCAAGAGGGTAGTAATGAGATTTGAAACTAAACAGTTTTTGAAAAGCTGTCACCGAATTAGAGGAGGACCACAACTGTTAAAAAAATGCATCATACTGTGTCAGGGATCATGCCTGCCAAAGTTGAAGTTCAGTATATAAACATCTTTGACAGAAACGGTTTGAATTTTGATTTCCATGTTTAATTATATTCTCACAAGAGGAGTGCTGCCTATCTAGTTTTTGAGTTCATTGGCTAAACACTTATTTATATTATTGTTTTATCCGGTTTACAGGTAGGCCATTGACAACATTATGCAACAGCAGTTAGGAGGCCATCTTGGCCTGTGAAGAAACCCCAGTTCAGCATACTGTAATTGGGTTGAAAAAAGAATGATACCTCTCAAGTCTGGAGCCATTCAAATTTTTAGATAGAACTGTTTTGCCCATCAAGTGATGATCCAGGGTGAGTGTAAAAATAATCTCTGCAATACTACACTGTGGGAGTCTGAAGCAGGTTGGGGTGGTGATGAAATCTGTCAGCTTTGAATTTAATTGGCCAGCTGTTCCCCAATTATTGAATTCTCAGAAAAAATATTAGTTAAGGAGCTCTCCGGGTTTGCGCACACACCTCATATCCAATATTTTTATTGTATTGTCACCGGAATGACACGCACCGTGTTTGTAGTCCTTTGGCCAAACACCTTTGGTACAGAATGGGACTGTGGTACGAGATGCATACCGCCGAGAAAACGGAAGGGTAATCAAGGCGCCATCCCGGTTTCCACAGTAACCCTCTTCATCATATTGTAACTGCATTACCAGTCAGGAGCGGATTAGCCAAGTTGCGTCTGAAGACGAGCTGTTACTGGAGGAATCTTGTCAAGAGGGGGATGAACTGGTGTTGGTATAAGAAGTATTATTGTATGCGGTCCAACCCTTCCCAGTGGTGCAGCAGCTCCTGAGACAGAAGCAGCCTGCATTTTCACAATTAATCAGAATTCCAGACCTCAGCTTTTGCCAGAGTAAAAGGCTAAGATGAGGTAGAAGATTAGTGGGTACCTCTCCTGAAGTCTGTCTGCCTCTCCAGTTTACTCTCAGACTCCTTCCTTCCCCCTAGAAAAAGTAAGAGACCCACAAGGGGACAGAACTTCTCTTCCACTGCATGAAAGCCTCACAACAGGAAACCATGACAACTTCATATGGGAAGTCAAATTCACTAGGGCATTGGGTACAATGTATTGGTTTGTATCTAATACAACATGAAGCAATACATCTGTACACATCTATTTTTAACCCTTTTAAATAAAAACAAAGGCTCTACAGGTTTATGACATCTACAAATGTATTGCAAAGCAAGAAGCTTCTGTCTAATTTGACCTTAGTTTCTGTTAAGCGCCCATTTAAGACTAGCCCCCTGAGTAAAAATGTTTGTTTAGGGGGTTAGCACTGCTGAACCCAGAGTATCTTAATTGAAATCTCTCACAACATCAAAGGAATCCTCTACACAGTAGACCAACACATGACCTCACTTTGCAGTCAACAGCTAAGGATAGGGGATGGATGTTGAACAGCACTGGACACAATGCTAAAAACTACTTTTCTATATTTAAGTAAATCCAAACTGTAGTTACATGATGTCATGGTCCCTTGATTCTCCAATGAAGAAAGTCTGTGAGAGAAAGACAAGCATTTATCAGAGTATGCAAAGTAATGGAATGGAAAGTAATGGAAATTCTGATTACATTATATAGCTTTATGTAAGAAAGTAATGAACACACATTTAATATAAATTAGGAGACTGTGTTTGCTTGCAAAACATGATCTCAAAGTAATAATAGAAAATGATGTTTCTGTCTGCTGTCCTGAAAATCTAGAACATTGTAGAGGCAATGTCATGTGTCGTTTCTCAGTCGTCTTTAAAGAATTTACCTTCAAATGGACCTTCAGACATCCTTCAGACAGACCCACACTTTGAGAACAACTCCATTCCCTGTGTTTTTTAATCCTGACAGACCATAGTCAATCTCTTGACTTCTTGCACCACAAATCTAAACCCTACTTACACAGGGGCTTATTTGGGATTTGGAAAATATTTCAGAATGCTTTTGTATGCTCTTATCAGAGGTGTCACTCACTTCTTCACTGAGTCTGAACAGATCTATGAATGAAAGTGGCTGATAGCCTCTCAAACTGTTTTTTTAATAAAATAATTGACTGAACATGAATTTCAATATTGAAAATATGAAAAGGGCAGTCTTCATAACTGTAAGGAAATTCTAAAATAATTATCAATTGATTAGCTTTTTTACAATAATTTTTAACAGAAATACACTCGAGCTGACATTCCTGTAGAGGAATGCTAACACTTTAACTATGACAAAATAAGACTGCCAATTTTTTATGAAAAAACAGTCAATTTAGTTTGACAGAAATCAGCATGATCACATAACTTCTCAACCTGACCCACTTCACTGGTTATCCATCAAACACAGCAATGTTTTTAATGTACTTTTGATCATAAAGCTGCATAAAACTTCCATCCATCCACTGCACCACTGTGTCGCCCCTGAATACAACTTTAAATCTATCTTAAGATCCTATTCCCAGATTCCTAGATTCTCATTCATGTTCAAAATGCTTCTCCCCTTTTCTTCGTTCCACTCTGCTTTAAAAACATGCACTTTTTTTCCACTGGATTTCTCGTACAAAAGGCTTCTGGAAATTGAGTTTGTAAACAAACATTTGAGAGGAGATCAAATTCTAATCTCTTCCATTTCCAAACTCATTTTTCATTTTTTTAAATCTCTTCTGGTTTCCCATTTCCTCAGCCAGGCAAGTAACAGGCCAAAGAAACTTTTAATACATTATATTAATAAACTTTTTTCACGGCCTGGTATTAATTAGGATTGGACTGAACTACTAAAATGGATTTTGTAAACAGAGTTTCAGGAGGAGGTCAGATTCCAGTTTTGCCCACTTATGTTCTACATATAAATATCTCGCTTCCTGAACACCCCTTTGCACATCTTTTCTCTCACCTTTCTTCCACCCCACCTTCACCCTTCAAACAGCTCCGTGGCTGATCCCTTGCAAAGTGAGGAGGTCCCATCAACCTCAGCCTTAAGAGCAGGTGGTCTTTTCCTCAGCCAGGCAAGTTAAGTCAAATAAACTTTCTATAATAAACATTGTTGGCGCATTCCATTACTAAGGATTTGATTGAACTATGGATCTGGTACTTGTTAACTTTGCATTGTCTTATGCGTGGAACTTTTCCTGCATTGGATTGCATAAAAGTTCATTTGTTTTATTTTAGCAGACGTCTTATATTGCTTTTAATTTATGACACTTTGTGAAGGATGCCTCTCAGAAAAGGTGCGACATTAAATTATATTTGATCAAAAACACAAGACAACCACACAGACAAGGTCTAATTTCAGTTTTGCTCTGAAAACAGAATCACTTTCTTTTCACAGTGCTCTTTTTCTGTCATTTTTCGACATGAATCAACATTAAACCCAGAAAAAAAAAACGTTTTCCAAAGATTTTCTGTCTTTCTGTCAAAGATTTAAGGGTCTAAAGTGTCGAAATGGTGGAAGAAGAAACAGTAAAAAAACAAACCAGAAAGTAGCATCTACTCGGCAGTGCAACATGGGGAAGTTGTTTGTTCCAGTTATTGCTGCTTTGACCCTGAGGCTCTGGCTGCCAGATGAAGAGTCCTGCTAAAGGTAACTGCTTCCTCTCTGTCTTAAAACCCCTATTTACATTAATCCTTGTTTATTTTTGTTCTGCTTTTTAATTTGCTTAATGGACTTCAGCCTAAGTTCCTCCTAACATGGATAGGAAAGTAAACGCTGAACATTCCCTGGGGGAGGTTATAGTCCCGTTTAAGCACTTTGCTGGATTATTTTGTCTGACTTTCATCTTCACTACCAAACTGAGGCCTGCAAAGTTATTCGACCTTGTGACTTCTGGATTGCTAAAAAAGTTCTTTATCAATAGCTAAGATATTTTACAGTTTTCTTGTTTTGGCATTTCTGAAAGAGAAAGTCAAGGTCAAGTTTATACAATGGAAAAGTCAAAGGGTCTTTGAAATAAACTAACAGGAGCAGTCTAATGTGAGCAATTTTACTCTAAGAAACAATACTGGTCATGTATTATAAGATCAAAAGACAAGCATTTTATGTTTTGGATAAACTTATCTTCCAAATGAATAAATCAGCTTTTTATTGACACCATGCTAAAAAAGTCTCAATTTATCCAACAAGCACACATTTTCATTTATATATATATATTTTCATTTCTTATTGAAATTACCAAAGCAAAAAATAGATGGAGAGCTTCTTTTTTGTTCTCAATTTTCTTATCATAGTTTCTCATGAGAATATGGAATATTTATAAGGAAAAAAAATGTCTTTATGTAAAATATTATTTTTCTAAAGCTAAATTTATTTTTTCTATTAAACTTTGGTAAAAGGACTGGTTCATATTTTAGGTTGTAATCAATGAACGTTGCACAGGTGCACAATTTAGTGCCCATTTTGACATTGCAATGCTCCAGCATTAGGAGGCTATATATCGCTAATGTTTCTAATGCACATTAGACACTGACGCCCAAAGTATTTATTTAACAGACAAAAATTCCTTTTGGCAAGAGCTTAGTTGTAATATATCAAACTGTCAGCTGACGCCAGTCACTGGACAGTCTGTATGCTAAATCAATCTGTCCAAGAAAGAGGATGAATAAGTAAGGACATCTGATATTTGAAAATCCTAGGCTTATGTTACAGCTGAGAGACAGTCTGAAGTAATTCTATTGTGGTATTCAACAGATTTGGGGTTGTTGTTATTGTTAATGACACACTGTTTCATGGCTGAAATACAGACCATTTAACTGATCAGTTTAACTCACTTCTCTGTAGAGCTCTGAATGATCAGTTTTTGTAAAATTTTAAATGACCACTTTCAGCACATAGAAGATAAAGGGTGATCGGTTTCAGTAATAACCCAGAACGTCTATGAATAATACTAGGTTTAAAGTACAAAAATGAACATCCAAGTAGAACTATAAATATTTGGGTAATTTATCTGAAATTCTTAGGGTTTTTATGTTCCTAACTTTTGTAAAAGAGGAGTGTGCTCTAAAGAAAAAAGACAGGTGGGTTCTAACATAGTGCACTGTATATTCACTAGTCCCCTCCCCTTGAACTAGGTCTTCTGGAAAACCTCATCATCAGCTGTCAGAATGCGTCAGGCCTTCCTGTTGCTCGGAGACCAGTCTGACCTGCAGATAAAGTGTTCCCAGCAGCCCAGGCACAGGGACGCCCGCAGGACGCAATGCTGATCAAAGGTTAGCAGTCACCCCACTGTTCTCAAAATAAATAGCCACTGCAAATAACTCAATGCCAGCCTTGATCCAATAAGTTATCATTATTGTGGAAACAGCAAGGGGCTCTGAGCAAATTATTTGTCTCAGCCACACAACGTTTTTATTTCTAAATCTGAAGAATAGACTAATGTTGTTCATTCTCTAACTAAACTGTTATTCTTTTGAGTAATAGAAAAATCTGTATCATATCAGTACCTTTTACTTTAACAACAATTTTCTAAATTGAATTAATATGGAAAAATAAATACAATCTTTTGAAGTTTATTCTTGTCAGTGTAGTTAATATTAATATGTAAAACAGATTATTTGTTCATATATATGTCAGAGCTGTTTGCTCCCACAGTGTGATATGTAGTGCTGCTACCACATTGGTCTTGGGTTCTAGTTTGATTCTGACCTGGGGTGCCTTCTTGCATTGACTTGCCTTGTCCTCTGATTGTTGAGGTGCCTGAAGAACAGCAGCAGAGTTAAAGTCTGCACTCTGCAGGGGAGAAACATTATAGAACTGCCCCTAGAGAGACAGATTCTACAGAGAGATGAATCGCGAATGTGGTATATGATATTTAAACGTTTTCTTTACAGGCTACCTATTTTGCTTTAAGAAAGCTTTAAGCTTTCAGAAGTCAGTAAGGTCTGTAATCAGAACCTCATCAGTTCAGTTTTTCAAGTCACCTGGTCACTTGCAGGTTGTCACAGAGCATACCAGTAAAGGAAATAGCATTGTTATACACACACATTCTTTAATCACTCATAAGGTTACCATTTACCAGGCAGATTTCATCACAGCAAATGAAATGCAAGTCTCATTACAGTCGCCGATGTAAAACATTGAATATGAATTTTTTTCATCACTCTTTTGACTTTGTCTATTCACACTTAATTATCATAAACAAGAAGAGCACTGTATAGTTCTCTAAAGGAAGTTAAGAGTCCTTTAACATAAACATGAATATCAACCACTTTAAAGGGCACAAAAAAGTTAAAATAAATATGTATCTAGTTACAGGTCATTCAATTCCTGTTTTGTGGGGATTAATTACATTGCCAAATCAGCACAAGATTTAAAGGTATCTATCAATGTCACATTTTATTCATTCTCTCCCCACTGTTGTGTCGGGGAAACATTCTAAAGTACTGATACTAAAGGGACTACTACTAGTACAGAGCTCTGTGGGTCATCTATATACAGTATACTCCTTCAGCAGCAATTTAAATATGTAAGCCACAACTCTTAAATATTATAATCTTTAAATTATTTTAGCCAACAATGCACTCAGATTAAAATAAAGTAATGAAATGAAGCAAAACAATATGATAGTGAAATGAAGAATTGCAACAGAGATGCTTAGAGGCATTATTTCCCAGTTTCAATTTATAGTGCAGCATTATGGAAATTAAGTTTAAAATTAAAAGATGTTCATGAAACTATTTACATGGTAACAATTACTGATGTTTATTCCTGATGAGAAAACAACACAATAAAGTTGGAAAGTTATAAAACACCTTTATGGTACCAATTTAATATATACTAAAAAACTAAGGACAAAGTTCTTTTTCCTTTATTTTGTGACATGAGCAGTCTGTTTTTTATACTTCGTAAGATCAGAGGTAAAGTTAAGGTTGCACGAACAAGGCCATATTTCTCATTTAGGGTTTGTGTTTTACGCAAACATAAGGCATATTCCATTCTTTGAGTTTTCCTCTAGCCCTCCGTTTCTAATTCAAAAGTCATTCTGACCTCATTTTGCAATGAGTCAAGTTTTTTAAAGGACCCTAAAATGAAAAGCAAAGACTGAAACATGGAACACATATGCATAAGGAGACAGATGCCTGACTTTCTGGATTAAAATGAACCTTGTAATCCCATTCCTAGGACTCCCTCAGACCAATTCTCTAGCAGGAAAGAGGTACAGTCTCTCAACCCAAGAGTGCTAATCTATTCCCTGCAATGTGCACCCTGTCCCTCAGGTGAGATCCCCATGCATATTGTACTCGTAGTGTCGGATGAGAAGAGGGTGTTCCTATTTTAAAAAGAATATACAAGTAATGAAAAATGTACTCCTATGAATGATGACAAAAATCCATTCAAATTGCCTAGCGGTGAGAAATGCAAAGCAAAATTAGATTAAAATATGTGTCCCCAGAGAACATCCAACTGCCTCACTGGGATTTTGCTTGCCAGAAAAAAAAAACCTTCAAAAGGTCAGCGTTCATAATAAATCAGGTCTGCTTTCAAGATCAATAATCAGTGTTAATTTAGATTCAGAGTCTTTCTTCTTTCTTTCTCTGCCGACAAGGCTGATGAGAAAGAAATATTTGATCGCACACATCTGACAGTGTTTGCGTCATGAAAAGGAAGAAGAAACGTGCGTTTGAGATACCTGGGACGTAATTCAACACAGCAAAGGTCTCGGCTAAATAAAAGCTCCTCAGTGGCTTTTAATTACCCTCAGGCCTGTATGATGGGTAAGAGAATCCTGATGGCTAGAGTCTGTCAAGACATTAAAAAGGTCTTATTGTTCAAGGATCTGGGCATGTCAGGGGTGCAGGGAGGAGACATGAATAAGTGCTGATACATGGCAGACTCTGATGCTGCTTTCTGCTGCTGATAGCACTGGAGAGGCATTGGTAAGGGCAGCCAGTACTCTGGCCTGCAGATTTCCAGCTGTGATGTTATCATCTGTCTCTGTCAGGTACTGTCTGGGTGAGTATTCATTACCGGGGGCTACTGAGAGTTAGGACTGTGCTTGTCTGTGTGTCTCTGTGTGTGGAGTGTGGTCTGTTTGTCACGTGACGCCCCTCCTCAGTGGATGCTCTTCGTAGGGTTTCAGAAGGGAAGCAACCAGGTCACACAGAATATTTCACCATCATTGTTCGCTGTAAGGTTCTGCATGGTAAACCAAGTTAAATGGGGTGGAGTTTTGATCTAACAATCTTTTTCGCTTCATTTACAGTATGTTGATAAAGTTTTTTCTTACTATATGTAATACACATGCCATTATTAAAAAATCAATGATCGATAATGTCATGTATAAGTCAGTTAATTCATTAAACATTAACAGAAACATAAGAACGAATTAATACGATTAGCAAGGTGTCTACCAATAAAAGTGCACACTACTACATCAATACATTTTCTTCGGTTGTATCATTCTAATTAAAACTTTCTCCTTCTCTTTACCTCAGCCCAGATTATAGTTTGCTGCTAGTAAGATCCTGTCTTCTCCACCTCCTCTATCTCAATTTTTCCCCTCAATTCTTTCTGATCACTTCATTTTATTATAGTTCCTACAACTCTCCAGTCAGCCTCTCCCCACACCCTCATTTTTCACTGTAATATCCTGTATGCTTTGCCCACTTACTCTCATCTGCAGCAAAGAAGATCACAAAGAAGATAAGATTACACTGGACTAATCTGAATAAAAAATGAACCTAAATGATCATGCAGCAAATACCTAGAACTAAACTAAAGAAAATGATATCCACTTCAAACTAAATCTTGAGATCTGATTGCAGTATGTTGTAACAGACTTGGTAAGATATTATGATATACTGTACACAGACCTTAGCCAGAGAAAATAAAAACTAGGTTTGGGGAAAAAGGGTATTTCAATCAAGAGGTTAAACAGAGTTCCTCCTCTCACATTTGTTGTTCTGTGTTTCTCTGTGTAAAAGTGCAGCCTGTTTTGAATTTGAAGTGTAGCAAATTTATCACCATTGTAAATGATTAATGGAAGTAGACCAGAAAGAATTGGTTGAATTCACATTAACTGAAACTATTTCAGATCTATACGATTCATCATAATAGCTTAGAGAAATTGATTTAAGTGTATGTGCTCGTAGTTTTCCAACTATTTGAGTCCAGGGTCACTCAAGCAAGCATTTGTCAGTCAGTTTCCAAATATCTGATCTTTTTTTCTTTCTCTAGTTCTTCTTATTAAATTACAATCAAGGGAAGGGAAATTCAGGGTTTGTTTAATAAGATCAGTGTCAGTTTCACTTCTTCATGTCGTACGCTTGTTTAAACCTTCTAAGAAGTACTTGTTTTCGACCAGGAGTGTTGGCTTAATAAGGTATTTTGCGTGTTTAGATTCAGAATAACACAAACCAGTTCAGGAAGGGGTACACGAAACCAATGGAGTTAAACAATGCGTTCATTGCGGTGTCGTGACTGGATGGAACACAGGAGGACGCAGGGCCTAATGGGTGTTTGTGGAAAGAAATGCAAATACCTCTGTGAGTGTCTGAGAAATAGTTAAGTCATTTATCATACTTGATTCATACCATTGGCAAATTCAGGCACTACTGGGCACCTGTTTAATACCAAAAATGAAAAAGTTAAGTTATTGACTTAATTCTGTGAAATCCTTAACAGAACTGTATTTGTTGCACATTCTCAAAGTGGTTTAAATCAAGTTTGTTGCCACCTTACCATGCCTGTATTTTGTTTGTCTGTATTCAATCTGGTGCATATACAAACCTTTTAGTTTTCAGATTTTATTTTAATTAAATTATTCAATGGGAGCAAAGTTCAGTAGTAGTTTGGTCAAATACTAAGTAATGTGAAGAGATTGATAACGTTTATGACGCTTTTTTAAAGGCTTGGCATATTTAGAATTTGCTGTTAAATCGCCTGGCTGAGGAAATTGAATCCTGACTGTGAGGGTATTTATGTGGAAGAGAGTGATAATGGGAAGTTCAAGATTAGAATTTAACCTCTTCCTGAACGTCTGTTTAAAAACTGCATTGCAGTGGTTTACTGAGCGCTCAATTAACGTGAGGCAGCAATGAATCATAGTAGGATAATATATTAAAAGATTATTTGGTGCAGCTTGCCTGGCTGAGGAAAAGGCAACCTGGCCCAAAGGTCAAGGATAACTGGACCCCAAAAGAGCTCAAAGGAACCACATGACACCAGTGCAGTGTTACTGAACAGTAGAGCTTGTGGTCCTTTGGTCCATCAAAGACAGATACAGTGCATTCTCAATGCAATCATTTAAATACAAAATATATGATTTTTGTTAAATTTATTATTATCATTATTATTATTATTTAGTAGTGATATGCATATATTGGATTCAGACATCATACAAAATACAAGCAGGTTTCAGTAAATATTGATCCGTAACATATGACACTAATATAAAACACAAATGTACATTATAATCAGCATATTTTACACTTGCTTGCTTTCAGTGCAATTAGGATAGTAAACCGCAGACAATGTGGTTGTATTTTCCACAAGTAATAGCCTATATCCTGTATGTGTGTATGCCAAGGAAACCTCTAATAACAACCGAATACTGACTTTGATGGTCTCGAAAAATGTTTTAACAGTACTGAATGTTTGTCAGCAAAATCAGACATAGCTCAATTTCCTGGGAAATTGCACAAAGCCACAGTAGTTTCAATTTGAGAGGTTTTGCTTAAGTTATAGAAATAATTCAATGGCATGGTACATACAGTTTGCCAAGCTCTTCCAATTTCATGATTTAAAGATTAAATTAAATAAAAAGCAAATGAGAAGAATTGTGCATTATATCATATTTGTGGAACAGATTCTATTGAATTGCACTTTTCAAGGCAGCACTTTAGTTAAAGACGCTAATATTATTTTAAAGAGGCAAGAGCTTTTTCTTGTGTTTATCAGCTTGAAAGATCACATTCCTCAGAAGTTTTTGCTCTTTAAAGGTTTATCTTTTAAGACTTCTGTAGTTCTGGCTTAAAATCTTGATGTCGCACTCTCTTGGCAAATGCTCAAGATGCTTGATTATATCATGTACAACAAAAACATGAACAGACAATTTATCAAGAGAATTACCCAGCATGCTTTCTTTCAGTGAAATATGGCACAGATCTGGTGGGAACAGACAGGTTTGAACCTTTGTGGAAAATTGTGACAGACAGACGTGTGCAGGTTATCAGCTTTGAAAATAAAGCAAATGTTTTTCTGGTGTCTACATCAGAATCCACCCAACATCTACCATAAAATTACATACCCAAATGCATGTAATCTTTCTGCAGTATGGTGGCATCTGCAGAGACAAAAAGAAAATCATAGTGGTTCTGACACGCTACAGTAAACGTTCTTTCTCTTCATGATTTTAAAGATTAGAGAGATTAAACCATCTCTTCTTTCATCCCTTAGCTCTTACATATGTCTCCCTGAAAATTCCATATAATCACCTCTTGATGTTGGTCTTTAGTTTCCCTTATTCACACAATCCTACCTTGTGTGGGAAGTTATAATTGAAGAAAAATAGTTTGACATTTGACAGACATGTGAAGCCCACTACTGATTACTTACACTGCCATATGTTTGGCTCATACAGTATTTCCACATATTCTGTCTTCAATAGACTTCTAATTTTGTGGTACAAATAGGTAGAATTTCTAATATAAAAGCAAAAAGAAACGCAGATGCCAGGAGAAAATCTTAACATAAAGTCTTCAAGCGACTTAAACAACTTAGTAACTGTTGTCAGCATTAAAGAGATACAATAGGGCAATCACACCCAACACGTTAAGATAAAGATGACATATTAATGTTTCTTCAAACAACAGCATTTAGTGTTTATTAAGCACAAAGGGAAAATCTGATTAGGCCCTCATCAAAAAAAGACAAGACAAAAACAGCCAAAAAAAATGAGAGAAATGTCAGAATGCCATGAATTGCTCAATGCTGTTTTTTCTAATCTGATTGAGGCAGGCAGCCAATGTAATACAGTTGTATCTGCACTTATCAAAAGCCAATAAAATATAGAAAAATAATTTTCTCTGGTTGTGCTTGCCAACGGCCAACTGTACAGAAATCTGTACATGCAGCAGAAAGAAGCTTCAGTCCTTCTGAAACAGCAAGAATGTTTTCAGACTAAAGTTGCGTATTGATCTTTTTAATTGTGAATAGGTAACAGGATATTTTTTATATGTGCTTGTCTATTTATTACTGATTGAGCTACTCTTTTTGAAATACAGCTTTGTCTACCAGTACTAACCATGTTGTAACCATGAAACTATTTTAATTCTGCAGATTTATTTTCTTTTTATGCACACTATTGTCTGATTAAATTTTAATTCGAATGATTTTTCTTATTTTTACATTGTACCCAGGTATTGATCAACTTTAACAGAGTCTCCCTCTCTCAACTTATATAAGCTTATTTTTTTAAGGTTTCAGTTATTTAACTTTGTTCTTAACTGTGTATAAAGAGCCCTGAAGTTTACTGACAGAGATGGCTGACCTGTTCTGGTTCTAAATTAGCATGTATGTATCCAAAGCATAGCACTGGTTATAACCTCTACAATGTTTCTTTTGTTTAGATAACCTGAGGGTGGTGAATTAGATGTAGTCCAGATCGGAGCAGCACCAAAAGAAATCCCAGCTGACAGTTTCACTCAAAGACTGGTACAGAGGCATACTCTTACAGTACTGTATATAACACTATACTCAAAGACATACATATGAAGCCTGCAGGCTACTTGATAAGTGCACAAAACTGTGACACAAGACAAACATTTTTAGAGCCTGCTAGAGTTAGAATCAATGGGCCAATCTCACTGCAGTACCAACATTTTCAGAATGCAAGCAAAATCCCCAGGTTTCTAGCACAGAATTGCAGTTTGCTTGACATACAGAGGGCTCCTCAATGCACTGCAGATAGAGGCCTTGATAATAAGATTCACCCTAGCAGCTGTAGCTCTGGAACAACAAGCGCAGGGGAACATTTAGGTTGTCATCATGTTCCTGGGATTCATCCATTCTATCAGGGCACAGAGCTTCAAGGCGATAATTCCTTGTTGCGCACGGATGAGAAGCTTAAGGAGTAGTGGATATTATCAGGGAACTGATAGTTTGAAGGTCTAAATGGATTGTATGCATTCAGAAAAAGGGAGATGAAATGCCAGGCATGAAGTACAGACTCTGATAATCATACACATTTTGAGAGGATAGTCTGGAGACATAGGACAATGGTTATTGTTATTAGGGTACTTTGTCGTTTTTCAGAAGTTTTGAAAAGTTGCTTTTAAAATTTTTTAACCTGTTAACAGCTGCATAGACGATCTTTACTGGTTAACCATTTCTTTGGTTAAAACTAACGGATTGTGTTTATTAACGTGGAGAAAGTAAAATGCTGAATGAACCCAACCAGTAAAGCAATTTTGATCCCTCTTTGCATGATGTAAAAAAGCTCTGCTGCAGGTGGGCAATTAATTTGACTTAATCTTTACTTGATCAGGGATACATTGCATGACTTTTCTCTTTCATACTGTACTGTATCTCTGGAAAATCAGACACTGGTAATTGTTTTTTCAGGAGGCGGGATAGAAACACAAGAACGTAAGAATAAAGCCCCAAGGGTAAAAGATCTTCTTCAAAACAGTCTAATAATTATATTGTTCATTATTCTTCATGAAACACTCAACCCTGACCCTAACTTCTATGGGGAGGTGGATGTTCTTTTCCATTACTGTTAATGCGCAGGGCTATTTTCCAATTGGCAACTTGCCTTTATTAGTGTGCCTTTATTTCCTTGTCAGTAAGCCACTACAGTGGCTCTTTTTTGTCCCCAAAAGTATGCAGAGTGAAGAAATAGGCACTGCTCTGCATATCGCTTAGTGTGAAGCGTTACCAATAACCTTATTATCCCTCATGAACACAAACATTTTATGGGCCTCCTGTGTTTCAGCAGATTGGCATGTAGCACTGGGAGAACTAAAAATGTTCGATTCCAGGGTTCAGAGTTTGAAAAGTCTCCAGCACTTGCTGGAGCTGTCGGTGTGAAGTGAAATGTCATGATTACAAATGCGGAGTCTCAAACATGGGATACTTGTCTTTATTAGTGTGCCTCTATTTCCTTGTCAGTAAGCCACTACAGTGGCTCTTTTCTGTCCCCAAAAGTATGCAGAGTGAAGAAATAGGCGCTGCTCTGCATCTCAGATAATCCAGATCTATGGCGAAAACGCAGTGAGATTTAACTTCCTGTCTCATGCATGTTTACTGATAATTCCTAGACTGTTTCCAGCCAGAGACAGGGATCACTGTGCATGATGAGCTGAGGAACCCCCAGCAGGCACTTCCTCACCACGACTGCCTTGCAACATGGCCTGGAATTCAACAAACATCCTCTACACCATAGGGTTCAGCATGCCCGCCAGCAAGAATTTCTTTTCCTGACAGAACCCTTTGGAGCCCTGAAGAATAGAGTTAATAAGGTTTTTTCACATGGGAAATTTCTGGGTAGCCTTGATATGAGTTTTTGTAAATTGTCTGGATGTAAATCCAGTAAGGAGTTTTACATGAGTATCAATCAGGTCATGTGTTTAAACTATATAATGTTGTTGCCTTGGGTGGTGTGAACCTACAGTTGTAAATGCATAGGCTTGACTGTTTGAAGGTGCATCGAATCTAAAAACGTTTATGCTATTTAGAACATTTTGGGGACCATAGGACCCCCAAAGTGATTTGTGTTTTTTTTAATCAAGTTTGCTTATTTATAGTGACCCATTATTAAAATGTCACCTTATTGTTAACCACCCAGTTGTCATTAAATATGATAACAAGGAGCAGATTGCAGCCAATTATTCTTTAGAACATATTCTCCAATTATTCAAATAGAAGTTACTCTACAACAATACAGAGTCTAAGAGCTTTTGATGAACTGGATAGTTATGCGCATTTATTATTCTAAAAACTTTATTTATGAAATTATATTTCAGAGTGCAAACTTTTCTATTGGTTCTCAATGAATACTTCACTAATTTCCACATACTATATATAATATTTACTTCAATGTATAAGGTGCTTTTAGACTTTTGGAACTGGCACTGTTTAAGCTGTTAGAATCCTAATAGTGTAGGATTAATGGGAACACAGACTGAATCTCAGCCTGTCTATATCCATAATTCTATTGAATGGAATTAGGTCAAGACATACAGTATGAGCAGGGAATATATTTGTAACACATACTGCTACCTTTAGAAAAGCTTTTGAAAAAAACTAATACTGTGGCTGGGCAGGGTTTAGCCTTAAATACAAAATTCAAGGTGAAATAAAAATATAATATTCATTAAAATACCACAGTTCATCAGGTATTAGGTCATTGCATCATAATGCTGCAAAACATCTCAAAACTCCCTTTTGCTGGTTCACCTTCCTGGGAATTTCACCTTCCGGGGATGCCTTCTGCATGTTCCAACACTTTTAATGGCAACATTGGTGCATGCCCCACACAGAGTCCACTTTGAAGAACTGTTAACGAAACACCAGCTTTGGACTTTGAACAGTAAGGCGCAAAGGCAATCTCATAAATTACTATGCAGCAATATTCTACATTCATAAATTTAAACTCTGCTCCCCTGTCCATGATTGCAACATACTATGGCTTTACCTAGGGTGTGGGCATAGATAAATCTATTATAGTGATTATACTCTAACATATTTTCCCTATTCTTTACATATTTTAAACAGTTAACTCATCATTCTTGCTAGTGCTACAGTATTACAGTTTGTTTCTGAAACACTGAAGCTACAGTATAAGAAAACTGACAGGAAGAAATGTCAAAGTGAGCTGTACAAACCAGGGGAATGCAGTGTGATTCATGATTCAGCGTATTCTGAAAAACCTGTCTTAAACCACAAGCGTCCATTGGAGTTAGTGTCTACATGTTAGCAGCTGCTAAATGCTTTGTGAGCAAATGAAAAACTGTTGAATACAGTATTTCAAAAGCTCATCCTAATCATAGCCAATCTCTAAAGTACCTGTGCATAAAAAACTAAACTTGTTATAGATACGCGGAACGTAAAGAAAAAATCTTGAATTATGTACATGTAGTCGATTGATTCTTTACTGTGAAACTGGTAGCATTGTAGAGGGATCTTCTCAGCAAAATTTCATAAGATTGTACCTTCTTGAAAGTCCAAGACACACCCAGGGTAAGCAGGAAACATTAAATGGCTAATGTTTACTTACTAGAATCTTTTAAGGCCTCATGAGAACATGGATTACATATGACTAAGAGGAACTAATCTCTCTTCCTCATGCAATAGTATCCTATTGGGCTTTTAAAATCCTCCCACCAGTTTTAACGGGGTATCCAAAGTAAATGAATGCCTAACCAAAATGTAGCTGTTTTTCTGAGCCCTTAGTCTGACACTTTTGATAAGTCATAGGTGTATATTTCAAGACTAACTCTTGTAAAATTCCAGCAATTACTTTTGCAGAGCTCAGCCCAAGGTAGTCCAGAATCATTGAATATTTCCAAAGTAAACTATTAAATATTTGCATTGATATAATGTTTAAAAGACAAACACACAATAGTGCTGAGCAATCTGGACAATGTCTCCATCTGCCCAAACAGCTCTTGTAAATAATTAGAATGATATACTTAAAAAGTGATCATCACAATGTGGTTGAACTGTACACAATAAGGTAATTAAATACATTATAATTATATTATATATTATAATTATATTAGATTTTTTTTAAACAACTCCAAACCTGAAAGGAAGCCAGTGCAAGGACTCCAATACAGGATTCTAGCTGCCCAGTTCTTGATGTATCTTAATATATTATGTGTAGTTTTAGACAGTAATAATTAAAATTATAATAATGAATCCTTGAAAAAACAGTGCCTTAAACTGTTTTGCCATTATAGAATAGGAAACAGCCTGGCAATATTTCTAAGATGGCAAAATGATCTTTCCAATATTCTGTACACAAGCTTTCAAAGTTCATTCAGGACAGAATATCACCCTCAAATTATTAATTTAGCATTGAAACACAAGCCCAGTGCCATCAGTTAACAAGGTTAGAGCATTGGTTTTATTAACTGTTGGAAGAAACAACATGACTCAATCTTATTTAAATTAAGTGGCAAACAATTGTATGGTTTCCAGGCTTTTGTATCAAGAATGCAATGGGAGAACATTGAACCAGCTACCTGGGAATCAAGAGTAAATATCAGGTCATGCATCTGAGAGTCATCTGCATAGACATGTACCATGTAATTTTAGTATTTGACTAAGAGGAAACATGCAATTAAGGGAAATTAGAGATATTTCGATGACTGGACTAATCCAATCCTTAGTCTCCAGCTTGATTTAACAAGCTCCGTCATTAAATATATTCTGAAACAGCCAGCTTTTGGAATGGTGAAGCTACCGTTGTACAGTCTTGTCTGTATTGTTGTAAATCCATGACTAATAGGAATTATTATAGAAAAGAAAAGAAAATTCTTTTGAGAATCCTGATTCTTCAAAGGACTTAGAGGAAGCGCTGTGGAAAACCGTGGGTACAAAAACTGAAACATTAAATATCTGGCAAAAATGTTCACATTCAGGAGCAGCATAAGAGGAATGTAATACCATGTAACAATCTTATGCACAAAACATACTGTAAGAAGTCAAAACAAGAAGTAAAATTATAATGTAATCTTTGCAAAATTCTTGATTTTTTTCATTCATTACACACTGAAAGTTTGAAAATCTTTTTCTTATTGAGTTAGGGAAGCACTACATACAGTATGTGGATCAGATAAAATGCAATTCTGGCACAGTTGACCAAAGGACTTCTTTAATGGGACATTGTGAAAATAGTTTTTCTTTTGCAACCAGAAAACCAAAAACCATTTTCTGTCTCCACCCACTCTATTCATAGTTAACTAAGTGGCTACATTTAACTATACATTCCAGAAATGTGAATAGCTTTCTGGCTTACAAATATCAAGCAATATAGTCCACAGTCAAAATAAGATGCTGTATGTTACACTTATCATTTAGCTTTGAAAGACAGAAAACATGAAAAGCAGGAATAAAGGCAAAGTGTTTGCTGAACTTGTTTTTAAAATAATATACATAATTAACCCGATAAACATTAGTCATGGCAAACAAAAAAGATAGTATAGTGCTATGTATTTGCATGTGCCTTTAGCAAGTGCCATTACCAGTCTGAGAATGAGAAACAAAAGTGCAAAGACGATGAGTCACTTGAATTGAGAGCTGAGAGGTCACAGGTGTCATCTGAACAAGTACTAAAAGGTGGTCAGAGACTGTGCAAACAGTTCATTTCCCACTAAGGAGTAAGGATGAAGGCTCTGGAAGTGAGAATGGAGGTATGGAAAGGGGAAGTATTGTTACTGAGCAAAAGGTAGGCAAGGACTAAAGTTTGAAATTCAATTCAATTCAACTTTATTGTCATTAAACTTACACAGGTGCATAGTATAATGAAAAGTGTTTCTCATTAGTCACTCAAGTGCAGTATATAAATAGGACAGAAGATAAGACAATAGACAGTTACACAATAGCAATAACAGTAACATGTAATAACATAACATAAATAACATGTAATCAAGTAATCAAAACTGTGCAAAATTCCGCAGAGAAAATATAACAGGACAAAAACAGTGCAAGGTAGTTCTTGGAACAGTACAAAAAAAAAAGTATGGTTAAAAGTAGTATGGTTAATTAATAAATATTAAATATTATTATGCCTGTTACAGTTTTACTGGGCTATCGAGGGGACAGTACAATTTCGGCTTACATGTGTGTGTGGTGGTGTAGGAGTACAGTTGTTGTGGATACAGGAGGACGTTAGGAGAGATCATAATAAGGTGGAAGGGAGTATGGGCGTCACCAACTTGACAGCTCTGGGGAAGAAGCTATTTTGGAGTCTAGTTGTGTGCGACTGGAGTGACTGGAACCTTCTGCCAGATGGTAGGGGAATAAACAAGTTATGACTGGGGTGAGTGGGATCAGACATAATTTTGGTGGCTTTTTTCAGACTCCTGGTGTTGTATATTTCCTGCATGGATGGTAAGGCACTGCCGATGATGTGTTGGGCCGTTTTGACCACCTGCTGTAGTGCCTTACAGTCGGATGTGGTGCAGTTGCCGTACCAGACTGTGATGCAGCTGGTCAGTATGCTCTCCACCGTACATCTGTAGAAGTTGGTGAGGATCAGTGGACGTAGGTGTATTTTCTTCAGCCTTCTCAGGAAGTACAGCCGCTGTTGTGCCTTTTTGATGAGACTGGAGGTGTTCAGTGTCCATGTAAGGTCCTTAGAGATGTGAACGCCTAGGAATTTGAAGTTATTCACCATCTCCACCGCAAACCCTTCTATGTAGATGGGGGAGTGAACTTTTCCTTGTCTTCTGAAGTCAACAATCAGCTCTTTGGTTTTGCTGATGTTGAGACATAGGTTGTTGGTTCGGCACCAGTCTGCGAGTTGTTTTATCTCCTCCCTGTAGGCAGTCTCATCCTTGTCAGTGATCAGGCCCACGACTGTGATATCGTCAGCATACTTGATGATGGTGTTTGTGCTGAACTTAGCAGTACAGTTGTGGGTGAACAGGGAGTAAAGCAGTGGGCTGAGCACACAGCCTTGAGGGGCACCAGTGTTAAGGGTGAGTGTGTTGGAGGTGAGGTTGCCAATCCTGACAGTCTGGGGTCTGCTGGTGAGGAAGTCTAGGATCCAGCTGCAAAGGGTTGTATCTAAACCTAGAGCCCTGAGTTTGGTAGAAAGTTTTATGGGTATGATGGTGTTAAATGCTGAGCTAAAGTCAATGAACAGCATTCTTGTATAGGTGTTCCTTTTATCCAGGTGGGTTAGTGTGGTGTGTAAAGCTATAGAGATTGCATCCTCTGTGGAGCAGTTTGTGCGATAGGCAAACTGGAGAGGATCCAGTGTTTTTGGAATGCTGGCTTTAATGTGCGGAATAAGTAGTTTTTCAAAGCACTTCATTATGATGGGGGTGAGTGCAATAGGGCGGTAGACGTTTAGGCATGTGGGTGCTGATTTTTTTGGTACTGGCACGATGGTGGTCATCTTGAAGCAGCTAGGTACAGTGGCCTGGGCCAAGGACATGTTGAAGATGTCGGTACAGACATCAGCTATCTTCCAGGCACATGTTCTGAGTACCAGGCCAGGGATACCCAGGTCCAGCAGCTTTCTGTGTGTTCACTCTACTTAGTGATTTCCACACATCTAGCTGGGATAGTGTGGGGGTTGGGGTGGCAGGGGAGTCAGTGGTCCAGGTGGTTGGTTCAGGGTTTTGAGCTTCGAAGCATGCGTAGAAGGTGTTAAGCTTGTTTGGAAGAGAGTGGTCAGTAGCGCTTACAGGGCTTGTTTTGCTCTTGTAGCTTGTGATTGTATTTATGTCTTGCCACATGTGTCGTGGGTTAGCGTTGGTGTTGTAGTGGTGTTCTATCTGGGATTTGTACTGTTTCTTGGCAGATTTTATGACAGCTCTTAATTCTTTCCTAGCCCCTCTCAGTTCTTCCTCATTACAAGATTTGAAGGCCGCATCACGGGCTTTGAGCAGGGAGCAGATCTCAGTGTTCATCCAAGGTTTTTGATTCGGGAGTTTGCATATCTTTTTAACGCTCGCCACATCGTCAGCACATTTGCTGATGTAGCTAGTGACTGCTGATGCATACATATCAATATCAGTGTGGGATCCATGGGAGGCTGCATCTTTGAACACACTCCAGTCTGTGCACTCAAAACAGTCCTGAAGCATTGATTCTGCCTTTTTGGTCCATGTTTTTACAGTTATAACTGGAGCCTTGGTGCGTTTGAGAAGTCATCTGTAGGCTGGGAGTAGGAACAGGGAGATGTGGTCACATTGTCCAAGAGGGGGGTGAGGTACTGCTTTGTAAGCACCGGGTACATTAGTATAAACAAGGTCAAGTGTCTTGTTTCCCCTGGTGGGGCAGTCAACGTGTTGGTTGTAGCTAGGCAGAACTGATTTCAGATTTCCCTGATTAAAATCACCTGCAATAATAAAAACACCATCAGGGTGTGCTGATTCTTGTTTACTAATAGCTTTGGACTGCGTTTTGACTGCTTCCTTAGCATTAGCATTAGGAGGTATGTATACAGCAGTAATAATGACCGACGTGAATTCCCTAGGTAGGTAGAAGGGTCGGCATTTTACCATTAAATATTCTAAGTCGGGTGGATAGCGATTTCTGTAGTATCTCTGCACCATGCTTGGTTGACATAAATACACAGACCTCCTCCTTTATTTTTCCCAGAGGCGGCTGTACTGTCCGATCGGAGAGTTAAAAAATCATCCAGCTGAATGGCGGAGTCCAGTATGTTGTTGTGAAGCCACGTTTCCGTTAACACAAGAGTGCAGCAGTCTTGTATTTCCTGGTGAGTAGTGAGCCTGAGTTTTATTTCGTCCAGTTTGTTGTCTAGGGACCGTACGTTAGCGAGGAACAGGCTGGGTATAGGTGGTCTGTTCCGCTGTTGTTTTAGTCTTATTTGCAGCCCGGCTCTCTTACCGCGTTTCTGTTTGCTCTCGCAGCGCTTGCGCCGTCTCCTCTCCCGGCGGTCACCGTCTGCTGGCTCCGCGGCTTCCAGGTCTGCGGTGTAGAAGATGGACGAGCTGGTGTAATCCAGGTCGAGCGAACTAAAGGAGAAATCCCTGCAGTTGTTTTTGATGTCCAGTTTTGAGTAAATAACGTGACAAAAACGTAAGAATAACGAACAAAAAGCACCATTGTTTGAGAGCTAATGAAGCCGATGCGTCCATGCGCGCCGCCATCTTGAAATGTCATCTTGAAAGTGAATGAATGCAACACTAAGGAACCAGTGGAGGAAATGGAATGGGATAAGACCTCTTTAGTAGCCATATAATATTTTTTACTTTAGGAATTTGTCTTTTTACATACCCCAGCTCGCTCTCCAGGAGGCACACAGACAGGGAGAGAAAAGCTTGGGGTCAGTGCGCAGGGTCAGCCATTTATACGGCACCAGTGGAGCAGCGGGGGTGAAGGGCCTTGCTCAGGGGCCCAAAGGAGTAGGATTCCTCTGCCGGCTGTGGGATTTGAACACAGGCGCAGATCCTTAGCCACAGAGCCACCGCTCCACCCGATGGATGACATGGATGAGATAACAATTAACAGAATGGCATGAAAAAACTGAGCCACCAAATTGTGGAGGAAATTTTGACAAGTCATGTTGTCAGGGAGGACAGCCAGGGGGGAGTTCCAATAGTCATAATTATCAGAAAGATGATTAAATCATCTGAACATCTGAATATATTTTTGGAGAATTCTCATATTGGCCTTCCTTAATGAAAACAGTGTCCTAAGGAAAAATCAGATTCAGTTTTTACCCAAAACAGCACATCCGATCAGCTATACATGCTTATAAACAAACAATGTCTCTCAAAATTATTAAGGAAAAATATTTTACTGTATGAATAGTTAGAAGGGACTCTTGGCATAAAGGGCTATTTAACAAACATCTCCAGAGTGGTGTAGAAGGTAAAGTCTACAATGTAATTAAGACAGAGGCTGTAGAATAAGCCCCTTACTGTTGAATATCTAAATCACTGCATTGGCAGTGGTCTTGGAACAGTCTGAAGCTCCCAGCCTTGTGCAACACAACACAGAGATCAAGTTACTGTTCTAGACTGATGTGTTGGTCCTGAGGTCTCTCACGGAGTAGGGGCTGTTGCACTGTTGGGGTGGTACTCTCAGACCTGGGCACTGACAGTCAATCTAAGCAAGACCAGAGTCATGGCTTTCCAGAAGACCACTGAATGTTGGAGAAACAGCTATTGCTTAAACATGAATAACAACACAGTTAACATAACACCAGCTGTATGTTCTTTGCTCTGAAGATTATTTCATCAAGGAGTTTGGAGCAGACAGTGAGCACACTCAAGGATGAGGCACAACGGGCATTACATATCATCAGAAGGCTCTACAATATAAATTGCCCCACAAAAATCTGAATTCCACATACCTGAACGTCTAATGCAGCTCAGTCTCCTATGTAGCAATTAAGTGTGAGGTATAATCATAGTCCAGGACTATACAAAATGTAACAAACAACCTAAAGAGCCCAGCACACAGCGTTGAGTAAAAACAGTTATCATGTACAGAGAAAAACACCAAACAATGTGTGCAGGCCAGTATCCCTCATTATTTAATATATAGAACAGAGCAGCTAAATATCGGTTAAGCTTAGCTATAACACAGCGACCAGAAATCCTTTAGATCAGACAAACATTCTTCCTCAAAATAACAAATCAAGTCCATCAAATTGCCACACCTACCACAATCAGAGCCTCTATTGATCCTGCTGGGGAAGGGCAGTAGAAGCTCAACAGAGCTGGCAGGTCAATGTATCGGAAAAGCATCCATTTGCTGATTGCTATTACATTCGCAACACCCAATTTAAGCTACACATGATATGAGTGCACCCAGGAGGAGATAGTTATGAGACAGATTGAGGAAAAGAGCGGATGAGAGTTTCAGTGGGAAGAAAAGAGAGGAATCTGTGGACATCATGAAGAAGAAAATTATCTAAAAATGTATTCTCCTCCATGGAGACCTCTGGGAGTGCATGAGAGGAGAGAACAGTTGGTGCTCTAAGACAGCGCCGTGGGGGACACCAGTGGAGAGAGTATAAGGAGCAAAGAGAGAGCTTTACCAGGACACCTTGTGCATTTGGCAAGGTAGAAGGAAAACCAGGTGAGAGTGATGCAGCAAATTCCTAGAATAATGAATAGAGTGAGCTACAACAGAGAGATAGAGAAGGCTTAAAGCACTTTGTGCATTTTGTGTTGTACAATACCTCTCATGATATGATATGATATGTGTTCTCACAACCCATATCAAATTACATTACAGAAATTCAAGTTCTAGAAACACTGGACCTTGTGATAAGATAACATTTTATGAACTTTTAAAACTAAGTTTTATGGCTTTGAAGATCATTGTCACAGTCGTAATCATAGTCTAGATGCTTGTACAGTATATGTCAGTACTTCCAATCAAAACAAATCATTACATTCACCACTGTTTCTTCTTTTTGTCTTAGAAATATGGAATTACCGTATATTTATATACAGTAGTTTGATACACTATTTGGAGTGCAGATTGTTTAAACGCTTACTTTACCCCTACGATCCCTGTAACGCACAAGAGAATGATAACATTTACAACCATTAACCATTTCTTTACGCAAAGGGCTGTTGGAGTTTGGAACAAGCACAACGAACTGAATACCCTTCTCTTTTTTGCAAAATGTTCTTATGTCTTTATTTGCCACTCCAAAAGTGTAGGCTTATAAGAGTGCTCAAGAGTCACACAGAAAGTTCCTGTCACAGATGGATAATGGCACTGTGCAGGCGTGAAACAGATTATGCGTTCCTTGAGTTAAAATGTGACAGATGGCCGTATTAACCTTCCAAAGACATAAGGGTGTGTGGTGCCCTGATAAACCCTGGCATGCTAGCAAGAATTACTGATGGATTATGGTGTTTTTCCAAAAACTACTTCACTTATCAGTTCTGATTCTTCAGTGGTATGTTTTCAGTTGAATTACTAAGAGCTGACTGTGTGTGAGGAGTCCAGCATACTAGTCCATTAATAAGGCCAGGAGACCTCCGCAATCATGTGCAATAACACAGGAAGAATGAATTGCCAAGTCTTGTGAATACGTTTGGAACTGAGCCCTACCCATTATGAAGTAATTGTAATGGTACCATTACTACACAGAGGTTTTGTGTTAAGGAGTCTGTCTCTCTGCCACTGAGGCCTTGTCTTTCAGTGTTTTCATTGGCAGGTACACAGGAGGTAGAGATTGATCTAAAACAGGCTCTTAAATCATTCAGATTATTGCCTTGATTTTATACCCAGCTTTGTTGTAGTATCAGAATGTGTTATTAAAAAAAGAAATATCTTAAGACCAACCTGTTAATTTTTCAAAAATAATTCATTTTGAAAACAAGGACTCAAAAGATATAGTTCAGACTTTATTCAAAATACAAGTTCAATTGGTCAAAGTACAGTGGAAACTCCCTTGAGGAACATAATGGTGGCAAGAAAGTCCTGCAAAATACAACAACTACAATTACACTATGATTTAAATATTAGTGTCTAAATTTATCCCTAAACTGCAGAGTTTTTACAAACGGATCCAGTTAACATTATACAGTATATGTTTTGTTGGGCCCGTTCAAGAAAACAATTAAAAGATTTTGCCATAGGTGTAAATTGGCTATCAAACGTATAAAATAAAAATAACTGCATGCAAATAGAGAACAAAGATAGGTTTTATAGTTTTTACTGAAGAAAGCCTCACTCCTCCTATTAGTGAAACAATTTTCCAGCAGTGCTTTGGTCTGATCATTTATCTTTTGCTAATGAAACACAATACATTTTTATAATACAGTGTGACTATGACCAAGAGATGAAAGCAATGTGCACTAAAGTGTATAAAAGGCAACATTTTTTTCAGCTGTTACAGTTCTTCAGCGCAGTTACAATGCATGTGTTGCGTATGCTGAAAACGTGAATAACATGCACTCTATAATTCTCTACATTCTTGCACAAGCTTCCAAGCCGTATTGACGTCTCACTGGCCAAGACTGAGATGCATAATGGGTAGTGCTTATTACCACAAACTTCCTTCATCAGTATATAATTCTATAAGTAGCAGAAGAAAGCAAATACATGGCAATTTTAGTCTACCGAAAAAAAAAAGAAAAACATAGTCAGAACTGACACAGTATGACTGCCTGTTTCATTTTGGTTACGCTGAATCAGCTTGAAAAACCCCAAAGATGATGCCAAAGACATGTGCCAATCTTGTTCACCACAGCGGTCAGGGCCATATGTTGTGAATGACTATTCAATGCCAAGAAATTTCTGGGGGCCATTACCCTAACCATTATTAACCAACAAATGAAAACACCAATCGGGACAAAAGCTGTGAGATCATAGAATTAAGACAGTTGGTTAAATAAGGAAATTGCTCACTCATTAGTGAAACGCTGGTAAGAGACAAAGCTTTTAAGAATGATAATATTTTGTTTGTGCCTTGGGCTGCTCTTCATGTTTATTCATGACTGGAAAGGAAGGAAATGCTAAAACAGAATAAGTATTTTGTGTCTGTACGTGGAACTCATGGTTCCTCCCTAAGTAAACTCCTCCTGAGCTATGAAACTTAAGCAGGTATATCCCTCACATGGAGGTGTTTTGCAGGGAATTCAGTTTATGTTAGTCACTTATTTGTATTTAGTTTTCAGAAGTACAGAAATTATTATTATTAATGTGTATTTAAGAATGTGTTTGAACAGTACAAAAAGGCAATCGTGTCTTCACTGGACTTTTGACCTTGTATTTGCCGTTTCAGACTGTGGGAGAGGAGGGTATTCAGTGGTGCAGCACAGTTGGAGACAACAGACAGTAGTACAAGATTGTAGAGGACCAGTTACCATGGATATGACTTTTGATCGGTGTTGACTGCGCGTCAATGTTTTGCATTCGACAAACGTTTTGTACTCAAGAATGATGACAAAATCAATCATAGATAAATGTTTTCAATTTAATAATAATAATAATAATAATAATAATAATAATAATAATAATAATTCCTTACACTTATATTGCACTTTTCTAGATGCTCCACTCAAAGCACTTTATACATAACGGTGACTCCCCTCCACCACCATCAATGTGCAGCCCCATGTGGATGATGCGACGGCAGTCATAGTGCACCACTACGCTCACCACACATCGGCCTATCAGTGTGGAGGAGAACAGAGTGATAGATGGGGAATATTACGAGGCCATGATTGATAAAGTCCAATGGGAATTTGGTGTAGAAACCAGGGTAACACCCCTACTCTTTTCGAGAGAGAGTAGGGACTTCGGTTTTATGTCTCTTCCGAAGGATGGCGCCTAATTACAGTATGGTGTCCCCTTCAATATACTGGGGCTTTAGGACCCACACAGACTGCAGGATGAGCGCCCCCTACTGGCCCCTCTAATACCTCTACCAGCAGCAACCTCAGGTTTTCCCAGTAGGTCTCCCATCCAGGTACTGACCAGGCTCACACCTGCTGAGCTTCACTGGGCTGCTAACTGTGAGTTGCAGGGTGATATGGCTGCTTATTTAAATATAAATAGGTGTAAAATCACCTAATAATTAAATTATTGTTTTATATAGAAACCTGTGATGTACTTAACACAAGATTTATTAGTGATGTTGATCTGGACATTTGCAGGGAGATCCAAATGCAAACCTAACAGGCATGATCTCTTACCTAAATACTCTAAATACTCTGGTCAGTAAATACTTTAATTAGCTGGGTAGATAAAATATGTGAAAGACAGCAGTTCCATTGATAGCTTTACTTCTCTTAAACATTAAATTGGTGTTAAATGTGTTAAAACGTCTAATTGAATATTATTGTAATCATTTTTTCATTATGTTTAATTAATTAAATAATTGGTAATGCATTAGTATCATGGATCCCAAAGCTTTTCAAATTTCTGATACTTTGCGGGGTTAGGGTTAACTTCACCCAAACCTAACAGGAAAAAAAATGACATATGGAAACATTAGCATGCCATCTCCTACTCAGTGTCATGTAGACTTCATCCTTCCCACACACATTTAGCGGAAAAAGACTTTTCCTTGGAGATGTACCACCACGATTGGTGGTTTATATTACTGTTCATTCATTTAGGCTCACAAATTGGACTACTGCCTGAACATTTGCAAATCATCAATTCCTTTTTTGTTTGTAGCATTAGCAGGGAATGAACCTAGTAAATTTGGAATTTCCATAACTCTATAGCCTTGTTCTTTACACATTGTACTTATCATGGGGATTTCTGTTCATTATTTGTCATATTATCCAAGCCTTTTTCTTTGTGTGTAAAAGGAGAACTAAAGTCCGCTTACTGTATGTGGTTCATACCCCGTTCATACCCCGAAACATCTCCATACATTTCATTGCTTAATACCCCACCACATGGGGGCACCTGTAGCACAGCAGAATCCCAGTTTGTATTTCAGCTCAGTTGCTGTTACAACTGGGAGCACGAGAGGTTCTGCACTGTTTAGCTCTACAGAGAGAAATACGACCTTGTATGGGTTTTCCAGTTGTAAACCCACAAAAATCTGGGAAAACCTTTTCCCATGACATGGGAAAGTTCTAAAAATTTGTTATTAACATTACTCTTAATGAAAGCTGTGGAAATTCAATGAATCAGGTAAAATCTTAGAGTTTGCAAATAACATTGAATTTTAAACCCCAAAATAAAGAAACTGATTGCATAACAACATTTCTTTTCTGTTTTTTGCTAACAAAGTTAATTTATTTTACCTGATATACAAAAGCAAGGTGATATTTCTTTGCTTAGCAAGACTGCAGTTCAAAAACGTCAAGAAAGAGGAGTCTTCAAAGCTTGATACATCGAGTTAAATTCCATTTTTTTAATGATAAATTTCATTTTTGATTATAGCAGAACCTTTTGGGGGCAGTTAAATTCCCTTGGCAATTTAAAAGTGAGCCCCAAATAAAAGATGCATTGTCTGTCATATGTGCCAACCAGGGCCCAGTTGCTTAAATTAATAGGATCAATATGTAAGCAAACAAGCAGTAAAAATTCATCTCAATTCTGAGGATTCTGTTTTTGGGGATACCAGCAGCCAGAGAATTCCACTCCTGGGACTGTTGGTCTGGCAAAGAAGCAAATTGCTCAATAAGGAGTAATCTTAAAATATGCATTTTCTAGAGAGATATTACTTCACTATGTCTTTTTTATAAGTTATAAGAAATACAGAAGGAAAATAGTTCCTTTTCGTCTGAGAACAGGAAATGGAGCTATGAATTGACAAAAACCTTTACATTCCAAAACTACATAATTACCCCTTGTGAAACAAAGTGTTTACTTCATTGAAAGTGCTTTGGGTTTTCATTTCCAACTCCCAGTAGTTACATGGAAGTTTACATAAGGAAGTGTGACAGGCATATGGATAATGTTACTCAGCTTGGTGTAAATTTGCATGAAGGTTTGACAGGGAAATTATTATTTTTAACGTGCAAAATAAAATGAAGTATTATTCTGTTTGTGAGGTAAAATGAAAAGCACTTACTGGACAAATTATGAGGAGGCCTATTTAATCCTGTGGCCTGTGCGTGGTTCATGGTTATAGGGATGGACCAGGACAAGCACTGATGCAATCCAATGGCTGAACTCAGCCTATCCCTTTCCCTCGTCAAGTCACCCTCTGTCTGAACCTCAGTGGTCCCCTCCTCCCACCGGCCTCCCTGTTTTCTGTGTTTGAAGCCATGCTGCAGACATTGAAAGATAGAGCTCTTCTCCTCTAACGAGCATTGCTAGATTCTTTCCTGTCGATCTCCCCCTCCCCCCTCAGTCAGGTCCCCACAATGACTACTATACAATTCACTCAGCTCACGAGTCCTTCTCAGGCTGATGTTATTAGTCCTCCATATTGAAATCATGACAGAGATCACCTGACAATCACGTGACTCGTCATGTTTGGGTTGCCAATGGCTATTTTACTCTATTTGACATGACAGGGGTGTTTCTAATATTTGTATCGGCCAGTGTTCACATCCCCGCCAAAGCATATACTAAAATCGAGTATTGAAAAGGGAGAACATATTGTGCACAAAAGTGTCATAAAGAACCAGCTTATAAAGACCCTATGTATTTTCAAGTTATATGGACAGATTTTATTCAATGTTCTGGGTGAATTTATATTGAATTTAGTAATATAAAAGAGATTTCT
Source organism: Lepisosteus oculatus (assembly GCF_040954835.1). Taxonomy (NCBI): domain Eukaryota; kingdom Metazoa; phylum Chordata; class Actinopteri; order Semionotiformes; family Lepisosteidae; genus Lepisosteus; species Lepisosteus oculatus. The sequence continues at coordinate 40,167,560 of NC_090701.1, forward strand.
CTTTAAACAAATCTCTATTCATACATCTGCTATTTATAGAAATGAAAAGTTCCACCACTAAGTATTCTAAAACCAAACAGAGAAAAAGAGACCATTAAAATGAAAATGAACAATACATTTTTTCATTCCTAAGCAAGTTTTGGGAATATTGGAATAAATGTTTTAGACCACTGACATGAATTAAAGGGACAATGACAATGTGATTTGGAAGAAAGTGTATGAAAAAAATGTAAAACATTCATTTTTGCTGTACAAATTCCCTTGATGAGGACTAAGAATTATCTAGAGCAGAACTTTTTGTAAGACATGTTGCATAAGAATGATCATAAATAAAAACAATAACAAATTAGTTTGCTCTGGAAATCATTTCAGAATATATGTGGTGTTTCCAAATGAACAGCTGCCTGGAAATATTCTGTCAAGTGGATTATTTTAATTCCTATAATCTCGGTTTTACTATAATATAAGTGGGTTGCCAGCAGCCATATCACCCTGCAACTCACAACTGGCAACCCACTGAAGCTCAGCAGCATCGTTCTGATGAGACGTAAAACAGAGGTCCTGACTTTAATGTGGTCATTAAAAATCCCAGGGTGTTTCTTGAAAAGAGTAGGGGTGTAACCCCGGTGTCCTGGCTAAATTTATATAAGTGTAAGCAATTATTATTAATATTATTATTATTATCATCTGTTGATGTCTTGTTTATCTCTTAAACAGTCATACAATAAACGGAGGAGATGTATAATCTTACCCTGATTGCAAGTAAGACTTCTACAACCGTGTCCTTTGCCCAGTCATCAAGACCTGCTGTGTCTTCAGCAGGCTCACCAGCTTCCACTGGCTCGTGTGCTTTTTCTCACAAACATGGTTGACATTCATTTACTTTAAGGCCTGTCCTGGGGCATGCTTCAACCCCCCCAGGTGTGTGATGCTTAGAAAAGGGTAAACCCCGATAATCAGATAGTAAAATGATTAAGAGGGTTTCAAGAGGTAACTCCTTCCCCCAGGGACCATCAAACATTCAAGAAAGTGAATTTCTAGGAGGAGGAAAATGTCCACGTTCCAGGCGCATTCTTGCCCTTCACAGGTGATATACAGGCTCGTTTACTGGCTGTGTCACTGCCTCATAAAGACTTTAGTGAAGCTTCTTCTTTATGTACAGCACATGTTCTGCCGTTGTCAAATCAGATGAAGAACCGACTAGCAGCAGAGAACACCACCTCCTGTCAATATCCAGGGGGTTGCCCTGCATCTCAGTGCACAAACTGCAATCGAGCTGCTCTGTGACATTGAGTCATGGCGTTAATAATTAAGAAGAGCCTGATGACTGATGAGGTCTTTCATGATGCTGACAGTTATATGGCTGTGTTAGACACATAGGACATTCAGTCACGGGATCAATACATGTGCACCTGACAAGGGTGACACAGATCGGGGCCAATCACAGGGCTTCTGTGCATGGATGCCCTTGTGACTTTGTCTCAGCATTACTAATACAAACACGCACAGTGTTAAAGTGTTTAGTGTGGCTACATCACAACTCCAGGTTCCTGGGTTTGATGTACAATATGTTCTGGCTGTGATTTCTGCCTGTGTGAAATTTGTGTGAAAATTGGATTCTCCCAATTTGCTTGTGTATTGTTGTTTTTTTTGGGGGGGAGGGAGGCTCTCTGATGTCCTTCAGCCTTCCAAAGCATGCTGACTAGGTTTTATTGACTTGTCTGAATAGTTCTCTTGAACTACCTACAACAAGGACATTAGCTGGTCTCCTCACCTCATTACATGACTTCCCTCCAGCCCGTTTTCAGGGTTTGAGACTTCGCACATTCTGTAGACCAGCAACGTTTCCAGCGTGCAGTACCTTCTCTTTTTCTTTATGCTTCGGTATAACTGCAGTATGATTCAGATCAGAAAACATGGGTGCCTTTTATGAGTGCAAAACACATCTACGTAAGTGCAAACTCAAAAGCACAAAAGCACATAATCAATCACCTCCAACTTTATTTTCATTTTTTGGGGAAAGGCAAGTACAAAAATAGTTAGATGAAACTAAAGGCTTATCACTTCTCAGAATATCTTACTCAGACAAGTTAAAAATCTGTTAATGTTAAATGACTAATGATAACTTATGATTATATGTCTTGCATTTGTATCTCAGTATATCAATAACATATACATATACTTTAGATACCATTAAGTATAGCTTTGGGTGTGGTTGGGCTATTATATGAGGTTTGTAACTGAACATGATTCCAATGCTACTACGGAAGCTCAATAATATTTTCACATATTGTACACTAAAATATTTATCTTAATGTGTTCAGAAACAATTGCAATTCGGTTATTTAATGTTTAGTTAATACAATAAGCTTGTGGGTGACTACCAACGTCTTGCTGAACTGGCCTCTGAGCTGTGAAACACTGTCAGGCCTTCTCACAAAGGCAGTTGTTTGGATGTCACAAGAAAGGGTGAAGGAAATAATCAGTCTGATCAAGCTTTACCTTTAAGTCAAAGGATAGATTTTTATCATAGATTTTTTGTTTCCTGTTTGTAGATTTTGTTCATCAAAGGTACATGCGATAATATTGATCAGATCACAATGCTTTAGCAGTACAGATTTTTGTGATTCAGACATTGAGTAGTCTGAGTTGAAGCATTTTATTGGCAATGTAAATATACAAAGTGAATTTGACTTTCGTGCTGCAAATTAAATGTCTTGATGGATGTAGAAATGCATGAAATAGGACAATCCACAACTTTCAAATTAGAAAAAATAAGATTTTAATTTTTTTTTTAATTATGCATTAACTATTGTCAAAATCAACTATAAAAACAGTGTACTAAAGACATCCACATGGACAGGACTGCAATGCAAGGTAGCATTTCCATATGTTGTATAACGCACTATTTCACTATTTCACTATTTCACGCAACTATTTCATTGTGCAGCAAACATCAATAACACTCTTAAGGTCCAAGAAATAAAAAAAATAAAGACCAAGACACCTAGTGTATGATTTGAAATGACAGCCTGATCTGGAGAATGATTTTATAAAGCATTTGTGCTCCACAAGTTTTTTTTCAACATACCACTAGAATTTTGCGTGACAACCAAAACATTTAAGATATTTTGCACTTATCTGAAAACTTTGAAAGCATTCCTATGAATTCTGCTGGGGTCTTACTGTCTCTGTGTAGTTCCCACATCCTTATCTTAGCATGTTATGTTATTCAAAGATTAAACAGAAACTAACAAATCTTTAGTCAGATGTAATGTGTTTTCACATGCAGAATCAGGCTTATATCACATCTCTAGAAACATCAACAAATTTGGTGTTACAGAGCACAGGTCTGCCACGTAATGGGATTAGGCAGATATAAAAAGTCCCCACAGAAATGTATGGCACATAAACTGTATCTAACATCATTCTAATTGGGGGCATAATAATGGAAAATATTAGCACTAGCAACAATCAAAATATTGTTTTAGGTGGTGTAAAAATGGTAAAACTGAGCTTCTGCGGCTTTCAGAAATTAATAAGTTGACAGATCAGGCAGTTCCAGAGTGAACATCACCCTTTCAATTATCTTGTTTTGGTGAGGTAGTATTGCTGATCCATGGGAAATGTCTCAGAACACAACAATGTGTTTTCTATGCATCAGTCAGTCTTGGTTCAGAGCTTTTGTTTCTCTCTGTGGAGCACAGAATAAAATAGTCCTGACTCCTTTGATTTATTTATTTAATTAAAGAGTTTATACAGGAGAAGTGTCTCGAGATGCACTACATCATGTCTGTGTGAAAAACCTGTGGGAAACTCCCTTCCAAGCCGAGACCAAGACTGCGTAAAAAAGGAGCAAGATGTATTTTACCAGCAATATACAATTAATCTGAATTGAGAACCAACGGGAACATAATGGAATAGTTTACATCCAGTCGCCTTTTGACTGAAAACATGAGGGAATTTATTTCTGGAAGTAAATTAATAACCACCACAAGCAGACAAGCATGTGAGGGGTTTCTGCTTGCAAACAAGGATTCATGCCAGTAAGTAGGAACTGATGACAACACTGTTTGTCAGTCTGAGTAAAGGCAAGGTCTTCCAGACTAATTAAAAACTGTTGTGTTTCTGTTGTGTTTGCCCCCAACTCTTACAGTGAACCAAATCACTTATTTTGGGCTGGGGAATTCAAGATATATGTGAAACTTTTAAAGGCAAAGGGTATATGTGCTAGAATCTATTTTTAATTAATTTTACAAATCTCCCGTTATTTCCATCATGGTGAAAAAAAGAGAAAAATAGAGAAAAAAGTCACGCTTTAAGTCTGGAGCTCTTTATAGAACATCCTGAACCTCCGCAAGCAGAGGTCAGCAATTACTAGTATGTGAATCTTATTCTAAAATTCTATAACTTTAATATATTCAATTTAGTGATGAATGTTAAAAATGAAGTTCTGCCATTTTTTACATCAGTGATTGTGCTAATCAATAATCTGTATTGACTAGATAAACACTACCCATCAAAAGAGCTCTATTAAAGTAACCGTGAGACTAGGTCCACTTTATGAGTATATTTAATTATGAGAGGCTGTCGATTTTTATTGTATGATTTTAAAGGTAAGTCAGGTTTAAATATTTAAAATGATCCTCTGGTTTCTAAAACCCATGTTTTAGAATACCTGGGAGTGTTTCACAGCCACCCTTCAGTCGTCTTCAGATGATATTGCTCCCTGGATGGGTTCAGACAAACATTACCTGTTTGTTAAGAGCTACTGTATTGTGACTAGGGTTTCACTGAGCCGCCATTTTTAATACTCTCTGCACACAGAGAAATGCACTGGTTATATCCACCATTTTCTAACATTTTATCCAATCCAGGGTCACAGGGCACCTGGAGCCTACTCCAGCAGCCTGGATACATGCTAGAGGGGACGCCAGTTTATCACAGGGCACCATTTGTTTCGACAAGAAATGTAATTTTAAAGGGAGATTTTTTGTGAACAGTACATCAAAGGGAGTGATTAATAGGCACAAATAAATTGTGGTCTGCATTTATTAGGAAGTGGGAAAATGTAAGACCATGGGATATATATATATACTATTTCATCTTAGGTTAAAAAGATGTACTGTTACTAGTAAATTGTATATCTTGTCGGAATGTACAGTAGTGTCTGCCAAAGGTCACACCTGAAGATGGCAAGAGCCAATATGTTGTGTTTCTTCTTTTTAGTTTTTCAGTGTGAAATTAAACTTCACTTGCTCCTCTGCAGCCAGTAAATGCTGACACAGCTCCCCACTCAACTTCTATCACCTGTTGTTGTCTTTGTACCAAAAAGCAGGATTTTATAGGACTTGAGATTGTTCTAGAAATTCTCTTTACTTGCCCCTGACTTACATTTGTTGCACTTCAAATATTGTAGCTTTGATAAAGGTAGGGGCTTACACCATAACCGTAGGAAGAAGAGAAGATCTTCATTATTACTGATTAAAATACAATGTTAGTCAACTTTCATATGATCTCACAAGAAATCTTGCTGCCTCATTTCCATCTCAATGCAGTTCACAAGGCCGGTATATTTAGGATTCAATGAAGGTTAAAGTACTGTCCACCCCTGAGAATCTATAGTGCCTGTGTTCATGGAAAATGAACTGTATGTTTACTTCAAAAAAGATTTCTTCTGGAGAAAAGTCATGTTATGCCAACTTTGTGGTTGCTTTTTGTAGACTTCATTCCTGTAGAAACTGGAGAAGAGACCACCAATTATTTTTATTCCTGGTGATTTTGGTTTTGTAAAAAAAAAAGAGAAAAGGAAAGAAATATGTACGAAAGATCTAAAGAACCACTCCCTCCTCCTTTCCCCCCGTCTGCAGTCTAGATTCTTTACAACCACGTTTTTATCTTTGCAATGAGTTGCTTAAAAACTGGAATGTTTTAAACAGGTCTCGGTAAATTGATACTGCTATTTTTATTTCCCCAGTGAACATTTTAAAGGTTTTGCATTGTATATAATGAAACATGTTTTGTTCATATCTGATTAGAAATAAAATTCTGTTTCACTGTGCGTAGCTGCCATGGAAATCCAACTCCAGTCTGAATATCTTATTTGTATTTTACTACCAGGTCAATGGGAACATGGGAACAGGCCGTTCACTCTCCACACCAGTTGAATTCACCAAAACATTCGTTTTGACTCACAGAACCAGATCAGTATGTATTACTGCTCATATACTGTAAATGGCAGGTTAGACCTTTCACATTCCTCTCTCCCAAAAATTACCTCTAATTGCATTTCTGAGAACATTATTAACATAGCAATATGATAGTCTCTACAGTGTCTTTCCAAGATATGTGTTTCTTCAAATGATTCCTCTTTCACCAAATTCAATAATTTGATGATCCATTTTTTTGTACTGGTACATTTAGGCTGTTATAGAATGATAATTTTTTACGTCACTATACAATGAGAATTAAGCCAGATTACCGCTGGCACAACACACAAAGTGTGATGTACGAAGTGAACCACACCACCTGTGTTTATGTGCAGTCCCATAACCAGCGTTTTCTGTAGTGAAGAGATGCATCAAAGCCACTCTTCTCAACAGCAGGTAATACAAGGGACCATCTCCCTTTTTCACCTGGACTTGGCAGGGATCGAACACAAGCCTCCAACAGTGTCGGCACCGAGGTCCAACAGCTCGAATGCTCTACTCACCATGCAATTATTTTAAAGGCAGTGTGAATATTATGGATCTTTCTTCGCTGTACCCATTTGCAGACTGCAATACTTTTTCAGAAAGTATTATATTGACAAAATGAAAACTTTTACATTGAAACCTCCGATGCGGTTCCAGCAGACAACAAAAGAAGATCGCAATGCACGTGATTCCATTTGATCTCTCCCAAAAAAACACATACTGTAGCAGACCAGTTGTAAACATTCAAAGTCAAAGTCATTATTTGAAAAGTTCTGGTGGGAGGTTTTGGATCCATTAACTCCATCACTTGTCATCAAAGGGTTAAGGTTTAACACAATATATATTATGGATATACTTCAGTGTGTCTCTGTTTTCTTAATAAAGTCTAGCAATTTAGCCAGACATGAGCACAGAGCTAAGTGCATTTCTGGGGGACTGGGTTATCATTTTCAGACAGGACTTTAATGACCAGACTCGTGGCAAACATCCATTCTGAAAAAAATTCTGAAACATTAAAGAGGACCTTGGCCTGTCCTGCTAGGCATCATTCACACTTTGCTAGGATGGTGTTATCTCTGAGTCCCAGCATCCTCCCTCAGAGCTGTACAAGGAACAGCAGAAATTCACACATCCTTCACTGCATTCCCACTGTTAACTCTTTATGGTACTGAAGCTCTTTCTTTGAAAAAACTTATATCAAAGTTATTTAATGCCCAGAGAAGGTAACAGGCTGAATTAAAACCACTGTAATGTATTCAGTTTATCTCACTATCCATCACAAAATACCACAGATGCAGCTACTAGTTTAGGTTTTTAATTGTGGTTGGGTTTTTTCTCCACTTTCATTATGTTTTAAATTAATCAAGACAAAATTCAGAATTTAATCGTTGGAGATATTTACCTTGTTGTTCATATTAATGTCACTAATCAAAGAATTAATCTTTTTTAACCTTTTTTCTAAGTTTATCCATAGAAGATTAGTTTTCATCTTATAACAATACTTATAATACTTGTGATTCGATTGAGAATTGCCTAATTAAATAGGAAGAGTATTGTAACACATACGGCCACCATTGCAGGTTGTGCGAGCCGGCTTACCAGTGCGGTGACGTCACCGCCCTTCCCTGTGGATAGCAGGGACCGCAGCTGCTGGGCTGACGGGAGATCTCCCTTTGGCTCAAGAGGCTGGGTCCCTGTTGAGTGATGCCGGAGGCCTGGGTTCGAGTGGGGGGCCGACCTGAGGGGGCAGTGGTGAGGGCACCCACGTGAACCCCAAAGCGTTACATTGGTGTCAGAGTGGGATGGGATAGCCCTTCGCCGAGGACGGCGAGTTCGGTGTGGGAGAGTGTAACGCATACGGCCACCATTGCAGGTTGTGAGTGCCTGCTTACCAGAGCGGTGACGTTACCGCCCTTCCTGTGAATAGCAGGGACCGGGCAGGGACGGTTGGGGGCCGACCTGAGGCGGCAGAGGCAGCGGTGGCATAAAGCAGGGATCTGTTCTAGGACCAGTGCTGTTCCCCATTTGTATCATTGAACTAAGAGTAGAAAAGGCTTGAAGAAGATGCAGTGAATGCTGTAATGAGATGCACTGTGGGTCCTGATCAGGCAGGTTACACAGTTAACCTGTTTGCCGTACCCAGTAGTGAAAGAGTGCACTGCTGCACTGCCAAGAAACAGGAATAGCTTGCTGGAACAGGAGTGACAGGGAGCAAGAAGCACCTGGAGAAGTTGAACACTAGAATGCCATGTGTCTTAAATGGTGCAGACAGGTGGTCATAGAGAGCATTACAGAGAGACTATGGGAACAAGGGTGCTGAAGAGAGAGAATAAAACCACAAACTGATGGCTGCTTTTGTGTCTATGATACCAGGCTTTGGTACAGAGAAGTGTCCCTGGTCAAACAGGATCAGCCAGGAGAAGAGTCGTGATGGAGAGAGTAACAGTGAGAGTTAATTAAAACAAAGAGACTGGGGAACCGAGGAGAGAGTCAGAATGAATGCTCCATTGCCTAGCTTGAAGGAGAGTTTCTTAGAAGAGCGGAAGATAAGGTAAAGTATGATGCATCAAAATGCACAAGTGTGTGAGGAGGAGTGTGCTGAGTCTTTCCCAGTGGAATCCAACGACAGCTAAAATCCCAGAGAGGGTCTAAAGCACTGTACTTAGAGCAAGCAGGCCACTAAAAAGGTCTGTAACAATTAGAGCACTACTCTACACACATAAGTGATCAAAACTCGAGTAATATACTTTCAGTAATATAATATATGCACCCGTGTACGCCTAATTACAGCACATTTATTTACAGCACATTATTTAGCTGGAAGAAATATCATGGAAAAGAGATTATGGAGATTATGGCTCTGGACCACTGACCATTACCATAGTTCTGCTTCGTTTAATTGTGTATTAATGCCTGTATTGCAGGGGGTTCAGCCTGGATTTTCCTGAACAGTCTCTACTCTCTATTGTTATTTCTCAACAGTACAGAAACAGGATATACTGGAGGACTAGCATTCTTTTTTATTGACTGCATTTGTGAGAAAAAACGTACTGCTTTATTTAATAGAACTTCTGTATCAGTTTCCATTAACATTCCAGTATATAAAATGCTTATGAAATGGCATAACCAGGAGTTTGTTGGGTTATTGTTGATAATGTTTCCTGAGAATGTTAGAAGTAGAGTACTTAGGTATTCTTGAAAGAGGGTTCTGTAGTTTTCACTATCACACTCATAAATTAAGGTAATAAAATGGTTTCTTAGAATTTGCACTTAATGTTCAAATTGAATAACTGCGATTTTGGTAGCTGTCTCATATGAGAATTAGGGTTGGAGTTATGGTTTGGGTAAGGGTTAGATGTAGGAATGTGGAAGCTCAGAGGAAGTAGTTGTTTCTGATGTTGTGGTTTCATATACTAAAATGGGGAGCCTCACTCAGCCTGCTGAACTGTAGGCTTTCGTCCCTAATGGAAGAAGTACAGCCCCCAAGTATATACAAACTGGTTAAAAAAAAGTTGCTACTTTACTGGTTCATGCAAAATCACAGAGGTTGGACAGATTGTAAGTAATCTGTTGAGTTTATTTGTGGAGTAAATGTGTAATTGTGCAAGTGACTCACCTACTGAGGGGGTGATACCATGTGTCTGTTTTATAATGAATGCTTTATATTTGAAATTAAATGTATAATACTTCATAATTTTCATATTGAAATGTTGGCTTGCACCCACACATTTCCAGGTCATCTGATAAAGCCGCTGGCGCAGTCTGTACGCAATATGGCCTGTTGTACCCCATGCCTCTGATTAATAGGCATTTATGTTATTAACATCTATAACATTTCAGTCCCTGCACTAGTGTTCTGTCATCGTGGGTTTTCTCCCTAAAGAACCTCGTCAGCTTTGCTGTGCTGTTCTGACCTCCTGCTTGTCTCCAAACTGCGATCCCAGATCCTCCCTCTTTGAGCTTTGTTGACTCCAAGATTCTCTGGCTATAACTTATATATAAGCTTACACTTATATAGCGCTTTTCTGGACACTCCACTCAAAGCGCTTTACAGGTAATGGGGACTCCCCTCCACCAACACCAATGTGCAGCATCCACCTGGATGATGCGACGGCAGCCATAGTGCACCAGAACGCTCACCACACATCAGCTATCAGTGGGGAGGAGAGCAGAGTAATGTAGCCAATTCATAGAGGGGGTTATTAGGAGGCCATGATGGGGTAAAGGCCAGGGGGGAAATTTGGCCAGGACACCGGGGTTACACCCCTACTCTTTTCGAGAAGCGCCCTGGGATTTTTAATGACCACAGAGAGTCAGGACCTCGGTTTTACGTCTCATCCGAAGGACGGCGCCTGTTTACAGTATAGTGTCCCCGTCACTATACTGGGGCATTAGGACCCACATGGACCGCAGGGTGAGTGCCCCCTGCTGGCCCCACTAACACCTCTTCCAGCAGCAACCTTAGTTTTTCCCAGGAGGTCTCCCATCCAGGTACTGACCAGGCTCACACCTATGAACCTCAGCTGCCTGACTCCGTGTTTTTGGATACTCCTTGGATTCTGGAGTGTGAACCCTCCCTTGACTCGGCTCGCTGGGCACCAGCCTGCACTTGCCTGGAAACCTCTACACTCTCTAGTGTGCTCGTTTAATACAATTATACCCTAAAAAAATTACAACATTATTTTTCAAACATGTCAAGAAAAGTAGGAAAATTACAGACACGCTAACATCCAAAATGGCCAGTATTTTTCTGTAGAGTAAGCATTTTATTAGTCAGACAGGAAATTGATATTTCTGTCCTAGCAGTATCAGTTAATATTTCTTTTGTGTGACTGATACTTCTTTGTTTTATTTTTGGTATTCTGTTTCTTTTCTCTTTTGTCCTGATGTAATGAAATATTCCCAGTAAGTAACTTTAAGGTTTGGCGCCCAGTGAAAAAATAATCTTGAAATGAGTGGGTGAGGAGAGGACAAAAAATGTAGAATTACCAAAAGACTATAAGTACATCTGAATTCATGGCTTGACAAGGAATTGGTAATATCTGAGCCCACCCAGGTCCACAGAAGAGTCAAACAAGGATAAAGTTCATTTAGTCCATTCCCATTTTCTGTCTTTTTTTTTACTCTTCATACTAAATCAAGAAAGTGGAATTGATCTCCATATGATATAACTTCTTACTTTATAGACGGCATTATTGGAAGCCACTGAATTTCTTGGTTCTGCCACTGCTTTTCACATTACTACTGGTACCTTGAGCTGCAAGCATAAGCAGCATATTCATAATATTTAATGGAAAACAGCCCTGACCTAAGCAATAATTAGACAAGACCACAGGGGCTGGAGCAATGCTCTATGGCAAAAGAGCTATACGATCCAGCATCAAACCCAGACAATTCTCTAACAAACACCCATGTTGTGACCCAGGGGTGCTTGAGCCCACTTACAGTTCCGGTAGCTAGTGTCCATTATTGGATGGATGCGTTTTTTTCCCCGCTGGAGAGTAAATGATATTTCTGTATTCAAAGTAATTAGAATTGTACAAATTGCATGTTTAAATCCTTAAATCCCATTGTTATAACAGCACAATCACGCAGCTCTGGAAATGAAAAGGTGCAGTTTCTACTCCATTCAATTGCAGAGCTCTTAAACAAAAAAAAGGTTAACAAGTCAATTCACTTTCTGATAAGATATTAACCTGCAATGGAATGTGTTAGGAGAATCGACAATTTGAAGTCCACTGTAGCAGGTTTTTAAATAATCTAAATCAGGATTTCCCAACTCCAGTTCTTGGAGCCTGGAATCCAGAAACGTTTTCTATGTCTTCTTAAGTTATAAGCAGCTGTGCAATGGGGAGAAGGAACTAGTGTTTCACTAGAGCAGACCAATTCAACCCTTCTCCACGGCCGTGAAAAAAAAAAAAACAATTTAAAGAGACACAGAAAATATTCTGGATTCCAGACCAGGAGGGTTGGAGTTGGGAGTCGGAATGATTTTTTTTTCTGAATCAGTTTTCGTGAGAAGAAGATTCTCACCAAAGATATTTACAAAATAACAGCATTCCTAAAAGCCATCTGCTAGTTGTGCATTTTATATGTATAACAATAAGGACTATATCTCACACTTTCTAATTTGTAAGAACAGGTTCTCACATGCTTTTTGTCTGTCTTGAAAAACTTTTATACAAAGTGATTAAATAACACAGCAACAGTTATATATTCTTTCTATTCTCTGGGTCTTGCATTTCAAGTGGGGGTGTTTCATTATACTATATATTACCAGTAGCTGGGTTGTGGATATTACTTTTTGATGATGGTGATTTGCAGTTGAAAAGCCTGTTTTCTCCCCCAGAAGAATTGTATTGATCAAAAATGTAAATACAAAACTCAAACTTGCAGTTCTACCACATTTTACATGGGCATCAAAAGCACAATAGTTACTCACTTTATTTGAAATACAGAGCCTACCAGATGGCTTTGCCCTTTCTTGTCCTTCTGCTTGTTCTGAAAGGAACCTGTTACCACACTACTGTAGGTTCTCGGCCTATAGCAAAAGCAAATAAAACCTCCGCAGGGAGGGATCCACATCCTCATCTGGGCTTATCCTTCCATTCACACATGTGCACAGGCAGGTGGGCTCTCCGGGCACAGCTGACACTGTGTGGAAAAATAAAGTCAGTCAGTGACTGTTCGTGAAAACAGAAGCAGATGCGGTACCAGAGGCTGATTCTCTTCACTGAAACCCAGTAGCTGCCTCAAAGAAAATGTTGCACCTCAACACGCCACCAGCCAGGCCCCATTTACTTTGAAGTGAGGGCCTGATAGGAGAGCGAGATAAGGCTGGCTTTCGAGGTGGAAGTCCAATCTGGCCTGGGGTTTATGAGCAGCTCCCAGCATGCTGGCTGCACAGAGACGTCAAAAGAGCGATTTGATTAAACACTGCAGTTGGTGCACATTCCTCTTTTCCCAGAGCAGTGTGGGCACATGCTCTCTTCTACTGCTAGGCTGCTAGGACGTGGCCTAACAGGGCCTCTCTAAGCATATCAGAAACCTTTTCTGTAACCTGATTCCGGAGATAAGAATCGGCAGAGCAGAGCCCACAATTGCACTGAGCTTGTTGCTGTGTTATTAAAAAGTGGTAACACTTCGAAAGTGTAAGAAGACTTGGCTGCAGTCCTTACAGAGTTCCAGTGCCAATGAGATGTGTGGATATTTGCTTTTGCCATACATAGCAGTTTGTTGCAGGATAATCCCTAACTTTAAAGTGCTTGGAAGGCAATCTGTTAAGGAAATTAGGATGTTCTAAGACTTTTCATATCAGCAGATGTCTCGTCATGGCAGGCCAAAATGAATAGGCAAATCTTGAGTTATACTGTGAGGCAGTGTTGTAGGTGAGTCATAGAGTCATTTGCAGAGAATCTCTAAAGCCGTTTCGCTGAGGCTGTTTTTTTTTACTTTTTAAAATCTATTTGTCAGGAATAACAATGACTCAGTCTTAGAAACACATTCTTGAAGCTCTTATTAAATTGTTAAAAAATTGGTACCATGCATTAATCTCTTTAAATAATCATTTTCAGTTCTCCTTGCTTCAATTAAAACTATTACCTAACTCCAGATAAACTTCATATGCTTTTAAAATGTAATTCTCCAAACCTAAACCCTCCTCCTCCTAAACTTGTGAATTTCATTTTACACGATCTTGCAATATCTTTCAAAGAATGTATAAGCAAAATGTTCCTGTTGAGCCAAATGCTTCAAAAATCACCGTGTTAGATGATTTTTTTATTTGAATTTAAATTGCTTAATTTCAAGTCATAAAATCTGGCTAAGGAAAAAGATTAATTTCAGAAAGAATCCTCTTTATAATGTATTGTGAGCAGGAAGAAAAATAATCAGTTAGAGTATAGCATAAGGAACTGATTAGTATTTCTACAATCCTCAACATGCATTGCACTTTTACTACAACACAAGTATGAGGTAAATGGAAAAAAGGGACGTACTTAATTCATCAAAGAAATATTCTAGTAAAAACAGGGAAGCCATTACTGACCTCAAAACCTTTTCCCTTCCGAATGGCGATTTGTTCAGAATAATTAGGTATCATAAGGGTTTTAATGTAAATATTTACTCATCTTGAGCTCATTAGGTTTTGGACAAGGGCTTTTAAATATACCTTGTTATCCTGTGAAATAGTTGCATTAATGTGGGCAGATTGCACTTAAAACCATGTATTTAAAAAACGTGTAACTCTGTTTCAGTTGCTGGATTTGACATTTAGCACAGAAAGGATCATTTCTGTGATCCATTATCTTGTTGCCTGGAAGGCTTCTGCAAACTCATCATAAAGCCTGTAAGTGAAGCTTCCTTTAATATTTTAAAAAGAACCCAGGCTTGCAATTCATAGGCTTACGCTAAGCTGGGTGAAAGTGCATGCTCTTAACCTTGCTGTCAGAAATTGTTTGTACATGGGGTTTTAGTCTTTGACTCAAATGCACCTGGATCGTCTACAGGTTGTGGTCAATGTTTATGCAATAAAAAGAGTAGTACCTACTCTTATTCCTAAACAATAAAAGTCTACAAGTCTACATTATGCTAAAAGTTCCTCAGGGCTTTTTCCCATATGGTCTGAGTTGTTTTTTTTTTCTTTTCCATACATTGGCAGAAATAAACACTGAAGATCTTGGTTTCAGGTCTGCGGGGAACTCGTAGAAAGTGCGTGTTTCAAAGAGCTCATTGTCTTTCCCTGTGCTCCCTAGCTTACATCTGAGAGGCTGACGATTAGCGGGTGCAGGACATTTTGCTGTTAGATCAGCGCCACTGCCTGTTGGCTTGAGGCATCAGAAGCCAATGAATGCATCTGCGAATTCTCTGGTTATGTTTTTTATTTCAGGCCGATCCTTGAAAACTGATGGAAGTGTCAGTGACTATACAGAACCGAGACTGCATGTTACATCTATCTATCCATCTAATATCAGTAATTATTCCAGACAAGTGACACCATATCCCCGACATCAAGCCCGGATGCGGCCATTCAGTGTATTGTATAATAAATACACTACCTTGGATACATTATTTTTAATTTAGTAAGAAATAAGGAAGATGAAGAAATTGCTCATAATGAAAAAAAATGGGAAGAACCATTAAGGGGGGGGTTACCCAATAAAGAGCCTTGGGATGCCCAAGCAAGAGTGAGATATACCCTGGCCGGTCCCAGTCTGTTGTGGGGCAGACATACAGCCACACACATTCACACCAGGGCTGATTTCTCAGAAGTCATTTAACCTATCAGTATGTCTTTGGACCGTGGGAGGAAACTGGAAAACCTGGAGGAAGCCCATGTGAACACAAGGAGAACATACAAACTCCATGTCATATTCACATGCAGGGTGAAGCACATGATTAACACGTTTGTAGCCATTATGGAGTAAAGCATTTTGTTCTTGAGCAGCCTGTTGTTGACCTGGATCATTTTTCATACAGAAAAGCACATGGAAGAAAACAAGATACTCCACAGTGATAGTGCTCCAGGAATTGAAGCCAGGGCCTCATTGCTGCCACTGCTACAAAGCTTATTAGTGCCACTGAGAAAAATATTTTTTGTGTTTAAGTGAGAAACTGCGTTTATTCAAGATAGTATTTCGTTAAAATGAGGGGAATTAATTTGTGAAAATAACTTTTATTGCTGGTTTATCATTGAAGCTTTAAGCACAAACTATCGAAAGGAATTACACAGCAAAATGAAGGGAGATAAACTGTGTTTTTGTGTTGCACAGACACGAATATAAAGAGATAGGGAAATGCCACACAAAGACAAAAAAAAATCCAAGATGGTACATAACCCATTATACAGTTTGTACATCGTTTGGCTTGCTGTTGAAATCATCGTAAATGTATTCCATTCAGTGTTTCAAGGTTTGGCAAAAACCTATGTACAGTACGTTTTCTGCAGTTTCACATTAAGAATAACATACGTTTGGAAAGCCGTGTTATTTCTATGGTCGAAAACGACACGCGTTTAACCCAGGAATGCTCTGTCATGGGGTGTTCTACTTCATATACATGAAAGAAAGTACAGATATTCCTTTAGATCAATTCATTTGATCAAAGTATGACAATATTCTTCTGTTGTTAAAGTAAATGCTAATTTGTATGGGACAATATTATTGCATATATACAATGGAAGGTATTATAGTAGGTAATATTGTTGACATTTTCTTAATATGTTATAACACAATGTTATCTGGTATAAACACAAAACGTATCTCATTTTAACACACAACGTTTTTTGTTTAAACGCAATACTACCTTGTTTAAACACATTTTTTTCTCTGTGGCGCTAATAAGCTTCCATATACTATGCCACCATGCCTCCCCAATTCATAATCTAGAAACATTAATTTATTATTTACATCAAGGATTTAACCAGAGAAGGGAGTAACTTCATAACTGACAGTATCAATCAATTACATTAGTCATAACAACAAAAACAATTATCCCAAGATAAATAAAGCTATGATGATCAAAGTGTATGGCAGTTTAAGCTGGTCTACAATTATCAATAATAAAATAGGGTGGCGCCTGATGATTCTGGTTTCATTGAGTGTCATCATAGTGTAGATGCCATGACAACTAATTGCTGGGATGAGATAGTTTTACACTCCTTCTCTCAGGAGCCTTAAAGACTGTGCAAGAACTTAACCCTAATAACAATTTTTGACTTCGAACAATTGCTGGCCTTTCAGGTTTCTCTCAACTAACTACACACTGTACAGAAAGACTATAAACTGAAAATATTGTATCTATTTCTTGGTATTCAAACATTTTATTTAATCTCCTATCAATAAATCTGAAGCAGGCATAAAAAGCCATCTCACATATTCACTTGAAGTTATTTTTTCTCCTTTTAAATGTATTCAGATTAAGTGTCCTCTTAAATCTCTTCAGCCCCAATCCAGTGTGTTGAAATTGAAGGCAACCAAAATCCAACAGAATTAATATTTTAAGATCGTAGAACATTCGACCATTACACTACCAAAGAGTTTCGCCATGATCAGTCGTGAATCACCAGTGTTTAGGCGTTGTTTCCACTGCCTTAGTCAGAAATATATAATCTATGGTAGCAAGAAACAAAAATAAAACCCAGACCAAAGTCATTGGATTGTATTTTGGGTTCATTTCAACTCTCCTGGGAATGACTGCTCGTTAAAGCCTCTCCTGTATTTTTATGAGTGTGACATTTTAGAATGTCTATACAAAATCTGATACCTTTAATTCTACGGTAACATCCTCCTTCCTCGTGGCTTCTGGTGATGAGACATTGAGAGAAAGAAGTGCCGAGCTGAGGTTGTGAGTTAATTTAGTGACGCTATCTGGTAACAGAGTCTGCTTTTGCCCTGTGGCTGCTCTCCCCAGAGGACAGTGCTTGCCCTTCTTAATGGGCTTTGCGTTTTTAATGGCAGACGGAGAAATGAACATGCAGTATCTGCGTGATCTCAGTCTGAATCTAAAAATGATTCCAAAGGAAGCGTCAGTCTCTCTGACGGCGAGAACATGAATCTGAAACTTCCCTGCAGGAAGAGGTCTTTGGTAATGAGTTACTGAATGAATGTGTGGTTTGTTTTCTAGAACAACAGTGGAAAACAACATCACAGAGGACATTCAGACAGACTGCATGTCCACACCTCCTGACCAACAACAACGATAGAGACATCTCTTAATTATATTCCAGGCAAGATTGCTGTTGCGCTGCACCTAAGAACCAGTACCAGCAATGTATACTGGTTTAGGTTGAATAATTTAAGATGGCTGGATTGATAGTTTATTTAGTCAGAATTTGGTGGGTATCACAGGTAGAAACAGGGAACATTACAAATATACATTCATATAACAGCTTTGCTGTTTCCTATGAGGAAATAATTTTAAGTTGACAGATCAAGAGTGAGAGAGATAAATCCTGATCGATTACAGGCTGCTTTGGGCCTAAAGCAGAGAGACACTTACCTAACCTGCCTACAGACATCTCTCCTGTGTTTTCGGTGAGCTGGAAGGAAACAGGCATAGAGAAAAGTCCTGGGTCTTGAAGCTGACAGCCAGTATTACTGACCATGCCACATGGTGCCCGTATACAGATGCGGTATATAAAAAAACAATACACATATTGAGACACATTACAAATGTGATTAGATTCTATACAGTATATACACATTTTTTGCACCAAACAAAACTAAACTAATTTCTGTCTTTCAATAATATTTAAATCAATTCTAATGTTTTGATGTTTGTTTTGCATGTTTGAAATCTACATTTTATGGCTATTAACCCTCACATAAGTTCTGATTAATTTCACAAAATTAAAGAACTTTTCCATAAAGCCCTACTTTTTTCCTGTTTCTATACTATTGGTGGATTTGCACAGTTTATTTAAATACTGAGTCTGTCATGCCATGATGATAGTTCACATTTGTTCATTATTGTATATGGTACCATCTTTTTTTCCCTAAAACCAATCAACAAATAGAACATAGAAATACATTGTAAAGACGACTAACCTACAAGACCTGCGAAAAAATACTACCAAATTTAATACATTTAGCGAAAAAGTGTTGTACATGCAGCTTTCTCATATAAACATTGCAAATAAAGTAACAAACAAATCAGAGGAAAACTAAAAAAAAATAATTCCACCCATCCAATTTTAGCCTGCATGTTCAGGTGAGGGTCACAGCATCTAGTATTAATCCAAAATGAATCAACTGAGACAAATCCACCTCATTTTCTAGACGTGCTTCCCTCACCTATGATTGAACTGGTTGTGGGACTTCACATCACCTCGTGCTAGATCTTTGCTCCATTAACCATTTATTATCAGAACGACACTTATTTCTGGTAACCCAGAGGCTAAGACAAACACATAGGCCACAGATCAGGAGTTTCGCGTAGGACATGCACGCAAGCACACTGGGAAACATCAAAAAACATCAATCAAACCTGCCAGCACGTCTTTGGAAGGGCAGGTGGAACAGGGTCTCTCAGGGGAAAACAAACCCAGGGAACAGGTGCAAATTTACCTCGCACAGACAGCAACCCAGCCTGGAATCGAACATACTGTAGGCCCAAGAGATGACACCCCCGCCTTCCTCTCTGTCTCTGCAGTCTACATGAAGTATTGAACAAATGTCTGTGAACTGGGAGTAAACTGTCATTTTGGGGCAGTTGCTAATGTCACTAATTTCCAAGCCTGGAAAAAGAAATATACCTCCTACGTAAAAACATACAGTAATGTCTAACATTATGATTTAATATGAAACTAAAGGGCTGGTCATAGATGTAAAAATATAGGCCAGACACAAAAATGTGGAAAAATTGTCCGTTTACTAAAAGTGCTCTAGTACAAGAAAATATTCATGAAAGGGAAAAAGACAAAAGGTTGAACAAAGACAAACTGCCATTTCTGCAGGGAGTTTCCAACTGACATTTGGAAGGTACTGACTTGCTATATACCAAGCTGTGTAACACCACATAGACTAGACTCACTGCTACACCATAAGTGCCAGAATAAATAGCTTAAGATCCCAGAAATTTTAGCCCCCAGCTGTTCTTGCTGGACAGGGAAGCCTCCATTTAACCCAGAGGTGAGTCAGAGTCTGTAACTGGTCACAACATGCTGGAACAGACAGGAGACAAGGAGAGCAGTGGAGTTCCACAACACGAACGACAAGTGAAGCACATCACAAAACCAACGATACTAATATAATAATGATTCAATTACTGAAATACATGTACAAAGATATGATGTGCTTTGTCTATATGATTCCCAGGGATGAAAAGATGAATTAGGTAAGAATGAGGGCCAATGAGAGACCTCCTCAGATGTCATGTGACAATGGCATGCAGCAGGTTTTCATCACCAGACTGATTGTTTAACGATAACTCATTACAAGTTTGATGGGAGGCACATTCTTGAGCCTGGCAGACTGAAGTGCTGGTGAAAAAAATGGATAAGGAAAAGGAAGATACATAGCCCTATGTAGCACAAACTAGTGTAGTTTAGCTGTACCCTAAGACATGTGGTGTTGAGGCTTTACATTTATGTGTGCAGTAAGACTTCTACAGTTATATCATGTTTCGGGTTTCTGAAGAGTGTTCAGAAATCCCCACAGCTGAGAGCTGTGAGAGTGGTTTGAGCCAACTGCGCACAGTACCTACAATTTGCAAACAAGACGTCATCTACCTCGTTCAGACTATAGATGCTAATTGACCTGATGAGCTCATCCAGCTGTTGCTCGAAGGGGTGCTGGTATCTATTTTGTCAACATAACTGGGCAGTGTTCTTTCCACAAAGTGTACCCTTTGTGGAAAGAAGTGCCTCCTTTGAGATCTGTAGGGCTGTCATTTATAAAAATCACATTAGAGAAGAGGAGAATATTTTATCATCGTGCCAGGCGGGAAACAATTGAGAGGACGGAAAAAAAAATCTGTTCCACCTTGCACGAGGTTTAACTGCTCTCCTAAATCTGACAATCAATTACTCTTTCTATTTTGGAAGAAAGGAGCTTCTGTGATAATATTTCATTTACGGTCGAAAATAGACTGCTTAGTGGGAGCTGCGTCTTATTATGACAACAAGGACTGTAATATTCCCAAAGTTTTGTTGTAATGAATGAACCGAATTGATATCTTAAGTATGCAAATGCTAAATGTCTGTCAACAAAAGCAGATTGTTGAAAAAGTATGGTGTCATACCCCTGCGGCTCCATGGGATTTCTGTGGTGTAGCTCAAGGCCTCAGCCTTGCCCACACAGCTCTTTCTGGCACCACTTTGTCCAGGGGAAAAAAAAACCCCGGCTGCTTTCTTGCAGAGAAAACTGTTTTCTTTGTTCCCAAAAATAAAAGGTTTATTTCACTGGAGCTGCAGCAAACAGGGATGTGACATCAGCACAGCTCAGGCCGTCTTAAAACAAACCATTAAGAGACGAGTCCTGTTTTTGTTTCAGTCTTCAGGGGACCATATTGGATTCTGCCGTGGAAAGCAAAGGATTGCATCTGTGTTCCCACGCACTAACAGAAGAAATCGTTTATCTACTTAGGAGATATCTAGACAGGACTCCTGAGCTTATTTAATTGAATTTCCATATATATAGGATGTAAAGAAGGGTGGATTTTCAGACAAATTATCATTTTCCTTGGAAAAAATACCCCCCTCTATCTCCAACCAACTCCAATGTGAGGTTATCCTCCAACAATTATAGACAACTGACCATCACTTTTGCTAAATATATCCACTACAGAAAAAAAAACACGTACTTGAAATATTCCCTTTGAAAATGCAATAAGCTTCATTAAGTATTTTTACCTATTGTATGAAAATCCTTACCTCAATCTGTGGACACAATTCTATTGGAAATTAAGCTTTGAGTTTGTACTTCTCACTCCTGCTTTGGAAACGTGTTTTAAATAGTCACCCTGCTCTTTTGCTTGTTTAATTGTTGTTTTGACTAGCTGTTTTTTTTTGCTTTTCCTCTTTTCTGATCCGATTTTTGTTCATTTATAGGTTCTTAGCTATGCTGCTGTGTATTTCCTTTCAAAATTCCATTAATCCGCTGCCACAAATTGAAATTTAGCAAACAGAGACCAACTATTATCCTGCTCGTCATGATGTTTTATGCTGAGAATTCCACATTTTCCTTTTGATTTCCTTCGGATTTTAAATCACATGCCGATGCTCTAGTCACTCATATGGGAGACGTAATGTTGTTCTCAATAAATACGTGCAGAGAAATATATGAGTAGTCCAAGTAGGTAGCTGTGTCAGCATGCGTAGGCTGCAAATGAACAAGTAAAGGTTGATTCCATGCTGAAAAGAGAAGAAAAGAAACACAACGATTCGGCCTTTACTTGTTCCTAGACATTAATGAGTCTGTGTATCTATATACGTACTCCCAGCTGAAATTCCAAAGAAGTGGAGACAGGTATTGGATCCCCTATCTCTTTCCTGAGTTTTATTTTAGTTTATTTCAGAATATCAGGGAACATGCCACCATCTGGTACATGTGGGTCAACAAGTAATTGACCACAAACTAATTTCCTCTGTTCTTTAGCATTCCTGTCAGAACATCCTATGGTGACATACAGACCACGTCTCATACGTGCCTTTGTACAGTGTCCCTATCCCTGTACTGGGGCATTAGAACCCACACAGCTCATTACCGGCCCCACTAACACCTCTTCCAGCAGCAACCTTAGCTTTCCCAGGAGGTCTCCCATCCAGGTACTGGCCAGGTTCACAATCTGATCCGCAGGTCCAAACATAGAGCAGGAAAAATAAAAACTGAACCCTACGCATTTGGATTAGCTTCAGAGTTATCAGTTGTGATTTGCTGGATGTTCAGGTTCAAGTTCACGTTTATTTGTCATTCCAGCCATAGACAAGTAAACAGTGGAACGAAATACAGGCAGGACAGACAGGACTCTGGCATAGACATTTTAGACAGGATACACATAGTGCAAAGTGCAGATAGTGCAAATTACATAATACATAATACAATCTACACAACACACTGGGGGGATTTAAACCCTGTTTCTGGAATTGGAGTGGGCACAGGTAGATTCCAGGGTGTTGAGGAGCCTGGCAGCCTGTGGGAAGAAGCTGTTCCAGAGTCTGGTGGAGCTAGCCCGTACACTGGGATATCTTTTTCCAGATGGTTGAGAATTAGTTGAGATAAATCAATATTTTTCATTTGGTGCAAAAATAACTTTCTGTGCTGTGCTTTCTTTGTGATACTGGTGATAGAATTTTCCCATTTAAGGGTCTTAGAGTTAATAATTCCCCAAAACTTAAAGGACCTCCCTCTTGTACATGGTCTCATCAAAATACTCCCCATAAATAATTATTAAGAATTTTATCTCTAAATGTTGAATATTACAATGTAATTCACATGTTCAAACATATAGCAGTAGATGAGAAAAATAAAACCTAAACACTATGCATATGGATTTGTTTTTTGAGGAGCTTATTTCAATAACTATAATCTCCCTGACACCTGATGTTTTCATGCTGAAAAGCAGCATTGGTTCAAGGAAGATTTTTGTACCACTTTCCATAGGTAAACACATCATTCTTACTCATTTGTTTGATCCCATTCCAGCAGGCTCACTCCATTTCTTGTCAGTTAATGTCTGCCCTATCTGTCAATGGGATATGATGGGAGTTGTGTAGAAGCACAGCAAGTTAAGTCTCTTTTTGTTTCTCTCTATCTAAAACACGAGCTTCTTATCATAACACAATGGAACTGCAGCTTTGACTAAACCAACAGTATTTGTGCTGTTTGCATTTCCTTTTTGCTAATCTGTGCCTCTGGTAGATCCTTTTTTTTCAGGAAGCAAGATAACAAGAAAGCAAATTATCCTTTGAAGATATTGTTTGCAACAGAAGAAAAAAATATCACTCAAATTTTTTTACCCTTTAATTTTATTTCCCAGTTAAGTAACATGCAGTTCACATAAGACACAGTGAAGTGATGATTTTTTATTGAGTTACCCCAAACATTAGCATGAGTCTTGTCTCCAATATTTGCAGACATCTTTCAAGTACTATGTTCTCTAATCTTCTCATTGTATATGTATACCTTAGATACTCTTATCATAAGCAAATTGAATTTATATAACTTATTTTCTGATCCAAAATCTAATTTGACTGGTGCCAGCACTACAATGAAGACTGTAAATATAGCGTGTCTTTTGGAAGGGCATTTAACATTCTGGGCTTGCAGTATAGGAATTCATTTAATTTACTTAGCAGGTGGTTAGAAATTTCCTGCTTTTCATAAATTACAGAAATAAGTAAATAATATAATTAATTAAAAGAATGCAAAATTGCAGTAAAAAAGTTTTAGCCTTATATGACTAGGTATTATGTACTGTATATACCCATTGTGAGACTTTCAAACTTCTACAAGCACTACCGGATGTTGTTAACTCATTTAGTTGGAGTCGTTTTAAATACAATGTAAAAGGGGTTTGGGAAAATATTAATGTGAAGGGGAGCTGCGTTAGGAGTCAGTTTCTATTTAATGTATAAATTTGATATTGCTTTGTGGCTGTTTGCATACAATACATATTGTAAGTCCCTAACAAAAGGATCTTACCAGTGTTGGTGCTCTTAATATTACGATATTTCTAAAGCACAGTGTAACAGAATAAAATACACAATCCATTAATTGATTTTCTTATCATTTTATCCAATTCAAGATCGTGGGAGAGCTTTAGCCTCCAAGCAAGCAACGGGTGCAAGACAGGATACACCCTGGATGGGACACCAGTCCATCGCAGGGCACACACAGACATAAACACAAAATACATAATCCTAAATAATAAACAGTTATCTAATGCAAGCTGTTTTAATTATGTATACATGAATTTTTAAATGTCTTATTGTAACAGGAAATCGCTCAGAGATCTTATCTGAGCAAAAGAGGTACTGACATTTTTAGGCATCTGAGAATCTCTTTCATGACTAATGAGGAATGAGACAGTGTTTGTGGATCAGAGGGTAAAAAACCAAACAAACCGTTATGTGATGGCCAAAAGTCCCTTAGGAAGATAAACTAAAAGAATAATATTTGTAAATCCTTTTTCTTCTGTCACATGGTGTTTCCAGTTCTTTTTTCTCTGAACTGAACAGCCAGGCTAGGAAGAAACTGATAAGGGATGTCACTGTGAGGCCCACAGCAACTCTGAGAGAGATACAGAGCTCTATGGCTGAGATAGGAGAAGTGTCTTTCAGTCAAAGCTGGCCTGTATGACAGAGCAAACCAATACTGAAACAAAACATCTCAAATCATGTATGCAGTTAGCAACAAAGAGAGAGCTATCACTTTATTAGCCATGTACAATTTCATGCATTAGGAATTTGTCTTTTCACAGACCCCAGCTTGCTCTCCTTGAGACACACAGGCAGGGAGACAGAAGCTTGGGGTCAGCCATTTATACAGCACCCCCGGAGCAGTTAGGGTTAAGGGCCTTGCTCAGGGGCCCAAGGGAGTAGGATTCCTCTGCCAGCTGCAGGATTTGAACCAGCCACAGGAGCAGATCCTTAGACAGAGTGCCACCGCTATGCCCCAAGGAGTAAAGGGGTAAAGGGGTTACATGATGCTGCAAACATGTGTCAAAATTTGTTTTGTGGTCCGACAAGACAAAATTGGAAAATTTTGGTCCACAAGAAAAATATTACTTCTAGTGCAAAAAGCACAGCACATCACCCAGTCATGGGCGCATGGTGGGGTCTCAGCATTATGGTATGGGACTGTTTCTCCTCATCAGGGACTGAGAAGTTTTCCCTAGGGTTTTTTGCCCCCTATACAGAGTTGATTCTTAATTGCAGGTACTGTAGAACACAAACAAAGAGCCTTGTGCTAACACATTTTTACATGGACAACCCAGGTTATGTCTTCAGAGTCTGCGGGGAAACTCCAGCCAGAGGACACAAGTCATGGGGCAGTGTATTTCACACTGCGAATATGTGACTCTTCACACCTTTGCCTTGAGGGTTCTGAGTGAAGGGAAGAACTTGGAATCTCACGTTGAATACAAATAAAGTCAATATTAAGCAGCCACAAATGATCAAGGTCAATAAAAAATACACACGGACCTCATATTAACTGTGAGCAACTTTCCCCATGGGGAACACCTTGCTTGATTTTAGTTTCCACTTTGGACAGAATAGCCTAATTGAAGATGCTGACTATTTTAAAATAGTGCAGATTAGGTGAATATAGTCTCCTCATATCCTTGGGTCTTTAAACTATCTTATAGATTAATATTTCTACTTATAATAATATGATTTCTTTTCTAAGCACTTTTCAAGGAGCCCAAAGCTCTGTTTAATTATATGACCATACACATAGAATCAGGCATAAAAGTAGTAAAAAGAAAGATAAAGGCCCAGTGAAATCAAGCCAGTAAAGGGTTGTCAATTACAAGCTTTGGTGAAGAGATAAGCCAATCTTTTAGTGGGTTCTAAACATTTTGCGAGCCTCAGAGTCTTATACATTTGATCAGTGTTTTCCACAGCTATGATCCTGGACACAGATGGTTCTATTGCCCACAGTGTCTGTGTAGAAAGGTCAAAACCAGCCGATCTCGGATTGATGGCAGATCTATACTTGTGCAATTAAAACTTAAGATAACCTGGAGCTAAACTTTTCCGGTACTTAAATGTCAACAGGATAATTACATTTACATTTACATTTAATATTCTCTACCCAATCCATAGTTAGAAAGGAAAAGAATATAAACTACAACTTGAGCTATGTGTTATATATACTGTAGGTTCAGCTGAAGTTTCCACAAATTACTTGCAAACAGTTGTTTCCTTGATATACAAAGACTTTCAATTGATTCACTCAATTAATTGAAAATGCGTTTCAGTGAGTACTTGAATGCTTAAGAGTCTATTGTAAAATATTCATTGTGCATCCTCAACTTAAAACCTTGACTTTATAATCAGCAAACAAAAAAAGAGCAACTCTGGATTAGTTTGAATATTTGTTCTTTAAAATGTTGCTTCATGGTGCCTTGAAGAAATAGCTACAGCAAATTATTTAAAACACTATTCTGAAAGGTATCCTTTCTGGTTTGAAAAGCTGCCTCAAGTTCTTTCCCTGAGAGTCAATCATTAACAAAACCAATGACTAACGTCACGTTTTTGCCCTTCTTCAGGGCTGGATGGATTTTTTGAAATATCCAAATCAATTCTGTGCCGTGTCATATTGACTCAAGTGAAGGGATGAACAAACAGTCAATTCTTCTGTCTGCAGATCTGTGGTGCAAGGGGAGAGAAAGAGAAGAGACGGAGACAGAGAGAGAGTAGTAATGCGCATTTTCTATAGTGTCTAGGAGGGGCTGATGGGGGCAGGGAGGCTGAAAGTGCAGCCATTGATTAGCTTGCTCCTTGGAGTCTGGCTACAGCCAATTTATTGGACAAAGGGATTCTCTGGGTGGAGACTGGAGGGCTGGAAGGTTTTCTCTTTGCCTGGCTCTTAAATGATTAAGGAAGATCCGACACCCTGCCTGGAGTCAGCGTGCTTGTCCTGTCCGCTCCCTGCCCCCGAGCTCCTCGTATCAACACAGCCAGGAAGCCAGTCCTCCTCTGGCCATTGCCTTACTGCTGTGATCAATAGGACCCTACATCGGGTTTTCAGCTTGGCGATTAAACGGTCGTTAAAATGTAATTAAAAATAAATCTAATTGATTTTCCCCTCCTATTAAACATCACTCTTCCTTGTTTTGAAGTTAGTGGGCGAGTACTCTTTAATATCAGAAAAGCACTGGTAGAGAAGTGTCACTATGGGTCCTTCGCCCCAAAATTAAAGAGCCCATTTTGTGTAACTCTTTTTTTCTGAAACACTTGGAGGAGCACTGGAATTTGGGAGCTGTTTTGGTTTTGAGTGTCAAAAGTTTAGACTATACTTTTTGATTAATCTGTATTGGACATATTATTATAGGTGCCTCTGCTCTATAAAACCTTGTATATGTTATGAAAGACAATAATCTGAAATGATATGGATTTAGATATATGTTTTTTGAAAATATAAGGAAAGTATTCATTGAATATCATTTATGGTTTCCATAGGAAAAAAAAACAAGACCAGATTCTCATTCAAAACCTGCCCCGTTTTTTGTTTTTTATTCTACCTGGATTTGTTCAGATGGTGTTAATAATGACACCACAGATCTCTGGCTTTCAAATGAACTGCAGGTCTGAACAAGCAGTCAGAATTCACATCTCGAAGTAGGTACTTAAAAGGTTTTGTTTAAATGCAGCTTTTGTTTTTCAGAATGGATTTCTCTGAAAAAGGCCAATGAGTCTTTACCAGTCTTTAGCAGTACTTGAAAGAGTACAATGGCCTTGTTTTCTGGCAAGGAATGTTTCTCAAAGGCATTATTTTAAAACATTATAATATTGTATAATTTCACTTGACACCTGCTCATTAGATTCATAAACCCATTGCATTATTTATAATAAGAAAATGTCTTAGGATGAGGGTTCTTCTGTCATTTTCAATTAATGTCTTTTTGAATCATTTCAAACCAAATCACCTCAACAAGTTGTTCTCTTAAATTCTTTAAAAAACAAATTTCTTAGAAGAATATGTTTTTAAATCAAATATTGGCAGGTTTAAAAGATTCTGTCTTGGTCTGGTCTATTAAATCCTAATGTATAAACAGTATACTAAACTGTTATGTACAAGTATTTAATAACACCAGGCAAAAAATTTACTTCTACTTCTTTGCAGTTTACGTTTGCCACAACATACAACACGGTTCTAAAGGGAAAGAAAATCATTTTAATAATTTAAAATTATTTAATTTTTATATTTTTAAATACATAAGTAAATTATAGATCATACATAAGCAATCAAATACATTCGCCTGACACTAGAAAAAGGCGTGTAACAGATCGATGTAAAAGATAGAAATGGTTTAAGGGACATCAAACGTTTCATTAAACGTGCAGTCTCATAACAATCTGAATAAATAGAAAAGGAGAGACTTTTAGCACAGAACGACACACACAGCTCCCAGCAGATGGCGCTCTTAATTGTCACTCCCGCTGGCTGTACCACAGCGCTGTCCTGAGCAGAGACTTCATTACACCATTGCTAGACACCGAAACAGTCTTTACGAACAGTTTGTGAAACCTTATGAGTAAATCCAGCAATTAAGAATCGAATACCATACAGTAGCTGTAGGAGTTCACTGTTTTATTCTAATTTGTACTTACTGTTCTAGTTGCTCTGTACTGTGGAATATAATTGTATAAAAAGTTGTTTTGCTTTTCTTAAAAGTCTCTTTTAAGATGAAGTACAATACTGTTACACCAACATTTATTACTAAAAAACAATGTTTTGTGTTGTGACCTGCCTTTCGGGAACTACTGTAGGAATCTTGAGAATGGTAATGAATACAGGTTTGCAGGTGAAAACTTAGAAGCTGTCTAAACATTTCTGACCAATGAAGAAAATCGTAAACTGTAAATCCTGTTCTCTCCGAGGTTAACTCTTTTCACATTAACTAGCAACGACTTTCACGTTTAAGTTCTTCTCAATATGCTACAGCACATTGAAAAGAGTTTGACAACAACTTCCACAAACCTTTGGTCAGAAATTTGATTGTTTATGCTTCCTTAGTCAAGATGGAAGGTCTTAAAACTTACTTTAATTTTCCATTTGTTTTGCCCTTAAGTGTGTCTAGAGTTTAAAGGTGTTGAATGTGGTGAACTCTATGTAAGGGCTCATTCCCCAGGATGTATTACTTGCAGTGTGGTCAAACAGCTGTGATGGAATATTCTTCCCAGCCCCTTATCCACCCCTGTACCATAATAACATTAAAACAGTTCTAACCAATATATGTAATAAATACTGTACAACTCTCAGGAAACTGGCTATTAGGTTATTCTAAATACATTTTACATAACATTTATTATCCCATCATACTAGTGGTTGCAAAACTGTACATTAATAGATTAATAAAAATTTTTTGTCCTATTGTGGCAAATCAGATTAATGGTCAGTGGTATGCATCACCTTTGTGGCATATCAAATTCCTTAATTATGCCAAAGGGCACAGATATATAGCAAGTTTATTTTGTCCTTTCAAATTATTTCGCCAAAGAATCTCCTTTAGGGAGATTTTTTCTCCAGTGCATTTAGGCTTTACTTTACCGATGCTTTCAGAAATCATCATTCTGAAACATGATGTATCCCTTTTCAGAAAGCAATGTATGCCTGATAAGTGTCACAGCACCTGCCAGAAGCATAGGTGTGTTGGGACACCAGTCCATTGCAGGGCACAAATACAGTGATGGTTTAGAACACACCAACTAACCTAGCTAGCATGTCTTTGAACAAAAACAGGAAACCAGAGCACTTGGAGTAATCTCCTGTGAACACAGGCAGTGTGTGCCAACTCTACATAGAGAGTGCCCCAAGTCCAGAATCAAACCCTATGCTCTTGATGCAGTGTTAGCCTCTGTGCCACACAATTTTAAATTAATCTGCGGTTTACTATTCATTATTAATTCATTTACGCTCCTATTAATGTGAGTTCTGCTTATTCTGAAATCATTTTCTTAAAAAATAACAGTAGAAAAATGCTGGAAAGAAAAACTAGGATTAGCCTTTTAGTTTAGTAAACAAGATAATCTGATTGTATCTGCAGAAGGTCTTGAGGGAAATAACTGCCCACTTATCTACAGTACCTGCTTTGCAGTCTTTTCCCTGGGCTATCATTGTCTCTTCAGCAGGAATGTGGAAGAACCTGTATCATCTCCTGCCTGGTGGTCCTTCCATGTCAACTGAAACTGGCAAAAAGAGGCAACTTTATGCAACTTTAATTTAATAACTAGATTACGTACCATACGCGTCAATACAATGAAGGTTAGTTATCAAATTAAACAAATAGCATAGGCTTGCACTGGTCTCTGTGACTTTCAAAAAAAATTGATGTATACATGAATTTCAATTCAATTTTGTTTTTATTGTCCCCTAGGGGAAATTTGTTTTACGTCACAGTCAAACACAACACAATGACAAATAAACGGCATCAGAAGGGAAGAGAATACAGTAGTGTTACAGGAGAAAGAAACAAGAGACAAGGTAGTTACCTTGCATTGCTGAAGAGTGTAATTACTGTGGGAATGAATATTAATAGTTTTAATTGATAGGCAATAGATTTAATAAATTAATAGATAATAGATTAATAGAACATTAATAGTGTTTTCCTGAACATTAATAGTGTTAATACACTCGAGCAACATAAGAAATTGAATATTGCCTGAGAAGAATCACAGGAAACACAGGGATGTCGTCAGCATTACATTCAAAGACATCTGTTTTGGAAATCAACAGATAATTACTGAATTATAGACTCTAAGCACATGGTGTTCTGTCTCCTAAATTATTCACCTTAATCTCAGTGTGTTCTCACTAGATTCTCATGTGAATGTTTTAAAACTGAATTATTTCCTGGTAAAATAATAAATAAAACAAATTATTTATTTCCTGAGCTAAATCCAAAATAAGATAAAACTTTAGTGCACAGAAAAGCAATTTGAAATGATTGTCATATACAGTGTGTTTGGATGCTATTATTGATTTCACTGAATCTATTTTTCTCTATTATGTTAAGCATTTTTTCTCTATTTATTTTTGTTGTTGTTGTTTTACCAATATTAAAAATATTAGTTGTGGAAATATTATACATTTCCACAGCTTCAATGCAGTTTGATTTTTGCTGTGATTAGTTTGGCCCAGGAAGTTAAAGATCTCTGAATACATCATGGCCAACAGTGCTATGAATGTTGCAGTAAACTGGGAGCTGTTGATGTTAGATGATAAAAGGTCAGAGCATTTTATCAAAAGGCACCCGAAAGCATTGCTATTTCTGCAGTCTTTATAGGAAAGTATGAGACGTCAGATCCAGGGAGAGAATTCGATTTTAAGTGCAGCAAATCAGGGCCGCGGTCATTCGAAACCGAATCTTGTGAAGACTTCCTAAACATAAACACGCCTGTTTTGTAAAACAAAATGCAAAAAATATATTGTGACTATTTCAGCCTTTTTCTGGAGAGGGAGGAGTACACAGAAAACTATATAAAATATCTTGAAACAAACAGTTTCTTAATAAATAAAAACTTGAACTCTATTTGAGTTGAACTGTGCTTAAACATGTGGTCGAGATTCCTTAAAAAAGCGTTACAATTCCACTTATAAGATGAGACACTTCATTTTAGTAGAAATTCATACTTGCTCTATTAATCAGTCATTTCACATTCACTTCTTCCATAGGCCTCCCTTTTTATCTGTGCTGTTGACCTAACCATTCATTCCTTGTTTGCTGTGGTTAACTCAGTAAATCAGTTTCTATGGCAACAGTAATCCGTGAATGAGGCTGGCTCCATCATCGGTCAGTTACAATGTGCTTTGTCCCTTCTTTGTCCCATAACAGACAGAATTAAGAGACTGAAGAACAACAGGCTTGAGTAAACATGACCTAATGAGGTCTATTGCTGGCTGTTTGGGGGAGCGCAGCAGGGTACAGAGAATGAAAGTGTCTTCTGAGACACTGACAGTTGCAAGGGTGTTCCAAAGTATGTCACCGGTCACTTATGCTCCAACTGTTAATGCAACTAGCAGTGGAAAATCGTTTTTTAGAGCAAGTTCAATATTTTTAAGGGCCTCATTCAGGACTAGGATGCGGTATTTCGTATTAAGGTGGTCTCACAGTATTAAACGACTGTTTAGTAAGTCTTGCACTAAAGGACTGTTAACCAGGATCTGCATGGTTTTTGTCTCATGAAATCTCTCTAATGCTAATTTATTATTATTTAAAACAAAGGCGCTTGGCATTTTTATGTGTTATTGAGCCTTTACTCACATTGGCGCGTTCAAGTCTGCAAGGTTTAAGAGCTGTGCTCCACGACACCATCTCTCAGTGCACTCACTGCACTTCATCTTTCATAATGTACGTTCACCCCTCAGCCTTTTTTCCCTTCAGTGCCCTCAACTGAAGTGACAGTGGCTCTCATTAGACATGAAACACCAGTCAGATGTGAAATTGACCCTTGATTGCCGGCCACTTCCCCCCTAGCAATTTGGCTGGCAGGGCAGAGCGCTTCACTGCAGACTCCCCTCCGACTGGCTGCACTTGCCGAGGTGTCAGGTAGAGAGAGTCTGGAGGGAGGGGAGGGGAGCGCAGGGCTCTGTCGAATGAGACAGCGCACTGGTCTGAGTAAAAAGGCCTTCCCCTGACCGGTCTTTGACACCATCGCCAGTGAATAACGATGTTTGTTGCTCCCTTTCCCATTGAAAAGGTATTGATGTCAGTGCCTTGAGCTGATTAACTCAACAATGACTACTGTTCTCTGTAATGGCCAAACATAATGCAGAACCAGGGCTCGTCCTGATGAAAGCTCTATTTGCAGCTTCATTATCAATGGCACATGTGTCTGACTCTAGTGCCTCTCTGAGAAACTACAAGGTGAGACTGAGAATATTACATTTGCGATGACAGTAATTATTAATACATCTTGAGCTCGACATGTCCGTTTGGCTTTGTTCAGATTGTTTATGGGTAAGGACATGGAACAAATCATCAAACTTCTTAATGAAAAGAAACATTCTGTGATTCACTGTGTGTCTTGACCACATTCAGACTTATTCCCTGAATCCAGAGGTGGTGGCATCTGCTGTCAGGTTATCTTAATTAAAAAAAAACTGTATTGCTGTGGCAAATATGTTTTTTTCCTTACACCATTAATTAAGAAAGTCTTTTGTTAGGCATTGTATGGTGGAGCAAGTTGAAGCTCCTATTTTTTTTTACTTCTGACAAGTTCATGTTTTATTTCCACTGCCGGCTTTCACCCTTGATGGGGATATTCTCTGCTTTTCTAATTGCTCTTCACACATTGAAAATAGGACTGTTTACAATTTCTACACAGAGCGCAAATGATAGAGGGACAGGCAGAATGTTTGTTCCTTACAAATCATTCTCACTTTTTAATGAGCGGACATGTGTACAGATTTACTGTCTATGCTTTCTCAAAAGTGTACGTTTTTTACCCCAAAACCCCTGCATTTATCTACACATTTTCTGCAGTGTTTTTGAGATAAGTTATGAGTTAGTTTTTAACTTGCATTTGTGGAATAGAAAGTACCCTGTTATTTCCGTCCTTCAAGGTGGTGTTTAATTTCACAGCCACCAGACATGAAACAAAAGTTTTCATATTTTACTTAAAGGGGCGGAAAAGTCAGACTGGACTATCCTAGACTGCAGATCACATGGCAAACACCTTGATGATTCCATGCTGCCAATTCCAAACTCAGCTTCCTGTGCCTGGGACCAGAAAAGGCCTTCTCATTGTACTTTAAGAGGAGCAAGCCCAAAAGACACAAGAAACATCCAACACAGAATCACCACCTGCCGAGTCAGTGGGCATCATTATTCTATAGTTTTAAATTTCATCTCAGGTTCTCTGTTTCTGTCTGTTATGTCCTATATAGATGCTTTTATCAGAGGATAAAGGTAGGTGTAGGTGCTGCACACTGATTTCCTACTCAAGGATCGGCATATTTGTGCTGCCCCTAGGGCAAGTATAATAACTCACATATTTCAAAATTAGAGTTTCAAAGACCGCCTGGCGATTATAAGGCTTAGATGTAAATCTCACGGTTTATTCTTTCAGTGTGTGATTAACAATAAGCTCACGTAACAAACTCAACACCACATTTACCAGAACGAGGATTTCGTGTTGTTTTGTTTTTCAGATCATTTTTATGTCTCGTTCAAGAAGTGAACAATTTGATGTTCTTAATAAAAAATGACTTGTATCACTCTTGTTCAGTCTTTACAAGCTGAAATGCTTAAAATAGAAACCGATCTACCATCTGTTCTATATTTGTTTTTTTTTTCTTTTTTGTTTTCAATGTGTCTAGAAAA
This sequence comes from Lepisosteus oculatus, assembly GCF_040954835.1. Classification (NCBI taxonomy): domain Eukaryota; kingdom Metazoa; phylum Chordata; class Actinopteri; order Semionotiformes; family Lepisosteidae; genus Lepisosteus; species Lepisosteus oculatus. The sequence goes on from NC_090701.1 coordinate 40,202,245, forward strand.
AAAAGGCATACCAAAAGTGCAAAAGGGGTATAAAATCATCTGTTCTCCCTTTTAACAAATGGGGGAAATAAGTGGAAATAGGACTATTCACTATAACGCTGCACTGTATGTGCTTTAAAAAAATCCAGCTCAAGCATAATGGCAACAGCTAAGTATGCTCATGGTTTTGATATATGAAAGCTCTTACACGGTTTAAAGAAAAGAGGCATTATTAAATGCTATTTTTTGGTCTGACATTCCAAAGAAGAATGCACATATTAAAGGATTTGATTTTTAGATATTCACTGGGATGCTTTGCTAATCCATGCCTTTGATCATGGATGTTTTGAAAGATACTGAAAAGACTTCTGAATACAATTACAAGGACAGCCTCATGAGTGAAAAGGGGTGGAGTTCTCCATAGAGGAGTAAGTGAAGGCAGGACTTGACAAGCTGTAATGAAGACAAACAATGAACACACACACACATGCATTTGAACTTTACCAATTGTGCCCCAACTTATTTATTTGTTTGCTTGGGCAGATGACCTTATCTAGGGATACTTGCAAGACAGGAAAAAATCCTTCAAGTACAAAATCAATCAAGCAGGTTTCCAAGTGTTGCGAAGGCCTCCTCACCAGGGTTAGGAGGCAAGTTCAGTCAAGTGAATTAAAAAAAAGCTGTACATGGTATATTTTTATAATGACATAAAAAACAAAACTTGCTCTCTTGAACTTTTTTGCTCAAAGGTCAAGTCTTTTCTGCACGTGTAACTTATACTGCTATCGTAAAGTCGCAACTAATCCACAAAAACAAAACAGAAGTATTTTAAAATCAGACGGGGTATGGTGTTCAGTAGCTTCATAGAGAGGTAGAGATACAAAATCTGAAATGGAAAACTGGTTCACTGACTGCACTGATGTTTAGCACCAATGAATATGTAAATTAATTTCTACGAGAATTAACATTACAGGGATCTCTGAAGGGTTTTAAAAAGTATGGTATTTATTTATAAAGCAATGATGCACAGACAACAATTGAGGTTTCCTTTCAGAAAGCATCCACAGGAGTGCACAGTAACAGGGACAACGTTGGAGTCCATGTACACTGGCTACAGGCACCGCAGTTCCAGTGTGTTTTAATTACAACAGTAATAATCATCATCTTTAACTAATTTACAGCCTTTCATGATAACATTATGTCAAGGAGACATGATGTTATTAGGATTTGGGGATTTGCATTTTACATTGACATTTTGCTTATTTTGAAATATTTTGGTACTAGATTGCACTTCTTTAAAAAAAAACATACTAATTACAAGCTGCACGCAAGGCATGTGGATTTCAAAATCTGTTGTTTCTGAGAGTTGGGAGGCCCAGCCTGGGTAAACCTACTGTACATATTATAACCCGGTCATTTTCTGACCCGAACGCTTTAACTTTGAGAACCACAGTAAAATAAGACTTAGAAAGAAACCAGGTTATGGCAACACTTTGTCAGTAGACTCAACAATCTATACATTTTCCTCAGATCTCCGTTTCCCCCACCTCCACTGCAGACATCACTGTAAGCCAGACAATTTTTTTCTATATAAAAACAAAACCTTGCTAAAAGAAAAAAAAAATGTCCTTAGAAACAAAAAGAGCTCTTCATCATGGTACCCAGATTAGAACTATATTTTCAACATTTCCGAACTTAAAATATATTACCTATGCTCTTATTTGGGTAATAACCCTTCCTATAAATTGGGTCTGGAAAAAATACATTATTAAACACTGTTTCAAATCAGTCTGTTTGAAACGCTTAAACATTTATTGAACTTGAATGGGTCTCACAACACTCTTAGTTGTAATACAAACATCTTATGCCACAAACTTATAAAACTAATATAAAAATTTATAAAGCAGATTCTGACTGGTTGAAGTAATGCACACTGTTGTTGAGTGCTATGATTTTAGCGATTGAAGTTTTTTTAGTCAATGCTGCTAGTGTTCCAATTCAACACTATGAGATGAGAGTCTGATAAAAAAAAAAACTTTGGTATGCTGCTATATGTCACACTCTAAATTCCATAGATACCGTTCAAAGAGGTAGAAGTTTCCAGTGTATTAACATTATTGAGCGGGGTTGAATGGCCTCCTCTCTTTTGTAACCACTTATGTTGTTATAAATAAGATGATTCACTAATGGAAACATTAAAAAACTAGAAACATGCAGTGATGCTAGAGGCAACCAAAATAGAAATTCAAGACTTTTATGATTGCGGACTTTGCTGTATTGTTCATATAAGATGTGAATGATGTGTTTCAGAAGTATCATCAAGAATCCCATTCAAAATACAATATATGCATTTTTATTAGTTTATTGATTTTCAAGCTAGTGACATAAGTATTGCGTACAATTTCGCATTTATAGAAGTAAATGAAGTACGATTTGCCTAAAATTCAGATTCTCAGCAAAAGTATTAGAGCTGAGGAAAAAAAATTATTGTCATGCATGAAAATGTGTCTGAGAAGTTGATATGAGTGCCTGGTCATATTTGTTTGCATTCGCAGTCTGATGAACTTAAAATTTAATTAACTCAATATAGGAAACCATTAGAAAATAAGGATGGTTATAACTTATATTATTTTCATATATATAATAATACTTTTATACTTATAAGTGAGAGGAGGTCATACAGCCTGTCTATCCTGTCTGGTAGCTAGTAGTTGATTGATCCAAGGATCCCATCCAGCTGTTTCTTGAAGGAAACCAGGGTATCGGCTTCAATACCATGGCTGGGTAACTTGTTCCACACTCCCACCACCCTTTGTGTAAAGCAGTGCCTTCTGTTCTTGATTTGGAATGCACTTCCACATACATTCCTCTTGTGCCCTCTGGTTCGTGTTTCACTGGTCTTTCTGCAGACCTCCAAAAACCATATTTAAAATAGATGTTTACTGCTGTTTTATGGACCATCAATTTCCTCATATACTTTCAAAAGTATTAATACTCTATAAGTGTGTTTTGCAGAATTACCCTACTGTGTATAGGCACCTAGAAATCAGATACAGCACAACAGGTTGCTCAAATGAAGGAAAGAGAAACGGCAGCGTTTTTTAAGTGTTTGTGCTCATCTAAAAACAAAATCAGAGTGTCAAAAATTCCTGTTGTCTGAAACCAGAGCAGATTACAGCCTTTTCTCGGGAGTTTGAACTTAATCAAGATGGGCTATCTCCCATCAGCCAGCTTCTCAAGTGACCTGTTTCCTCAGTCCTCTTTTTAAAGCTCCCTGAATAGGAGTTATTGATTTAATGTTTCTAGATCTTATAATATTCTGTCGTTAAAATGATTTATCTGACCCTGGGAAAAATGCCTCCTGCCAAGAACAGAGTCTAGAAGCAGACAATGGCTGTATGTGTTCGGCGCTCACCAGAAAAGGGTGCTCTGTCAGATAATACCAAAGATAAAGAAAAGATAAATATAAAGTGTTGCTCTTCTTCTGCAGCAGGAAAAAAGGATAAAATGTACAATGGAAATCAAAAGAACAAAAAACATCAACAGGAAGATCGACTTCAGCATTAGGCCTCAGACCCAAATCTTTCAAACTGAGTAGAATAATTTTAGTACAAGTAGCAGGAATATTGATATGGTGCTTCTGGCTCTTATAATAGCCTGTCATTAAAATGATTCATCTGAGCCTGGGAAAACTCTCCTGGAAAGAACAAAGTCTACAAGCAGACATTTTGAGATTATTGATTTAAGGGCACTGTCCAACATAAATATTGTAATATAGATGTTAACATAATTATTATTACTCTTTTTATTCTTTTACTACACGTGTAGTAATGTAAAATATCTCCAAAATGACATGTCATTGAGATAAACATATTTTAGAAATGGTGTTTTAAGCATTTGAGATACTGCAAGGGTTACTATACTCACACATTCTATGTCATCATTAAATCTAGACTACCAGCAAAAAGAAAAGCATGCCTGCCTGTTACTGGCGTATATCTGTTGATTTATTGACTGATTCATTTGTTTTTGTTTGTGTTTATTTATTTGACCTTAACCTGGGTGACAGGAGCACATTTTGAGGTCAAAGGATCTTGAAAATCAGTAGAGTAGGAAAAGGAAGGTTCTGTACTTCTGTTCTCTGTGCTCTACTTTATTCTGCTTTCTCTGTTGTCCAGATTGCAGATTCAGAAATGAAAGCCTCCTGTGAAAGATGAACAATTCCTGCAAACCTCTGGTTCACAACAGCTTCCTTCATAATGAAGCGGAAAATAAGATTTCTAGCTTACATATGGCACTTATATATTTGCATGGCATTGCATCAGTACAAGCAAGACTTTTTTATTTAAATATGCATTACATTAATTGAACATCAAGCTTCTGGTGCTGTAAGCCACTATTTTGGATTAATCGACAGGATTGTTGTTTATCATTAACTGTGAACTTTTTTCTTGCTATTGCAATTGGAACATCTGACCTAAGCATGGATACTTCACTTGGAAATTGCTGTAGAAGTAAATAATCTTGTATGATAAATTACTTTAAAAGAAAATAATATAAAGATGACCTATGATTCTCCACCTAAATGACAGCTAAACACTCAACCGAAAGGACAGTCACAGTCACAGCAAAACTGCAATAGTGAAAACATGATGCATTGTCTACATCGTTTAATTTTAAGTCTAATACAATGCTAAAAATACATAATTTGCAAATCTTTTCCAGTCTGGAAAACATTTCAGAAATGACTTTCTCTATATTGTGTATACATATAGTTTATACTATATACGTGGATGTAATTTCCTGACATTCTTCAAAATAAGGTCAGTGTGGTAAAGTATCATGTGAAACATGATATCAGTGTGTGAAACCCTTTAGGGAGGAATTATTTAAAGATGTAATTCGAAGTTGTGCACATTATCTAGTTTCATTTTTTCATTTTTTGCCTGGTCTTATCGTGTGTCTGTGTCTCATGTGACTGGTCATTGGTCCTGCTCTTCTAAAAGCAATGCATCTGAAACTAAGAGAAAATGTAGAGGTCAAGCTAGTTAGCATTTTGCTAAGCTTGCTGTGCTTATTAGAAATGAATTAGGCTTAAATGCCCATATACTATTCCAAATAATTTCCTCTCCTTTCATCTTTCAGAAGTTATGTTGTAATAGTTTGCATGCTTAGTATCAATATAAAAAGCAGCAACAACAGATAATTACATTAGAGGGTGTGCAAGAGTTGAGTAATTGAATAAGAAGCAATCGCATACAATCTCAGATCAATGCTGCAACAGATCACCAACACTCCCTGTTGAGTTTTCTCCCCAGTCGCTATAATAATTTTGCTTATCTTTTTTTTAAAATACACTACACTTTGGTTAATGAAGGATGCCGTATTGGGGTAATAAGCAAAACCAGTAATGAAAAATAATGGCGATTATCTCATTTTAATTCTAAACAGGCTACACAAAATGTTTCTAGAAAAGGTTTGATAATTGCTTCTTAATCGTAAGAGGAAAAAATGTTTAAACGGGTTTGATTTACTGTTATTAGGATTGTCAAGTAGTTGCCAAACTGATGTACATTAAAAGAAGACATAAAACCTGGTGACATTTAGTCCCACCATCCCTAAGGTAGATGTTGAACTGGGCTATGGATTGTCAAAAACATATTTTTGAATAATAATATCAAAATAAATGAAACACCTTTACAATGTGTCATGCAGTTTCTCAAAATGAACGTTTAAGTGTGTAGAAAATAGGTCGCACATTAAAGCTCATTGAGAAGTACAGGAGCCGACTATGTGAAACATTAACATTATTTTTGGTCTGGGGATACTTCCTCTTAGTCTCATAAGATGGCTAACAAGTAAGCGATGAGGGCCAAGCACCCTGATAGCCTGACAGGAGAAACCTGAGCCTCAGGGGTTTGCTATTCCACCTGTGAAGTGTGAGGCAAATCTATTTTTTTTTAACAAAAAATGACACTCTCACTCAGTTCACTTCATGACGTCTCTTGACAATAAAAGAGGGTGGGTGCAGGCGGGGGGCTTCAATTGTTATTTCTTTTCAACTCACCCCATAACGGCATCTGACATGTCTGACAGTAACTGCTTGCTAATTATGGCACAAATTTGCAGTATGGGGGTGTTGTGTCACTGGGTCCCCAGAACAATCCAGTGATTGTTGTGTGAGAAGATTGGGCAGACAGGGCTGGGCAGTTTCCCTCCAATTATCCCCATTTGCTGTTACTGCTTCAAGCTGCTCCTCTGGCAGGGCAAAAAAAGAAAACTAAATGAGCCCCACTTCGAGGTCCTGGGATCTCACTGAGTGAACTCTGAGGAACTTGTGGCTTTGTTTACAGAACATACCGCACATTGTAAGAAGTGATATAAAGCGCTCTTGGGCTAATGAGCTGAGACACAACCTTCCACAAGTCAAGGGAGGGAAGGAAAAGGATCAAGGATTTAATTGAGTTAATGAGTACCTATGGAGAATGTGCCATCCTAGCTGTTTTTTATTTCGTGTCCTGGCCCATGTTTATGTCAGCGCAAGAATGTTCATGTTCTGTTTAGTACGTAATTTAAGGTACCTAATATACATGCATAATACATTGTTTAACTTCACCATTAAAGTGTTTCATCAATGTTTTTGAAGATAATGAAAGGACGATATTTATGTTATATTATGTATCCATCTGCTGTAGCGGAACATTCACAAAAAATAAAACTTGCAAACTTAGTGCTCAGTCACACACTAACCCCAGGCCTTAGACAGACATTGTATGAGAAAAAATGAAATTTGTTCTACAAAAAATTATTAATTATAATAATTAAAAGAGTAATCAACTTGTTAACCTCTTTAATTTTTCTAATCGATCTAGTCAGTGTCCTGATAATGAGGAAGACAATTGAAGAAGAATTTAAATACTTTGAGGTCTATGCACAGTCTGAATCAAGCTCCAGCTGAATGGATTAGAAAGTTTGCAAACAGTTTTGTGCCAAAGGTTAATTTCACGAATGAGTTAAAGGTTTCCTAAAATAAAGGAATATCAAATACAGTGAATCCATATTTACATGACAGCATGTTCAACAGCCAAACTATCATCTCAATAATTTTACATGGGTTAAATACAGACTTATTTTCTTCTGAATAAAGTTAGGCCTATGTGATTGAATTTGTAAAGTAACCAAAATGTAAAAGAACTTAATAAGTATTAATCATGAGGCCACGATGAATATAAAAACTATATTTTGAACTTATTTGTGATGAAGCCAATTCATAGATGGGGATTATTAGGAGGCTATGATTGGTAAAGGCCAGAGGGAAATCTGGCCAGGACGCCAGGGTAACAGCTCTACTCTTTTCAAGAAAGGCCCTGGGATTTTTAATGACCACAGAGAGTCAGGACCACGGTTTTACATCTCATCCGAAGGACGGCACCTTTTTACGGTATTGTGTCCCCGTCACTATAATGGGGCACTAGGACCCACACAGATAGCAGGGTGAGCGCCCCCTACTGACCCCTCTAATACCTCTTTAAGCTTCAACCTTAGCTTTCCCAGGAGGTCTCCCATCCAGGTACTGGGCAGGCTCACACCTGCTTAGCTTCAGCGGGCTGCCAGCTGTGAGCTACAGGGTGATATGGCCAATGCCAATCAATCAGTCAATCATAGAAACATGTTGTCAAAAAACAATACGCTAATCATACACCTGTATTTCTATAGCACATTTTATAGATGATTCCCACAATGCTTTACATACCAGATGACCTCCGCCTTCAGCCTCTGAAGTGTAGCACCCAATGGGTGACACCTGGCAGTCATTATTCACCTACAGTATATCCCCACTGCAGAGCAGATCTGGTAGAGAAGTGAGAATTTACCTGGTCTCTATAGGTGTTGAAAAAGTAGAGGTTTAGAGGGAAAAGGAGCGGCCCTTAGGTTCAATTCTGGACCTGGGGTGCTGGGGTGTGGAATCTGTCTGTTCTCCCCATGTTTGAGCTGGTGCCTGGTTTCCCCCCACAGTCCAAAAACATAGTCATGGCACTGGCTGGATTTGAACAGCCAACCTCTCACTAACAAGTCCAGCACTTAGACCACAGCACTACACGCAAGGTCGAAAACATAGTGGTGGTTTAATTGGCTTCTGGAAAAGTTGGCCGCAGTGTGAATATGGGCACGTCTGTGTCTGTGTGCGCCCTGCGATAGACTGGCAACCCACCCAGGGTGTATCCTGCCTTGCGCCTGTGGCTTGCCAGGACAGGCTCCAGCTCCCCCATGACCCCGCACTGGATGAAGAGGTTTGAAAAGAGATGGATTGATGGATGGAGGGGAGAGCGTCAAGTACTGGCCCACCAGCAGCACTTGCAACACCAGTCTGGCATTCTTTAGAGCTCTCCTGTCCCAGGACTGGCCAACCCAGCCTTGCTGATTTTCAGAGATCTGGTGATCTCTGGTTGGTAATGGTGCTACACATCACACCTTTTCTATTTTGGACATAAGTGTTCGCATTTTTATTTCTCATTCGCTTTTATTTTAAAAAATGTTGCAACCTCTAAATTGCCCAAAAGTTTACAATTGCACCACAAAACAGAAATATGAAATGAGACACACCCCTGAATATGAAACATGCATGATCCTATTGCCAGAGAGGTAAATCTAACACTGGGTTGGGCTTTGCTGCTTGTGTTCAGCCTGTTAACCATAAACTGTCTCTGCTTTAGTCTTTCTCTTGGTTACATTTGTAATTTGTGTAATTTGTGGACATTGTTTTAGACATGAACACACATGAACACATAGGAAGAGCTAGGCCTTGCTAGGAATATAGTACATTTTATATCACGTAACAGAACAGGTAAAGGTTTATTCCATGGTGAAAGAAAAGACACAAAATGTTTCAGCTGTGGAGCCTTCTTCACACCTGTGGAAGGTGTGAAGGAAGGTGTGACCACCTAAACCTTTACCCGTTCCTTTGCAACCTATGCATTCCTGATACGGCTACCTACTTGAACTATATTGTTCTAAAACTAGGCAAGTATAGTGAACTATGTAGTATAACGGCCGAGATCGTATTCTCTAAGCACAACAAATTAAGATTGTCAACCAACTTAATTTGCATGTCTTAAGAATCTCTTTGTTGAGCACCCTTTCTCACCTCGCTATACAAAACCACAAATCAGCAAGCTGCCTGTAGGGCCATTTCTTTTACAGTGACAATATGAGGTGCTCTGGCAGCTCTAATCATTGATCGATGTCACATTTCTTCTCTACCCTGGCACCGTTACTGTCACGGGAACTAATGGTCTAAGTAATGTGACTAATGGTCACGGTGACTCACAGAGCTGCTGTTGATTGAAGTCAAGGAGAGGACATACGCTGGAATTCAACAAAAAAATCACTATTAATGCTCCTTGGACAGGAGAGAAATTTATCATTCAGTCAGACCGTCTCAAACCTAGTAGGCTCTTGTGTTATTGATGGAAAAATCAAAGGGATAAGAAAAGGCATCATTTAATCAGTATTTAACAAATAACTCCAGATAATTAATCTTTTGTGCATCTCCTATTTCTGCACACACCGTAGCCAGCCATTGAAGGACAGACAAGAGTAATTTGCACATTGATGGTGGTGGAGGGGAGTTCCCATTACCTTTAAAGCGCTTTGAGTGGAGTGTCCTGAAAAGCGCTATATAAGTGTAACCAATTATTATTATTATTATTATTATTATTATTATTATTATTATTATAATTTGAAGCGTGCACCAGCGGTGTGGAATAAAATGCTTCTCACCACGTCCTTTGGTTTCTCGTTGGGCGTTCTGAGCTGCCACCTTACTTCAGCTGTCTGGCTCTTGCAGAGATGAACTATAGGATCCCGGGTGGCGTTTGTCAATGACATTTTTAGACAGGCACCACAACGACACACACCAAGAAGACTGTTATCTAAGGTAAGGGAAGAGAAGTGTCTGTGTTTCCTTGAGAGATCTAAGTCACAGCAAGACCTGGCCTATTTAGGCTGATTTCAGAATAATCACAAACCTTAAAACCTCTCAAGTCCTCCCGCTGAGTTCTGAGTAAAGGGGTGACTTGATCATTCATCCATATGACATTTTGTAGAAAGTCTAAAAGTAGAAAAGATCTGAAGAATGGGGAGAGAACTGCCCTCGGAGATGCACTGTGAAGTTATGCTATTGCTCATATTTATTAAAAAGCTAACACACTATGTATTTAAAGTGCTAATAGAGTACCTTAAATATCAATATAATATGGAGATTAGTTTTGATTTGTTTGCCTTCTAATCAGAGAAAAACAAGTGAATTTAAGAGATTAGAACACAACTTGTTGTTGTTGCTAAAGTTATTACTGACGTGCTGCTCGTAAAGGTCTTTCTGCTTGAAGCTGGTTAAACTGAATTGAACTTTCCTTCACAGATAAGACACCAGTTATGCTCTGTCTTATATCAAAAGAAGGACATTTCCCACAATAAAGAATGACATTTCCCACAGACATCTTGGAGCACTGAATCCCACATACTGAAGATAACAGCAGCTTCAATGTTACACATGCAGTACTTATCAAAGTAGTCTCTTTATATCTGAAGGCACTGAATCCATCTACATTTTTGGTCTGTCCTCAAAAATGAGACTTTTTTTCCTCAGCATTATGACATCACAAAAATGCTTGAAACAAGAGTGCTTATTGTAAGTTGCTCAAGTGCAAAGCAATAGCAAACATCTTTACAACAGAGGACTTCAGTTACATTTTCTAACCATTTATTTTTGGCCAGTATTAGTCTAGAAATTATAGAGAATATATCATTCTGAACACATGAGACTTAATGTGCATTTATAGAACGTATTCATATTTCTTTATTCACTTGTTTAAGGTTTAAATAAGAAAGACATTATTGTTTTGTTATAAGATATATTGATTCATAAAACAAATATTATACTAAAATCTAAAGGGCTTTCATCACATTTGAAATTACATACAATCAGAACAAACATGAACAAAATACAGATCAAAGAATCATGATAGGTCTTTAGTATAAAATGCCACACTTTCAAACTGAAAAATGTTGCAAAGTTAGAATCAGGTTTGATTTCCTATGAATGCAACATTCAGTGCAATGTAACGTTCACTACAACATCTCCACACACGTTGTCTACCATCAGGTCTATCATGGTCAAAACAGCATTCATCCCCCCCGCACTATTTCTGCTGTAAGCTCAGATGTTCTCTGGTCCACAGAAGACTATAATTTCATTTCTCTCCTGCAGATATGTTGCCCACCAACAGCCTCTTTGCATGCTGATGATAGTGCAATAGTCATGCTGCTTAAGCAGGAATTGTTTTTTGCTAGAATTTCTCATGCTGTAGCCACTGCAGTCTCAAAGCAGTTACACAAATCAATCGCACACATGTGATGGCCCTAACAGTGCCGGTGGGCTTGTCTGCTGATTGTTAAAGCCCAATATCTAATTTCACGGACAACTTTACTGTCACCGATAAGTTACCTTTAATTTTGCTTAAAGGCAAACTTTATAACCCAGGTGAGGCTTGGGTTGGTTCTATCTTTTGCCTGGGCTTGTATTAATTAGAATCATGCAGTATTTGAACGATCATTTGTATGGATTCTTAATCAGTTCGAAAATCTTATTTTTTTTCGAAAATCTTAACTCATAACAAATACCAAGCACTGAACTCCTTGCACTTGTACGGAATCTCATGACTTTTTATGCTAAGGAACAAAGCTACTCAATCAGCAGAACCTTCTGATTATGCATCCACATATATGTATATTAATCTGACCACAGCATTGATTTTAAATTGGAAATAAAGTTTCTATCAGGTACCACTTTCACATTTCAATGTACTTAATATACTAAATTACATTTTTAAAATAAATTGGTTATGACATTTCCAGTAATTTGCAAGCATAGTAGCTGAAAGCTGCTTTGTGATTCTCAATCTGACTTCGAACAGGCAAGTGAAAAGATGGAAAAACACTGAAGTGTGAGACGCAGCCCAGTCAACCTGTCTCTGTGTTTCAGTTAGACATTCAAAGGAGGGAGGAGGGGAATTGGTAAATCTTCCACTGTTCTAAGATAGCCGTGATACGCTGGTATTGTAATTAACATTGTCATTGCCTACAGATACACGGCTCTTGACACTTTCTAACTACCAAGTACTTAATTACTCCAGGCTTCTGAGTTTACATTTCACGCATCTTGAAAACCTTTTAACACTTGTATGTCAGGTATTGTGATTAAGATTCCTTCTTCTTTCACCCCCTTGATGTAAATCAACAGCCACTATATCTGCTTCCTCTACATCACTGGCTACCTGAGGCAATTGTTACTAAAAGAAACTCAGGTATTTTCGTTTCAGAGTCTGCAACTGATATCAGTCGTAGGGCAATAACAGATCAGGCCATTTAAGAAACAGTGTTCTGCATTCAGCAGTATCTGCCATGAATCTTCTTCCACCAGTGGAGAATGACGTCTAAAATACAAACGGCGGCATTTTGAGAATGAATTCTCAACCCTCCTGAAAGGCTTGATTTTAAAATTGGTCTGCGTCAATGTTAAAATATACCTATGAAATCCAATCCCATCAAAAAGTTAAGAAATGAGCAACGAAACACACAGACAGAATTATGTCATCACGTTGTGTCTAGCCACACGGAGGATTATATTTTACTGTATATGGAGAGATAAATCAATGAACAGCAGAGACTAATATCATACAGAAGAGAGAAAAGTAAGAAGACAGTCTTCTGGCTGTGTAGTCTCTTTGAGGTGTGTAGGGGAATATGAGGTACAATGATAGAAAGAGATTAAAAAAATAGTATTTACTGTTTTATTGCGTATGAGAAGGATTAGTGGTTAAATAAGTACTAAATCTGTATTTGATACTTTGATAGAACCAAACTCCCTTCCCTGTTTTTTTTTCACTGACATTGTCAATCAGATCTCTTACTTTGTCTTTCAGCTCCAGGGCATCATTCTCTGCTAAACGGCTGCCCATCTGCTGTCAGTTAGCCCGCAGAGCAGATGTCATATGAACACTGTTCTTCTTTCACCACTGTCGTTTACGGTTGACTGCTGTCTGACACAAACTGTATATCTGTACAACTGTGTATCTCTTGAGTGAAAGGATGTGTAAGATATTTGTGGTCTGAACCGCATCATACGTACTCTCTAGGTTGATCATTTCCATCAACGGAATTTGGATTCCTGATTTTCCCAGTTCTGCTTTTAAATGCAAGTACAGAGACGTAAGAAGAGGAAGGAGAGAAGCAGAAGAAGAAGCAAATGTAAAGCGATTGTCAAGATGTTTTTCCCACATCTTCACAGATGAGAAATGAGGAACACTACTTATTTTTTAATGCATTTTAAGTTTTTCATGAATTATGAATTCTTGTGTGTGTTATGTGCATATAGTACACATTATGTTTTTTCTAACAACTGTAACAGTCTAACCACAGTACCATACTGCACAAGAGCAGGAGTGATATTGTTCTCATACCTATTGTTTGTGCATCGGCTAATGACTATTACTTATATACTTATATAAGCAAGCAACTAGGAACATCACTGTTTTCATACTTAGGCACAGATCTGTGCTATTTTAAGGTGTATACCCATTGATTGAGATAAGAACACAGGGAGCAATGGAAATTTAATTTCCACTATATGAGTTTTAACCTTAAGAGCAGTGTTTGAGACATGAATTACGTTTGTACAATGAGGAATCGCCGTATTGATTCAGAATCCTCAAAGGCACCGACAAAGTCAGCCAGGGGACTTTTTCAGAGAGATGCAAAGAGATACCAAGTGCAAACTCTAAGAAAGTGCATTTAAAACAGTAACTTTTTTTAAAACACTTACTTACAGGGTTAAGAGGGTCTGAAAGAAGCTGCCCAGCCATGTTGCTGATATGCTGCCTCTTTAAAGAAAGGGATATATATACTGTATACGTATGCCTTTTTTTTCAAATCACACAACCCTTTTTATAGCTATGATAAAAAAACATGTACAGTATCTCTTTCTTAGGAATTGTAATGCTTATTGATTTGACTGCAGAAATGTTAAAGTTATGTTGATATCACAAAGTGCCTGTTCAAGTTTTGTTTCATTTTTATTGATTGTTTTTTTTTTCAAAATGCACCGTCCCAAAGTTTAAAGAGGAAGATAAAAGATTGATTAAATCTTAATTGTGAAGGGACAAATTGCCTGCGCATTTGATTAAAACTTTTGTATTTTTGTCTCTTAATTAAAGCAAATGCTTTTAAAAAATTAACATTCTGCATTGATGTGATCTTGTTAACTGCTGGACTGGGTTCTACAAAAAGGTTATTGTCTACTTTAATTGAGTTCAGCCAATTGTGACCAAAGAAACTGATGCATGGTCTGTGCAATATGCCCAACTCCTCTAGTGCCAGTTCTCCTGCTGTCATCACCTTATTGTCTCATGAATTATGGGTAATTACTGTTGGCAGTCCTGGTTCCATTCAACTATTATAACACAGGCTACACATTCATCTTTTGATCAGTGAAGTGGTGTAGTTTTACTTCCCCACTACCTGCATCTAAAGAAAACAGATGATTCCAAGGAAATACCGAAGGTGCACAGCTTTTAAAATGATTTATTAGTTTCTGATAAAGATTGCAGAGGAGCATCTATGCTGTAAGATGCCCAAAATATTGGAGTATAAATCAACAGCTAACCATCACACCCCAAAAGGCGAAATGGAAAAAAAATACATAAGACATTAGTAGTAACAATCAAAGGAAAAATGAATAAAAATAAAGAGAAAAGCACTAAAAACTAAAACTTAAAGTCGGAGATACAAACATGAAGTAGATTAGAGGTGCCAACAACAAGATAAGTGAAAGTTTCAGGTCTTTATTGAAGAGAGGATAAGAAGTGACGCAGCATAATATGACTGAGTACATCCACAAGTATGGTGCCTTATATTCTCCATCTTTAAATGTTGCAAGAGGTCTGTAATCCAACATGAATAAAGAGGAGCATCAGCCAACTTCAAGATTGAGGAAAATCAATCCCTTCTCCAGCAATTTGCCAAAGGCCAGGGCATCAAATTTGAATTTTGCTTTGACATTTCCAGGCCCCCGGTGGTGCTCCAAACAGAGTCCTCTAAGAGAAGGCCTTCATAGGTAATTGCAGGACTTGGACAATAGTAAAAAAGCTTTAATTCCAGCCTACTCTTATTTCAGGTTAAATCAGGTTTGGCAGTTTTATTTACGGACATAAGCAAACAATGGAGAACCTTGAATTATACCAGACAAAGTTTTGCACGGGTGGTGGCATGTTTGAGTAAGGAGAGATTCCCTGTCAGGATGTGAGGAGACCAAAGACTTCCTCCCAAAAGCCAAGTCGTCTGCAATGGTGACTATGGAGGTTCAACTGGAAACCTCATAACATCGGAAAAGCCACGGATAAGAGGAAGCCATTCTGCTCAGCAAGTTAATCTAATCCTATTTCTCTCTGTTCCCATAGAAAATACTGGCTTTACTGGACACTCCACTCACAGGTATGAAATCCACTTGAAGCTCCCAAAAAGGGGCAATTTTGAAAAACCAATCAACGATGACCTACATGTCCTTTGGGAGGTGGGAAGACACCAGAGCAGACTCCACACAGACAAGTGCCTCCCACTAGTATTCATTCCAGGGCCCAGGAGCTGTGAAGCAGCAGTGGAAACCACCAGGCTATCATGCTGCGCTTTTTACAGATCACTATTTGTACAGACTGCGCCCCATTTACTGGCTCCAACTGTACCTCAAATTGTCCATGTACAATATAGTTTTAGCATTGATCCTATTGTGGACATGACCTGTCTGAGACTCCCTGAATAGTTATCCAGAAAAAATCTAACACAGAAAAGGTCTGGAAAAACTTGTCTGGCATTGAGCCGCCTTACTTTAACGAACCTGTTACAACCACCTTCCGCACGCACCCTCATGAATTACCTCACTTTCCAATCGCCCCTCAGCTCTCCGCTATTTAAACCCTCTTGTCTTGCTTTTCCCCGCTCGGTATTAGAGTCCCTGACTTGTCAGCTTGCTGCCAGCTCAGTCTACTCGTTCCGCGCTATTCTCCCCTTTGGATTTTTCTGGATTCTCGACCTCAGCCTTGGATATTGGATTTAGCCTTGTGCTCCGCCCTTAACGGGTTATCTGCTCTCGGATCCGAACTAAACGCTCCACGTAGGGTCAAGCTCTTTATTACATCTCCGGTCTAACAGAACCCTGGTGCCAAATGAACATGGGCTCAAAGACTCGGATGTGTCAATGCAGAGTTTTGAGACACTCGTGACGTTCTCAGGCCTCACCTCAGATCAGACCTCAGATCAGTAGAATGATCATTTCACATGAGTTTCTTTAATTTTTGCAGAAATGGCCTAGGGTTCTGAGTCACACAACCACTTTAGCTATAGGCTGCTTCACCTAACCTCTCTCCACCTTAAAATAAAGCAAGGAGGACTCAATAAGGATCCTCTGTCATAAAGTTTAGTGCATAATGACTGCCAAACTGAAGAAAAACCCTGAAATATCACCTTAACTCCTGGGGGATAATTTCCCACGTCGATTATTCGTTAACACACTTCACAGACAGTTAATCACGGGCATTACCTAATGAAGCTTAAATTTAAAATTAGACAATGTCTACTTCACATTTTCGTAAAATAATACATTTAGGTAGCAAGTACAAAAGACTCATTACTTGACAACTGTAAAGCATGTTTAATAATTACATAGCACTTCCATTTTCCCACAATCTGAATGAATGATTGAACTGCATTAACTATCCCTGGCTTGCAGAGATGTTTCCTGTTTTTGATTATAAAGCTCTTCTACTCCATTTGACAAGTAAATCATAGTTTTAGACCTTTTTTAACCCAGTTTTGATCACGCAACTGCTTGGCACTTAAGCTTATATTCATGTGTTGTTAATAAGTCACCAATTTGTCTTTCACCTCTTCTGTCTGTAATTTTAAACGTAAACTGGCATGACACTGCTCTGGGACATGTAGCTTTCCTTCCCTAAAGCCCACACTATTCTCCTACAGACAGAAATGCATGCCCTAAAATGGGTGAAATTTAATATTTAAGCTCATTCTTTCCAAAAAATAAACTGTGAAATGAATGAAATCTGTACTCAATGATTTAAAACTGCTTTACGGTTACTCATGAATCTTCTGGAACACTTCAGTATATGAAGCACCAAGAAAGCACGGAAAAACATTCACAGGCTGTTGTGAGATTGGCTGGATGAAACAATATTTCCCAAGCAGGAGAAGACCTGCATGGTTGTAGTTGCAACGAATTGGAAGTTCCAATATACTGTATAAAACTGTATCACCACCTCAGATGGGGAAAACAGAATTTGTATTTCAATATAAATACACAGAAATTAATGGTGTGCTATAAATGTAGCAATGTCCATGGATGATTTACGTAAGTGTTGATATACTTGGGTTAATTTGTGCTGAAGAGCCCTACAAAGTATAAGGGGGGGAATTGAAGTAGCCTTTATATATCTGTTATGCAGTGTTAATTTCTTTGACGAAACTGAAGACGAAAACATTCGTAAAAGAGGCTGTATTTCTTTCGTTTAGTCAACGATGACCAAACACGAAAATAATCCACTATGACGATGACGAAGACTAAATGGCTTTGCGTTATTGTTTCGACTAAATTAAGTGATTACTAAAACTCATATGCAAGTATCGGGTGTGACGTTTTTTTCTCTTTTCTTTGGTATCGTTCCCTCGTTCACAGTCGGTCTTAACCACTTGTGCATCAGAGTCATTAACACTTAATCTCTAAATAGTGTGTGGGTAAATTGATGGACGCCTAGCTAAACAATAAGAATTTCTACGTTGCAAAGATTAGATTGAGGAAACGAGAGCGCCTTGACAGTTAAAAGATGCGGCGTCATTGAAAGACTTTCTCGCAGTGCTTCCTCAAAACGGGCTAGTTGAGTAGGATCCAAGAGGAAGAAATCTTTTGTTGACTAGTTTTAACGTTAGTGGGTTTATTCTGTTCGTTTTCTATGTTGTCATATTTTAAACATATTGTAACGACCGCGGGGTTCGGTACGAGATGGAGCAGGCATAGGACTCAGGAAAAGGGGTTAAACAACACATTTAACCAGGGAAAGGTACACACACAGGGACAGGGATTACAGTGCTACACTTACACTAACACACACAAGAAGGGAAGAGACCGTCTCCCAGCCTCCATCCCACTATATACAGTCCTGTAGTCCCACCCCCAGGCGCTGTTCTCAGCCTGACCCGCGTGGCGCTAATTTGCTCCTGCCTGAAGTGTCCCACCGATTCCAAACCGCCCCTCCAGGCTGCACACACAAGGCAGGCTGCTGCACGGGCTCCTCCTGCTAGCCTCTCCGTCTGGCCCAGGGACCTCCGTCTGGGCTGGCCCTCTGTCCATGCCAGGGCCCTCCGACTGGGCTGGGGTTCTCCCCCCGCACGCTGGGCCTCTCACCGCGCCACTCTGGGTCTCTGACAGCTGCACTCCATCCCACTGCTGACACCAATGTAACGACCGTGGGGTCCGGTACTGGAAGGATCAGGCACAGGACTCTGGAGAAGGGGTTGAACAACACATTTATTAACCAGAACCGGGGAAGGGTACACACACAGGGACAGGGATTACAGTGCTGCACCTACACTAACGCACACACGACAAGTCCCATATACAGGTGCTGTTCTCAGCATGCCCTGAGTTTGCTTGGCTAAAACACCCCGCGTGGCGCTACAGTATTTTTTAACTTACTGCGATGTTTTTTCACAGCTAACTTGCTAGTGGAGATCAGACGATAAACTCTAATGGATAAAAATAGTTAAATCAACAGAAGTATTAGGCTCTGCGAGTCAGCCATGCTTTCAGTTGGAAGTGAAAAATCTGAAGTGTGGCAATACTTCACATACGCTGAGCAAAGTAAGAAAACGTATTGTAAAATTTTACCTGAAGGAAAAGAACGAAGAATATTGCTGCATAGTGAGTGGAAAAACACAACAAATCACCCATGCAGCTCATTAAATGTTGGTAGTTTAGATAAAAGAAAATAGCATTGCAGCTACGTTATGGTACATTCACTACATTAATTCTTTGATATATGAAGAATGTAAGAGCGAGTCATTCTCTTAGGTGCTGTTTGTCCTGTAGGGTTTTTTCGGGGGAATTTGTGCAGTAATTTCCTTTTAGGTACTGCAGGTATTCAGCCTGACTAAATGAATGATGGTCCTTTATGCACTTATATTAATTCTTCTGGGCCTTTATATAATGCTTTTAAGTGCACCAAAATGGAAGTTCTTAAGTGTCGTACGGTGTTTCTGTATAGGATTACAGCACTAATGTTTTTTCTTTTCTTCTCTTTTCAGCCTGGAATAAACCTTTACTTGTTCCTTTGCAGCCTACGCATGCTGAAGCAGCTACTTACTAGGATTATTCACCCTTTGTTGCGTTTGAACTTTGACCTTTGACCTTTGGGGATCAATATACTTTACATTGTGTAACAATGACTTCTGCTTCCTGACAGACTGTAGATGGTTCAAATAAAAGCTCCTGAATTTCTCTACTATTATACAAAATGTCTTAATGAGGTATTAATATTTTTTTGTTCTCTCCTGCTCATTTGTCAGATTTGCAGTACAGCAGAAAGTTAGCAATCTGTGGAAGACCGAAAGGAACAGTCCACTACTCCAATCACAGTTTTGCAGACGTATAGACCAGATTCAAGTAAGCAACTTGCCAGGGAAGCCGCCATTGCAAAGCGGATTGGCAGGACTGGCTTGCCATCAAGTACAGTTGAGGACAGAGCGTTCAGAGACATGATGCCTGTTTTTGATGAGAGATTTGCTGTGCCGATGGAGGCCAAAGTGGAAAGAGTGTGTTATTTGTTTTCTCCATCCAAATGCAGAGATCCACATGGCCCCTGGCTGCCACAGCTTGTCTCCTTGACCTGACCATTGTGGCAGACATGCTTGTGGACAATGAAGACCTTCCAGCGGTGCTGAAGCAAGCAGAGAGCTATATCAATGCCAAAGCTTCTCTATGTCCACCTCCATGTGACAAACCTGAAGAAACCCCACCAAGAAGTCCATCGCCAAAGAGAGCCAGGGATCCCTTCTTTTCAAAAGCAAAATGGAGACTGTTGACATCAGGGAATGGGCCTTGTGTTCGACAAGAACTTCGGAAGTACAAACAAGTGCTGCAGCAGCCCTGTGCTGCAGAAACGGACATTGTGTTTTGGGCTGCACAACGCAGTTCTGTTTTTCCATTGCTGAAGCCTGGATGTACTTGCAGTGGCGGCATCGCAAGCCTTCACTACACGCGTTTTCAGTGTTGCTGTTGACCTGACAAGATGCCATCTAAACGGAGCCAGGATTCATCTGGAAGGATGCGCCTTCTTGAAAATGAACAAGTGAAGAGGACTGTCTGCTCTTCAAAACCATATGTGCAAAAATTACTGAAATACAATGAATGTACACCATGCTTTAGAACGACCAGAGGGGAATTTATTTTCCTAAATTATGACTGAATTGAAATAAAGTAGTCAACAATGAGGGCTTTGTAAACAACTATATTCTTCTGAAAATCTTACTTGTCAAAAAGAAATACACTTAAGTAGCTTAATATATAAACATTTCTTCATGCCACTTCTGTTTTCCTTGAATTACTAAATGTGAGTTAAAATTTGAATGCACAGTATTAAAGGAAAAATTGCAGGAATCCATCATGTGGATTAGGACACATGCAGATACTGGCATATTTGTTATGGAGAAGCAGCTTTTTAGGTACTTTTGATCTAGTGCCTGTTTGACCTAAAATATGTCTTAATTAGTTCACTATGAAGATATCAGAGATTTTGCCATTCTATATGTGTTTCTATATATCTGTTTGCTTTTACTTTGCAGTTTGACTTTTGTCGTGATTTTTTTCCCCTGGGATTTTTGAGTTTTATATGGATAATTCTGACTAAAGAAGATTGTCCAGGGAAGACTGAAATAAATCCCTCAAACTTAATGATTTTGTTTTTGTCTGCATTTTGAATATAAAGGGAAATTGCAGTCCCAATTTCTCAGACTGGCTGGTTATTAAATCTTGGTAATAAAATAAAGGCATTGACATTATGGAAGAAAATTAAAGATTTCAAATTATTCACAAAAACAGGAACTTTGTAAAAGTACTAAAAGTTGCTATGCTGTCACAAATTCGCATTCAAATTCCGACAAATTGTGACGGGATGCAGCCCTTCCTGTTCACTAGTCTCTGTAATGATTAATGCAAGGTGACATGCGAGTGAATAAATACAGGTTGTGCAGCAGACAATTCACTAATTATTGGTTTCAAAGAGATGTATTCACAAGCCTGCTTCTTTACAATGTAATAGGACCGGACACGTCACCGAATGTTTTGTTGCCTTGTTCTATTCACAGAATATGGAGCTGCACATACCTGGAAATTTAGTCTGTTTTCTCATGTAAATTGGCAATTTTACATGCAGCTGTGTACATATTACTTTTGATGCGGGTTGAAATACACTCATCAATCCTGATTCTTTCTATCCCTGAAATATGAAAATAGTGTTACAGTTCCCCTACAAATTAGTTCATGGTTCTCATTTTAACTGTTACCCTAATAAAGTTCCATATCCGTTTTATTCATTGCTCATAACATTGCCACGCTATTATGAATTTTTAAATGCCATCAGATAAATCACTTAATTTAAAAATACTGAATATTCTAAATGCTAAAAAACTATGCCTATTGAAAAGTGTTAACTAAATTAACACTGCTTAAGCCACACAAGTGTTTGATCTGGTGTAATCACTTCCTCAAAATGGGACGTGGCTTTAAGATGAGGATTTTTTTTACTATACAAATTTGGCAAGCTCATTGCTTTGACAAATGTAATGTGTAAAGAAAGCACTGCTTCATTGGAATATGCTGTCTTCAGATATACTCTAGTGTACAATACAACATGAAGCATGGAACTGCACAGGCATGAACATTGCTGTATATGGCAGCTTGGGCTGATCTGTATGAGGCAAGACAGACATGCAAAAGCATTATCACATGGGGTTTAATTTTGAGAGTGCTACACTTCACTTATTTTTGGGTTAGGGATTTTAAAATGGCAAATGTACAATTACACTTTAGTGTTCTGTAATGTATTTAATGAAGCACTGAGTTTGTATAGTGCTTTTCATCCCAAAAGATCTCAAAGAGTTTCACATATTGGATAAGCTCCACTACTGGGACCCTATGTGCCAGCTGCCCATCCACAGAGCTGATCAGGTTAGAGAAGAGAGAAAGTATTTTGCGTTTAATTTAAGCAAACATTTACACTCCTACTTGAGGGAACACAATTAGGGGATTGTTAAAGATCAGGTAGTCAGAACCTCGGTTTAAGATCTCAGCTGCAGGATGGTACCTAATACAGCTGTCCCCTGTCACCATACTGACACACTGGATTGGAAATACGGTCCACTATGCAGAGAGTTTTGACTGAATTGTTGTCATTTGTCCTCTGATTTCCCATGTGCAGGAAAGTCTGATTGCATTCCAGTTTGTTGGTTCTTTGGCAGTCCTGGCTTCCTTCACACCCACCCACGACATTTACAATTGGGCACAAGTGAGGTGACTTTCGATGGTCGGCCCCAAAACTACAGTCTTAATGTTATGCTTCCAGTCGTGTTGGAATTTGGAGTCTAGTACTGGTGGGTTTACTGATAGTAGTTCTCTCACTTTACTCAGGACAATGACTCTATGACTTAAGGTGACTGAAATCACACTAAGGTTCCAGCCCACGGAGAGCTAAATTAGGCCCATGTCATCCTGGAATCGCCACAAAGCTTGATGGCAGGTACAGCTCTCCCTCTTGTTCATACAGAAGCTTGTGTTGCTAACGTTCAGCTTTAAAAATGCTGTGCTCGTTTTCGTAGCCTTTTAGGATGCTGTCGGGAGAATTCAGGCCACAAGTCTACACAAATTTGGACAGACAACATGAATCTGCGGTGAGATGGGCGAACTTTGGCCTTGATCCACTGATGCCCTGCTAGTTTATGATTTTATTGCTCTCTTCGGATCTGGCAATGTATTCTGCCAGATCAGTTTTATTACTTGGCTGTTACTATTGTTTTTTTTTAGATGTTAAGATGTCCCAGATCATTTGTCTTCCCGTTCTTATACATATTTTATTTGGTTTCCCAGATCTGGCAAGAGACAGTGCTGGTTTTTGTGGGAATAGTATTCTGCCATTTTTTGTAGCACATTTTCTAAGCATACTCTTAAAGAAATCGAATGATAGCTTGCCACTATTTACATCTCGTTTTATTTTGTAATTGTTGGCGTCAATGTATACCAATACAATACATTATATTACTTACTGACATTAAGCCCGAAATGTCCTATAAGTTTTTAAGATGCAAACAAATCTACATTTGATTATTTTTTTGTAATCTTTGTAAAGTTGTGTCAGAGCAATTTTATATTTGTCTCAGTTGTCATAATCTTATATACCCCATCCCCAAAAAGGCAACATCTGGATCACAGGGATCAACCTGTGCTCCTCTGGGGTTTAGTTCTTGGCTATGAGCATTGCAATGTTTCAATGCATTTTAAGTATGTTCACATACTCTTTCTCTACTCTCAAGTGATAGAGAGGATAGTTTGAGCTGGAGAAGGCTACTCTTACTCAGCTGTGTATATCCGAATCCGCAGAATCCGGAGGGGAGTGAGACAAACATGGGGGAAAAAGACTAGGATCGGTGCTGGAAGAAGAACAGGGGGGCGTGTCCAAGGTGCACGGGTGCTTGGAGGGGGGGTGTCAAAGGCAAACAAGTCCGAAGGAAATCCATGGGAAGGCAAATGTCCAGAACTGGGTGGTCCATCCGTGAAGAAGACAAGACGAAGTTAAAAGCCGGAGTGGGATCCGGCGAAGGGTCAGGGAAATAAAAAGGGTAACAGGGCCAGGCGCTCCAAGCCCCGGACCCAGATGGTCAGGACGCCGTGATGAAGCCTGTGCCATTGAGCCTCTCCTGGACTCGCTGGTAGGCGGGCTTCCGGGTGTCCATCTCCCAAAGCTGAGCCCAGATTGGTAAGAACGTCTGGCTTTTGTAGGAAAATCGGCTGGAACGGAGGCAGGTGCAGGAAATCAAAGGTAAACAAGTATGGGGTGGAGGGGTTTATGATCGTGACAGTGGGAATAGCAATGCTTAACATCTGGAGAGATTAACCTGTTGCAACAGCATTGCCCCCATGTAGCTGTGTGGTGATAGGAGACACTGTGGAGGTGCCATCATTTGGATGACCTGACCACATGGTTGTTAAAGATTTCATGACGCTGTTCATAGACTGTGTGCTCATCATAGGTGTGTTAATCTCCAGGCTCTGGGTAAATATAACTCTGGGCTTGTGCACTCTGACCTACATTTCCCACTCAATTCAATTGGTAAAGCAGTTTCTCACTTCTCCACCTGATATTCTGTGTAACTACCCAGGTAGGCGCTGTGTGCCTGTGTGTAAAGCAGTTTGGAATCCACTGGCCTTAAACCGAGCTATTTAAATGTAAGCAGTTGTTACTCTTACAAACATCATTATCCACAGTGTGCTGAGAAAAAGTATTCCAATTAGAATCTGGTTTTAGTGCATAATTCCATATAGTTTCACCATAATTGACAGCAAGTTCATGAAAAAATATAATGAAAATACTAGATTAAATATGACATTTCTCATAAATTTACGGTAAAAGAAATTAGGCTTTCCCTAAACAGGCTTGTTATATTGCATTAATTTGTTTGTGTAAGTGATTATTTTCAGTGCTTTTCAGTGAGTATTCTGGGCTGCTGATCTAGGATTATTAAAGAGGAAGTACTTTGGGGGCAAGTTTAATTAAGAAAGCCCAAGCTTCTTGTGCCTGTAATTAAGTGATTTATGCCCCATTTTTACAATTTTTCCACCTCAATTTCCAGTCACATCTTTAACTGTAAAGTGCTCTAAATGAAAGACTATAATGAAAATCTGGTCCTAGTTTAAGTATAAAGATTGAAAAAAAAAAAAGCTCAGCTCCCACTGAGGGGCTAAATGTTTCCATGTGCTTGTGTGTCTTGGCTTTTTTTTCCCTCCGTGTCCCGCTGCTTCTTCTCGTCACTAAATAGACTATAAAATAGTGCCTGTACAAGGGGGTGACTTAACAAGGTGCACCACTGGAAAAGACAACTTCGTGTTTTAGCATTCAGCTCTCTCACTCCGGCTGCCTCGAGCTCGATGGCTGCAGATGTTCTTCCTTTAATGATTTTTTACCCATTAGCTTAATAGTCGTTTATGGCTGTGAAACACAGGAATTTGGGCATTAAGGAAAGGGATGAAATGGAGGGGGATGGGGCAGTGAGAGGTGGGGGATAGTTTCAGGGGAGAGCCTGCTTAGAAGGTCACAGACACTTGGAACCCTGGAGCCTCTCCACTGAGGAAAATTCCTGTGTGTGCTGAAGCAGTGCTGTAGCTCCTGCAAGTGCAGCACAGACACTGCAGGCACCAGAACCATGTTGTTTGGGTTCAGACCTAAAATAGTCCCACAGTAATTAGTGCAGTCGATGCTTGCTGTGTTCTTGCCAGTTTGGAGACCAGAGTGGAAGGAGCAGGGCCGTCAAAATTGCAGTGAAGATTTTCTAGTAAAGGCCAGGTGAGATGTTTTCAGGTGAAATGTTTTTTCAAGTTTCTGCCCTGGCAGGAGAAGACGAGGAGGGAAAAAGAGAAGAGAAGAAGGTGGGACACTGCCGGAAAGGACACACCCATACATACAGTATATACACTAATGGGAGTTACTAATGGGAGTTACTTTCATGGAAAACGTTAAAAAAAGGTTTGAAGGATATGGTCTACTCAAAGATTTAAAAGGCTGTAGTGTTTTCCAAGTAAAGGACTTCATTCTGAGGTCATGACTGCTCTTCTACTCTGACAGCCACCCATGTTGTCACTCAACATGTCAGTCCTGTCTGAGAGCCTTCCACACAAAACTACACCTAACAGAAAAAAATAAGATTAAATCAATAAAGTCTCCGGCAGACCACTCAAGATAGAATGTCAAAGGCATAACTGAACCTCTACATATTTAACCGAATTGTTCGTCTTAATGAAGAGCATGTGTTTGGAAGAAATGTGTGAAAACAAGAGGAGTTGGTAAGAAATCTTGCAATGTAAGCGCAGTTGTCCACCTTTTCAGTTGAAAAACCTGTTTTAGCTGTTTTGAAGTGCTGCTTCTGCATTTTATGCATGTGGCTCTTTTACTCTCCATGTGCAGACCTACACGTCAAAAAGCATTTTGTAAGCAGTGGGTTAGTCACAGACATGTGAGAGCAGGTCACTCTGAGGGGACTGGAAATCTCAAGTGTACAGTTAGTAATAGAGCTAACACAAACCTCCTGTTTGAACCAAATTAAAAGGGGCTCCCAGTGGATTCCACGTGCCCCTATAAAACATCACGTACTGTATGATTTTTTAAAGGGTTGTTATCATTTTACCATAGCTAAGAGGGTGTTAATGGAGTCACTAACATCTAAAGGTACCTTTGGACCGATATCTGAAAAATAACTGGCACGAACGTGCCATTTAAGATTTCAAGTTCTTAAAGGATGCAGACGTACTTTCTGTGGTTGTGTGGACCTTGGATGCAATTATCTAAACACTGGCATTCAGAACACAGCTGACTTTGTAGCCTTACCTCTGTCTCTTCATCTTCCGAAACTCACCTCAGGCTTGTTTTTATGTCTGACTTATTAAAAGTTCAGGTGCAAATTCATGATCCTTAGAGATTATGTTTTGATCCCTGTTCTGATTGGGACCTGATGACGTTTGAGGTAAAATCTCTTTCTGACTTGGAAAACATTAATCTCTAATGAATGAGGGAGCAATTTTTGGGGGATGTGTATTGGAAAATCCCAGCAAAATGATAGGTTCCTGTGGCCTTCAAGGGAATCATAATTTTGGTCAATAAATTACTTTTCTCCAGAAGGAACACTTACCTTGCTATTCTAATGGTCAGCTGTCCAAACAATACAGCATTTCATGAGATTCATAATTTGAGAAAAAAGTAAACATAAACATACATACAGATCTCTGTGAGCATTTACACTCATAATTTTCCAGGTAAGTAATAAAACATTTCGGTGTCCACAGCTTTTCTCTTCTTGTCATGTTTGGGTACAATGAAGGTGTCAACTGCAGAAATATAATCTATCACATTACTCATGGAAAGCTTTCTTTTTAAACTCAGAATATTTACTTCAAATGTAAATCAGTTTGATACAAGAAACAAATACCAAAGAAAAAAACAAACATTTGTCTTGTGTTTCTGTTACAAAGCTATATTTTTTCCTACAAAGTACCCACAAAATGAAGTTCTTGAGTGTGGGAGGGATAGGGACATCCAAGTCCCTCTTTGCCTCAGCTGTTGTGAATCATAAATATTTCTGACTTCATTTCTCAAAACTCTATATGTCACACACATACCCATTTTCTTTCTGCATTTCACCTCAAGCATCCCTCATCCATCCTGTCTCCACCTTTTCAGCTCCCCCTTGGTCACTCTGGATGGGGGTCTGACCCTCACTGTCGTACAGCCAAGGAGCTGGCCCTTAAGCCAGGAGGGTTAAAACAAATCTCACTCCACCTAAATATTTTTTTAAAACTTCCAGTTCTTGGTGGTGTTGTTGCTTGTGAAAACACAAGTAAACATAAATGATGCCTCGAAAGAAAGAACATAAAATCGAACAAATACGTTCATTATAAAACCTAAAGGAAAATGCAACAGCCCACAACAAATGCCTTTTAAATGAAAACAACAAGCAGACGTTACTGTATTCCTGCTTGATTATTTGTTAGCTGGTTGGCGTGTGTAATGTGTTTTTAAAACAGTGTCTGCTTTCATTGTCAGTCTGGCTTGCTTTTTTTTTTTTGCTGAGTTATGTTTCTCAATTTGGAGACAAGAGTTACACTAGAAAACCACAAATTATAAGGAATTGTAGAGTTTTTCATCACTGTTTCTCTTCTGTGGTATATAGAAGAATGGCACCAGAATACTTTTTTCGTTCAAAGTTTTCAGATTATTTTTAAGGAATACCACATTAACATTACAGATACAAAAACGTGCAATTACTGACTGTGAACATGAAAATTTATTTGAAAGAAATGCTGAAAATCTACATTACAATGCTCCTTATAGTTTGCTTTGCTGGTGACTATATTTGGGACTAACACCCACTTTTAGACCTTTCTTTTAGGTCTTTGTCTTTACACTTTCAATCATAGTCAGTAGCCATGTTGCTAAAAACTTTAGAACTAATCATTAGAAGTCATATTTCAATCTTTTATCTCAAGCTAATGAAATACCTGTTGAATGGATTGCTGCCATTTCTTCCAGAAGAACCCTCGGTGAGAGATGCAGGAAAACGGAATCCAGACCAAAGAAAAAAGAAATCGTGATGGCACTGTAGGTATTTCTGGGGAGCACATCTCTGAAATACTATAACAAAATCCATGAACATGGGCTTTTACTCTCGTTGTCTTCTAGATCACAAATCTTGAACCATAAGAAGATTCCATGGAAATAAACAGAGGGGAATGGTGACAGAGTCAAAGAAGCAGCTTGTAGAATCTACTGTTCATACAGTACAACTACATCCCTTGCTAGGATTTCTCCAACTGATCAGACTTACTGAGCAACTGCTTGTTTGGCTGAGTGGAGTTTATGTGAATGTGATCCCAATGCTATTACCCACAGCTTCATTAAATTGAAATCTACCAGAACTGTAACATTTGAGAGAAATATATATGAGGAACATAAATTATTCAAGATTTGTTTCTATAATGTCAGTCTAGATTGAATCGTGACTCTTATCAATCCTAAAAACAGAGATTGCTTTATTGTCACAAAGGCACCTTCTGGAAATTAAGTAATTTTGTCAGTTCATTAAGGTTTCACTCCCACTTTAAGCTTTTACTCGTTATTGCTTTCGGTTTGTAGGCCGGATTCCACACCTGTCTTTCAGGCAAGCTGCTCTATTCTTGAGCTTTTAACAAACACTGTTAGGCCAGTCCTACACTTCCTACGTGTTTATTAAACAGCTAGAAACACTACGGAATAAATCCCTGCAAGAGTACTTGTGTCAAAACAATCAAGTGCTTTTTACAAGAGAGCCATAATGGAGTTGAGAAGACAGGCAAGATCTAGCTTCTTTATCACTTTGGAAGGTGGGTAAGCGTACGTCATCCTCTGGAAGAGGGAGGAAGATGCTAATAAACACAGAGCATATGATCCAGCTGGAAAATCAAATATCAATATGAAACTGATGTAGAGGAAGCAAGGGTTAAAAATATAGGCAAGGGGAGGCACACACACAGTAGTAAATGTGTTCCTGCAGACAGAGAGCAGATAACTAACTGCCTGCTAGTGGAAGTCTCTACTGCTGAACTTCTTCCTCCTTCACCTGACAGAGATGACGCCAGTGAAAAGTGTGTGTGTGTGTGGGAGGGAATGTCTAAACCCTGACAAGAGAAGTGGGGTGGTCCTTAGTTACCTGTTATGCACTGATTTATCACATTAACCTTAATGGGGGGGTCAATGGTAATCAATTAGCTAGCATTAATTATTAATTTAATTAAGTATACTAATTATTATACTAATTAAGTCTGAATCAATTCTGCTGATAATTAACTGGTAATTAAATAGTAATTAGTGGTAATTAATGGAGGGCTTTCGGGTAATGCATCATTTAACTATTTTATACTGCACGTTCTGGAAGGTCCCCTCCCCTGCCCTTGTGAACATCCGCGGTCCCCCGACAGCTGGGCGTTGATGAATGAGTTAGAAATCATGCCTGGGTTCTGCCCAGCTTCAGCGCAAGCCAGATAAAAAATACCGACACCACGGCCCCCTCCCTCGCCAGCACCCTGCGCCGGTTCTTCCCCTGACGCACAACGGTGAAGGAGCGGCAAAGTCTGCTTCAGAATTCTTAATGGTTTCCTCAGGAAAGATCCTGCCCTCAAAGGTAACCATAAACTAATTGTGGGTTTGGAATCCTCGGAGACACAAAGGAATCTAAATTAAACTAAACCTCCTTCCAACTACAGTATCCAAAAATAGCAAGTTCTCTTTAATGCTTAAGATTTATGTGTCACAGACCATATCTATTAGCTTTCCTTTTATGTACCAAAGAGGAACTTATGTATTTGATTTATTCATATAGCAGAGAAACTGCTAGTGTTTTCTGTAAGCTATTTATTTGCATAATTACAGTGTGGTGAATCTGCTGTTGACTGGCACTAGTTCATTCGGGTTTTACAATGAGGTGGTCAGGTTTTTGTGGACCTTATTTACATAACGCTTTACCCTGCTGATCATTGGCCCCGAACACCATGCCCAGGAGTTTGCTTTATTGTACAGTACACATGACTCTGTTTTATATACTGGATTTCATGTTTTCAAAATAGCGTGTGTGAGGCAGCTCTCAAACTGCCTTTGCAGTTAAAAAAAAAAGGCCTGCCATCTGTTGCTTTTAAGGACCTGGATAGACAAGAAGTAACTTTTCACTCAAATCCCTTTGTCGCACTTGCGCAGGACGGTTGAAACACTCGAGCTTTGGTGTTGTAAAGCTGAAAATTTCTTCCAAGGAATTATCTTAAAATGCGACAATTCTATCCACTTAAAACAATTTGCCTACTATATTTCGTTTTACCAAATAAAAGGCTTTTGGTTTCAGGTGTCCTGCCAACTTTGTGTGAGCTCTTCAATACCAAAATGTCTTTTACACAATTAGTCTTTTAAAAGACAGCGTGCATACTAGACCAATTAAACCACGGAGAACCTTTCAAAGCTGCCAGGAAGATCACACAGCTCTCAATCTGGACTTCTAAATTGAAGTATCCGTTCTATAAATACCAAAGTCTGCTGTTAATCTGTTGCATTATAGCTATGCTTATTTTTGAAATAATGCAGGATTTTAAATAAAACCTGAGCACTGACAATATCTCTATCATTTTAAGTCCAGAGAAATATAGTCACTGAAGCTCTCTGCCGTAATCGTGTTTCCAGCACTGAATAAATATGATACTTGAGAATATATATCTGTTAGAATTCAAATCTAGGGAGGAACACATTCTTATCATGAAGTGATTCAAGTAGTTGCCTGCATCAGCATGCGTCGGCTGCAAAGGAACAAGTAAAGATTTATTCCAGGCTGAAAGAGAAGAAAAGAAAAACAAGGTTTCGGCTGTGGAACCTTCTTCGGGTGAGGCTGTGGAAGCCTTTTTCACACCCGAAGAAGGCTCCACAGCCGAAATGTTGTGTTTCTTTTCAGCCTGGAGTAAACCTTTACTTGTTCCTTTACATTCTTATCATGACAATGGAGAATTCAAGCCATTTTTAGTGAGTTTCTATTGCCACTGACCCGAGGACTACAGAGTTCCATTAATTTATTCAGTACTTTAAGATCCAATTGAAATTGCGCATCTTACAGTTTCTTATGAGCGACTGTAAACCCTTTATTAATCACATAAAGAGCCTAAAGCAGAATGATGACTTTCCTGCCTTTTCTGCTGCAGTCTTTTTATTTGTTTGTTTCCTTTTTTGTTTTTATTCTTTATTCCAGCTGCTTAAGATGTGATTTTAGGCTCAGGTTACAGTGAGAGCTCCTGTAGCGTCGGACATTTTCTGCCTCTCCTTTCAAGCTCTTTGTGTCGCACCGTGACTACAAGTGGGTGGCTAGTGGGAGAAATCGAGCGAGTCTCTCCTGCTGCTGCAGCAGGGAGAAACAAAGAAAGAGGTTTCTGGTTTCAGAAGGACTTGAATCGCCGTCCAGACGTTTCGCGAAAAGTCTGCATTAGGAGCTGTTCCAGAGGAAGGATCATGTTATCTGATTGAATATGACTGTGTGCTGTTGTGAGGTGATGAGTCTCTCACAGAGCTGGGGAAGAATGGGCTTGTCACGTGACACAGGCAATTTCCATACCTGCCGCATTTGTAATAGTACTCTGCTTTCAAGAAGACACAACAGCTGGCATCTCCCATCAATACCGTGATGATTAAACATAAGTGCAGGGTGGGACCAAAAAAATGACACTGTGTTTCATTGCTTCAGGTGGGGAATTACTAGGATACTCCTCTACTAACTGAATAAAAGAATCTGGCAGGACCCATCAAAGATATGGGACATTGAACCTTATTATTCAGTCGAATACATGTGTTTTTTTCACAACAAAAATGTTCCAGCGGAGAATGTTCTTTCACCTTGATCAGTACACATAAAACAGGACCTCAGTTCATAACGCCCAACAGCTCCCAGAGTAGTGTATCCTTATTATCAGCAGTCAAAAATGAGTAATTGGTTTTGTATCTACAGTATAAAATGCTATCTGTCCCAGAGATGCCACCTCACTTACCAATGTGACTGAACACCTGGAGAATGTAGAAATATGTTTTTAGGATATTTCTAGCATAAAGCCAAATCAATGTTTTACGTTATTTAATTTTAACACATCAAAGTGACTCTCACTACAACTAAATAACTTACATCTTCCACACACCTTAGCCAGTCCCAATCGAGGGTTAGTTGCCTCAGGTTATTGTTCTACAGAAGAAGGGAAAGGCAGGTGGGGTTTAAATTAATAATAATTCCTTGGATTCTCATTGCATTTTTCATCCCAAAAGATCCCGAACCACTTCATTGCCCACTGAAATGCAGAACCAACTTCAGTGATGCGTGAAAGGTATTTGTGCACCTAGCATAATTCCCGGTTACATAACATCTCAGATGGAAAAAGTTCTTCACCAATTCAACTTAAGGGGAGTTTTAAGCCTTTTTTCCTCAAATCTGGAATTTAACGAGAACAGTGGATAAAACCCCTGGTCATCCAATCAGTATCATGAGATTTTTAAAGACCAGCTAGTCGGAATATCAGTGTCACCTCAATGACAAAGTGGCACTTCCTAACAGCAGCCTGCTATTGCCCTACTGGCATAAAGGTTTAGAAATTCTGGTAAGTAGGGAAGTATTGTATTTTCTACAGTATTGCATTTCTTCTGGGATCTGACAAGATGACAATACAAGGTGATAATGCAGTTCTCAGGATGTGGGATCTCAAACTCTCAGTGATTGCAAACAAGTATGAATCATCGAGTAAGTTCATTAATAGAGTTTGAGACAGACAAAGCAGTGATAAAAAATTCCCTGCAGATACTAATTTGGTTGGTGTAATGCCTGGATTTACACACAGAAAAATAATTTAAAAAGTGAACCCTTTGGCGTGCTGTGATGGTTTTCTGCTTTAGAGTCACCACACTGGAATCTTACTTTCTGTATTCTGACTGAACATGCTGTAAGTAGATAGCAGAGTCTAAATATAAACTGTGCAGCAAGAACAGCAACTGAAAATTAAAAAGCAGAGCGAATAGACGCTGTCATTGCTGTGGTGTAAATGCCCCTTCGCGTCTCCCGACTGGAGCTGTGAGGGGTCGAATAAGAAACATCTGGGCTAGGCTGCAATGACAGGAGTGATGACTGTAGCACAAACTATTAAGGTCAGGAAGACAGGAACATTTTAAGGAGCATTTTAAAGTGGATGAGAAGCAGAAAATTGCTGAAATGGGATTAGAGAAGATTACCTGGCCAAAGGGAAACCTGTCAGGATGTGGAAGACATTTTCATGTGGCAGTAAAGATGGAGTAGCTGTAGATGATGTTTGTGGCTCCATCCGCTGTCACGCAGGATGCTGGATTAGGTGTAATCAGGGGCCCTGAAAATCGTTCATAATGCTAATGACCTGTGTTGGCAGAATTATCTACATCATCACAAAACACAGTGCTCCTCAGAGGCAAGAGGAGTGTTTACTAATCTCAAAAACAAGGACACAGCTGAAGTTCAGAATTGAAAAAGATAGAGCTTGGAGGTCACAGTGTTCCCCAGGTAGTAGTCTTTTTATACCCTTACAATTGTAATGGTCATGAATCGTGAAACAAAGATGATGATTTGAAATCTGCAACATGAACATATACAATTTTTATCGTCTGTCTTATTTTATTATCGGTGTTCACCACTGTTCACAGTCTCCACCTCGTCTCAAATCTCAGGGATTTAAGTTACATATTAAACTGAAATGCTACAGCCAGCAATACAAATGAAGGTGTATTGATGAAGGAAATACAATATTTTAAGTGTTTTAGTTTTGAAAGTTCAGCCACCTTAATTTGAGGTAATTGTGTTATCTGTGCTTCTGCTGGATCTTACTTAAACAGCTCCAAACATTATTTGGGAATTGTTTTTCAGCATTTAAAGTATTATTATTGTTGTTGTAGTTGTAGTTGTTTTAGACTGCATGTCACAAGAATCAAATACAGTTTAATTCTAAGTTTAGTCTTAAAAGATCAATTTTGACTGAGATTCTGGCAAAGGGTGTTACTATTCAGTTACAGGCTCACTTATCTGTGAATCCACTGTTTTTAGCTGAGTTCAGAAACAGCTCTTGTTACTGTTAATAATGATCTACTGACTCTGCTTTTTGATTTACTCCTGTCATGTGTCCCACAGGAGCTTATCACTGCTTTGGACACTGTTGATCATATCATGTTACCAGCTAGATCAGAGAGGGTTATTAGTGTTACTGGGGCTGCTTTGTGGTAGTTTAATCTCATCAAACTGACAGAAAACAATATGTCAATCAAACAATCAGTCTCCTCAACAAACCCTGCCACATCTGGTGTTCCACACGGCTTTTCTTGGTCCCATTCCTGGTCTCCATTTTCTTCTTTTGCACCTATATGGTACTATCGGGTCATATTCTTTGTAGGTATGTCAGCAGTTTTAATTTTTATGCTGGTGAGACCTAATTTTTTTTACACTAATTCTGACACTAACCAGGTGCTGCCTGTTCACACTGCTTGGACTTTGTTAAAAATGGATGTAACTAAACCTTTTTATATCTGACTTTACATCTGAGAAAACCAGCATGATGCTGATCGACTTTCCGTATCAGCTATAACAAGTGAGATTAGCTCAATGCCATCTTTGATCTGAGCCTTCCAACTGAAGTTCAAGTTCAAAATGCTGTGCAAGTTTTGTGGGAAAATTGCTGGTATCTGTTCACATTTCTCCCATTAGCAGGAAGGATGCATGCTTTCGTCTTTTCCATTCTTTTGTCATTTTTAAGACGTTGCAGCATGTTCAGAATAATCTGATGAAGATTTCATTAAAATTGGGTGCAATGTCATGCAACAACTGTTTTAGCTCCTTTGCATTGGTTCCTTATGGATTCTAGACTAATGTTCATAACACTGCAGCTCACTGCTGCCGATGAGCTTGCTTGGTTTGATTTTGACTAGAAATATGAACTGTTAGTTCTCTTGAACTGTTTAGACGTAGTTTCAGTTCCTAAAACATGGCTCCAAATGTTGGGAAACATTTGCTGTTAGTGCTGTTGCTCCAAGGCTATGAAATGATCTCCAAGCTCATATCGGCTCTTGCAGGTTAACACTTTTCAATCTTGTCTCAGAATTCACTTTTGCACTCTGAAGTTTAATTCTGTTCAATCGACTGTATTAATTAGTGTATACCTGTGTATCATATCCAAGGTAGAATCCAGGACCAATGCAGAACATGTGAGGCAGCGAGTCTCCAACATTATTCCGGGCTTATTCATCTCTTCCTGGACACTAACACTTGCAAATAAATAAATAAATGTGATTTGCGATCATTTCAAGAGATTATGTCCATTTTTGTACTATTGCCCTTCTGAGACAATAATCTTTTCAGAAAAAAAACAAGACACTGAAGATTTCAACAGTTCAACACTTCAAGAGTGGAAGAACGTTTACTTTTTTCCTACATGATATATTGATTTTTAGCCAATTTCAAGTTTTTCATGAAAAGGTTAATTCCACAATTTTAACAGTAATATTTAAAAAAAAATATTACTCCAACTTTACTTTGCTTGGAAACGTTTTTACCCCAATAACCTCTTATTATTTTCCTAACAGCAAGCTTGCAAACTGAAAAAACTATTGCATTGAGTTTGTAGAATCACAAACATTTGGTTTACATCCAGTTTTAACACACTATGTCTTGTGGTTTTAAGCATTAAACCAATCCAGTAGATTATTAAATGGTAGTGTAACTGGCCTGTCCTGTAGGGTGACCCATTTTCCACTTTATTTTCTAATTGCTGCTCTGTTTCAGCAATGTTCACCCAAGAAAATGGGCATTTTTTGTTTGGTTTTATGTTACATACAATTTATTTGTTTTTAAGCACAGACCTAATGAAAACTAAAAATAGTGAGAAAAAATGTTATTGTGCATTTGTATGCCAAGAATGAAATGGAAAGAGCAGATGAGGATTTTAAGAAATAGGTTTATATGACCGTTCAAAACAACCCCTAAGTAACTGTTTGCTAGGAAACCCTTCCTTATTTTTATATTTTGAATTTAGAAAAAATCAGCATTGATTAGAGCATTTAGTAAAATAAAAGTAATAATAAAAGTAAAATTTACACAGTAACGTGTAAAACCTCTAATTTATATCACACAATATTCTGCGATACAGAATGAGGCAACAGTCTCACTTCAGTGAGGTGAAGTGGCCCTGTGACACAGTAAAGAAGCAGGCTTATGAATACATTTTTTTAAATCCAATAGAAATATTTCTTTCGATTTCGAGATGGTTTTGCTGACAAATACAACTTGCTGGTTAGCTGCATGTACAGTCGATCACTATTGAAGCTCCCTTTCTGGAGCTCGAACATTTCTGCAGTGAAATGTCAGCTGCACAGCCTCTACTTATTTGCTCGTACATTGCATTACATCAGTCCTTACAGTGACCAGGGAGCAGGAAAGGCTGCATCACATCACAGTTCACACAAATTCTCCCTCTTGCCCTTGACGAAACCAGCAGTCTGTGGCAACATGGCAACCATACAGTACTTTTACAAAGTTCACGATGTTGTGCCTAATTTGGAATTTGTTAACATGTTGCGATCCTGTCAATTAATTTATTCTGTTAGGGAGATTTAATAAACAGTCTGAGAAATTGGGACTGCAGTTACCTTTAAATTCAGACATAGCCAGAGACTGAAACTGAATTCAAAAGGTGACCAGAGGGATAAAACCCGACAAGGAGCCGATTCAATTCTCCTTAAGCCCACTTTTTGAAGAGGATGTTGGCAGTTTCAGGTGGTCGTGTTGTGTTGGTTGTGTTGATCTCTTTCATGGTTTCTAGGATTGCTGTATGATCTTCCAGCACCAATTGTTTGAAACACAGGAGTGCTGTGGAGGTTTAAAAGATTTATGTTGCCATTGCAATGTTTAGGGCTCTGCAGTAGAGGTTCGGGCTGTCTGAACACTCAGAGCTGCCAGAGGCCTTGTGGCAGTCTTCACCAGACCATGCATCCCTGCTCCTGACAGTCTGTGTTCTGACAGGACCGTTTGAAGACAGGAGGGAAGGATATAATGAAACCATATAGCACAGAGCCGGCCCAGTAAAAAGGCCGGCTGCAATATGTTTCCTTGATTAAGAATTATCTCTGAATTAAATCAGACAGATCGGGTTACCAAAAATAAGAGCTTTGCTCTTTCAGACTTTCAAAAAGTGAACTGCAATGACACATTTGGTCAAAATTAAAATCTGATTTACATCACTACTACTGCCACCACATTAACAAATAAAATACTATGTAGTTCAGGTGGGTAGCTGCGTCAGCATGCGAAGGCTGGAAAGGAACAAGAAATAGGTTTATTCCCTGCTGAAAAGAGAAGAAAGAAAACACAACATTTCGGCTGTGGAGCCTGACACCCGAAGAAGGCCCCACACCCGAAACATGTTTCCTTTCTTCTCTTTTCAGCAGGGAATAAACGTATTACTTTTTCCTAAAATACTATGTTCTTTACACTGCATTGGTATCTGTAAATGACCAGAAAGGGAGCTTCAAGCTCAGACATGTTCCGACAGGGATACCTCGCTGTTATCTGGTTTCCCTTTAGTGGCAGTGGCTGCTAGGGTATGGTCAGAACTATCCAGAGTTCCTACCCCTTACTACTGAATGGCCACTCAAGCAGCCTGCTTATCACTGTTATGCTTCTATTGTGGTGCCTTGTGATAAGAAGAGAATGATGGCACATTTTTGCACTTTGTGGAGGAGGTTTACAACCTCTCATGCAATGGTAAGAGGGTGGCAGCAGTGAAACTACTCCATCAGAAATAATTGAGTCACAAACCGGATGGGAGCATAAAAGAGAATTCTAGTTTTCTATTCCAATTGTTTAATTAAAAAATGGAAAAAGCAGAGGAGAAGCCAAAGACAAGCATGAGCTCAATCAAAACGATTAAAGATGTCCGGTAAATTGAAAAAATACATTTTTTTATTACTGATTTCTGCAAATGCAGGGCTCCCAGGGTGACTGGATCATTTTAATTCCGTACCATGTAATAATAAACTAGATTAGTCAAATATTGTATACTACGTATTTACATTTTAATTTTGTCACGAAAACAACTCCAGACCTTGTTGCTTAGATCCAACTAAAAACTGAACATAGGATTGACTACCAAAGTGATTGGTTCAGTAAACGTTTGTCTGCAGTGAAGGACAAGTCCCTCAGTCTTGAGATCACCAAACTGCTGTGATCGCCAGAGGATAGGAGTTCTTGTGAGCAGTACAAGTCAGTTATGGGTAGCTATAGACAAGCCTGGGCATTATCAGGAGAGTCCTAAAATACACTAAAGAACAACAAAACACAGTCAGACACATTTAATTCACACAGTATGGAACTAACTGACCTTAATGACTTGCCACTCACTTCAACACAAGGTAGCTTATCTATCTGAAAGTGCTATTTTGAGCCTCATACTCTGGGATCCTTCAAGGAATGCGTGGACAAGACTGATAGTGTTCAAACAATCAGAAGTTACAGAATCAACTAATTTTGAGCCTTTTTTATGGTGTAATGATCTTAAGGCCCTAAAAGAGACATGGCTAACAATCTCCATTGTTTCTCACAAGGTGAAGTCAAAAGTTATTTAAATATGTCCAGTCCTTGGTCTGAGTCAGAGCTGGTGTTAGTCGTCAGTCATATGGGTTGACTGTTGTTGACAGCTGGCTATTTTCAGTGGGGCAAATGTAGGTTTTTAGCTGCCTTAAGGTCTTTAATCTTAGTAAAAGGGTCGAGCTAATGTAGCCTAGCAATGATGGACAAGTGTTGCCTAAGTGTCACCAGTTGTTTTAGAAATGTTAGAAAAAATTAGTGCCTCTAGCTTGAAATAGAGACGGTTGTGTGGGAACTGGATTTTTGAGTGCACAGTCCTGAAAGCCACTGGAAAGCTCAAACAAAACAAATGCTTTGAGCTCAGAATTTAAAACAAGGACCAGCAGACATAAATGAAAGTTAAGTGTGTATGTGATCAAAACAAAAGGTTTATGTATGTTTGAAAAAATCTACCTAAAATACCTCGTAGAAGGTGATTGTTCAATTGAAACTGATGGACCCACAAGACTCTAGAAACTAAGATGACCAATCCTGTATTGTAATTATTATTATGTTCTATATTGTCATAGTTGTTTAGCAATACACAATAATTTTACTTTGGCAAATGTAATACTAAGGAGCAACAGCACTGATTCTAACCCGTTGCCCAGTAGGTGGTGATGCTGAGCCAAACGTCAGACAATAAACACTTTTTTTCAGGAAACAAAACCAATAGCTCTGTATGACATATGCTACATGTGTAAGCCATTCTGTATGCTGAATTTCAGCAGGATTATTAAAAAAGCAGGAAAACAAGAACTCTGAAATAGAAATCTTCTACCTGAAATAGAAGTCTTCTAATCTTCTATCCATGTCTTAACAGTAATCTGTAAGGAATGAAGTTAGAAGGTTATCATTTAAAGTGTATACAGATTCCTGTTAACTCTACACTTCCTGGTTGGCATGCTACTTCTCTGTCATTTCAACAGGTAAGCCTGTCTTTTGTTTGAGGGACAGGGCCATGTAGCTGTGAACAAACATATATGTAGCATTTGCCTGACAGAAATTTAAAAAAATAATAATTCCCAAAGTTTTTGCTGTAGGAGTAGATGAAACATGTTTCTAAACATCCACTACAGCAGCGATATTTGTAGAATAAGCAAACACATTAACCAAGAAAATCCAAGCAACAAATGAAAAGGAGAACAAAACAGTGGACTAAAGTAGCTATGTTGATAACAGCAACAGCCAAACCAGAAGAAAACTGACAAACCATTTTTTGGCGTTTTCAGAGACATGGATTTAGAAAGTGAAGATCTTGTTTAACTAGCTTACTTTCACCGAACAAGCAGTAAGGACAGTTAAAAAGCATATGACATGATGCATTTAGATTCCCAGAAAACGTTTGATAAGGTCCTTTCTAAATTTAATTTATAATTAACTTTAATTCTTAAATTAAAAGGTGTAAGTGGTTAAAGTAATGTTTGCACTTGGATAAAGAACTTGTTAATGAACAAGAAGAGTCACTCTAAAGGGCAAAACGTCTGATAACAGGCCTTGTATAACCAGTGGTGTACATCACGGATCTATCATAGTTCCATTCCTGATCAGTATGAATGATTTATATATTATAACTGTGTGTTATAAATGCAGAGAGGGGAGTGACCAGGAGTGACCAAGGGGCAGCTGCAGGGGTGGAGATGGGGTGGAGGTGGGATGGAGAAAGACTTAGGGAGGGAAAGAAGAGGATCATGTACAGTATTTATAGTGTTTAGGAGAGGAATGACGTCAGGAGTGATTGATAACTACTGGCAGCCGAGTCTGATTGAACTTGGTTGTTGTCGTCCCTCCTGAACCTTTGTGCAAACTCCGTTTAGTATTTGCCCATTCTCTTTTTTCCCCATTATTTATCATCGTCTTTGTTTCTCTATTTCTGTTTAATGCTATTTTGATTTTATTTTTCTCTTTTTTTTCGAGTTTTTAACCTGTGAAGCGCACCAAAAGCTGTTTAGTGCCCATGGGCACTGAAATTAATTCTTGTAAATCCTTGTTAATATTCTTGTATAATTAATAAAGCAGTGGTAAACAACAAAAGATGTACAACGAGGTCTAGATGAATTCTCGAACTGGGCAAACCTTTGGCCAATTTAATTTAACATTGAAAAGTCCAAAATGATCCACGCAAGACACAGGACCACATAGTTTACATAGCTTCTGGTGAAACTCATGACCCCGCTCATGAAAGGAATCTGTGTATTTATGGAGATTCTTCTGTGTCCTCATCAAGACAATGTGGGGAAGCAATAAAAGTAGCCAACAGAATGCTTGGTATATAGTAAAAAAGAAATTGGAAATGTTATGTTCAAGATTTAAAATGCACAAATAATACCTCACAGTTTTGGTCACCACTCAACAGAAGGCTTATTATAGGCCCAGGGAAAGTTCAAAGCAGAGGAAGAATGACTTGGTCTCAGGGGATTGGCATATTATAGACAGGTCAAACAGGCTTAATCACTTCAGTCAATAACAAAGGAAACTGAGAGGAGATTTGATCATGTACATGACCTAATGAGTACAGACTGTATAGAGACAAACCAGGGGGCTTTTTTACGCTCATGAAACAAACACATGGGGTCACAACTGGCAAATTAAAGGCCAGAAAGCTGAAAACCCGTCTTTATAAAAAAACATGCATCTTCCCAGCTGGGTTATTGGACCCACGCTGTTCTCTTCTTTAGGAAATAACTGGATGAAATGTTACATTTCTTATGACTCCAAAGCTACCAAGTAACCAAGATGGTCTCCTCTCATTTGTCCATATGTTCAGTTCTTTCTTTTTTCCATATGTTTTAAAAATTATTTGCAATTTCTGAAATGTACAGAAAACATATATTTACTTACTTATTACAGTACAATTATGCAGAAGGACTGCAACAGGAGTACACTTTAAGTTTCCTTTCATTTGAATGATTGCAATTCCTGGCAGATGCAGTATTTCCTCAAATTAGAGCACGAAATGAAAAAAATAGCAAAATCGTAGTCTAGAATTCCATATGAATTACTGTCATACAGAAGGTGTCGTCTTTAGACAAGGACTGAATCATGACTCTGATTTAAGTTGCAAACCCAGTCTTGCATGGCAACTGTGACTGTGCCAAAGGCAGCACTTCTACCCAACAGAAACCTACTATCAAGCATGAGGTCTATAGTTTGAACTGAGATTTTGTTATAATCTGGGTCTTGGTTAAGGATGCCATTTTTGGATAAAAGGATCACACAAAGTTGTATTTAAAGCTCTGCAGCCACTATACCTTTTCTATCAGACTGAAGATTTAATGTATAGATTGTCATTACAGCAGAGGCTAACTTTCCAGGCTACTTTTTTAACCATAGAAAGAGTATAACCAGTGACCTCAACAATAATTTTTAGAGAAACACATGTGATCCCATTAAAATGTCTGCCCTTATCTGGAAACTGTTTACCGCTGCATCTGTCTTGAAGCCTTGGTGTCATCTCCACATGAAATAGCTGACAGATGTACACACATTCAATAAAAGAGGAACAAATTGTCCATATGGTGATGCTGGAAAGGCATTGTCATTGACCAAAACAAGGGTTTTGTTTTTATTCTTTTAGGGTAGCCAAATTTAAAGAGACAGTTATCTCCAAAATTATCAAGGGTGGTTAAGTTCAAGTTATTCAATATCAACAAAAGATAAGAGATTGACTTTACCTCTTCTTCGTATGTCAACCATCCAGGTTCAATGACTGTACTACCTGTAAAGCCTGTTGTAATTTAAATAAGCCATTCAGGCTAGCTGTACCATTAAATCACAAGGGAATACCAATTTCAAGGAAGATAAACTAATAGGAGTCACAAATGAGAGGGAGCTATTTGACACATCAAGCTCGGTTGCGTCCATTTCTCTATAGTGCCATAGTCAGTGCATGTTGTACTGGGAACAAACTTCCAAAGTATAAAATTCCCTTTGAACCCCATTCCATAAAAGGACAATTTGGCAAAGGTAGACACACTTAACCTGCATGTCTGTGAGAGGTGGACTGCATTCCTTGGCGTAACCCATGCAAACACGGAAATAACATGCAAACGCCACACAGATAGGTGTTCCAATCCAGACACAAGCTCAGCACCCTGCAGCTGAAGTGGCAGCTGTTCCACTGTCCCAAGAAGAGAATGTAGTACTAGGAGCTGTATGTTTACCAGATCTTGTACACATTACTAACTGATCACTAGCATCTGTATGAGACGGTCTGATAATTACTTTCATCTGGCACTTTGTGGTACTTTTATATAGGTCAATTGATTGGGAATCCAAAAATATCAAGTATTTATTGTCACTTTTTTCCACCAGCTTTCTAAAAAAAAAACCCAGAACAAAACGTTCAGCCTTGCCAGTAATCTGAAGAACGAAAAAGGAAAAAGTTCTAAAATTTCAATATTTGGTTTGTCCTCAAAGCTACACCTACCACTAGGAGGGAAGAGAGGAGGGTTAATTATAAACCTGGCAAAAAACAGACTGTGTATCCAGTTACTCATTTCATAGCTGCAGTCGGAGAGCCATGGCTTCATGCAGTAGCAGATTCCTTGACAAAAACCTGGTGTCTGACCCATAACGTGACCCATGGAAAACTGGTTTTGATCACTACAACCCTGAGGTAAAATGCATTTCTAGAGTCATTTCTCCATAGTGGCATACAGATAGAAATTACTAAGCCCTTCAGCGGCCTAACTTTCCATCTGAACTTTACACATTTTTTTTGTTTCTCGACTTTTACATTAAGAAAAATAAAATCCAATGATTTGCTCATTTTCTTATATTTATTATTTGAACTCCAATTGTTTGGTTGACATTATTCAAGCTGGGTACATTATTATAGTGCAGCACTGTACTGTATGATGGC
Organism: Lepisosteus oculatus; assembly: GCF_040954835.1. Lineage (NCBI taxonomy): Eukaryota > Metazoa > Chordata > Actinopteri > Semionotiformes > Lepisosteidae > Lepisosteus > Lepisosteus oculatus. The sequence goes on from NC_090701.1 coordinate 40,246,196, forward strand.
ATCTCAGCAGATTAATTTATGCAGTAGGTTTTATATTATTCCCAAGTAACATATACACTAGAATATTTGTCAGTGTCTTTGTTGTCTTTGTTTTGTAACAAAAGTTAGTCCCCAACGTTGGTTTTCTTGTTGCTGTCTCAACTATAATACTGGTTGAAGGATAGCAAAATGGGGACAAGATCTTAAAAGCATCAGCAAAAAACTAGACAAAAACGTACAAAATATGGACTCTACTGTATTATTTTTCTTCGTTCCCATTTTACTGACTGCACATGCTGAACTGTAATCTTCGCCAGGTTCTAGGATCTGCTCAAACCCTACAATCTTCCTACACTATAATTATGTACATCAGTTTGAGAAGCCTTTAAATCACTCAAGGGTGGTTTGGCTTTTTAATAAAGTGCAGGAGTAGCTCCATTAGACCAGTCTGAAGGCGAATTTATAACTGTAGTGGTGTTTTGCTGAACCGTCTTTCGATATTTATCATCAGTTTGTGTTATTCCTGTAACTCTACGAGAAAAGTTCTTTTTTGCAGTCCTTACAAAGAAAGTTTCTGTGTTTTACCTTTGTTTTCACTACACGGCTTCTACATAATTGCTTTCAGACAGAAAATTGAATAGTGCCATACTATTATGTGTGTGCCTTATGCTTTAACAGATCAGTTCGATTGGTGAAGTTTGTAAGATTAATGTGCATACTGATGGATATTTCTAACAGATATCTTTAACATATGATACAATATGAAAATCCATGTACCACAAACAACCTAAAAAGAGCCATTTGACTTCAAAAGAGGGATGTGAATCCTAAGCAGTTACCAGGAAACCTCACAATTGTCAATTATATCTCAAATAATTAATATGGCTTAAAAAGAACTCATTATTGTTGTTGCACTACGCTAAGATCACAAGAGAAAATGTGTGAAAGAAGATTTTGGTGTACATTTTGCTCCTTTTGGTTATTTATTTTATCAGTCTTTTGCTTCTTTCCTGAGTCCTCTGAAAATTATATAGTTCCTTAGACAAATTAGCAAACGAGGTCCCCCTGATATGGGAAAAGTCATGTCTTGGAAGCAATGTAGGATTTCTATCCTTATTTTCCAGGCATATGAACTGTGACTGGTACTGCTTCAGAGACTTCCTCGCATCTCTGATGTCTTGTGTATGTGTCTCCATCCTGCTAAGGTCCTGCTGTACATATTAACTGAGTTCAAATGAAAACTATAACCTGCCATAAGGGACACATAAAAAGACAGAAAGATTGAACAATTTAAGTATTTTAGACTAGCATGTTTCTTTATTTGGCTTTAATAAGTGCATATTAGTTGGAAGACATGCTAGGAGTGACCAAGAAAAAAACTAACAAGATTGATCCCAGTCGAGAATCAGACAGAATTTCTCACAGCTACAAACATATAAAGTAATTTTGTTTCATGTTTTTGAACTCCCTTTGACTGCCAAACACCAAACATATGCATATATAATTACAACTCTTATGTCTAAATTCTAGACACCTGAGAAGCATATTGACAAGGCTTATCTTTGAAAACGTCTGCATTTTTTTTAAATGCTAACAATAGCTATGTTAAGGAAGAAAACAACTCATTTGAACTGTCAAAAAAGCTGGATAAAATAAATATGACTAAAATAGAGGTGCTTTACAAAACAAATACATTAAATAGTTATTTATTGATTGATTAGAACACATTGAATAGTTGTCACGCTCATTTTAGCTGAATGTTACAATGCAATGCATTCCAAAGGGTTTGGAGAATCTTCTGTAGAGGATCGCTGTTTCATCCAACCTGCTGGCTGCTCTTGGAAAACTGAGAATCATTTTTGTTTTACTTCAGAGGAAGCTGTAAAGTAGTCTTGGCATCATGAAATGCAACATTAATGAGTCACATTGAAAGCTAGTTCTAAATCACATCCAGGTTTCTAAAATCCTTTTTATCTTCGCTGACCTTTATTTGAATACATATATAAGAAATTAGAATTTAAAACAAAGGCAAAAAAACCATCTTAAATTCTTTGCTTCTTTTGTTTAACCCATCTTCTTAATTTGAACCAAATGTGTGTACATGGGAACTTCTGACAGATCTGTTTAATAAATTCCAGGAAAACTGGCAGTCAATGAGTATGCAAAGCTCAGGCTGGCTGAATTAGTGGATTTGCTTTAGGAATGAGTCTTGTAGCTGCTGTTGTGGGAGGGCACAACAGAAAGGAGATTTCCCACACTTGCTGAGCCAGGACATATTTTCATTGTAGATGACACAGTTAGAAATAATATACATTGTGTTTACAGATATATTAATATATATCTCTGACAATACAGGCTGAATGCACTCACAAGCCGGAGAGTTCAATTTTGGTGGTGTCTACAAATGATTAGAAAAGAACCCAAAACACTGGTAAAAGTTTTAAAATATCAGTTTGAATCATTTTTGTTTATGTGAAGTGTTAATTAATTGATTAAATTTAATTGGAAAAAAAGTATAGTCTTTTTATCATTGTTATCACCTAAGTTTTGTTAGCTGTAAGGCCATGAAGTGTCATTTTCAGCTCTAGACTCAAAGTGTCTTTTGGTCCCTGTGATGGCCAGAAAGTGGTACATGGTCTTTTTATCCAAACCTTCATGCTTAGAGTAATGCACAAGAGTTGAGACATGACATTCCAGAGGTCTAAAAGGACCAACTTGTCAAGATGTATTGAGTGGGTGTGTTTGTAAGTCAGGAAACATTTCTTAAATAATCCACGGTAATTATCAAGGTGAAGAACATACACAATATGACAAGGAGATTATATGACATGTCCTCTATAATCACACTGGAATTTTCTCCTGCCTGGGAACTGGTGTTCTGGCACTTTATGGTCAACTTTCATTGCTTCTCACAATGATATATCCATCCACATCTACCAGAAATATAAATACACATACTGAAAAATAAAAGCCGTGCATGCAACTTTGCAATATCCAGTTATTTTGATACCAGCTGCTGTGATTTGGGTCTTAAGAAATCATTCCACTGATCATGCTCTTGGATTTGTACCCCTGATAAGACACTTACTTGAAATACACTCTCTGCACCGTTTGGAAAGATACATCTTTGTGATAACAAGAAAAGCAAAAAGAGACACTGAATCTGGGCAAAATATTAACTGCACATTTCTGACATTACAGACGGAAAGCATCGATCACCAGGCAAATAACAAGAAAGAACTGAAAGCATGGAAAGTTTAAAATATCAAGCAGTTTGAATGAGCACAAAGAAAGATCTGTGATTTGGATCGAAAAAGCGGGGAAGTTGAAATGGCAGTGGGCTGCCTCACTGCGTGGAGAACAGGCTGCTGCAGAAGGGGAGAGTCTGTGGACAGATCCCAAGACATAAGAAATAGGAGAGCAGAAAAAGGGGAAGATGAGATCAACTGCATTGGCGGGAGCAATTCATAAAAGGAGGAGAACAGATGAGTGTGGTTGTCAAAGGAAATGCCAGTTACCAGCATATTGACATTTGAAAGAAACAGCTCACCTCACAATCAAGTTTTACACCTGAGCTATTCAGGAGGACAGTGCCACACCTACCTAACATTTGCCCATATACACACTCCGACTGAGTGCTAGAGCACTCCGTGACACAATCCATACAGACAAGAAACAGCACTGCAATGTGCAGCATTTTTTCTGTGGCCTTCTGGTGCATCTGCCCCTAAGCATTTAACCAAAGCACAGCTCTTTTGGACCTCAGCAGAGACAGAGACAGATGGATGGACAGACACACGCTAAGAACAAGACGAGACACGCTGTCATCAGGTGGCGAAGACGCAGCAGCCATTCCTCTTCTGCTTCATGCGAATATTCTGCAGAAAGCGTATCCCTTTGTGACACGTCTGCCAAATTGCTTTCGAAAAACAGAATTCTCCTCGGCCGGCCTGCAGACAGTATTGTGATTATAAACTCTAAACCTCACATGCTTGGCTTTGGCTCGGACGCACTTCAATCTAAATGGGAGTGGTAAGGCTTATGGTCAGTATAAGATTGCCTCGGAGGCTCTTCTGTAAAGCCCTAGGAGTTTGTGTACATAAAGAGGGAAAAATGAAGAAAGGGCAGGAACGCACATTCCGTCATGTCCTGGCTTCTTTTTACAACGTTTGGTTAAGACCCCCCCCACGCTCGGTTTTCACGACATCTTTCCTATGAATGTGATCCCACTCCAGTGCGCAATCATGCTATTTACACAGCCGCAGTATGTGGTACCTGGGGTGGTGAAAGAACTGGGCATAAACACAGTCCTGATCAAAGGGCAAGTAATTGCGGAGTCAGGGGGTTTACACGGCAAATTCTGAAGTGGCTACAAGCGACCCGTGTGCAAGTCAGTGGGCATGTCTAGCAGCGACCCAGCTAAGGAGAAAAAACTGTTGGATGCAGGGATAACGGCATTACATTTTACAATGCCCATTCAAAAGCAGAAGAACGGAGGAGGCCAATGCAACTCGGATTTCATGCACGAGATTGCCAACACAATTTACGTCCTTAGCCGAGCGTTTAAGTGCAGTGGGGCAACTCAGTTCCACGTTGAAAACAGACACCTTTGCACAACGTCTTGTAATAGACAAACCAAAGAGTCCAAAGCCTGCATTCTAAACATAATGACCAGTAATCCATAAAAAACTGTGAATTAGTGAATAAACACTAATCCACAAATGTATAGAGAAATCATGAAAGGCCACAAGACAATTTGCGGAATGTAAAAGAACACCAAAAACAAACTATAATGCATTATGAGGAAGAATAAGAGGTATAATAGCAGATTAATATGACTTATTTCTTCCTCTTCTTATTTCCTGGCAGTTTGTCCCAACAACTTGAACAAAAAGGGATTTTTGCATCAGAGGCTGGTGTTCTAACTGCTCAAGCATTTATTTTTCAATGACAATCTACACCATAAACATGACTGAGGTTCAGATTCAGGTTTACCTTGTCTTTTTATTGTCTTAGGGGCAAGGTGCTGTCAGATTTGTTTGGCTTCACCTTTCTGCAGTTTGGTATTTTAAAAGGTGATATGTGTAGTGGAATTTCAGAGAGCTGAAGGTCCCAAGGATCTGAAGGAAGCAAGAAACAAGTAAATGAGTCTCCCTCATTATTAAAGAAGGCAGCCGTTACACATTAAAAGCAAAGAAACAAAAGCATCTTTGGTTAGAAAATCAAAAATCCAGCCAGTTAAAAACCTGTAGCTTTTGTTTATCTCAGGTTTCTGTCTGCCTCGACCAGACTTAGGCAGCTACAAAATCATCTGACTGGCAGATTTGAGTCAGCCCCCCTGAAGAGCTGTGAGAAGAGTTTTAGCTCCTCAGTGGGACATGACAAACCGGTGTTACACTTGCAACTGCCTGCCCTATTATTAAGCGCACTCCTTCATAATTTCAGTCTTTCCACTTTAGCTGTAATGATAAGGGTCCTTCCGTGGAAATGGCCTTGGAGCGATGACTCGAGAGCACAAGAACGCCGTCAAGCCGGTGTTGTGGAGCCGCTGCCCAGAGTTCCACACACAGAAGGTTGAAGGAACGACCGCAACAATAATAAAAACGAAGCCTCCCCTTCAGCCCATACCCAGACCGTGGCACGGAAGCCTGACTAATTTAAGTCATGCATCCCACCAGGCATTGCACTTTCATGTCAGGGGGCACGGTCGGATCCGACAGTGCCATGCAATTATCGGGCATGACAGGACACGAGAGGAAACATCTGGTCTGAGGCTGCCGCTTGTCTGTTCAGGAGAGGCTGGCCTTTGATCTCCAGCTGGAGTTGTCTACAGTGCCTTTTGCGGATCAATTAGTTAATGGACCTTTCCTGCTAATAGTCTCATCAGCTGATGGCCTGGGATACTTGAGAAAGTTATATTTAGCAGGCACTTTTCTTCAGAGACCCCTCTACGGAAGCAGGCTCAGAAACTGACATCAGCACTATTGTAATGAGTTTGTTTTACTAACGGCAGGGCTTTAGTGCTCTTAGGACAGTTGTTACATGACTTCTGCAGTTTCTTTAAAGCACAGGGTTGGCATGTTCACATTTGTAGGGTTTTTTTCTATTGGCCTGTGGCCAGTTTGTACAGAGAAGCCTTTGGCATCGTAAATGAAAACAGGTTTAGGAACAGTTTTCCATGTCCAAAAAACAACACATTTGACCCTGTTTAGTAGACTCGTCATTTAATCACTCTCCTCATGAAGAAAGGCATTTTCTCAAAAAAAGATCAATTATATTTTGTAAAAGGCCTCTGTGAATGAATGCATCCAGAATCATTTTCAACTTTTATTTTTAAACTTTGAAGACTTAATTGAAAACAGACCACGTCTTTTAAAGTAAAGTAGTTGATTCACATCCCTGTTTGTCCCAGTTGAATATCCAAAAGGCCTTATCCTTCTTAATTTTTTATCTGTTCTTGGTTAGCTGAAGTTCCTTACTGATTTAATTAGTTAAGTGGGACTGTTGAGGTACCTGTACAAGCTAATAAATAATACAACAGATGAGACCGACACAGCTTCTTAACAAGAATCGGCGATGTTCACTGCAATCCCTGTGTCAATCCAAAGCCTCAGCTTCTTACTTGGATTTGCATGAAACTGGCAATAAGTAAAGCAAGTGAAATGACCCTGAATTAACAACATCTATCCGGTGAAGTTTACAACTGAAGAATGGAACTAGCATTTTATGCCACAGTTACGCAACTGAAGCTGCACAATTCCAAGTTATGGAATGCCATCTGGAGGGAAGGCAATTTTCTGAATGGCATGAGCATTTTTATGAATGGTAGGAGGTATCTGTTGGTTGGACGAGGCCTGGGAAAGAATCTGGGATGTGCCAGCTACATAATACAAATTCCAATTTTTTGAAGAAAACCGTTTTGATTGTGAAAATCAGTTGATTTACAAAAGCCAGGATCATTTGCATGAGAAAATTACAGTGTATCTGTAGTCATATACTGTATCTCCTTGTGTGCAATTGGAAGCATATCACATGACTGAGGATGGTTTGCTTTAATTTAGCTTAGTGTGCAGGATCGTACTGTATTGTAAACAGATGTTATACTTGCTTGTTGGGGGCACTTTGTTCATGAAAGCCCCTTTGGAAATGAAAAAAAATATATATTTCTTTTAATAAGAATCACTGGCATGTTTTCAAAGGTTTTGACGGCAGAGGAAAATGAGAAAAAAAGGACAAGAAGGGGAAATTATAGCTTGTGAAATGCCAACCAACGTGCAGTGGCTAAGCAAAATCTTTCTCAATACTTATATTCTTTGAAACAGTCAGGATACTCGGGTTACATTTTCCATTGTAAGATATGAATAGCTCTTTAAATACACAATTTTAATGTAGTAATTCACTGTACATAATTTTATTGGATATTGAATAGACAGATTGTACTGGGCTGTGGGAAAATGTTCTTAATAAAACTCTTATTATTGTTTTGTATTTGAAGGTGGTGGAGTATGCAGTATATAATAATTAAATGTAATTGCCACTATAGTATGTAGGAAACAATTTGCACCTTTCAGAATACTAAAATGTACAATGTTTTAGAGTTTTAAAAAAATGACAAACATTAGAGTAACACCAATAATTATGTACAAACCGATACAAAAAAACAATTGCTGCCACAGCAAAATATAATTAGTAACCAGGCTACCAATATCCAACTGATATCATTGAATGTTAATGCAACAGCCCTTCACAGCTCTTTAGAGATTAACCTAATAATTTCGACTGTATTGACCTGGTTTCCATTTCTGATATCCCCCGTGTGCTTGCTGTCACGAATTGCACTCGCGCATGCAAGCGCTCCCATATTCCCACAAGCTCTTCTCTCCCCAAACGTTCACGCACCAGTCTTCTCTGCACTAATTAAACCCTCACCAGTCTTTCTTTCCTGGTTCACATTTGAGGGCTCCTCCCTGAGCTCCGTACTAGTACGTTCCTTCCCGCTAATTATTCGAGTTTGATTCCTGGATATTGAACCCTGCTTTTCAACCCCGACTACGCCTTCGCCTCCCAATTCTGTACCGACGCTCCCTAGACGCCTGTATTTTGGACCCTGCTTTTCACTCAACCACATCTTAGCATCCCGTCACTGTGCCGAAGCTCTCCTTCTGAAGAGCCACGCATTGGATCCCAAACCTCTGAAGACAGGTCTCCCCTGACACTTGCATGGGGTTCCTCCAGGTATTCTGGTTTCCTCTCATAGCCTCAAGACTTCTGGGAAAATTGGCCCTGGCGTCTGGCGTCCAGACCAGAGTGTATCTTACCTTGCGCCCCATTGCTTGGGATAGACTCTGGCTCCCCCACAGTGTACCCCCACCCTGAACAGGATGGAGCAGTGAGGCAATGGAGGGATGGATCACAGGTTCACTGGCACCTGCGCCTTGCAGCACAGCCGGGTGCTTTTGCTCTCACAAGACTGCAAGTCGCTTGCGCAGCACCTGCCGTCTCTTCTCTGCATAGTGGGACTTTGGCGTGTTTCATCTGCGACCCCATTCATTTTGAGTTCTGCTGGATTCCTGGAAGTGGCAGGGATCAACAGCCAGCTTTGTTCCACCTGTGTGAGGCTATCGCTGTCAAGAACTTCAGCCCAGCCTCTGCGGGTCTCAAGCTTGACCTTACTGGTATGTTACCTTAGATGGCCTCGAACCCTACTTCATCCTTATCAGCGTCTGTCTTCATGATTTTGGGAATATTGTGTGCAGAGATCCTACTTAATGAGGTTCCCCTCGGGCTCACCGCAACCCCACTGACTTTTCAACTCTGCCAGCCAGGTTTGTCCATCAATTGACCATCTTCTGCAGCATCTATAGCCTCGATCTGGACGGTCCCGAGAATTCGTACTTCATGAATGCCAGCTGTGGGTACGTCTGTCCAAGCTGCCTCCCAGGAGTGACCGCTGCAGTGTGGAGCTGTGGTTTGGGTTTTGTACTCGTAACTGGAAGGCTGTGTGCTCAAATCCCAGATGCGACACTGCTGTTGGTACCCTTGAGCGAGTTACTTAACCCAAATTGCCACAGTAAAATACCCAGCTGTACAAAGGGGTGCAAATGTAAGTAACTTTCGATTAAAGCATGAGCCAAATAAATCAGTAAATAAACTACTATTCCAAACAGCCTCTAAAAGAGAGGTGGAGGCTTTCAGGCTGGGCAGTTGGAGCCCTGTTCTTGTAAACCAGGATATAGGAGGTCAAGTTCCTTTCCAGGAAACCTGGGTTCTCAAAGGCATCCCATCATGATCAGTAAGATATTGTATGTGATATTTTTGACCAACATCAGTGTCTGAAAAGCTGTTTGATCTCACTGAAGCTTTGGCTCTCTCTGGAGTGATAGTTTGACAGGTGATAGTTGCAGCTAGACAGTACAGTTGTGAACACAATGGCAAAGGATGACGTTTCCAACAATGTCCATTACATTATATTATTTGACTTCTAAATGAGCAGGACTAGTTTCTATATAGGGTAAAGGAACAATTAATTTACAGCTTGTGAGCAAAAATAACAACTTGTGGCTCCTCTCTTGTTTAAAAAAACTCACTGTACTGTTCAGAAGATCTCCAGTGGCTTGACAACAAAGTGACACATATGTTGTTGATTTTCTGATTCAAAATCATTTTGCTTTCTCTTAATGTGCTTACTGTTACTGAGAGAAAAAAGAGCAGAGTATATACTTAAAAATAAGTACTTTCAAACTTTATACTTAATTATCTTTTCTAACTTAATATGCCTCTTTCTTCTGACATAGGGAGTGTTTAATGCACTTGTGTTTTCCTCTCTGAATTCAGAGCAGGCCTCTCCAGAGTGTAGCAGGGTTAAGAAGGTAATTGCTAAAGGAAACACAGTCCCTAATGCCTGGTTTATTCGGAGAATAATAGGCCCTCAAATTGCTTTTAATTGGATTTTCTGTCTTCTAAATTTATTGCATGTTTATTTTTCAATTTAGATCCCATTGAGTAGTGTGAGATTAACCTGAAATGCAGAAAGTTCTGTAGACACATAGAGTATACTGTACATTTGAGGTTTATGGTTGGCAAAACAAACCAAAATAAAAAAGTCCAAATTTTGAGCATGCTGTGTTTTGTGTTTTATAAAATCAGAACAGCTATCAGGTTTTCTAAAAAATAAATGTTTTTCAAGTGTAATTTATATGGTGCAGCTATAGACACAAGTTTCTCTGTTTGACGAATGTCATCCACATTGCAAGATAGGAAGCTTTGACTCTCTTTCCAGTTGCTCTTACAAAATACTTCACAAGATGTAGTAATAAATATGCAAACAATATATCTCCTTCTTTGGGAGTCTTCATAAATATTGCATAGTTTATCATCTATATAGTATATAGTATATAGTATAAAACCCCTATCCTATACGTAATCAGGTTTTCTGGGAACTTTCCTAGAAGAATTTGGAAAACTAGCTGCCAGCTTTCCCCAAGTCTTCTTTTGTTTCTGTTGACTGAGGTATTTCACATTCTTACAAACTAACATATTCTGCAATCTGTAAGGGTATTTCTTGCTTCGCCATGACCAGCGCTTCCCATCAAAATGTAAAACAATACAGCCCCCAGAACTCAACCAAGACACGCTGAAGAGCCCTAAGTTGGGCAAAACTGGTCTCTAGAAGTTAAATGTTTTGACAGCTTGTTAGTTTACAAAGTTACCAAACAATAAAACTGCTTGTTGAAATTTAAATATATATACACACACTCCAGCAATTTGAAAGTCTGCAGTGGGATTATTTTGAGCCCTGTCAAACATGGTATTCACATTAATTACAAGACATTGGCTGCAGTGGAAGTTTATCTTAAATGAGAGACATTAAGCTTGGCTTTCAAACAGAGTTAAGTGGCAGGGGCCTAAGGACCATTCGAAATTCTTTGCATTTCTGCTCAATTTTTCAGGTGGTAACTGCTGCAAGCTGAAATTTTGAGAATTCCCATTCTTGGCATAGCTGAATATAGTATAGCTCTCATCCAGAGTTTCAAGCCTAACAAAGTTTCAACAGGATTTTCAATAAGGATCGCCTTTAGAGCTGAATTGCACCCATGCAAAGAAAGTGCTGGAAAAGTCTGTTACAGTAACATAACAAGTGAAAGTTTAATAAAAGAGTCTCTTGCACGAATAAAGGTTGTTGAACTTTAAGACAGACATTACACAGCATAGAATGATCACACTGTGTTCTGTAAGGAAATATAACAGCTTTTAGCCGTTTTCCTTTTTTAGCAGGACCAAAGGTTTTATTCCAGAATATATTCACATAAATTCATTTTATTGCACCTGCTAATCAAAAACAAGCAAATGAAACAATGACAAAAAAAATGTAACAAGCCGCTGAAAGCCCTTGTAATCATCACTTTTTCTTTGCAGTGCTGTTTCAATCATAGTAATATCCTGCTCGTTGTATGACAAAGGGATTTTTTTGTTTGTTTTTGGTTTCTGTCTTTACCTGTTGTTCCTCGGTCTCAGACTTTCTGTCTCTTGGGGAAAAACAGGTTTTGCCTTATCTGCACAGCAGAGATCCCAGAGATCAAATACGAAGAAGTCCTTGCAGTGACTGTGGAAACACGACATGTGGTGTCCTTCTTCACTTTGCAAGGTTACAGACATCAACTACACGATAATGCTAACAGAACCACCGCCAGAGATAATTCTGGGGGCATGTGCGCATTTTCCTGTAATTCATTTATCTTTCAAGGACAGAGTGAGCGTCTGCACATTTTCCAAAGTATTGAAGCAATGTTAAGCCAAGTACTGTATGTGTGTATATATAAATTTGAAAATAACTTGATTTGGGGTATTTGGTATTGGTCAGGTTATGCATTTTGGCACCTTTGATTTACTACAGTCCTTCTCCGTTTTTCCTTGAAAAATGTGAATCTGCTTTTCTTTTCTATTGAACTGCAGATCCGGGTTAGTGAGAGGTCTGGTGAAGCTTTGCTTTAACAATAAGTTGATGGTCGCTGTCACTCAAAAAATGTAAAACCATTTGTAAAACCATCATTCAGATGAAGTGGGCTGAGTAAGTCGTTGACATCTGTCAAATTCAGCACTCGGTTACACAAAAGGTGTTTATTGTTAGGGAACTGAAATGAAATGTTGTTAGGGAACCAAAATATTTTTTGGCTCTGGAGATATCGGCACATTGTTCAGCCCAACTGAGATGCCTAGCCCCAAAATTAATAAAGACATTGGTAAATATTGGTTTGCCTTGTTGCATTTTTACACTGTAGAAAATGTCACATGTACATTCACTGAATGGAGAGTTAGGGAGGCTGGGGATTTTAGAAAGATTTCTGGGGTCTGCTGGGAATGGAAACTTGGCCATAATTACTAGACAGCCTACTGTTCAGCAACAGGTTAACGAGCAACTTACAGTGAAAACATGAGAGACTCTTTCCCCCTTTTAGATTAAGTTGATGAATTAATTGTTTCTTTTTAAAATCAATTCTAAGCAGTTGTATTGTTTTGGTAACAATCTTTTCAATAGAGGAGATGAGTAAAACTTCCAGGGATGCACCAACATAATGTGAGTTTATTTTTTACTTCAAAGCCTTCAATATTAACAGTAAAAATATGTCCAGTTTTTAATAATCTACCACATAAATCTCGTCAGTGCCATGATGTACTAATGAACAAGATAGCAGTGATTAGTTTTCTTAAAGACACAAAGGTTTACATAACATTTTATTTCTGTTTGCATTAACAAACAGAACAAAAAGCTGTTGAAAACAATGGTTTTTGTTCACATAAGACTATAATGGTTTCTTTGATTTGTCAAGTGTTCTCCTGGTTTTAATTGTAGAACTACTTGTTATGCAGGCAATATTTTACTGTTAGCTAAACATAGGTCTTAAAAATGTTGAAAAGAACACTTCAACACTTCAGGTGAATTTGTTTGTTTTTATCATTTTTTTCTGTTTAATTGCTGTTTATTTTATGTTGGAAAATGCTATTTTGGGGAGGGATTTTCTTTTCTTTGCTAGGTATCTGGAGGGAAGCACATTTCTTTTTTTTTCTGACTAAAGTAAAGTGAATTCAGCAAAATACGTCACCAGGTCATATGAAAAGATCTGCCAGCCCCTTTACAAGAAATGAAAACTTTTGGTATGCATCATCGCAGTGAAAATTGTAGGTTGCACATTCTTTCCTGTTTGATCCATGGCACCCTGTGAAATAGTAGAAATATCACAACTGACCACTCCACTCCGGTGATCAAAAGAGATAAAACTCTATCAGCCTTCACAAAGCTACAGGCAGTCAAACACAACTGTGTCAAAAGATAAGGGGGGCGTTGTCAAAGCACAATTGTCAAAGAGTCAAAGATGCTTTTATAATCAGCAGCATCCCCAACTCCAGACACCATCTTTCCTGACAAATCAATCATTTTCATATCTAGACACTCTTGCCGGTATCATGAGGGATCTGGGTTATATCACGATTGGCTTTCTTGAGAGCAGGAAGCTGGACAAATCAACATTAACTACTGTATAGGTGACATCCAGACGGTGTGGAAGGCACAGTGCAAAGAGAGTTCTACACGCTGCCAAAGGAGCATGAATGAGACCTCATCCAGGAATGAAATCCTTTTCTCAGTCACGATGTACTGTATCTCGGCATTCAGCTAACATCTGTTCACTAACCTTGAGTCTGCCATCCTGTTAAAGCTTCAGTGTCGCTCACTAATGACACAAAACTGTTATTGTTTGATAAAGGAAAGTATTTATTGAAAAATAATTTACACTATCACATAAATACACTACGAAGGGGACCCTTTTCTTTCATGGAGGAGGATGAAGCACCCTTTGCAACAGAAGTTTCACATTTTTTAAACAGAGTTCCTGAATAAAGCACCTTGAAATGCCTGAGCAACTGACTGGACTTCACTGAGTATTTCTTGGCCACAGACATACAGTATACTATAGTGCGAGCTTCAGTATATTGAGGGCTGATAAACCAGAGGAACTTTCAGAGGAGTGACTGAAGAGTACTTATCACCAGATGTGCGTATCCTCCTTTTGAGGGTCTTTATTTACATTCTTCTGTTTGCATTCGGATGAGAATAAGACTGTTTGACTATTCATTTGAGAAAATATAACAGCACAGAGAACTTTCATGTCCTGATGTATCAGTCTTGTTTAGATTGTCGCAGAGTCGCCATCCATCACTAGCGATGGAAAGTACTTCTCATCTTCAGTTTGTGGTCCTGTGAATATCTTCTGAGGTTTGTGAAGTTCGTTATTCGATTTGTACAAAACAAGAGTTACCAAAGAGTTATTGAATCCTTTCAGCAGGTAGGATTTTAAATAACATTACGGCTACAAAACACTACATACCAGTTCAATATTAAATATACAGTACACAGCTACAAGTGAAGTTTTACAACAAAAGAAGTTTGCCTTCCAGATTCTATTTTATCATGCACAGTATAGGACTACATAAAGAAAATATTGCTATTATCCAAGTTGTTTCTGAAAATCTGCTTGAAAGGCACATTTCTCCTCTGTAACATGCCAGTGATCAAGCCCTCTGGCAGACAGGTAACTAGATAATGTTCACTTTTCATGGCAAATACACATTAAAGTCTGCCAGCATTGTCAGCATTTAAACTCAACATTTATCATTGTAAAGACTGTTTCTTTTTCCTATAGTTGTCTTGCGTTGAGAATGGATAACTAAATTGTATGTCATTTACCAAACAACTTCACTATTTTTCTCTTGCAAATCACATTAAAAATGTCCAAGAACCTTTTCATTTTTTTCAGCATGCTAAGACACATATGGCTATCATAAATGCACAATCATTTTGAAACTTAACTGGGCTGTGTACTAGACACCAGTCATGATTTCGAAAAAAGACTTCCATACATAAACTGGAATGTCATATTTGTCTGTGATCTATTGTACCCATCAAAACTGCCAGATGTTGGTGTTTCAAGGTCAGTAGCCACATTGTTGGGTAATGAATCTGACTTTGTACTTCAAAGATTTTTCATACGCTAAAAAAAATATTATTATAAATATTTTCACAGCAATAAGGACCAATAAAGTGTATATCAATTGGGTTAGTTATTTTATGTTGTATATTAAATTGTATTTCTAATACACTCTAACATATGTTATTATATAGATTCCCATTTTGTTAATGAATAGCTGTTAGGCAGATAGTTTTCGAATATATTTTTCACTCACTGGATCATGATACACTTCAGCAAATGGTAGTACACAGTTATTGCCATTATTTTCCACACTTATTTGGTGAAAAGATGAAGATTTCAATAGCTGATATATTTAATCGTTGTAGATGTAAGAGTGTGATTTGTGTACGAAATAAAACAGTCAAAATAATATAAAAACGACTCTTTATTAAGATACACAACAATCATTTTAAACTGAATGTGTGAGAATTTTGTCTTTATATTTGCATTGTCCATTTCTCTCCCCAGTTCCTGAAAGCCATTATACCCAGTATGAGCTGAGGTAACCTGGAATGGCAATCCATAGCAGAATAAACACACGCAGAGACAGTGCGTCTGCAGGGTGCTCAAGGGAACCGGAGTGCTGGGAGATCACCCCCAGGAACACAGGGAGAGTAGGTCAATCAACACCCAGAAAACACCCCAGTCCAGAGCACAACCCAGCACCCAGGAGCGGTGAAGCAACGGAGCTAAGTGCCACTCAGTAAATATCATGATTCAAAGCTTTTGTACACATCTGTGTACTTTAGAGTTTATAATTGTAATAGAACGTGTGCTTTATTATCAGATAACGATATGTCTGTAATGGATCTCAACTACAGGTTATGAAATATATTTATTGGACATCACAAAATACCTCTGCTCCTTCGAGCGTGTCCCCTAAATGTAAAATTATTTTGTAAAGGTGTAGGTCTTGGTGCCCGATATCTTTTTTGTGTGAGTGAGGTTTGATGTTCATTTTTGGAGTACCGTTTCTTATACCAAGCCGTTCTCGTCTTCTATCAGCTGGCTTGGCTGTGCAACGTGACATGTAGAACATGCTCATAAAGAAAGCATAGGAAGCAAATCAGAGTTCATCCAACTTGCTTCAGAAGTAGAGTTATAAAAAACCTGCAGGAAGACAAGCTGCACTTCTAGTCTTCAAAGGAGTCATTTTATTGCCTGTTAAACCCAAACAGATTTAGTGCATACAAAATAAAGAGGGTATAAAAATAGTTGGAAGAGTTCTACACTGCATGCCACCACCAGTGATCTCCTCAGATAACACCAGCTGCAAGTCCCATCTTTTAACCAGATCACGTATTGCATTTCTTGCAGCATCGGAAATGACAAATTTAGTTTTTACATACATTTAAATTGGTGGACACAGTCTTAAATATGAATCATTTAATGTTACAGGACAAGATATGGTCTCAAATAATCTATTTCTTGTGCTCTTCCATGATCTCTTGAGATTGAGAAGGATTTCCCCCACCGATCACTTACAGGACCTGATGCTGTTCTGAAGTCAAACCACAGAGCCGAAGATCTGCCCGTATACTGCAAGTTGCAGGTGGGTTGTCCTCTGACCAAGGACCGGTTCTTTCTCCTCTTTGTTCTCTCTTCTCAGCTTTGAAGGCAAGGCAGTTAGGCAAGGCACAAAGAGGGCATCCACATGACAGAGGCTGTATTATTTCTGAGGTCAGTCAACGGTCTGTTCCTCCCTACCTGAGACATCCAGAACTGTTTTCTTTCCTGTACACCATCAACGTATCTCTCAGTCATCTCTTTTGATCACCTCACTCTATTAGCAGCAAGCAATATCATCGAAGAGGACTCAATTCAGGAGTCAAAAAGGTAGGCACCGGTACACAGTGTCCAGTCCAAGGGATTTGGTGGTGCAGGATCACTGCATCATTGCTAATTTTTTTTCCAACAAAAACGCTGGTATTAGCACAGTCATTCAATGCAGAGAACCTTATAGAGGTGTCATTGGCCATGTTTCTGAAGTAATGCTGGTAGTTCACCCACATTTGGGTCCCCTTACATAATGGTTTGTGTGTCTGAGCAGCTTCACAAATGAGACAGCTGCACACTGGATCCTGTCATGTCATTCTCTATCTTCACTTTCAAGAGAGGGGTGGCTACAAAGTCAAGACATCTGTAGACTTTTAGACTATTATCTAATGAATTTCTTGGTGTGTTTGAAGTCAACACGGTCACCAGCATCCTGAAGTTCAAAGAAGAATGCTTTGAGTACCATAGTGTTTAGAGATTGATGACCAAATTGAAGAGCCCTGCATCTATTCTGTTGGCACTCCATGTCTGTTCCACTGGGAGGGGGGTCTTTGATGAGAACTAGATAAGAAAATAGAAGTGGACAACATGATGTCCACATGGGACATGTTCCTTGTGGACAACAAAACAGGTTCAGAATATGGCGACATTCACCATATCATGAAGGAGCCTCATGATTCCAGTGATTTTTCAGGGAACCTAAATTTGCCTGGCAGTATCCACAGGTCTTCAGCATTGACAGTCAAAGGTCTTTATCAGGTCAATTAACACCACAAATGGGTGCGATTTTATTCATAACACTTGACATTCTTGAGTCCGACTAGCCGTAGAAATTGTCAATTGTCCTAGAGATGGTATGAAACCATGTTGAGACTCTTCTGCAAGAGGAAGGGATCAGGTTTAGAAATGAATGGAATAAGAGCAAACCAATGCCTCATTTTCCACACACCAACACACGCCTTTCTTTCTTTTTCTTCTCCTTCCAGATTTGAAGAATGCTGGCATTCCTTAGGTCACCTGAAATTTTCTCTTTACTCCAAAACTGGAGAATGGGCTATTGGAATGGAAATTCAGAATGTCTTCTTCACCTTTGACCTTGAAGGCTTGGGCCAACATGTCATCCAGTCCTACAGTTTTGCCATTCTTGAGCTCTTTGATGGAAGGGAAGGCTCAGCAAGTGACCTTTTTCAAAAGGTGGAATGAATTTGACTATGTCTTCCACCACAGTTGACTCGCTTTTCAGGATCATCTTGAAGTGCTTCTTCCATCTAGCTTGACAGACTTTTGGGAAACACAAACTTGTCATGTGATCAGAGTGGAGTGTAACAGTAGGTGCCTGGCTTTGATGACCTACTAATTGATCCCTGCTAATGATAAGTAATATGTTTATTAGCAAATCCCAGATTGTTCTCATATATAAAAGTTTATTTTACAGTTTAGTGTTAATTATTCGTCTGCTATAGAGCGACCAACTGACCTTGTCTCTCCTGGAACCATTCTTATATTCTTATGCATTTCTAGACTGTGACTCCTAAACTGTTCCTGAGCCTTGCATGAGCTTGGTGCCTTTTGAATCCCCAACCCCAACTGGGAAACGTCCATCTGGCTCCTCTATCTCCTTTTGAGGCAAAGGAAACACAGAGTGTCCTGGACGAAGACCCTGCATTCCCATATGGAGGACAGACATGGCTCAGATGAGTCTGCTCCATCCTGCGGGCTTTCTGCCACAATGTCAGTATAACCTAACGGGTCAGGAATCCTGGTTTTAGTCAGCGCATGATTCTGAGCAAATGATCACCAGGACTTCTCCTACACTCCGGGGGGAACAGATGCAAGAGCCCAACAAGACTTTTCATTCTTCCCACAGTCCCATCTTTTTTGTGGCACCACTCGCACTCCCTTATTGTGGTTGCTTTGGAGATTTTGTACTAAAGTGATGTATAACACATTTTTCTCACTGCTTTCAGACAACATTTACTGGAAATAAGGGAAAGTGCTAAGGCAGTTTGTACTTACTAATAAAAGATTTTAGTGGCAAACAGCTTCTTAGTTGTCAATAATGTCCTAACAGTTAGATTTTTGCTTTCAGTGATTTTGTGCTAGTTTATTCATTTTCTCCCAATGCTGGCCCACAGCTTTTTACAATTGGCTTATTAGTAGCCATTTTATTCATGTGGAAAATTCACAACAATGTAATTGGTTCTTTATATTCATTTTATAGGTGACCAAAAATGAAATGCAATTGAGGAACATACTGTAGGCAGGGTGTTAATTTGGCTCTTCTGTGGTTACATGTCTATCAATCTCATTGAATTGTTACTTGAGGATGAAAGGGATTGTATTAGTGTTTCATATGAAAAAAAAACATACCATTCAACATGGAAACAAAGAGATGATTGTTGTGATATGTTTGATATCAGCATCTAGCTTTTATGCTTTTAAAACTTTTTAGACAAGGAAAGGCACTATGTTAAATGTTACTGTTGTGGTTACAGTTGTGTAGACAGGTGCCACTTCCCTCTTTGAAGGTATCATAACAGATCTACATTTCTGTTCTGTTGTCTGTTGAAAAAATAAGAGTTTTTGGTATCCATGTACATACTGAATCCCAGTGACTTCCTGGAGAATTAGTTTGCCACACTTATATTTCTATGGTCTTCCAAATGGAATGAGTGATGACGTCTGCTGAATTTTCTGCATGTGAGGCGAGATTCCCAGTATTTTTCCTCACATCCAGCGCACTGCACTTTTCCCAGACACCTGTAAAAAATGTTACATTTCCAGCTGCTCTCCCAGATCTGTATAACATCAGAGACTGTTCGTCTCTCTGCCTGCCTCCACTGCATGTGGTCACAGTTGCCCCATATGACTGCAATCACCCCACTGTGATTTCTGTCTACGGCATGAAAGCCTATCTTTTCCTAGACATTTTCAGCTACATTCTCTTATTTATTACACATCTGCCCACATTTGAATTGCCAATTGATTTAAGTCTCGGTTCTCCTGCAACGAGTCCTGTACTTGCACAGGAGAAAATAAGAGATGTAAACGTGTTTCTTTGAGCAACTGTGGCATCTGACAGTCACACCAAATTAGAGCCCAGTCCATGAACAGTGAATCTCTTGTCATCCTGCTGCCACCTAAGAAGTGTCTCACTGAAAGCTGTCAGGATATTGGCCAGCTCATACCAGCCCTGCCCTGCCAGAACTCAAATAATTCTCCAAAAAGCTCTTGAGGAACTCCTTTCACAGCCACCCACTTGAGGCAACTCTAGGGGGTTCAACGGCCGGATGTCTGGGCCACAGAGCACAATCTCCGCCCCCCCAGTCCTGGAAAGCATGGGTATCAGCCCTCTTACCTGAAAATACTTTAGACGTCTCCCATTCAAAATACTGTACCTCCCAAGTGACTCAACTAGTAAAGACTCTTGCTTGCCTGCAGCAGCAAAAGGCTGGCCTGGGACATGTCATAAGCTGACTTGTCCAGTGCGCAATTCAGAGGTCTGCCAGAGTGGGCATTGGTCAGCAGGGGCCTCCTTGGCATTTAGCAAAAGAGAGGCTCTTCTTGAAGCATGGAATGACTTCATCCCCATGATAAACACTGGCCCGAAGCTTTTGGGTAAACAAAAGGAGAAAGGCCAACAAAAGGAGAATGAAAGCACTTCATAAAAAATGATTCAATAAAGAACAACATTAAAGAAATGGAGATTCAATAATTACAGACACGGGTAAATAAATATTACAGAAGTAATGAAAGAACTACATCCATATTTGTACATTCTTAGCAATGTCAATTAATTAAAAAAACAGTTTTACAAAAGATAAAGAACAGGACAGGATGAAGAAATCATGGAAAACCTTTAGAGAGTGAAAGAGAAATAGCTGATATAAGAAATTAATATCTCACGCAGGCACTGACAGTATGACCCAGGTGGAGTAAGCAAAGGTCTATATTAAATAATGCTGGTATAGAAGAGGCAGTGCTGAGAGATTCTACAGTTAGTAGGTGCACTCTTTAGGATTTACTGGTGTTCTTCCAATAGTACCTAAGGAAACAAAAGTTTTTATTCAGGCTGTTACCAAAACTCTTCCAGTAGTCACTCAACAGACAGGGGTAATACCTACTGACTGCTTAATTGCTGATGTATGGTAGCTCTGATCCATAACAGGGTGACAAAACTGTAATTACTGACCAGTGGTGCACAGCTTCACTCCTAATACATGGATTTAGAAAGGGTAGGCTTAAACAAATTGCTAGAATTCTTTGAAGATCAGTAATGGAAAACAAATAGAACATAAGATATGACATATTGAGATTTTCAGAAAATGTTTGATAAAGTTCCTCAAAAAAGATCACCTTATAAATTTCTTATACAGTGGTAGACAAACAGGTTTTGGATGTCTTTGGATTAACAACTGGTTAATGGATAGAAAACAGAGACTACAAATAAGAATTGAATGCTCAAAATTGGATCATGTAAATAGTGGAGTGGATGGATCTATACTAAAACCACTTCACTTCCAATATATCAATAGCCCTTATTTCTGGAATTGTCACCAAAATCGAAGAAAAATAATACACAATGTTAAAGCCAAAGATGATTAGAAAAACAACTAAAGACTATCACAATTTAATAAAGTCTGCATTAAACAGTTAACATCAGACAAAAAGCCTCCATCAAACTTTTCTCAACAGAGGCCAGAGGTCGTACATCATTGTACAATGAATATTCAGAAATGTGCTATTTGGGAAACAGACATTCCAATCAAGTGCTGAATACTATACTTTCAGTTGTGAGATTGGACAGAAAGAACAAAGTATAAAAAAGCTGAATTCAGTGTTCATTCCAATTTTTTACATGGTATGTTTCTAATTTTTTTAGAAACTCAGTTTAAAAAATGATACCCAGTTAGGGCAGTGTGGAGCAGTATTTACAGTGCTGGTCTTGTAGCTGGAGGATTGTGGGTTAATATCCCAGGTGAGTCACTGCTGTTGGTGCCCTTGAGCAAGATACTTCACCTAAATCATTCCAGCAAAATACCCAGATGTGCAATTTGGTGCAAAGGTAAGTTGATTTGGATAAAAGTGCTTTATTCTTTAATGTAAAACAACAGAGCCTGAAAAGGTGACACAGTGTGACCAGAGCTTGCTTTATGAGAGCAAATGCATCTACACAAACATCCGAAACAATAGGAACCTTACTCCATCAGGACTAGTTAGGAATAGGAAGAAGAGCTATAGTCTTATGAAAAATGGAAACCCACCAGATCGCAGAGGTTGTGTGCTATGTTTAACAGCAGCCTGCATTACAATGTTTAACCCAAATCCCTGAATTGTATCTAATGCAAGTAAGGTCCATTTGAACAGAGGATGATAAAGAGCACAGTTTGATATGGTACTACCCAAGATCACCTGTTACACTACATATGGAGCCGTGGAATATGCATCACCTCTGCTCTTTTGTCATAAAGGGAAAAAATGCCCCCCCCCCCACCCCTCCACCAAACTCTGGTATATTTTACTGCACAAAAATACAAGCCCAGAAACCTTGTTCTGACACACTGCAACTTGAATGGAGCCCAGAGGCTGAGCAAGAAGGTAGAAAAAAAGGCAAACTCCAGAAAATGACAGGGTGACTGACCGACAGGCTCCATTCCCGATGCCATTAACTTTGCAGAGTTCCACTCAGCTACTCATTTGTGGTGAGTGTGCGACCATTTTAAGCATGGACGTCATTGTTTACATCTTGCCAAGAGATATTTTAAACTGCTGTTTTTGGCAATCAAAGAAAATACCAGTTTGGCTGTCTTTTTTTTTTCCTTTAAACTTCAAGCCACAATACAAAAGACTAAGGAGATGATGATGATGAGGGATTTCAATTGTTAAAAAAGCTGTTTATAAAATCATAAAAATGCTAAAAACAAAGCCAAGGCAGGAAAATAAAACAAATCAATTTAATCCATTTAGATTTTGAGGTATGTAATTCTAAAATTCATATTTTGTTCATCATCCGCACTTTCCTCAGAAAGAACTCCGTTCATACAGCACTTCATTTCAAAGCTCTCCTGCTCAATTGTGGATCTTGTGACATCAAGCTCTATGACAATATACAGATAATACTTTGTGAAACCCTGACTCCTCTCTTTTTGACTTGCGGAACTTTTGGATAGTTTGGCTCACAAAATATAAGACAGGAGGAGTAGAAGATTGTTCTGTATGACAGAAGAAGTAATGACTATTCTCTTAAAAATGCCCAGCAATCTCATTGCTTTCCAACAGAAGATCTCCTCCCCTGGATAAAAGTAGTACTAAGCTCACAGATACTGTATTTAATTAAATGTATCTCTGCAAATGAATTTACACTTGCAATTGTCAGATATATTGCTCCTCCCTCACATTCTATCTATCTATTCTACCCTTTGCCCATTTTTGAGGTGAAGCGTACAGTATA
This sequence comes from Lepisosteus oculatus, assembly GCF_040954835.1. Lineage (NCBI taxonomy): Eukaryota > Metazoa > Chordata > Actinopteri > Semionotiformes > Lepisosteidae > Lepisosteus > Lepisosteus oculatus. The sequence goes on from NC_090701.1 coordinate 40,269,425, forward strand.
ACCTTTTTACAGAGCTCTGTGTCCATACTGGCTTTGTCTGTAGATCAAACAATATTAATTATTGTTTTTGCAATTTTCTACCCCCGGTCCTCACATGTAAGGTTTAAAAAGTAAAAATCCTTCAAACAACCATGTGTTTTGTCGCATTCATAATTCATTATTATGAATTATGAATGCGACAAAACACATGGTTGTTTGAAGGATTTTTACTTTTTAAACAGATGTTGAAATGACACTCTTTTTGTAAGCATGAGGTGTGTTTTGTTTTGTTTTGTTTTGTTTTTTTGTCACAGAGCAACTTTAGTGTTGTGTTCAATACCCATTTTGGATTATTCTCTGTGTGAAATAAACATCGCCTCACAACACCATAGTTAGAAACTGTTGTTTATTTAACAAAATTGAAAAGCTGTGTGGAGAAATTCTCTCCAGAAGCTGAAAAGGCTATCGAATGGGTTGATTCCCTGCATTGGTAGGCTGCTGGCTGTTGGGTTGGCCTAGAGAGCTAGGATGGTTTTTGTGAACTTTAGTTGCTCTCTTTGTAGCAAAGTATCGATTCCTCTGTCTCACACCCCATCTTTCCCCTGAAAAAACACAAGAGTGCAGACTCCAATGGCTTTTTCACATTTCACATTTCACATTTTCCCGGTTTTTGTTCTTTCATTTATTTATTTTGTTTTTAACTGAGTATAAAAGAGCATTTCATTTGGATGGATGCCCAAGACAAGAAAGAGAGGTCCAACTGCCTGCATGCTGAACTCACTTGCATGTTTTGCGACACATCTCAGCCACCTATGGACACAAGGACTTGAGACTGCAGTACACAACAAGATTGATATAATGAAAGTTACCAAACTTTTTCAAATTTTATCAAAAAATATCAAATATTATAGACTGGGACAGAAATTGACAGGAAGGAAAATGAACAGGCGCCTCTCTCTTTTTCTGTCTCTCTCTCTCTTCACCCAGTCCAGCACTGCACATTCAGTTAAAAACATCATTAAATAAACATAAGCAGAAAAGCGTCCAATGAAATAAAAAAACACACAAAATCTATAATTGCATAAGTCTAGTCTGATCATCCATATGTGATCAATTTTTTTTTAAGGAAAAAAGTGGAAGGATCTCCAGTGTATTCTTTTAAAAACAAGGAAAGGGAGCAATTATGGTGATGCTGTTCAGTCAAGTATCAATGAAAATGTGTGTCCTGATGAAGACCGGTTTGCCAAAACACTGACAACTGTGTTGTGCTCGGGTGACCAGTGTCCACTTGCTGCGTCTTCTCCCCTGATGTAACTAGAAAAGGGCTGTATTGTACCATTAAACATATGGCTAAGATTAATTATCAAACGTTTTTGTGCTGTGTTCCATCAAACAAAGTGTAAAAATAGTTCTCCTCGGTCTAGTGGAGTAAAGGTAGGATCACCGGATAACGGGTACAACGGTAACGGGTGAACATTCTAGAAGAAAACAGCTTGGTGTATGAATTTCAAATGCAGGAGTGAGACCTTCTAAAAAGATGATGCATTCTTCTCCATCGTGCCTTTAACGTGTTCTCAATATGGATTAAACATATTTTATGTTGTAAGGGAAAGTGTTTGAATGAACTGAATCACATTCAGTTGTAATTACAAAGCTGAAAATTGTATCATGGTAGTGGTATCCACCCTCAGATTAGAAAAAAAAAAGTGATGCAAGGCTCTAATTGAGAGGGTGGCAGATTGCTTTATAATTAAGGCTTCGCTACAGATCTCCAATTTGACAAATTCCACAGGGTTCTTTACAGGAGTCAGCTGTGGCCTGTGCCTCCTAAGGAGATGACATTTTTGAAATGAAAATAATGATTTGATTCAATTACACCCTCCTCTATTACATATAATTTAGTTGGAATTAAAGAAACAGGCAATTTTTGTTTTGTTCTGCTGAACATAATCTCACAGTCTGGTAGTCTGCACTTCTCCAGACCTAGCTAACACTGCCTTAAATAGCCTTACCAAACACTGAATTGGCATATCCAAAAAGTTCATTTAATTTTCTTGGAAAATTAACATTTGTTTTCAGTGTGTTCCACGCATTTTAAATTCCTGACACAATGTTTCTAAGGTATGTAATATATTCAATATATAATTATTTTAGCAATGGTAACAAGAAACTCCTGTGGGTTACTTCAAGGACATAAATCCGGTATTTAAATATTTGTGCTTGAGGATTATGTTGAAACCCAGAATGCCAAATGGATCATGCCAGCTATAATGGAATTAGTTTTTGTTCCTGGATTCGTCAGCAACTAATCCATAAAAGCTGATCAGCAGCACTTCAATTCAATTCTGACAAAGCCAGCATAAGCCAAAAACTACAGCTGGGCAATTTATAAGTTACCCTATTTTCACATTCTTTTAAAACTTTTGCCTTATTCAGAATAACTTTTCTATCCATATAAGCATTTTATCCGACAGTTTTTTTCATTTTATGTGGTTTCATAAAATGGAGTTCTTAACAGAAGTTTGTGAGGGTTGATGACAACCAAGACACTGTTCGGCCCAGCTGTTCCAAATTATAATCATCCCCAACGTCATTTCCTAAAAGCTATAGATATCATGAGTTAAGTACATAATACCATAAGTATTTTCAAATTCCTCATACGCATGACTCCTCCACCCCATATCCACTTTACAGCCACTCCTTGGTTAACTCTTCACTCGGCCAAGCAGGTTAAGACAAACCTTGCAACAGCTAAATACTCAGCAAACCTCAAACACACCTAGATCCTGGGTGTCATTATTCATGAGAATTTTTCCTTGCCACTTTTTCTCCCTGAAGAAACTTCGTTGAAACACAAGGATTTTCATCTTCTGAATGGTGGCTCCAAGTACTTCCTGTCTCTTCCCAGTGGTTGTCCTGCTGAGCCAGTGGGTGTTAATGACAGGACGAGCAGAAGATTGTTCTCATTATCTGAAGTCTCCAGGCTCACATGGCAAAAACCTGCTTAACAGATAAAAGTCAACATTAATACTTCTTCCTTTTTCCTGAGTGCCTTCATCTTCCTCACATTTCTTTGAACCCTTTTATTATTTGTTAATTTTCTTCCTCTCCTATTTTATCTTCTCATTATAAGCTGTCTCACTAGGTAGTCTGCATTCTAACAGGAATTAGTGTGAAAAAAAGAACAACAAGTATTTCTTTGGAAACCAGTCCTGTACTGTACAGCTCAAGACCTTATAGAATAGGTCACATGCCTTGTGTTATATATATGAATCACAGGATTGAACAGAAGTTGGTTTAGGTACATGTGTTTCCGCACAAGAAGGACTTAAATAAAATCTCAGAATTATAAGAAGGAAACATGTAAATACAGAAATAGATAAACACAGATGAGAATAATATTTATTTTCCTTATGTTCCCGAGTATCTGTAACATTTATCAAAACACTTGACATCAAAAGGAAAAAGAAAGCTTACATTAAAATGCAAATCACAAAGTTTCCATTTCTCTCCTTTCAGATTCCGGTGCAGAGCTGTGTTGGCACTGGTTGTGGGTTTCTTGCCTATATAGACTTGACTGTGAAACTGAGTGAGTGAATGGAGCCCCCGTTTGTCTTTTGCAATGTGGAAAGGCTTTGAAACAATGCATCTTTCTTTGGATCTTTTACTGAATGCGTCAAACAAGCATGGTGCATAAACTTTAAAATAACAGAAAAATCCACTTCACAACGCACAGATACGTTTTTGAGAAAGAGGCAATTGTCTGCTTGCTCAAGGGTTGAAAAAGCATCGTCACCCCAGCTGGAGCTCCTGGGTCAGAAGTTTAGCCTGAAGAGTAATACAGTGTGTATCCCTTTCACTGTTCACTGTTAAACTATTGCCTTGAATAATGATTCATTCAGCAGGATCTTTGGCTGTCACTTTTGCCTACAGCTAGAAAGAGAAGTGGTGAAGGAACACGGTTTTATTTTTCTTTGTTCACCTTTAAATGCATTGAGTGAGGGGCAAAGACAGTTATTGTATCACATTTCTTCACCGTTGAATAGCTTGTGAAGACTGAAAAGTGACGAAATGGTTTAGTTTCTAAGATAGAACATCAGTTTGTTCTGAAAAGGCTGGAGTTATACTTTAATTTTTTATTTTTTAAGGCCTCATTTACAGTAGGATATAGTGTAAGTTTTCACCTCATTAGAGAAAAAAAATATTGCTGTTCTGGAATTCACCCAGAACAGAGCAACCAGATACATTGGGGTTTCAAGGAATGTTCTACAGTGACAGGCTGAAGGAACTGAACTGGCTTAGTCTTGAGCAGGAAAGAATGGGAACTGATACAAGTTTTCAAAAGCAAGATTTCTGATTTCTTCAGAACGATACAGTGGAAGACAAGCCAGAGGGCACAAGAGGAAACTACATGGAATTGTGACTGAAACTAAGAAGATCAGCCTCATCTTTACCCAAAGAGCTGTGGGAATATGGAACAAGCTACCCAGCCGTGTTTCTGAAGCCAATACCATGGTTTCTTTCGAGAAAAGGCTGGCGGAGATCCTTGAATCAATTCACAGCTATCCACCAAAACTGCTAAATGGGCTGAATGGCCTCCTCTCATTTGTAGGACGCTGCACCAGTGTCCAAGAGCTGCAAAAGGAACAGGAAGAGTTCATTTTCTCTGCTCTCCCCTAATTTCCATAATCTGGGGTGTGATTTCCAGTGAAGACAAAGAAATTCTGCCAGCACGAATTCATTATTTTATCAGAGGACAAATGTTTGGAAGACACTGTCAGTGTTGCAGCTCTAAAATGGGACAACAATAGCCTTTTCGGGATTTATGACTCATTTCAGCACGGAGGGTGACTGCCTGTCATCACCTCTGCACCACTAATCAAATTGCATCTGTTTCCTGTTTGCAGTTTACAAGGCTCCCTCACTTCACTCCCTCTGCCTACAAATAGCTCCACATCCAGTTGCCTGCTTTCGCTGAACATCAGCTTTGCATTCCTTAACTAAATAAGTTATCAAATGTAATCCCATTAATGAGAAAAGCATGGAAACCATCGGGCATTTTATTGGCATGTAAGAGTGGAAAACAGATCCAGCTGAATGCAGCTTCACACATGACCATTTTGGAGACACAGACAGATCTGATGGCATGGCATTTTTGCTGTCACTCAGGGATCAGGATCGAAGACAATTGCTTTATTGAAAAGCGAGATTAAGTTAGTTGTCTGTTTTGAAATGGTATTGCAGAACATAGGGGGAGAAAGACTGATATAAACGTCTGGATTCCCTCATGAAAAGCAAGGTAGTATACCTTCAGCCTGCCAGGGAATTATGCAGTACTCATGTTTTGTTTTGGGGGAACCTTAGGGTTCCTGTAAGAGCTGAAAATGCCAAAGCTCTTTGTCAATGAGGTTGCTTTGGATTGACTTCAGACATCACACGAAACATGAGTTGGTGTTTGTTTAAAATAATTCATTGAGAAGTTCTGAAACAGCAGAAAGGCATTAGTAAGCAAGACATGAAAAGAAGTAATAAGTTCAAGACCAGGGCAATTTAGCAATGATTAAGGCCAAAATAAATATCATTTTCACTTTCCGAACCCTAAAATTAAACTAGTGAACTTTTTATATATTAAAATAAAATGCTGGAGAGACCTACAGTTTTTAACAGGCTAGAGCACTGATAGTGGAATAATGACTACAGGTACAACAGCAGTATCCAGTCCTTTTTGCGGTAATCACACTGTCTTTAAGAGGGTCACATTGACGCTCAGGGAGCAAGGCAGGACTACACTCTGGAGGGGATGTCAGTTACTCACATACTGGGGGGCATTTTTAGAAATGCCAGTTAACCTAGAAGGTTTGTCTTTAGGCTGTAGGAGAAAACCAGTGAAACCAAACAAAACCCACACAAACACAGAGAGAGGGCAAGCAAACACCACATGGACAGAAACAGATTCTAACCCAGGACCCTGGAGCTGTAAAGCGCACAGTGTTAGTCACCGCGTCACTGTGCAGCCCACAATCACAGTCGTAATAAAATAAGATTCAAAGCTTTTCTGCAAAAGGAAAACCGAATTAACCATAGTGCTAGCCTACCAAGATACCCTGATGAAAAGTCCCGACAAAAGCCTACCCTTGCTTCATCAGAACAAATGTTGGGGGTTTTTATGTCACTTCGATTCACAGTTCCACCTGAGGCCCTTAAAAGTCAGGCGCTAGCGAGCGGCTCCGGGATTGGAGCTCCAAGTGCAGGCTCCCGACGCCAGGAGTGGGAGCCTGGGTCCCGACTGGGTCCTTAGTTCCTGACGGCACAGCACACAAAGGGCTCAGCTCCGCTGGGGATTGGATTGGGATTGGGATTCTTCAGCTCGGGCTCTCTTGGCTCCAGCATACCCTCAAACATCCCAAATGCATTCATGCTTGAGGTGACATCAGTGAGGACTCGCCTCTCCTCCCGTCTCCTCCAGAGTGCACAGAGTGTCCAGAGATCAGCGGCTTGATGAGTAAGAGGGTGCATTTCCAGCAGTCACTGCTGTGAGCCATAATGTGAGAAGATATGCAGTGATGCCTGGAGAGGGGGAGGCAGAACGTGAACAAGCACACAGGGACTAACAGGGACACATCTTGAGACTCCAGTCCACCTAGGCAGCATGTCTTTGGAAGGTGAGAGAGCACTGGAGCACCTGGAGATATCAAAACTGAGCTCACGGAGAGAAAGACATGCAAACGCTACACAGAAACACAGAAGGAGCCCTAGTCCAGATTCTAACCTGGGACTCATGTTCGGCAGTAGCACTAAATGCCACGTCATCACGCTGCCCCAAATGAGCATGCAACAAAATAACTGGTGATCCAAAATGTATTTTCCAAAAGTCAAACTCTTCCTCTGTCCAAAACACAAAAACTAAGCTACTTCTTTACAAGGGGAACGTCTGCTCCAATTAACTTTTGGTTCCAAAAAAAAGTATTAAAACCAGAGGCTCTTAAATGTACAAGAACCCATGTTTCAACTTGCAAAATGAACTTCAACATTGTACTAATCTGTAAGTGATCACACTTGAAGTGTTTATGGTACAATTAATAAAGAAATAATATATGTCAGTGACTTGGCAAAAGCTCTTTTCAGCAGACTCTGAAAACCACAGGAATTGAAGGTTATTTGTGTCTATCGTTATTTAGCATTATGAGAAATGTAAACACTGAAAATATTTTTGGTATTGGCACTGTCTAGGAATAAAGTCACATTTGCCGTCCAGAAATCACACACACATTGAACACTGAATTTATGAGAATGTCGTTTTTATGATGAGAGTAAGTGTGTGGGTGAGGGTTGAGGGGGTTGTAAATTTGTAATAACTGTATTGAAGCTACAGCAGTTTTAATGAGGTACAGCACCACCCAATAACTCCATGTAACCTCTCTGAAGAAAATTTAAAGAAAAGATTCTTATAATTCAAGATATGAGAAATAGATTTATAGGGCATTTTGTGTATTATTTCTCATAAAAAGATAAATGCTTAATGAGCAGATTGTGAGTTAAATATTTATATAATTTAATAGTATCAAAGCATTAAAGAGAACAATTTTAAAAGAAGAAATGTGAGACTTTCCTTCTGCTTTTCTAGGTTAATGAAACAGTAAATAAAATATGTGGCTTGAATGTTTGAATTTAAAATTTAAAATACTGAAGGACATCATCTTAAATTATATCTTAAATAAAAAAGACTTTTTGTTAAGCTATTGAATTTCTATTGCTGTCCGTTTGCCTTTTCACTGAAAAGGAAAGCTTATTACACATGAATACAGCCGATATAAAAAAAACATTCACTAATGCCGGCGTCACACTACACGACTTTTCCTGGGATTTTCAGTCGTAGCCTTCATTTCCATAATCGTAAGAAAATCACAGCGAGTTGTAGAGTCGCAGCGCATGCCCGTTACCGTCAGCTGAGTAGTGTGAAATCCCCAGTGATTCGTAGGGCTCTTAATAGCCCCTACGACTGACTGCGACTCGCTACGATAAAATCGAACTGGTTTGATTTTGTCGTAGCGAGTTGCAAGTCGTAGGCGTGGGCAGTGAGCCAGGTGTGTACATTTGAGATAATGTACCCGTTATGTTACACATTATAGCGAAATACTAATTTGTTTACAATATTTGTTTTAAAGCTGTTTTATATTTTTAACTTTTAGTTTTGTATATATTTATATATATATATATTTTGTATATATCTATATTTATAAAGAAGAATTATATTTTTGAAGATGTTTATTTGTGGAAAACAATGCCTGTGTTACATTTTTCAAGATGTTGATGTGCTTGTTCTCCATTTTGTTTGTTTACTTTCATGGGGTGCTCGTCTTGTGCTCCATGTTGATTGGATGCCTAAATGATCCAGCACAATACAAGATTTGGAACCGTGATGAAAAGTCGTGAGGGAATCATGTAATTAGTCACCCCGTGCGATTTCTACTCGTACAATTTGACACCCTCTAAGAAAAGGCAGCAAGATTCAGCAACAGCAGTCGAAGCATTTAGAATTAAGTTTATTTCCAAAGTGTACATTGCTTTTTTTAGTAGTTCTTCACAGTAAAACACTTAATATAAAATAATTAATCATTTATTATTGTACCTATTAATTTAATTGAGTATGAATATTTTTGGTCACCAATAGGGCAAAGTGACTAGCTTTGGATTCAAGGTTCAAGTGGGTTTCCTTCTACAGTCCAAAAACATAATATTATGTTAATTGGCTTCAGGGAAAATTGGGCCTGGTGTCTATGTCTGTTTGTGTTTGTATCTGTGTGCCCTGTGAGGGACTGGTGTCCCATCCAGAGTGTACCCTGCCTTGTGCCCATTGCCTTCCCAGCGACCCTGAATTATAAGTAGTGGATAGAAAACGGATGCATATTTTTTTAGTAGGTATTGAGATCATATGGCCAGCCAGCAGCCATATCACCCTGCAACTCACAACTGGCAACCCACTGAAGCTAAGCAGGTGTGAGCCTGGTCAGTACCTGGATGGGAGACCACCTGGGAAAAACTAAAGGTTGCTGCTGGAAGAGGTGTTAGTGGAGCCAGCAGGGGGTGCTCACCCTGTGGTCCATGTGGGTCCTAATGCCCCAGTATAGTGATGGGGACACTATACTGTAAACAGGCGCTGTCCTTCGGTTGAGATGTAAAACCGAGGTCCTGACTCTCTGTGGTCATTAAAAATCCCAGGGTGTTTCTTGAAAAGAGTAGGAGTGTAACCCTGGTGTCCTGGCCCTTATCAATTATGGCCTCCTAATAATCCCCCTCTATGAATTGGCTGCATTACTCTGCTCTCCTCCCCACTGATAGCTGATGTGTGGTGAGCGTTCTGGTGCACTATGGCTGCCATCGCATCATCCAGGTGGGGCTGCACATTGGTGGTGGTGGAAGGGAGTCCCCCACCTGTTAAGCTCTTTGAGTGGAGTTTCCATATATAAGTGTAAGCTAATATTATTATCTCCATTTTCACTCTAATGCTCAGAGCTTAACATTGTGGCCAACGTTAGGCAACTGGTATCGTAATATCCTGGAAACAGGAGTGATCTTGCAACATTTTCCCTTGATTAAACCTTATTACACGACCCGTTGGACAAAAAAGCCCCAAATTATAATGCACAGTCCACAAGTGTTAACAGACTTTTGATATGTTAGGTTGCTTATATTATTTGTTCCACTACATAAAGAAAAAGAAAATATATCGTTTTACATTGATACCTCTTCTTCTTCTTTTTTCCTCTCCTTTTTTCAATTCCATATTCTGGATTGAACTTCTGTAACAAACCCTAAAGATTTCTACGGAGGTCCCTAATGGCAACAGATAAAAGAATCCAATCCATTGAATAGACATATGATATGATGCCAACAAGTATGAAATGAGAAGAATTACTGTAAATTACTAGAGTGGTGCAGAAGGGAGGCAAGGAGAAACAATATTGGGTACAGATATACTTACAGTAAATGAAAGAGATCAAGTAATGTTTAGTCAGTACATCAATGTTTTGTGTTTGATTCCAGTGTGAGAAGCTGATAAAGGCTTAAAACAAAATTTATCGAATTGAGAGGCCAATGCAGAGTTGTGTGGTGTCTTTTTTCCTGTATTTGTGAGTTTTCCAGGCCTGCAGTGACCTTGCTGTCTGTCTGTGTTCGTCAGGTTTCTCTGCCTGTCCTAGCATTGATCAATATTTTCTGCTTTAAATTCTTTTCTTTTTTTTTATGGACGAATAAAATCAACATAAAATTGATTTTTTTTTTTTTACTGCACATAGAATAGATTCCAGGAAGAGACACATTGGAAATTCTAGAAAATACCTTTTGGAGATCTTACCCTGTTATCATAAGCAAGTGACAATAACCCCGACAAAACTACCTTTATAAAACTGTTTGTCAGATACTCAAAGAGTTTCTCACCAGGAACACACAACAAAACCGACCTGAGTTTGTCACAGACTTTGAAAAACAACAGCACTGAAGTTCAAGACATTGTTATGGTTTCATCAACAACCAGCAATAGCCTTATGTAAATCTAAAAACAAATACACGCTTTGTTTCATCACCTGCAAAAGGAAAACATTATTTATTTTCTCATCCAGCCATGATGAAAGAAAGTGAAATTAGTGCCATCCATCCCACAGCTATACTAAACCGTGCCTGTGTGATACAACAATCAATTTGATGAGTAACAAGAGTTTGTGTTTCTAGCCTTGTACATTTCATTCTAACCCCCCCCCCCCAAAATTCAGGCTTTATGAGACATTCAATTTATTTTGTAGAAATATAGGCAACTACATTCAAAACTGAAAACAGGGGACACTACTTTTTGCAAAGGGTTATGGGAGTATGTAACAATCTGCCTAGCATAGCCATGTTATTAAAGCCCATATCCTGGACTCCTTAAGAAATGGATGAGATCCTTGGATCAATAAAGTGCTAAAAACACTATAAATGGGCCATTTGTAACAAACAGTATGTTCTTGTGTAAAAGTAAAAGAAATGCATTTCAGAACAACAAAAGGAAGTGGGTTTATCTTCTCTTCCTAGAGTACCTTTGAGGAAGTAGTATGTCTTTGAACCTCCACCATGGTAGACAGCAATAGGGTCTTGTGTTGCTGGAGATAAATAAAAATAGTCGCTAAAAAATGGAAGCTACCACAGCTCTGGAGAGAAGCACACAAGCTTCTTGTCCCCACTCTAAATAGGGCTCTAGTTAATACAGCACTTCCTGTCTGCCAGCAGGAGTCTCAGGTTGCACTATGTTGCTGCCTCTGGTCTGAATTATGGAAGTCTCTGCCATCCCAGTTCACTCCCAGTGGTCCCAATGACTGTTATTTTCTGATGTTGTTTTGAAAACTTTCCATTATTAAAGAGACAAGCCCGATTCTAAGTAGGCTGAGGGCTTGTTTCAGTCATCTCCTCAGGCTCTCAGTTAAAGCCCTCCATCGTGGCGCACTGTGGAGAACACATTCCTGTGCCTTCAGGACTACCAATAATCCTGCAGTATCATGAATGCAGGAGTCCAAAATGCAAAGAAAAATGAAGCAGAGAGGGTAAAAGATGTTGATACATGGGAACAAGTAAAGGTGTATTCCAAGCTGAAAGCAGAAGGAAAGAACCACACTGTTCTAGCTGTGGAGCCTTCTTCATGTTGATACAAGAAAACTTAGGACAAATTACAGAAACAGGGAGGGCAATGCATGCATATTTTTTTTAAACCATATGCATTTGAGCAGACTCTCAAACTTTATAATAATAATAATAATAATAATAATAATAATAATAATTATTATTATTATTATTATTGTTATTATTATTATTATTTTTATTATTATTATTATTATTATTATTATTATTATTATTATTATTATTATTATTACCATACCAATAACAGTGATTTGGAGATCAGAAAGTCTGACTAGTGGAAGGAATCTTAGGAGCTTTTGTCAGCAAGCTGTAAACAAACTAAATTCCTTAGTTATGTCTGTTGTCAAAGATGACCACATTCCAGAACTCCTACTTTTCTTTCCCATGACTCAGTGATTAAACTGCGGATTTAGAAATATTTACTTCCAACCATTCAGAGAATTACACTGGCATTTGGCGGCCCTCAATTACAATCCAGTGTATGTTACCTTACAGTAGTCATGTAACAGTAGCAATTCATCAAAGGTTTGCTGTTCAAACTTCCACATTAATTTCTGTTTGTTGTGGAGCAACTCTAAATCCCTCTATGTCTTGCCTCTAGGTGTCTGGCAAACATTGTAGCTGAGTAGCTGATCTGCATCGCAGCTTTCACGGGGTGAAAAATACTGTTCTACTCATTCAGTCAAATGCAGTTATCAGCCATGGGTAAGGAAGGGCAGTGAACAATGTCTTTAATTGGAACAGTGGGTAAAAATTAACAAAGTGGCTTTCCTAAGAAAATCAATAAACACGTTACTGGAAACCCTTGACCTCTCACAAGTAACAGTGTTTGTCCATCATGATATATTGCAGCCTTGGACTAAAGGGCACAGAAAATGTCCCGTTTATAGAAGTTTATTATTTTCTGACATCCAAACCTCCACTGGTACGGTGGTAAACTAAGACCAATGTGAATCCTCTTTCACCCTTTTCACCCTGGAGCAATATAGAGTTACCAGAAAGACCACCTCATGTCTTCCCAAAGCCAATTGTCAAATTTGTATCTGAGTTGCAGGAAAAGGTACAATTTTTTTCTACTAAGCCTCTTGATGAATTGCAGGAAAAAGCTGGGTTTTTTTTGCTGTTTTCAAGGACCTTCCTCAGTTGTTGTGATGTAGGATCTTATTTAGAAAGTATAAATTCAGTGGATTGACCTTTCAAACACTACATGAGGGGGAAAGTAAGAACAAGAAAGCTCAATTCAAAGACAGATGTTTTCCTTATCGCAAATTGTCAACGAAGAATTATCATCAGTCTAAGACCAGTTAATCACTTAGCTCAACAGAAGTCGCCAGAACATGTATTCGAGAGAACCAATGTTTGTTTCCAAAAACATCTTATAATGTTTATTTTAGAATGATAACAGACGTTTCCAAGCATGTATTTGTTTTGTTGAGTGATGAATGTGAGTCCGAATGCAGCTGTATTTATAGAAATTGTTGAACTCAATTCTATCAGCTAAATAAGGAAACTTAATGTTGCTTTGACCTTAGCTGTTTACTTACGAGAGTGTTAATACAGTTGATATTGTTAATATCCTTGAGGTTGTTGAGAATGTGAATCACATTCTGGGTGGTACTGTGCTGGGGTTCAATTCCAAACCTGGGGTGCCGTCTATGTGGAGATTGTGGGTTCTCTCTGTGTTTGCGTGGGTTTCCTCCGGGTGCTCCAGTTTTCTCCAGCAGTCCAAAGTCTTCTAGGTGAACTGGCCCCTGGGAATAGGCTCTGGAGTGAGTATACAGTATGTATGTTGGGTCTGTGTGTGGCATCCGGCCCAGGGTGTAACCCGCCTTGCCCCTGTTGCTTCCCATGATATGCTCCAGCTCTGAATTGGATGAAGAGGTTAGAAAACGGAAGGACGGACGGAATAAGATTCTCTTGTGGTCTTCTCTGTCCAAGAGCAAATACACGCAGAGGCAAGGCTGAGTCAGAACTGAAGACATCTGTAAGAACACAAGAATAATTTACAAACAACAGGAGGCAGTTTGTCGTATCCGGTCATTTTAGTAGTAAATACCAAATTAATCTGAGAATCTGTTCTGGGAGTTTCTTGTAAGACACCAGGGTAACCATTTCAGCAAAATGGCTGGGCAGCTCGTTCTAAACTCCCACCAGCCTTGTGGTAAAGCCATGTCTGACATAAGACAAAAGTCGTTAACATTTCCGCTCATTTATTCAAAAAAGAGACATGAAGAGGTCCCTGTATAAGAAATTCAAGGCTCACCTGTTGTGCTCTGGCAGTGTCTTCTTTCACCTTTGTTGGTTGCATAAACTCACATTAATATCAGTTCACTCCAGTAATCCCAGATGTATCCCGGAGAGGTGGTTCTGTGGCTAAGGATCTGTGCCTGTGGCTGGTTCATATCCCTCAGCTTGCAGAGGAATCCTACTCCCTTGGGCCCCTGAGCAAGGCCCTTAACCCCAACTGCTCCAGGGGTGCTGTACAATAGCTGTCCCTGTACTCTGACCCCAAGCTTCTCTCCCTGTCTGTGTGTCTCATGGAGAGCAAGCTGGGGTATGCGAAAAGACAAATTCCTAATGCAAGAAATTTGTATAGGGCTAATAAAGTGATGTTATGTCATGTTAACTAGCTGACTAAACTACTTTTCTGATCTGTGTATGGCCTTAAGTATTTGGAAGAGCATAGTATACATAATTATGTTAAGATTTTAATAACAAAAACATAAATCTGATACAGTCATTGACAAACCTTGTTGCTTACTTTATCCAAACCTGGAAAATGATTCATTAATAAGCCTTTATGGAAAGTTACATGGTACCCATCTGAGAAGCATATGTCTTCATCTTGATTAAAATTGCAGAGAAAACATAACAAATGAACACAAATACATTGTGTTTATTGTCACAGACTTTTGTTAAAGTCACTTTTTCTATGTACTGAAGACACAACAAATCTGTCTCAGGATGCTGAATTTCATTGCTTCAAAGCATAATGTAATCTAATCTTTTTAAAATTTCCACTCTTTCTTTCCCAGATTGGCAGCCAATGAGTGGGGCAGGTATATTAATTAGCAACAGAAAGAGTCAAAGTCTCTGACATTAACCATGCTATATCAGTGCCTGACCCCTTTAAAATCCGGGCAGAAATAAAAGCTAGATCAACAGGAGGAAGGTTATCACCTTACAGTCAGCTAATCCAGGGTTCCTCTTACAATGTAGATACATTATTTCTTCTGAAGAATCCTGAGGCTAGACTCAGTTGAAGGTGTACAGTGTTGTTAAAAGCTGGCTAGGTTCCAGCTTGCTTCATAAAATCCATTATTAGTCTTTAGCATGCACGCAACTCTTACCTTTTTATTTTAAAGTATTACACTTATTAGCTCATGTACGTTAAAGGTGTTCATTTAATATATATTTTCACTAACGTCACTGTGCACCTCAAATAACCTTTCTGAAAATCAGTATTAAGACTTGTTTATTCTGCACACAAAGTGCTGGGTCTCATTATGAAGGCCAGAAGACAGCAATATCTTGACAAAAGTCATCCCGATGCTGTCATCCAGAATCATCCAGCTTTTAAAAACTGATGGGATGGGTGATCTGTTCTCATCCAAACAAATCTCACGTTCCTATAAAATATTAAGCATGGAAATAAACAAGAAACCTCACAGTACAGAGGTTTCTCATTTAACCTACCCTTGGTTACAACATACTGTAACCAAGGGTAGGTTAAATCACATTGTAACATCCTTCGGGGGTTATACAGATGTAATGTAATATTGCCGATCTCCGCGCCGTAGATGAATCTAGTCCATTGTCTCTTCACATAAACTCTAAAGATGTCACTTTGCTTAGGCCTGTATTACAGAGACGGATAAGCCAGTGGAACCTGTGACTGACACCTCAGTTGTTCTTTAATCGCAGATCCGTCTTAAAGGTGAGCTTGTATCTCTTCTTTTGGTGTTTAATTCCTACGGTACAGCCTTTCATTTTAAATACTTTGATTTGTTCCTACATGTTGGAATGTGCAACAGTTCCCACTTTTAAAACCAAAAACCTATTTACAGATGACGACATTTAACTCAGAGCACTTAACTGGGTTTATAAACATTGTGAACATCATTATTTTTGTCTTAAAGAGATCGATATCTAATGTTAGCAATACACAAAGATAAATGTTTAAAACGAAGAATGATCAAGGACTGTTTAGCTTACATTTGATGGAAAAAATAACATTCTAAAAATGTCTAAATATTTACATCAGTTCAGGGCTATCCTGAAAAATAGTGACATCTGCAAACATTTGATTATACTGTGTCTCTTACAATTGAGGCCCTGCTTGTGGAATTCTAGTACTCTTAAATTGTTCTGTTAATTTGTTGTTGTGATGCACTTTTTAAAAAATACTTATGTCAGCTAAGGAAAGTAAACATCCCTAGTAGGCAATTTGTGTTTTTTTTTTTTTGCACAGAACACCATTAACAGAAATAAACACAAATGAAGACTTTCTGTTATTGGGTCCACTTTAAAATAGATTTTCTGGGTATATGCTGTGGAAGTGTTTTTGCAGGAATTTTTGGAGTGTTTTTTTCCCTTTTTCCAAGAACAGCAAAACCAGAAACAAATAAAGTTTAAACATTCATGTTTCAGTGTCTTATTTTCCAATTACAACATCTCCTTTCAATCCCAAATTAGGCTCCGCTCAGTTCATCGACTGGAGCCAAACGTCTCAGTGGTATGTATGATCGTGTCCAATTTTGTCTGGTCATTAATTGATTTCTTTAGGATATACTTGTGAGAAATTGACTCACTGACTAAATAAACTGAAAAATATTTTTTTCATTAGTTAAAAGATATACTGATAAAAAATGAGCTGGACCAAAAGAAATGTTAAATTTACTTTTATCAAATGGTTACCTAAGACATACTGTATTTCTTAATATGTTTTAACAACACCCAAGTGTCCTGAAAGGATTATGGAGTGTTTTATTCACAATTTGGCTGAATCTGCTTGGCTGAGGGCCGACCTCCTGGCCAGAGGACGAGGAGGTCTGGACCCCCCTGCAGACAGGGGAGTGACCAGGAGTGACCAAGGGGCAGCTGCAGGGGTGGAGATGGAGTGGGGTGGGATGCAGAAAGACGGAGGGAGAGAAGGGGATCATGTACAGTATTTATAGTGTTTAGGAGAGGGAGTGACATCAGGAGTGATTGAGAACTACTGACAGCTAGAACTTGGTTGTTGTCGTGCCTCCTGAACCTTTGCTCTAAACTCCCATATGAGTTTTTAAGTAAAATTCTGAACATACACAGTAGAAAAATACTACCTTTAAAAAATTTCACAGTCTAAAATAATAATGTACAAATATAATAAACAAGTATTTATTTTTCTCCCACATTAATCTTTGAAATAATATTTTAGTACTGTTTAATATGCAGAAACCAAAATCTCAGGCTCTTTTAATGGTGAAGTAAAGCAGAAGGTTTTCAATAATAAGCTCATTACTCTTTTGAAAAACTCATAAAATTCATTGTTACTCAAAACCCATCAAATCAAAACTCAAAACTGGGAAACGTCTCTGTGTGACCAAGAGTAATACAGATATGTTAGGTCCTACTCAGAGAGCTCAGTGTTATTTTCATTAAAACGAATGGCAGTTACTCCATATTCCAGGTAGTCTGGTAAACTGAAGGACACAGCTGATAACCATGAAAAGCAGGTTTATAAATCTGCTGCAATGATGAAACAAATGGGGTCTGCAGTCACTGTTAAACAAATTGGGCTGTTCAAGGAAACCTGTAAGACACCAAATCATATTTGCATGTCAATACAAACAGCCCCACCACCCATTGCCAAACAAGATAGCAGATGTAAATCAGCTGTGGTTGACCTTTAAGAGAACAGCCCTAAACGGAGCCTCTCAAATGTGGCAAAAGACAGGCGTCTGTCTAGTCCCGAGTACAAGGAAGACGTCAGCCAGGCCTTGAAAATCATGGTCTAGTGTTGGTGGGCGTTACCCAACATTGAGAACACCATGTTAACAAAACATTGACCACATTAGTTGTTTAATTTGAGGGGCGTTGATATTGTTACAGGACTAGTAGTCCCAAAGGGATATGAAGTGCCCAGGTTCAGGACTGTTAATGCAAGCATTACAGGCCTAGATAAATTGTTTTTTAAACATCCTTCTTGGCAAGGAATGTTTTATGAGCCCTCACAGTGCAGTCAGACAACAGGACAAATTCAGGCGGTACAGTGAGGCTTCACTTCAAGGCAAGTGAAAGCAACTTTCTAAATAATCTATTTTGTTGTTTTTTTTTAAAGTAGAATATATTTATTTTAAACAAATCTTTCACGTTGACCTGCAGAGAAGCAACAGGTTTAAAATTCAGACATCCACTCCAAAAGATTTCCTTCAATACTCAACATGCGCTTCTAACTCTAGTTTAGACTGTAGTTTCCAAGATATTTCACCAATCTGTTTGGATATATTTGAAATATATTAATAATCTGTTTTGAAATATATTATCATTATTGTTGTTATTATGTGTGAATATGACTGCCATCTGAACTGGTAACAGAGAAATGACACCTGATGTTGGCCTGAATATAAGTGCATTTCAGTTTCATTTTTTATTGCCTTAAATCGGTGGTTCTTAACCTAAAGTGTGAAGGTTGTTATAGAAGGTAAATCAATTCAAACACAAATTAAGCACAGGCACATAGGCACAACTACATTGTACCATCGAACCTGGGTATTTTAAGGTAAACGTTAAAAAAAAATGTGCAATATTGCACAAGTTTCTGATTTTTCTGAGTAATCGAACTAAGTATATAAATGATATCTCTTTCATTCCACAGTTATGAAACATCTTGGGTTTAAGAACCTGATGGACTTCAATGATTTTTGGTGGGAGGTGCAAGAACGTATTTGAGAACCAAAGGGCTGCAGGCCACAGTACAGGCACAGAACCACCGCACAGCCCTTGACACAAAACAGGAGGACTTTGAAGTCTAAGTGTTCTCAGGGTTATAACAATGAAGAAAAAAAGAGGCGCCCTGATTAAAGAGCTACAGGAACACAGACGCGTGTTCTTGCCTTCTTGTTCTTGTTCGGTTCTTCTCCTCTCAGAATTTGACAAAGGGGCGTATCCCCGTTTAGTGCCTTTTATTTGGGATGGGCTGGCCAGTGGAGAACCACCTAAAAAATATCAGGATACACTGAGGAACCCCGAGGAAGGAACGGGGTGCTCTTTCTTCCACGGTCAATACCCGCAAGAGGACAAAAAACAAGAAAAATCAACTCCGCTGGATGCAGGAGATGTGTGCGGATAACCACCACAACAGAAAAGGGCAGCAGCTCGTGCCAATCCCTTTGCGGCCGACAAAAACAAGTCAGGTCATAAGGCGGGGCTTAAACACCAAAAACAGAGCATGACCGAAACAAGCTTCAACGCTGCCCCAAAGGCAGCAAGCTAATGGCTTCAGGCGGTGGCGCAGCAAAACGAGTTTTTCGAGCGGCAGGAAAATGACAGGACACACGGGTCTCCACCTGAGCTTAACCCACAGGCACGAGCCCAGCAGGCGTCGATAGCAAACAGTGGCACTGCGTCAGAAATCCACTCTGCTCTTCCCACCCCTACACGTAATGACAATGGCGGTAGAAAGGGAAAGCCCCCCTCTTTGTACCCAAGAGTCCACATGGCTTATGGTGCAATTGGTAAACCTGTCTAGGCTGGCCACATTTGCTTTGACAGTCCAATTAACTGGTATCAAGGCTGGTACCACTGTCCAAGCATAACAGGCAAAGCGTATTAATACACAGACGCGAGACATTTACCTGATTCGTTACCCATGTGTTCAGATACCCCAGCATTGTATAGTGCAGGGGCAAGGCAAGGCCTTGATTTTGGAGACCAAAAAAAATCGATTGGAATGGAAAGCACTATGACGGATAGAAAATAAATACTACTTCTTCCAGGATAAATCCAGCTGTTGCCTCACAAAAGCTGTTTGAAGTACAAGAATCTGACCTTTGGAGGTAGTTCAAGAATGAGTCAGTGAGATTTGTGGAGCTACTGTAATACAAGGCCCCACTGTAACAACTTCAAATCTTTGTAATGCCTCCAGAGCCGCTAATGACTTTGTAGCCTGGCTTCTTCACAAATTGTCAAAGTTGTGTGAAAGCAGTGCAGGCCTGGGACACAACTGGCACTGAAAGCACAGAATTACAGATACTTTATAACATTTCCCGGCAGGAAAATTTTGCCAAATGTATACCAAAGAAATGTAGATATTGATTATCCGGATATGTTGATTACGCACAAACAAATCTGCCAATTAGTCTGTCTGAAGGGTTAACGTGTTTAGAACTAGAATCCTTTTAAAAAAATCCTACATTTAATTTGAATGAGGCCCACACAACATGAAGTTACTTAAAACCTAAATTCCCGACATTTTAATCAACTTCTATCATATCACACGTTGATTGTCAACCTGTCCTGTGTGCAGTGTGCACAAAAACAATTACATCCACTAAGTCAACACCGACACAAGCCTATGTGCGTGACCTACAAAGACAGACATGGACAAGAGAGGTTCGCACCCCTTCTCATTTCAGAGCACGGGGCTTGTTATGTTTCCCTTCGCAGCGCGAACCCGAAAAACAAAGTAAATCTTACAGACAAACAAGAATCACGCCAAATCAGCAGGTTATCAGACAAAAATATATATTTTAAATCTTTACAATAAACGGAATCGAGAAACGTACACGGAGGAGTGTGCATAACTAGACGGTCCATTATTACTCCTCGGTTTCCTTTTGTACCCTGGTATCAGTGTGGAATCGGTCTATTCAGCTTCCATTAAAGCAAAACAACCTAAACTTTATACAAATGTGCAAATCAGAAAACTGGGGAATCCTTCAGCGATCGGCGACCAGTCCAGGATTCCGGGGGTCTGCACAGGGTCCGCCCCTCCCACCAGTCCTGCAGTTTTCCGCCACAGCTCCCCTGTGCGATGCGTCTTTATTTCAAGTAAAGTGCTCCTCAGGCAAAACCAACAAGGCCCGCGTTCCTTCCGGTTTTTTTCCCGTCTGTTCAAAAAACAAAAACACGCCCCCCAGAGGAATAACCATAACAGCAACCGAGCGTCCCAGCCCGGCCGGCCGGGCGATCATACGAACTCCAGCTTCCCATGGCCGCTGTACATCCCCCAGTGGACGAGCGAGAGGAGTTTGTCGTTGCCGAGCTCCGGCTGCCGCATCTTGTCGCAGGTCAGGCAACAGTTCTCGTGGCCCGTCACCGGCACCATGCACTCCAGGTCCAGCTTGGCCACGTGGCCCTTCCTGGCGTGGTGCCCGTGGAAGCTGTAGTGCAGGCGGGACAGCATCTGCTGCCTCTGGTCCCGCAGCCTCCGGTTCTCGCTGCGGAGCATCCGCAGGGCCAGCATGATGAGGAGCACCAGGATCAGCCCCCCGGCGATGGGCACGGCGATCACCGCCGCGCGGAACCACACCTCCTTGGCCGAGGCCAGCTCCTGGACCCGGGTGATGAGGTTCTTGCTGCTCTCCGACGGGTACCTCTGCCCGTGGTCTGGAGTGGGGAAAAGACAAGAGGCGTGGAAGCAGGCTAGCACACGTGAACGCCGCGAACTCTTTGGGTGCGGACCTCAGTCACGTCACGCACTCAGAGTAAACGGGGGTCTAAAGGCACAGAGGTTGGGCAAACTCGTATTTTTTCCGCATCCACATTGTGCAGCGTCGATTAGAGCCACATTATTCCACATCTCGACTACAAAGCTACAAAGGGGTTTTTTTGGTCCAAAAAAATGCGCTTGTTTACAACACACTGGCTTGAAGGATGCTACCACCATCAAAAGTTGAGTCTTAAAAATAATAATTGCTTGCACTTATATAGTGCTTTTCTGGACACTCCACTCGAAGCGCTTTACAGGTTGGGGTCTCCCTCCACCACCACCAATGTGCAGCCCCACCTGGATGATGAGACGGCAGCCATAGTGCGCCAGAACGCTCACCACACACCAGGTCTCAGTGGGGAGGAGAGCACAGTGATGAAGCCAGTTCAGAGGAGGGGATTATTAGGAGACCATGATTGGTAAGGGCCAATGGGAAATTTGGCCAGGACGCCGGGGTTACACCCCTACTCTTTTCGAGAAACGCCCTGGGACTTTTAATGACCACAGTGAGTCGGGACCTTTTTTTTACGTCTCATCAGAAGAATGTCCCAGCACTGCACTTCCACACTTTTGGTGAACAAAAAAGTACCTACAATGTGGCAAACTTCACACTATGTGCAAAAGTATGCCAACGGTTGATTACAATAAACCACTCATGCCTCACGTTACTGTGTCCCATTAAGTATCAATGAGAGTGCCAGTCAGGAATTAAATGACGACTGCACTCCTAACTGCTTCAATGATACACTGGAGACTATGTGCTAATAGCAGATGGATTATCACAATGCAAACAATGTGGATAAGCCACATAAACCAACCTAGTGTTAAGATAAAAACAACATAAATTGAATTCTGAAGCTGCGCCTTGATCTCTGCTTTCTGCAGCTGTTGTACACCCCTTCTGAAAGAGGTTAAAAAAGCAATTGCTAAATTAACATATTTTTACATTTTTTTTTAAATATGGAAAAGGGAGGTAAGCACCTGACTTTAGAATCAGAATAACTATGTTTTTTTTTTTTTTACCTGATGTGACTCCTCTGGTATGCGAGAGATCATGCAGTCGCCTGTAATTGCACATGTCTTCGTGACAGCACTCCAGGTTGTATGAGCCGCCCGTGTGATCCTCTGCGGTCTGGGACCGGCACACATCGGCCGAGTTGGCGAAGGAGTCCAAGCAGCCGTGCGTCAGAGGCGAGTTCGTGTTGTGAGGGTCAAGCACCCTGGTAAAGCAGGCGTTTAATTCCGATTTGCACATGTAACCAGTAGCCACGCACTGAGGAGCATCGCAGTAACACCGTATTTCTCCTGAAAGGAAAACGTATAAAAGACAGGTCAGTCAGGGTACTGCCATTTTCATATAGAGTACAGCCATGCATAAAGGCTTTTTATTACATCGCAGGTTACCCTTCTGCAATTTTATATTGCAGATATATATTGTAATATAATTGTGATTTTATATGGTAATATAAAATCACCTTTAGCCCGGTAATAGTAAAAGTTGTGGTTTTATAATGAAGATCCCAAACACCTTTAGAAAAGCCCTTTGCAATATATATGATTTTTTTTTCGGATAAAGTGTAATGAACTTATTATGCATGATTAAACGGCGGTGTCTGCAAACCACAATGATTTTCGCAAGACATTTTAAGATCTAGAGGAGAGATGTGGAAATACGCCAGGAAGAAAATATTCAATGAGTTACTGGTTAATGTCTATTTCATGACGCCTCGGACTTAATACAGAGAACAGTCCGCAGTTCTAACCAAACTCGTATGCTGATCCGCAAAATACCGGTAGATTATTAAAATAGCAAGAGCTAATAAACTGGTTTCCTCTCTTGTTTATGTATAATATGTAGCCACACACAGTGATGATGTCTGCCAGGATGAAGTTATTGGGATTTTTTTAAAGCTCTTAAAACTTCAGCCCGTGGTGTATTCGTCTATCGGAAATCGACTTAGTATTGTAATGTCTTACCTACACTTGTCCATTTGTAAAAAAACGGGAATATTGATTACGTCCAATTTCACAACGGGAAATACTGGGATGAAATAATCGGCTTTTCACAACTTTAAAATAAAAAATCTGCTCATTTTAAGAGTTTTCCGTGAAAAGGCCCCGTTTAGTCAATATTCTAAAACAGGAACCGTGTAGCTTCATAATTAGCGGTTTGTTTGCCAAAGTCAATTTCTTTCAGCCCAAATGGAAACTCGTAAAAAAGGGGGTTAAGGAAGTGCGCGTGAGTCTCCGTTTTCAGTTTGCACGCAATTTAACTTGCGGTCGTAACGGGGGAAAAGTTCAGATTTCAAATTCTTATTTAATACACACACAAAAAAAACTAACCGCAATTACTGTGGAAGGAATGTCAGATGCAGAGGACCCCGTTTTCGGAACTGAGGCGCTCGATTAGTACTGTACTTTCTCAGTGTGGTGTGTTACATTATTGACGACATAAATGCACACGCTCACGACTTCGTTAATAAATACGACTGCCGATTTCATTCAACAATAAAACAAAATGAGAATCACTGCGTACTCCACGGTAAACGTACGACCTGCCTTTCTTTTTTCTTTCCTTTTAACCACACTGTCGCCATGTGAAGAGCGTCTATTGTCCGTTTAAGGCTAATGACCATTGTGCATGGACATAAGAATTTAAAACGTACACATACACAAACACAGGCTTTTATGTGTAAAAGGGGGTTGCTGGGGGCAGGGTATGTTTGTATTAAGAGGCTCGGGTTTCAGGTCATGTTAGTTTTCCTTCTACAAGACAAACGCCAGACAAAAGACTACTCGTATTATAGATACGGAACAAGATTAAAGAAAGCAGTATGCATCATACCCTGGGTGTAATGATTTCTAATTAAGCAGAAGACGGGTTTGATACAAGGTAGCTTAATCCTAAAAGGCCGCGCTAAAGAACAAATAAAAAATAAAATGGCTATAGTGGAGTAATAACCGTGGTTAACGAAACTAAGAAGAGAAGGCTATTAAATGCGTACATACATATACTGACATTTTTTTAAATGAAAATTAAAATCTCAGACTTAGAGTTTTTTTTAATAAACTGGAAAAGCCTCCATAGGTTTAAAAAAACTACCCGATTTAAGTTCGGTTGGCAGTTTTGGATCCCTTAATTACATCTTTATCAGGCACATAGTTTCAGTATCCCCGACTTTACATCACCCACTATCTCTCCGTCTCGAACTGTGCGTCTTTGATGAGACCCACCTCTCCAGCGCCTGCAAATCTATTATTTAGGGCTAATTATATACTCCATTCCCAAAAAATAAACACTGCAACACATAATTGTGATACAGATGATCTCTTAACCTCATATCTTGAGAGCTTAATTAAAGGATACTTCTCGCACTGACATGACTTATACAGGAAGCTTATTATTGCAGCTCGCAGACTCATGCTAACTTTCCGGCACTTCTCCCTTACCACGATCATCCAAAACCTGTGAAAACGTACCCGATCCATTAAGAGATTTTAAAAACTGCCCGGTTTTTAAACGCCTGCTCATCACCAGGAAGCGACCGCCGTCTCAAAATTCTCGATCTGAAAATGTGCATCTCCCGTCTCCAAAACAGTGCAGCTGCCGGCGTCAGGACGGCCCCGAGCCCGAGAAGTCAAGTTCATCATAAGACCGAAACAAAAACATTTTGACAACCACTTGCCCCAGAGAGGTCCAGAGCTTAAAATGAAAGCGGGGGAAGGGGGTTACGGAATGCATTGAGCGAGAACTTAACCACTTTCTTATTTTTCTTCGATATTTAACAAAGAGAAAGGAGTAAATATCATTTATAGAGATTCATTATGTATATTATTAATCGGAGCAGAGCGTGATTAACGGTTCCACTAAAAAGGAAATGATTTAAGGCTTAGGCAAGACCACAACAGGCCCGAATATGCTTAAATCGTTTTTGTCATTAGACTTCAAGTTTTTTTAAGAGTATATGTTTACACATTTTTGACCCCAGGCACTGGAAATCACGTTATATCAAACATTCCGCAACCTTTCAAAAAGGGAGCAGTCACACCACATATGACGAGACAAGAGGCGAGTGTACGAAAAGAAGCACTGGAGG
This sequence comes from Lepisosteus oculatus, assembly GCF_040954835.1. Taxonomy (NCBI): domain Eukaryota; kingdom Metazoa; phylum Chordata; class Actinopteri; order Semionotiformes; family Lepisosteidae; genus Lepisosteus; species Lepisosteus oculatus. Next base: position 40,294,862 of record NC_090701.1, read on the forward strand.
TTTTTTTTCTCCCCCTTTTCCTCGAAGGATAATAAACGAGATCACTTTTACCTTTCGTAAGAAGCACTGCCATGGCACACAGCTCCAGTTGCAGCCAAATGGAAATGAAACTGGAATGGCGATCCATTTAAGAAACAAAAAATGCTTTACATTCAAGTCCCACTTTTTACGCTCGCCCGATCCTCAGCGGAACTCTTGATTCTCAGCGGCGCATGAGTCGAAAAGAAAAGGCATCGGCTTTCGCGAAAACTGCTGGCGCTATCCTTCGGGAAGGATGCGAAAAGTAAAATTACACAACGGAGAAACTGTCCCCGTCTTTAAAACTACATCGAGATGGAGATTACCTCCCCCCCCCAAAAAAAAAACTAACTTCTCCTCCGTTCAGTCACCTAAAAAGTAGCACCAACTACAAAAATGCATTCATTCTGAAACAGTTTTCTCGCATTTAAACATTTCCCAACAGAACCAACCATTCCTTTCAAGCGATTCTGTGTGGAGAAAAACGATTATAATCCAAAAACACAAACCCAGAAGCACAGCAGACACAATCCGGTATTGCTACTGCAACACTGTTGCATTGACTCTTTGGATGAGCGCCGCAAATATCTGCCTTCACGGCGCAACCTAACTATGGCCCCGCCCATCGCGCCACCCATTGGTTTGAATATATTAGGGTTTTGCATGTGTAAGGATTTCGGCGATGCGATTGGTTCTCTGTGAGGCCATATAGGCCCGTCTCCAGATTGTCCCTCCTACCTAAAACCCAGCTTCTGAAATTCTGAAGCCTGTGACGTCGCGTAGGCATAATTGTAGTTCACTGTCCTGGTTACTGTATAAATGAATAATTCCTAAACCTGCACTCAAATCTACCATCTTTAGCCTGAATTTAAATATACTTTCTTAAACCCGTGCTCACGATAAAACGCACTGATCTCATGCATAACCCCGTTCTTTTTAGAAAATATTACGTTTCCTATTCAAAAGCTAATTTTTATTTACTTATATTTGTACCTGTTAATGCATAAATATAAGTTAACAATTAAATTCTCTCTAAACTATAGTTTTTTTCCGTAAACGTAAAAGCAACAAATGATTCATGATATAAGTCTTCTAAAATTGAACATCATGAAGTTTTCTGAGCATTTATTGTAAATATTTGTTCTGTTTGTATAACGTTCTAATATCTGAACTGTAGGCATGGTGTTGAATTAGTTACTTCCATGAAATTCTGGAGGAGATTGTTCTTAAATCTTCACATTGTAAGAACTTATAACACATGTGGGTTTTGATCAATTTATCCAACTAAATATGGTCAAGATTGGCCACATGTGACACTGTGGTCAAAACAAGATTTTGATCGTTTCAAATGATTCACAACTGCTTAAGTAAATTAAACAAATCACCTGAAATGAGACACGAATGAACACATTGTTTCTATACTGATTTATAATACACTTTCACAATCATATCTTCTCACTCCACTCGGGATGAACCCTGTGCACGTCAAGTAAAATTGAAAGCCGACGTGGAGCTTGTGAAACTAAACGTCTGATAAAGAGATCCCTTTTATCTGCTGTGATCAGCAGTACCCCCTCCCCAACACACACACGGCTACAGGATGCGCTCAGTTTAATTTTAATGGACCTCAAAGTACGGAATTGTACGAATCACCGTCCTAAGTGGTTAAAATGAATTTGTCCTGAGTGTTCAGCAGTCGGTGGTGTATAAGGGTGAGCAATAAAGCTTGTGGCTGCCAATGAGCTGGCCACCCCTGGTATATATTGTATCATAAAATTAAAACCATCGTTTCTACACAGGCGTTTTAAAACCAATTCGCAGTTGTCACCCGACTGAGAAAAGGCGTAGTGCACTTCAAGTAAAATGGGAAACAAAATCTGAAAAGGAGACCCCCTTTTGTCAGTTGGAAAGAATGCAATAAAGTGTTTAAGTATTTTTGTCACATACGTACTAGAACAATTTGTCATAGAAAGAGAAATTGGTGGAGGGTGACGGCCACATTTAGGTAGAGGTTAGCAGGTTGGCTCCACTCTGGGCTATAGGCGAGTTCCCTAGAAGGAAGAAGCCCGGTGCTTTGAGGATCCTGTTGACTCTGGAGTTGCTAGACTGGATGTTGTAGGCGGAGCAGCCGGGCGGTTAGCGAAATTAGCAATCCAAAAAAGCAGTTGGCGCCACCGAGACGACACAGACAGAGACTGACACTCAATTATCCCCAAAACAATCCCATGCAAAACACACAGAAGTCTGATCGATATCACAACCAAGCCCGATCTCCTTTCTGATGTTAGTGTACCGTCTGCAGTCTTGAGAAGAAGCTTCCCTACATTTGCTCATCTGAAACAGAGACCACAGAAAATAAAAATAACCGAAGAGATTTCACAGATACGCAGAATTCCACTGGTTAACCCAGAACTTTATTGGGGTTTTTTTGAGGGCGTGAAGAGCAGTCAATTTAAAGTTAGTCACTTAAAAAAGAATAATGTTTTGTAATTAAAAATATAAATTGTATTTTATTCTATAAATCACTACCCGGATCCGACTCTCTTCTCAGGCCAAAAGTAAAATTCCATATTCTCTAGCAATTTAAATAAATAATAATGAAACTGCAGACTGTCAGGATTTTAAAGGCGCTATATAAAAATATTTTATTATTCATATATTATATCTATTAGATGACCTTAATATATTACAAGGATTTATAGCTTTAGTTATTTTAATTACCACGGTTGCATTGTTGCTTTCCAGCAAATAGTAATTAAAAAATATTTTTGACCGAATTGGAAAATTAATATATTTTATTTTTTTTTGGATACAGCCAGACATTAACTGGTGTTGTTGTTTTTTATTTTTAATATGACTACTTCTGCTGAGCAGAAGTCTTTTTTCCCCCCAAGTTTTTCGTCGTTTAAGGTAGCCCAGTAGCACTTTAATAGGCTTAAAGTATGCGACGTAGATGGTCATCAGTAGTGTCAGAAGGTGAAGAAAGCAATTTCCCTCAAAGGGACATACATGCATGTATATAAAAATAACTAGATAGGCGGTAATTATTGTAATTGTAGGTAATGATGCCGAGGCGCCAGCCCAAAGATCTGCTTTGCATCATCCACCCTAAGGTTTCCTAACTATACCACAGTCCTCATGTCGCTCTTGCAAACGCCGGGCTGCTTAATCCTTAATTACATGTAGTCTGCTTCTAGCTTCTGCCTTGCTCCGTGTCAGAGCACATAATACACGTTTATCAGCAGAAATCTCGGTGCTCGCACACAGACTGAGAGGGTAGAGGGTTGTCAATTGCTGATAGTACAAAGATTCCTGTCTGGTGAAATTACATGTCCTCCCTCCCACAATTATCTCTCCTGTCTTTATCAGCTGAGCTTGCGTTTTTATTGCCATTATGATCCTGTCCTTTAAAGGGGCCCTTTCAAACTGCTAGTTTTCGTTCATATATGTAATGCAAGTTATGATTATCAGACTGAGCGACGGAATTCCTCCTTTTTTTTAAATGACAGTCGATTCTTAAAAGTGCTTTTTTTCCCTAATACAAACATTATGTCGAATTTTGGTTTTAAAAAGTCTCTCTTTTAAAAAAAGCAAACATCTAAAAAACATTAAAAACGGTACGCCGTAATCGCAATTTGCTTAAAAAGAAATTGCTTTATAATTAATATTAATTGTTAATAGCAATTATTATTATTATTATTAATAATAATATTATTATTATTATTACATTCAATTATAATTGCTTTTATGCTTGTTAGTGCATAAAAACTAAATGTTGAAATGGTGTTACGAAGTTATAAAACGGAGGCTACCCTTTTCTGTTTGTGCATATATTACGAAAACGATTTATATTTTTAAGACAAATTAAAGTCTTTATACATAAGGTTCGTTTGTATTGTTCAAGGAGTATTTTAACAGTGAAGAGAAGTTAAGGACAAGAATCAGAAATGAAATATACCACAATGAAATGTGTTGCTGCCCTCTTCTGGCCTCATAAGGTATACGCCTGCCATCACGCACTTAGCACCAATACGAAAGTTATCATCTCCATTTCTCTCACAGAGACAATGGACAATGCTGCGTCTGTGCACCAGTCTCTGAGCCCTAGATCCTACCCGTCATCCCAGCCGATTCAGAGAGTTTTAGGGCCTACAAAGGAGGGAAACACTAGTGACTAACGGAAAACGAGCTGAAACAATATGCTTGTGATCGACTCTAGGTGCTCAGTAATCAATAATGATACGCTCTCCGAGCGTATGCGGCTGTTCGAGAAGCCAGCAGTATCGAGGTGATGGTCACTCCTCTCGTTTCATCAATCACCTGGTTTAGCATAGTAAAGTGCAGCATGTCAATCGACGTCATTCAATGGGCGTTTACCCCTCTTTTTGCACATTTCGGAGTGAAAGCGCCCAGGGCCTACGAACAGCAAAACCCGGCCCTGAGGATGGGCACTGTCCTGCTGGCATATTGTTCATGACGAGATGAGCCCCCAGAAAGGGCAGCAGGTGAGGTCCCAGGTCCTGCCCAGTGGAGGCCCACGCACTCAGATGGCCATCAATCACTACAAGTGGAGTTCTGGAGTTCTAATGTCTTGCCAGGTTATCGACACCCCCGTGAGCAAGCCTGACAACTTTGACCAGTCAATACAATGACGCAAAGATATTGATTCCTTTCGGTTGTTCAGGATTCTTACCAGGCTTGATAGTCAATAGATTATATGACCTCATCATCTACGTCCAGTCAACCCTCTCACTAATGAGGTGACGTATTGGTGATACGACACTCAAAATCACAATCATGAATGATTCATCAAAATGATGCCCAAAACATTTCATCACTAACCCAAATCTGTCTGCTTTGTCTACGACGATATTTGCATAGGGATCACTTTTAACTCGATCGCTACATTTTAATTATTAATCCTTGAGTGGAAACACACACTTGCCTCTCAGGTTTTTGACGTTTAAGAAGATCGTTTGTGTGAAAGCCTGGAACAGATCAGCTGAGTGCCCAGTCCTTTTCAAATGGAAAGCCTAACTAGCACAGAGAGAGTCATCATGGCTGCAAGGTGGAAGAAAAATCAAGTTTAATGAACCTGTATCCATTACAACACCCCCCTCTCCTCCAAAAAAAGCCTAAAAAGAAAATTGAAAGAAAGAGTAATTTTCAATAAGGCGTGCAGACCACAATCAACATATCAAAAAAAAAAACTTCCTCACCAGGCTATAACGGATACAAAAATTAAAAGAGTCGATTGTACAAAAAGTCTAAAGGGCAGCTGTTCCCTAACAAGCACTCAGCTCGCTGCTCGTATCAATGCCTCATTAAATACCTCTCTAGCAAACGAAGTGTACAGAGCAATTTTCAAGAACCTTGAGTACTGGGAGAGGTTCAGATCACATGTCTAATTAGCTAATTGGATAAAATGCCTGCAAGCAGCACGGAAGCGTAACGATTTATAAAGGAGAAAGGAGAAAATGAAGTCAACCTGCCAACCTGCCAACCTGCAAGAGTGGTGTGCTGAAAACATTGAGGCGGGCGCCTAAGACTTCAGGGCCGTTCTGCTCATGCACAGACATCGCAGACGCACCACTGTGAGTCGGCTGTTTTTGTGGGTGAGTCATTTGTTTCCCAACCAGATAATGGTCTAGATAGAACATTGAACACACTAGCAGACTACAGTAAAAGTAAATGATTGTAAAAGAAAATCAAGAACAGGCTTCAAAACTGATGCAACACAACTACTGCACTGCAATCGCCTGGACTTCACGGAAAAGCAGACTGCAACCAGCATCAATTCAGACTAGACAGACACAAACACACATCTGAACACAGCAAACATACATCTGTGCAAACGTGATGCAGTAGCACACAAGAGGGTATTTTGAAGAGGAACATTTGCAGGAAAACACCAGCATACTCCACAGTCCTGCCCACTGGCTTAGCAAAGTTCTTAAATGTCCGTTGGAATGAAGTTTCTATGAAATCATTGTCTGTAAATGTTTTCAGACCCCTCCCTTCATTTCGGCTACCAAATGAAGCAGCCATATCACCCTGCAGCTCACAGCCCACTAAAGCTCAGCAGGTGGGAGCCTGGTCAGTACCTGGATGGGAGACCTCCTGGGAAAAACAAGAGGTGTTAGTTGGGTCAGCAGGGGGCACTCACACTGTGGTCTGTGTGGGTCCTAATGCCCCAGTATAGTGATGGGGGCACTATACTGTAAAAAGGTGCTGTCCTTTGGATGAGATGTATGACTGAGGTCCTGACTCTCTATGTTCATTAATAAAACCAGGGTGTTTCTTGAAAAGAGTAGGGGTGTTACCCCAGTGCCCTGGCCATATTTTCCATTGGCCCTTACTGCTCATGGCCTCCTAATAATCCCCATCTATAACCTGGCTTCATCACTCTGTTCTCCTCCACACTGGCAGCTGGTGTGCGGTGAGCAGACTGGTGCATCATCCAGGTGGGGGCTACACATTGGTGGTGGTGGAGGGGTCCCCATTACCTTTAAAGTGCTTTGAGTGGAGTGTCTCGAAAAGTGCGATATTAGTGCAAGCAATTATTATTACCAGTGGGCTCGTGATGTGCAGGAGCACAAAGGCTGTGGACATGAAGGAGCTCGTCGCCCTACCAGGCAGGTTAGTCTTTTTGAGGATGCAGTAGTGCTAACTCTGATCTGGGCTAGGACAGTCCTCCCCTGCCACGTTTATATCTGTCATTAAATCCTCTTCGTTTCCAAATTGACTCCCATGTAAGTGATATGTAAGTGCATGCGTGTAATCTTTTACATTTCATGTTCTTCTGACACGGGGTCAAATACTGTCCAGAGTATGAAATCATACAAAACCGGAAACTAAAAAAGCATAATCATACTATTCAGTAATAAAAGATATTCCCTCTGCCTTGATGTTCATTTTCTCATGGGTAAGTGGTTTCAGGCTTTAGAAGTCCTTTATGCTTTTGTTCTGAAAAACATCAAATGAGACAAAGACAGGTAGCAAACAGAAGAAGAATGATTATTTTGTATTAGATCATCTATGCCGTCAGACAATGAAATGTCTCTATATGACGATTTTGAAAGGAGCTTAGCAAGGTGTGAGCACTCCTGTAGTCTAGTTGGAGCCCTGGCTGTTAAACGCCCCCTGATTGTTTTGTGCTGCAGAGACACTTTCATCCACTGACTGGTGGGATTATAGAATGCCCTGTGAGAAATAGCCCATTGTTTAGGATATAAAAGATACTTTCTCAAAGGCTTGTCAAATAACTGCTAATGGAGACACTACACCTGAGACAGAATCTCCAGAACAGACAGACATTGATCACTCACCTTTGGTGACTAGTTGAAAGTATTAACACCTACAGAAGAGTTGATAGACCCCAGTATATAATAGCTTCTTCCTGCCTGGCTGTCTCCTTCCTGGAATTCACCAAGCACATACTCATTGAGCTTGAAGCACAGGCAGAAATCTGTTGGTGCCAGGTTTTGAGAATAGAAAGGATGTAGAAGCTGTTGAAAAGCTGCATTCTTTACTGGACGGTTTTTCCAACCCCTGCCGTCTTTGTTGGGCTTTTTCAAATTGAGGGAAGGGTTCATACACATTCATCTTTACTGGTTACCTTTGATTTGTGCCGTCGAAAGAGCAAGCTGATATTTACTTCTGAATTTAGTACACCCCCATACTTTTAGAATAAGCACGATATTTCTTGATTGGTGGTTACCAGGCCCTCATCTGGACTCATAACGACCGGTCCTAGGTCTCGTCACCAGTATGAAAGTCGTCAGTTATTACAATATCTCAAAAAAGAACTGCAAGTTGCTGCAATTTTCCTATTACCGTCAAAATCTTGTGAACCGTTATGGTGAAGACAATGGTAACGACATAGGAATACAGAAAACCGTCCATTTTATTTACTCTATAGAGGCACTTTAAGGGGCTTTTACCCCATAGCTTCATTTCTGGTGAGTAATTATGACTCAGCTAATTTCCTCCAAACCTGAAAGTTTTACACCACTATGAAGACAGTGAAGAGTTTGAAGACAATAGCTACAGAATTCAAGTTTGTCATGGCTTCTCTCGTTTACTTGCGGGTCACAAAAATATCAGCTTGCTTCAGTGCCTTTGGCAAAACACCCAGTATACGGCTGCCTTGTTTTTGTCACTTCTCCTAGGTTCATTCACAATAGACAGCTATTTTTTGCAACAGACAAGATCTCCGAACCTCTGTTGCATATTTAAAGCTTAATGTAGGTGTTTACGTCAATGCCTATGCCAGCTTTAACTCACCACTTCAGAAGTAGCACCATTAGTTTAGATTGCCTCAGGCACAAAAGGGGATTTGAATTTGCACCTAACAAGTATTTAAAATGCAGATTCTTGTAAATGACCCCCTTCAGCCAATCTCCATCAACAGAAGCGTCTGCAGCAGTCAGCCCAACATACACCGGATGTGAGTAGCTCGTGGTCAAATCAGATCAAAGCTGCTGAAAAGAGAAGGAAACACAGCGTTTTGGCTGTGGAGCCTTCTTCGGGTGTCATTTACATTTGACAAATTAGTTAATTGCTACCTATAAAAGAAGCAAAGGGTTTGTGGTACAATAGTGCCCCTTGCTGGGTGATGCGAAAACACAACCAGGAACCCTCCTAACCCTTCAAAAGAGCATGAAATGATGGAAAAAACTGATAAAGAAAATAATGACAACTAGAGTTTCTCAAGTCCAATTCTGTTCTGTCACACCAAATCTACAAAAAGAAAACTATACCAGTGACTTCATAATTTAAACAGCTTTACCACTGGAGCTACATTTAGAAAGAATAAAAGATGTTTTATTCAATATAACGCAGTACTGATAGCATACATAAGACTGGACTGAAGGCGGATAATAAATAAAGCCTGTTAGCACAATTCATGGTTAAAGGAATGAAATGGTTTAGAAACATCCATTTTGATCTGTGATGATACTCAAAGAAATGCTAAATATGAATCTTTCACATATTAAAACATTTTGCCCTACTGATCATGAAATAAAAGTGCAACAATACATGCATGCTAAAGACAATGTGTGCGTAAAATGGAAAGAATGCATTCTGGGGATACAGCTGGGAAGAATAACACTCTTGTCACACGTTTTCAGTGTCTGTCATCCTCTATTACTAGAATTCAGTTGACAGGAAGCAACCATGATCAGGCAGACTGGACCATTAAAGAGCTGTTGCTTTCTTATAGCAACAGCTGTGGCTGCCAACGTTGAGCTGTGGAAAGACACCGATATACTTCGCAGGCATCTCTGGGAGACAGATTATTGCTTAATCCTTCCACAAAACACTCCTTCCCACAGAGCCAGGGCCTGCTCCAGACTTTCTTACAGGCTGTGTCCCTGGGTCTCATCGAACTGGACTTCATGTGACTTTCCTGCCAGTACTATATCCAGGAAGAATTTTCTCCATTTCATGTCAAAAAGAACCGAAGAAAATACCAAATGTCAAAGGGCCTGGGAATCAAGCATTCAGATACTAAGAAAATTAGGAACAAAGCTAAAGAAATAGAAGCCGTTAAATTAGCATACAATTATGTCAGACACAGCCAACCTTGTAAGCAGTACTCCATGCCATGGAATAGATTATGGGACTCTGAATCTTTCAATACATTGATGACCAAATTGCTCCTTAATTGCTTAATTAACCCAGAGCTGAAGATCGCTTTTAAACTGAAAATACCAACAAATTCAAGTATCAACGGAATCGCCTTATGTAATTTCATCAGGAACGCGTGAAGGAAAAAGTGGCTGTTCTGGGAGATTTTATTTGTCCTCACACAGATTGAGGGAAAAATCCATCAGTGCTTTTTCCACCTCTCCCATCTTTTCCGTCGCCCTAGAATGTTAAAGGGATGCATGCTCAACTGGGAGCAATATAATTAGTGGAGATAACAAGGATCTGTATTAGGATAACTGCTTTTCATAATCTACATCAATTATCTATATTCTAGTATGATGTACTTAGGAAACAGCAAAAGTCTCACAATATAACAAAATAGGAGGATTAGCAACCTGTATAACCTGCAAAAGAAACTAAAAGGGATTTAATGCAAGACTATACAAACACCTGACAGCAGATTTTTAACACAGAGAAGTGCAGAGTGCTGTATACAGGGAAGACCAAGACTGAAGACGGTGACATAACATTGTAATGGGCACATGATGTGGCAAGGAAGATATTGCTTCTCTGGCAATCGGTCAAGAAAAGATCCAAGATCAAACTAGTACACTGCCCAGGTAAAAACAACGTCCAACACCGACAAGCTAAAATAAGTTGTTTTCTTTTGTGCAGAGAAGATTGTAAAGGACTTCTTTATGAGTAATGGCAAAGTCACACCAGAGAACACCTGTGGAAGCTACAGTGAAGTGCATTTAAAATTGAGAACAGGAGGCACTTCTTCACTGAAAGGGTAAGGGGGGGTTATTGGCACAAGCTACCCAGACATGCTGTTGAAGCAGAGATCACTGCTTCTTTTAAGAGACAGCAGGGTGATGAAATGCTAAGATCAGTTAGCTACTTGCAATCAAACTACGTGGGCTGCACAGCCTCCTCCCTTCTGTAGCCTTTTTCATGTTTCTCGTGTAATTCCGTCGTCACTGAAGTCAATATCAATCGCCTACAAATATCACTGGTTCAGTAACCGCTTTATGGATTTAAGGAAGAAACATTCAGGTGCATTATCTGCTGGACTAACTTCCCAGACAAACCTGTTCACCAATAACAAATTGTCTGTCAGAACAACTTTATTCTAACTAATATTAACCTTTTCGCAAAAAGCTTTTCTAAAACGTTAAATGTCAAATGTGTAGGTTGTGAATAACCCAGATGTATAAATCTACACGACTTATTCGAACTAATCTGACTAACGCATTCAACTGCAGGGATGAGAGGGAAAGCTCATCACTCAAAAGAAAACAGCTACAGAACTGTGGGGCAAAGAAATGTGATTCTGGTCTTTGCATTGTCATATACTACTAAATTCAGTTTGCACAAGCTGAAGTTAAACCACACTAAGAGACAGAGATGATTCAAATATATCCCAATATTGCAAGTTGACATAATTAGGAGCGTAACTGGTGCCATCATGGGTTTATACAAAAAAATCTATTTAGTTAACCACACATGGCTAACTCCCACCTGCACAGCTCACAGCAAGGATGAGACCAGATGAATGTTAAATTTAAAAACCAGGGATAACTACCTACTGAGCAGCAGCTTAAAGATGATATCAGTTGAAAGTGTATAGTGAGTGATACACCCCATTATAGCATTAGAGTTTACATACTAAGGGGGGTTTAGAGAACACTTTTTTATACAATGAACGAAAGCAAACTTAATACCTGCACACTACTATATGAAAAATGTGATTTTGTGTTAATAAAGTTTACCATACTGCAACAGAAAACCCCTACTGTGCAAAGCCTTAAAGAACAAACATGCAGAATTTAAAGAACAGCAAAATAAGAACGCTTTGAGAAAAAAAACTTTAATGTTTTTATAAAGTTCACTGAAATTTTACTCACATGTACAGTCTTGAAAAGATAACCAAGAAATATAGTATATACAAACACTGCAAGTTATTACACAGGAAAGCAAATGTTGCACATTGAGGGATCAACTCCATGTACTGATTGGGAGGTCAGAACAGAATCTTCTTGGTTATGAATATCCAACCAGAAAGAGCTTTTCAGCAGAAGAATCTCTGGGAAGGCCAATAACTTATCGGTCGGCATCAAGTTGCAGCAAACTCACCGTTTTCACGTTCAAAAGACTATTGCTTCAGTGAACTCAACTCTTTTTGAAATACAGTGAGAATTAAAAACTGCCCAGTCAATATAAACCCCCTAAATTTCCAGCTTAAAAACAGTATTTCACAGCAAACACTTTTGTAAAGTGGAGCCGACATTTTCACCCAAGACGTTCAGTGCTCTTTGAAAACAAAGAGGGGGGAAAAAAGTACTTACACTTGTCCAGTTTTGTCAGCCCTGACTACCTCTCAGTAAGCCAGTATTGGATATGCCTAATATTTAAGAATATTCAGTGTTGATTACTGGCTGATACAGGAACCATTCAGGTAAGTCCAGATTTAATTTCAGGTTTTATCATTTGTGCCCAGGCCCTAGAGCTACAGAGATCCACAGAAACCATGTCTTTCCCACAGGCACAGGTCCACATCCATCCAAACCCCTTCAAATTGAGTCGGAGCTTGTTTTAAATTCTGAAATTGACAGATGACTGTTAAATGCAAATTCCCCACATCTGTAAGGTGTCATAAATGTAATAGAAAATTCGAACTTTTGCTGCAGGAGAAAGAAAAATGCCTAAATTAATTGACAGATTGTATCCAGTCTGCAAACGTCTCAAGTCATTTAATTATTCGGAGTATGTTAAGAAAATGCAAGGATCAAAGGTAATCTATAAGTGATTTTTTTTAGTCTCCAGATGTCCTGCATGTAGCTCTGCAATTGTTTCACTTGTACCTCTTGCTCCTGTATGCCTATCAGAGGACTTAATGTTAGTCCACAGGACCACAAATCAATGCAAGATCTGAAAGTGGATTCTCAGGTCAATTCCTGTTACCGATAGCTCGAGATTCTCCAAGGATTACGAAAAAACAGTTGAAATGTGTGCCGCACATTTTGGCTACCAGCTAATGCAATAGCCCCAAAACAACTGGGTAACACTTTGAATTGTGCCCATGTATCAGCCACAGAATACACACTCATTCACTCTAGACTTTAAATCACAGTGTAACAAGATCACGGCACGTACATCACCTAACCATGTGTTTGGTAGTGCTGTCTCAACCCACATTTTATGTTTGGCATTTTAAATTGCCTACAGTATGCGGCTTTTAATTCAGGTCTCTAGAACGTTCTGCTTAATGCTCCTCTTAATGGACGCTTACAAAATGCTCTATTACCCCAGATTTTTAGAGTCAAAGCCTTTGGAAGGTCTCATTTTCTTTTCCTGTAAATAACGATGGCCTAACCCGAGACGGCCCTATACTGGTCCCACCAAGCCATGAACACATACTTTCCAGCACCCCCGATATGCATATCTGGCTCCAGTCCCTTCTGAGCTTAAGTGCTGATTGCTGCTCCACTCCCAGCTGCTCCTTTCTCCTCTGACAGGCTGACCTGAGTGTGAGCAGGACTTCCTTGCATGCTATTTTGACATGGAAATCCCAGAGGGCCAAATCCATAGCCTAGCTCTAGGGAAGGAGACAGCACCCTCAATTAGCCTAAAGCAGGGCTACAATGCCTCTTTATGACAACACTTGGCATCAGAAGTTTCCAACAAAACTTGAAATGCAGGCATTTCCTTGTAGCAGCTCATTGCTTCCATCCTAGCAAGTGAGAACTGAATCTGAACGCATTCAAATCCATTTTTTACATGGATTTCTAGAGCTTTTTGAAAACCAGAAGGTCCATTTGCCAGCAAGGTTCTTACAATTTCGACACCACATCTCTCCACTACCAAATAAAAAAGGCAAATGAATCCTGTGGTAGCATAATTTTATTTTTATATACTTTAGGAAACAATATACAAAGCTGAGCTCGCCCACCATTTCTGACCAGTGGTGTGCTCTAGTTACACATTGTGATGGTGGAGAACAGCAGGCAGCACCGGACTTGCACAGTTCGCTACAACACATACAAACGACCATTAGAAAGGAAAAAAAAGCCAAGACAACAGGGCAATCACAGGAGAGAGGTCCGACTCATCCTTGTTGAATTTCCTTTTCCTCCGATTATAAAAATTAGTACTGTCTCTTAAAAAAAAATAAGCGAGGTTTAAAGATTTTCAACAAGGATAGTTCAAAATGAAGTATTCCCTGGGCATTCCAGCTTCTTAAAAAGCAGTAAAGAAAATGAAAAATAACCAGTGCTTTTTTTTTAGCATATTTATTACAATACATACATTTTCACATTTGACCTTTTGTCTTCTCAACACCCCTACCTTGCTGAGTGGACCTTTATCACCTAGGCTCCTTATCAGTGCCCAAAACAAACCCCAAAAGCACTTCCATTCCAACCTTACAGGATGCAAATGAAAATATGTAGTAATAATTTATGTATACAACGTATTGGATATACTAGTAATCACTGCAACTTTAAAACTTTATTTTAGGAACTGTACACAGGAATGAAATCTTGGGTTGACCCAAGGTGCCTTGAAAACAACCTCAAAAGTGTTAAAATGTACAGTTTAAAAAAAAAAAGACTGAAGAAAAAACAAAATGGAGGGGTTAAAAAAGATTTGCCCTGCAACAAAGATCCGGTATGTAGCGCTGTTCTTACAAGGTGGCTGGAATCGGAATATCCCTTACTTGTGTGTTCTTGGACCACACTGTTCAAGGTGCTGCAGCTTTAAATGCACACCATCAGGCACTGGTATTAATTCTAGGAAATACAGGATCACTGGATGGTAAAAATAGATCCTTGAACCATTGCAACCCCACATGCTAGATCTTCCAGAGGTTTCCTTGAGGCCTCCATCCTCCTGCTACCCTCCTTTACTCAAGACCACCTCACAGCTTACTCAAAATTTACAAAAGGATCCTGCTTTACAATGCAATCAACAGCTAGCATGTCACCCCCCCCCACCCCACACATTTTAGTTCCGCCCCCATCCCATCGCAAGTTCTACTCAAGCTAGAGGCAATGGCTCATGGATCTATTCAGAAGAAAGCTAAAGTTTGCAGACAGGTTAATATGTAAAAGGCTAGGTACGTAGCCACCTCAGAATTGATTAGTTTGGATGTCAAAGCTCTGATCGCCACGGATTCCCCATGGCTTCACTCTACAAAACATATTTACAAACATGAAGGATACATCTACAAGAAATCTACATGTCGGGCTTTACAAATCTTGTATTACCCTTTAAATCATCTCCCCCTCCCCTGCCTCACTTCCTCACCCAGCCCAACGGTCCAAAGCCAACTGAACTGCAGCTCAAAAGTGTTAAGACTGGGCACAGAATAACAGTTCTTGGGTTCCAACCATGTGCAACGTGTTTCTCAAGTTCTCAAACCATAAAGGAATTCTGATTCTTCAACTTTTCAAGTTCCTTAATTTGTTGTCTCAAAAATAGTATCCTGGAAGAAGAAAGAGAACAGATTCGCATGAGCTAAAATATAAACCTTTAACAGAAGCAAAACAATCTTAACTGGAGAAGCATTTTATGTTAAGAAGGCACTTTGACAGGTGTGTATTTTAGATTAGTTTCAAATTAAAAAAAGCAGGCAACAGGAACGTATGCACAAGACCAAGGACAACTGAACAGGAGATCCTACTTCACATTAGAGGACAAACCCTGCCCAAATTGAAAACAAGCAGTTTTTGTAATAGAGGAAGCCAACAGAAAATGTACTTTCTGAACAGAAATTAACTCATACAAATCCATCTAACTTGTCGGAAAATAAGACAATGAGAGATTTGCTAAGTGTGTGGAAAATGTTGAAACACTCAGCCCCCTTACTGCAATCTTTAATACAGAGCACAAATACGACTGCCCAGCTTTAATCACATAACAACAATAGCTTGGCTTAAGACAGGGGAAGGGAAGCACTCTGGGAATGCTCCAGATGTACTATTAGCTGACAGAAAGTACCTATGATAAGTTTAACCCAGTCAAATGCACATACCAACCCCACTTTTTAATTTTAGATATAAAGCAATTAGCTAGCTGACATTTAATAGCAACAGTCACTACAATAGTGGCTATAATGCAACTATCTAGTCACACTATAAGAATCCTTCCATTTCAGATAAGTATGCAAACCCTATTAAGGGTATTTGTCAACTATATTATTCCACATTACAGCCAAAATGTACAAAACATATCTTAATTAGTGATTGTAGCTTTTAAGTGTTTTTGCATAAATACTCTGGAGCGATTCAAGAGAGTGAGTACTAAATGGCACCAGTTCGGTTTTTAAAGTCATAATCCACGCAGTTTCATAAGTATTTCACTTCCATGTTGGAATGTAAAATAAAAAAACAGCTGTGGATGTTTAGCAATCACAATTACACCACTATCCAAACTTACCTAAGACAACATAAAAATTTAGCAAATGAGAAGGACCATTAGGACTGTCTAGCTAGTTGGATTTCTAGCACATTCACAGCTTTTGTTGCAACATATTGGCCTGTTAATGTTGATATAGTATAATATTGATGATAAAGGTTTCTGGTCTTTTCCCAACTTTGTTTTATCTCTTTTTATCTCTGTCTCCATAATACATACTCATAAAATGATCTCTCGCGATGCATACACTATTAAGACAATTCTTACCTTTGCTCACGCAATGTAGCTTGAATTTCACATACTCGAACAAGTGATCTAAGATTTTTTAGCTCGGTACAAATTTCTGACATATAAATGCTTCCCATGTTGTGGGCCTCTTCACGTAATCTTGATGCCTGAAATAAAGTCATTCATCACGTTTTAGTTCGATTGGCTGGGGAACCACAAAGCAGAGCGTCTACTCGCACGTACTGAGAGATGGAAAGTCGGCATCTACTGTACCTGTTTCTCTGCGTGGTCTGCTGGCCACCCTTGAACATGTTTGATGAGATTTTCATTGAAGTGTGCTGCTAGCGTGGGTGTAAATGTACATGTGGGCCTCGCAGGTGCACTAGGTGGAACTGAGGCTGTACTCGATGACACGTTGCTGCTAGAGATGTGATTTGGACCTGGTGAAGGACTCCTCTGACTACTAGGAGAAAAAATAAGGATCAACATAAATGAAGAAATTAGGTTCCATGTAAGAATGTCTACATTTTGAGAAGGTAAGACAGTGAACGTGTAAAAATGGTACATCTAAAAACATATGACAATACAGAACCCAGAATAAGAAAAACTTTTTTGCGATCTACAGATTTAAAACAGTATACTTGCTCTGTGGACAGGTGTTCTTGATCATACATTTTAAAACGTTTGGATAAGTTACTGCATTAGAGAGATAGATGCTTATTAAAGTACAATTATGCTATTTGAGTATGAACACTTGCAAGATGGGGTTTCTTCAGATTTGTCATAATTTGTCCTTCATCTAAGGTATGAAGGACTGAAGCTAAGTGAAGAACGTCTACTGGGCACATTTAACTGCATGCAGCTAAAAAGTGTACCAGAGGGTGGTGCTATAACACAAGACTTGAGATAATATTGAGATGATTAAAGGCATTTTATAAAATCATTAATACAAACCAGAAATAAAAAATACAGAAAAACAATTAAGTATATCTATCAAACCAACACTGAGAAAATAAGACTTTTCTGGGAAAAGGATTTTTTTTGTAAAGCCAGCATTTTTTAAAACCAGAATTAAAAACAAGTGCTTTGAGAACCTACTTTTAAAGGCAAAATCTAAAGTTTACTTCTTCTGAGACATCCTCTTGACATTGGTTTGAATAATTTTAGTTTTTTGTTGAAAAGTACATTGACATTTAAAACACTCGTACTGGTTCATGGTTAGTATCACCAGATGAATTTCTGGAGTGTTACACACTAACCTAAAATGGTAACAGTAACCCATTTTACCTTGATCTCTGAAGACTCCGAGGAGAGACAGGTTCGTGCCCATGTTGCTTGTCAGCAGGAATAGGCTGCTGAGGTACTGGCTGTGGAACTGGTCCTGGTTTCACTACTGGTGTACTAACCTGTACCAAGACAAGAAAACCGTATTTCAAAGGCGAAATTTTTATATCTATTGAAAGACTCCTAGATCAAAAGTGATTAAATGCACAATACTAAATATGTGGAACACGGTCCCTAAACACTGTCGAGACCATCACATAAAGCAAAACGTCTAGGATCATAGGAAAACATAACAGTTAGCAATTTCCAAATGTAGAGAATGCCTCACCTTTGGCTGTGATGATACAGGCGGTGTGTTTATCAGAGGTTTTAAGGGAACTGTATTAGTCTGTGGCGTGCTTATTCTTGGAGACACGTATGACCTTGGTGATGAGGCATCTGACGTTAACGACATTGGGGACTGATTAGACTGCTGGGCTGTTTTTTGGATTGAGAGAGAAAAAAACACAATTCAGCACACCTAAACAACTTTTTGTGTCCACTCTTTAACACAGACCACCTGTGACCCCTAATTTTAAAGAATTGTTGTTGGGGTTTTTTTTACCAGAGATGGGAGAGCACTTCAAGCAGTGCTTACGAATGTTACGAGAATGCTGTTTTTCTTCTCAGCTAAGTTCTGGATCGCTCCTTTTTACACCACACTGCAGAGAATAGGAATTAAATGGCCAACGTGCCCTTCTGTGTTAAGTGTGATTTGCTTGATTAATAGAAAGGGTTAGTTTTGTTAAGTAGCCATTAGCTGCAGCACTTACTTGAACAGGGCTTTTCTGTTTAGTTTGGCATGGAGTTCTCAGACACGAAACTGAAAGTCCTACAACTTGTTTGATTATTCAGTCCTCTGTTAAAGTCAAACCAATGCAGCTTTAACACGTTGCACCCATGAAACCATTCAAAGTCCCCCAAAAAGTGACTACGGAAGAAGTTGGGGGAATAGGGGCAATAATTTTTTTGTAGTTTTAAATCCTACACAATGTGAAACATGCCATCCAACAAGAGCCTCAATTACGCACTTTGATCTTTTTTGGGGGGAGAAAAAAAGATGTACAAGGATAACATGTACAAAGTCTCATTCCAGTGCTGGATTGTTTCTGCAACAGAGTAAGGACAGTGAATACTACAATTTAAACGTGAACAATTTCAATGGCAGCCATACCTTGTGTAGACAGCTGAGCAGCTTGGGAAAGCAAAGTAGTGATGTTGAAAGCAGATGGTCCAGCTGTGAGAATCTTATGAAGCATAGACTGTAATGAAGCTTGTGTGACAGCAGCTGTAAGAACTAAAAGGGGGAAAAACAAAACACAGAAAAAAAAAAGAGATACATAAAGTAGATTGTGCTTTACAGGTCAAGCAGCCTTCTACATTACAGAGTTATTAGCTGAGAACAGAGTTTGGTTCACTAGATTTAGACGGCATAGATTTTCAACCTTTATCAAAACGTGAAAATCGACCCTTACTGCATTTCAATAAACACGATCAAATAGGCAAAAATGTCATTAATGGAAAAAAAATGTCCTTGAGTGTTTTTAAGGACTAAAATTGTTTATCGCAGCATTTAACCTACAGAAAGCAATGACGACTGTTCTGGTATATATATATAAAAAAATATCTTTCAGCTAGAAAGTGCTGACTGGGTTTTGCTGCATGATCTGTGTTCGCTTTTTCCCCAAGGCTGTCCAGGACTCAAAACTGTGAGCTGACAAGGAAAAGGCTACTGCTGCTGTGATGCTGTTATCCAGACACAGCCAGGAGCTTTTCTCACGAGCAGTGAAAGTAGTACATGTTACACAGTCTTTGAAGAGAGCAGCGATCCAGCGAAACAGCACGATTGTTTGGACTTAACCCCAAGGCACTTAATATTAAGTGCATTTTTGCCTCTTCGCCAAAATGTCACATTGTAATAAGACCAAAACCAGCCTCAACTCATTCGTGAAAAGTGACTGGCTAGAATTCACTTCCAGGGACAAGACAAAACAGGAATTATTTTAAAAAAAAATACTTTAAAAAGCTAGTGATCGGATGCTCTTTAATATTGAGTTTTGCAGTTTAAAGCTGTGCTGTATATCTGCTTTACTTAAACACTCCATGGCAATCTCTTAATATTCCTGGTGTTTAGTTTCAAGTAAACGGTCAAGTCAATTAAAGAACTGAGAAGCATTTCCCAGGAGTTCCTGGCAGGCCTTTAAAAACAGCTGGAATCTAAAGTGCTTATTTTCCAACATTCATATATTAACGCAAGTATACGAACATTTGAGAGACTGCTTCAAACCAACAGGTTCACTGTACTGTAACAAACAGAACTTTCTATGCCATGATGCCTTAGCAATGTCTTGCCTTCAAGCAATCCTTTATCTCAGAAGGTTTTAGCACTAATTGTAAGCCTTCTGAGGTTTGTCCTCTATAGATCATTAACTACAGATGTGTTAATTCCTGTAACCCCTGCAGGTCCATTAATACGTTCAAGACGAAGCTTTATGATTCGACCTTCCACGTGATGTTCAGATTTCAACCTCTCCAGATGTGTGCCAGTTACTGCTACACACTGAAAACCACACAGCAGCAAAGTACATCTTTAAAGGTCACAGTTTACCGTCCATCAGTAAACTTTGCTGTCCTGTTTCGTAAATTCATTCATTTTGACTAAGTGAGTCATCCCTCTGGGGTGTCATTCAAGTTTCTATACCTCTACACATGGCCCAATCTTTCCACCACCACTTCTTGTGAATTCCACCATTTCTTTCCATGGTGCTTGCAAAATTTGAATCGGAGAACATATTAGTACTTTCTAGGGTTCCATCATTAGCACAACAGTACCAAAGTTGTTCAAAATTTGCCTTAAATGCATTAACTGTATTCCTGACAACTTACAGTAACATTAAAGTACCCACTGGGTTTCATCCAATAATAGTTATTCCACAAACTGTAACCTTCAATCACCTGAGAGACTAAATATCACAGTTTTCAAAGGGGTTTTGTAATGGGTAGATTTGATGACTACTCATGATAAATGGATGAAAATGGAATTTCAATGCACTGATGAACGTAATTCCACTTCCGTTTGTGTGCTAATCTCTTCACCTGATTACAAGATGAGCAATACATGATCAAAGAGCCAAGATAAGCTTAAGGCTTCCAGGTACAGAGGTTCCATTTCTAAGTTCCATTTATACTGCTTTGATACAAATGTTCTTCATATTCAGCTTTATATTAATCAAAACAATATATGTATGCTTACTCTCATGCTCACAGACTAAATATACCCCAGCAACTACTAAAAATTCTTCAAAGGACTAATGATTCTGGCGACAAATCAAACGACACTCCTGCTCTCAATGTCCAAAAACTCCTATGCCAACAGTTTTCTCTAGGCAAGGACCCGCAAGGAAGAGTGGACTAAAACACAAGGAAAGGGTTAAGGGTGGCATGCTTTTAATTGGGGAAAAAAACACACGCACTGAGCACATTGCAGTAGTGGCAGGAGAGAAGAAAGGCAAGCTGCACGGAGAGGCAGACAGAGCGCAAAGATGCAGAGAGCTGCTGGTGCTGCTGTGCGGACGACAGTACCTGGAGAACCGTTTTCAGTTTCCCTACTGGTGACTCTCAGTGTAGGCACCTCCTCCTCTGCAGTCAACATACATATTCTAACCAGGTGCCCAACTTACTCAGAAAGCAACTTTTATCTGCAGCCTGTGTTACTTGCATCTCTCACTCCATGGGCCCCAAAGAACACTTTTTTTCCTTCTACTGGAGGCGAGACGAATTTAAGAACCGTCTTTTTCACGTTGAGTTTGATTCCGACGTTGCATGTTCACACTGACACGGATGTTTTCATGAACTCAAGCCATTCCACATTTTCAAGTAGGCAGCCGCGTCAGCATGCGCAGGCTGCAAAGGAACAAGTAAAGGTTTATTCCACTCTGACAAGAGAACACACGCAGTGTTTCAGCTGTGGAGCCTTCTTCAGGTGACACCTGAAGAAGGCTCCACAGCTAAAACATTGCGTTTTTTCTTCTCTTTTTAGTATGGAATACGCCTTTGCATTTTTTGCATCTGCACTTGTTCCTTTGCATTCCACATTTTCTCCACTTTACTAGTGAAACAAACGTTACAAAACTATCACATAACTCTTTGCTTTGAAGCGTCCCTAATTTTATCACTCTCCTGTACTGTTAAAAACTACATATATAACTAAACCGTCTGTAGTCAATAGCCTTGCCATACTGTCAGCTTACTTACAAAGAAAAGTCACATGTAAAGATCTGGTAAAAACACACCGATGAAAAACACTGAAATAATTCCGAAACAATCCTTTCACTTTAAGATTTTCTTTGGGATTAAGTTAGGATTGTAGCATCAAGTATAGCTGAGGCATAGGGGTGACATCGTGCAGACACTCCTTCCTGTGCGAGTGCTCAAGCCCAAATCCAAGATCAGCTGACATGGCACAGACATTACACATGGCCCAGAGATCTTCCTCCATGAAGTGTGGACAACTGCCAGATCAGTGGTGTCATATGGTGGTGCTGACCTAGGGGTTAAACAGGTCCTGCCATCTCCAAAAGCAGAACCAGATTCCTCAGATAACAGCTCACAGATAGAATGCACTTCCGCAGCCCAGTGATGCTCAGACACATCCTCACAGCTGCATGGATGCCAAATGACAGTCTTTAGGCTTAATAAGTACTCTCTGATGCCCAGTGGTGTAAGCAGCATGACTTGGTGCTGTGGAAAAGTGAGCCCTCCAATTCTCATTTTGTATTGGGTCATTCAATGGAGCTCTGTCAGCAGATACCAACTCTGATGCATCTCAAAGGCTACATAAGGACTGTTCACATTGCAACATTCTCACATGCAATGTCCATATTCCCCTTCAGGTCAGCTAGGGCTCGTTACAGTGTGATGCTAACCAAGCAGATGCATCTCTAATGCACACGGGCACAAACTGTATTCAAACTCCCAACCACATCTCTTGCCACACAGAACAAAATGACAAAAGTGACTGCAAGTTCTAAAAGGAAAAGAGTTGTACATGTTTCTACAGGCTTATCACGACTGTCTCACCTTAAGAAAGTAGCACAGCAATCCTTAGAATTTGGGATGAAAATGCTGCAGTTCTGATGTCTTTCAGGATATAAATGAATATATGACATCTCAAAACTTACACAAAAAAAACAGGAGTCCTGTTTTCTTTAAAACAAAACTATAGGATTTTTCAGTTAATTCGTTTTACACGATACATTTAAAGGCTCACTGGCTCACTTTGCAGTAAAAAAAAACAGGAATAAAGCACATTTGCAATCTAGTGGTCTGCAGTGTCAATCCACTACAAGCAAACTGTATGATGTAATCACAGGAAATATTTACTGAAGAAAGTCATTAACAAGTATAAAGAGCCTCAACACAGTGCATCAACTATGAGGAAAGGCTATTAGTGCGGTAGAAAGTACACAGCCATGTTTAAACAGCAAAACAGTCCCCTTTTAAAATGTACTAAAACGTAACTTGCATCTCAAAATGACCATTCCTGGAATAAAACCGTCCATGAATGATTAATATGAATGATGTCACTTACTGTCATCTTGCTTGTTTTGTGATCTCTAAGCCTAACCTTTCACCTGGTCTTAGAGGCCTGTGGTGGCTTGTGTTGGGCAGAAGCCTGGGCGGGGAGATGGACTCCAGCGCAATGATGCCGTGAGGAATGCAACACCTTATCTACATTTAGATCTACGCATGCACAAAGAGTTGTGCACGATCCAGGGTTAATTCAAGGAATTAACGTTTCCTTTAATGATTTAATTACAAGCTGCCCTTTGCCTCAAATAATTTTGTACTAACAAATATTTAACATTCTTTGCCTTGGAAAAAAAGGCATTCTTGGCAAATTATAACTCATTTTAAAAAGCAGCAACTATGTTGGAGTTCTGTAAGACTCCATTCTATTTTACCACATAACCCTGAAAATCGGCTATTTAAAAAAAAGATTGTGACATCAGGAATAATCAAAGTAAAAGCTAGTATGCTGCAAACAGATAGGCTGGCGGGTCATTGAAAATGAAAGTAATTTTAGAAGATTTTTACCTGGAACTTAGAAGAGATAAACCAATAGCAGTTGCTTACTGGTGGGGGTTCAGGTAATGATCATTGCTATGCTAACAGAAGTACCAGAAAGAAGCTTGTTATTCATCAAAATAACCTTATCCGGTTTTATCCTCTTAAGTAATCATGAAATCAGATATTTCAGCTATTATTGACCAGCTATACTGTACAACAGCAAAGAAGCTCAATGAAAAGGAGAGAGGGTGTGTGCATGAGTTGGGGATGTTTGTGTAGTGTACAGGTTCTGTCTCATATCCCCACATCATGTCTGACAGTCTTCTGCAGATGAACTCCCAATACGCACTTAAATGAATACTACAGTATTCCTTTAAGCTGGTATGTGTAAGTCTATATGCATGCAGTGTCCACAGCAAAATCAATAAAAAACAGAACAGCAAACAAATCTACTGCTGCTCTGAATCTGGACTAGAAGACAATTTGTTCAACAGTGAGAATCACTTGCATCCTTACCACATGCACTCAGGAGTAATACACATACTTTAGTACTTGACAACTCGTGCTCAAACCTTAAATGGCTCATCTTCAGTCATTCGGATGTTTTTTAAGGCTGTCCCTGCTTTGAATTGCTTCATTCCTTGCACATCGTCTTAATGGATTTTTAATCATTGCCTGTGGCATAAGACTACAGGTAGCAAGCTCATTAAGGAACAGGGACATAAGACTATGAATGCGTGCTACAAGACTACTGGGCATAAAGAACTCGAGGACAGACAGGTGGCTGAAGCAGTAATGTCTAGCTGGGTGAGCAAGTCTAATAACGTGTGGCATGTACTGCTGATTCATCAGCCGATGAAACCAAATCCAATAATTTAAGACGGCTAACACTACATCCATCACTAAATGAATACCTAAAGCCCCTGACTACCCTGTGGCAAACAAAACCAAACCTTTAAGCACAGTCCTTTTCTTTCGGTTGGTTAATACGAATACATTTAACTGATCAGGCACAGATGTCTTGCAATACATCACTTTAAAATGTATCTGGGATCAGTTGATCCCCCGTTTGCTACACACAATTAATCTAACCACGAAAGATCCGCATATAACACCACGAACATCTTCAAGAGCGAGCGAGCAAGCCAACGTTTGGAAACGCACCCTGGGTCTTACCTTCGTTTATTTTGGACATGTCTACGTTGGCATTATTCAGCTGCAGCGTGGCCTGAAGTGCTGGGAGCAGCTGTCTCAGGAGGTTGGGGTCCTGCAGCAGAGGGGGAGCTGGGGACTGGGGTACGGGGGAGACAGGAACTGTGGAGGCCGAGGAGGCCTGAGTCCCTGAGGGGTTCAGCCCCGAACTGGAGGAGGAAGAGGAGGAGGAGGAGGAGGACTGCGAGGTACAGGAGTGGGGAGCAGGCTTCTCTGCAGAGGCAGACTCTGTGGACAGAGCAGAACAGTCGGTGTTAAAAATGTCAGCAGTGCCCATGAACCACTATTTAGGAACAGCACCACCTTGAAACAGCTGACCATTATGTCTACATTTCAGAGGAGAATACAAAAGGCTGCTGTAAAATCACTTAAGTCCTGCAGTGCAAAACACAGCTTGCTTATATGGAAACAAAACATTTTCACAATACATGAACTCACAATGCCCAATAATGAAACTATACTGAGCATCAAAAGACTTAACTGCAAACAAATCAACTAGGTTACAAAGAAACGGGGACACTGACTTTATTGAACAGACGTACTCTGGTTTCTCTTCACCTCATGCAAATTGATTAAGCTGAATGAAAAACCAGCGGGTTTGATCAAGAGGGAATCTACATTGAAGAGAGGTTAATAGAATGGGGCCACCAACGGAAGCAATACAAGCTCTACATCTATGATGCATGTCTTGCACCTGGTTCTGGATGCTCTTTGCTGGGAGTCTGTCTCATTAGTCTTGTAGAGTCTGGACAAACAAACCTGCTCACTGACCTCTTTGCCTTAGATGCCGCACATTGTGCTGGCTCAGTTAGCAAATGTTGAAGGAAGCTCAAGGGCATCTGTGACAAAAGTCTTAACGGCGACAGTCTTGTCTCTCAAGAGAGCCACAGTGAAATGAGCAGCACAAGGATGTGTGCTGTCCTACTTGAACAGTATCTTGTTGAGATGAGCTCGCAGGAAAGTCAGGATTTTCCCAGAACTTGTTCAGTGTAACAGTGCAGAGCCAGGATGCTATCAGTCACAACTGAAGCTTCCTAACTAGATAACCTCACTTGTTTGGCTAAAACATCAGCCCAGCCCATAAATCACTGACTGTGAACACCCCAGATGGCAAGACACAGCATGCTCATCTAGGCCAGGCTCCAACATACTGACGGCACGTAGGGTTCTTTCTGGTTCTCGAATGTCTGACCTGCTGAAAATCAAAAGATTAAAAATCACTCCTTCCCAATCAACACTGACCGAAGAGGTAATTTAGTGCTCATACACTAAACATTGCAATCAAGTGTAAATGATTAACTAAAATGATCAAATATTTAGTCAATTACCAAAATATATGCTTCATACGTCTATAAACTTATAGTTATAAATAGCCTCATGTTAGTAAGAACAATGATAATTGTCTCTCTACTGAAAACATCCGTTTCCAACAAGACTAAATCATGGCCTGCAGTAACAGCTACAAGGACAAAACAATCACTATGCTTGTATATGGGTTCATGGTGCTGAGCTTCAAAGGGAGACAACTCTGAAGTTGTGAACGACAATTTTAATTAAAATCACAATTGGCCAGGCATCACCTTAACCAAGCACTCAACCAGTCATACCATAATGTTAATATTTTTAGAAGGGAACTTTGGACCTCAACATAAAAATGCCACTATTTCACTTTTCATCTTTTTTTGCACAACCTGGTTACTTTATTTTTTCACCATATGCTTAAATTGCCCCCCTCTGGGGATGAATAAAGGGGCTGAATTGAACCACAGGCTCGCATGCAGAAAGTGCAAACAGCGTAGGACTTGCCAGACAAAAGATTTCCAACAACTGCACCAACAACGTAAATATTTGGTTTGCATTATCTTCTGATGCTTAAATCGTTCCCATCACAATAAGAAAAGTTAATTAAAAACTGGCAGTCATTTACCAGGATAGGAAACAACAAAGTAGTAGTACTGTACTACAGGTAGTGTACTTGTTTACACATTTACAAAATCTCAGCTTCCAGAGGTATTTATGAGAATTAATCTAAAAGTACTATAAAAACCTCTACTTAGGTGATTGACTGTAGTTTATCACTGACCTTCTCTTGTTAAAATTGTTAAAACTGACTCATTTTCATTTGGACCTATATCAAATCTCTAGATTGATTTTTTTCACATTGGAAATTGTCATTCATAAAAATATAACACTGACAATGAACAGAAATGTCAGTTGTTTCTTAAAATGTAGATATCCAATTGAACTTTAAATGGTGCTTACGTTAGTGTCTTCCTTGAAATGTCTCCCAAATTATGCTTTGCCATGCATAACCTAATTCCAATACATACAGAACTCCTGTAAGTCAAACATACAGTGCCCTTGACCAATCAGTAGTATTCAGACCCTTGACCAATTCTCTCATTTTACTGAATTACAAATCCTACATTAAAAGTTAGTTCTCTAGGGTATTTTAACTTCAATGAACTGAAACTCAAAACTAGGGTAGCTGTTGGAAAACTTTTGTCTGGCAAGTCTTAAGCCGTTTGCACTTTCTGCACTTGAGCCTTTTTGAAACATAAAACAATGTCACATTAAAATAATTAATTGAGTTTCAGCGCTTAAAAATAAAAATATCCGAGATCTAAATCTCAGTGTAGGATTTGTAATTCAGTAAATTGAGAGAAATGGTCAAGGGTCTGAATACTTTTGCAAGGTACTGTAACTAAGCCTCCCAATGAATTCCTGAAAAGGTCAACACTCCACAGAGTAACGCTATTAGTTCTGACAACCATATGCTTAAACATGATCATTTTAACCAACCAATAATTAATGATTATAGAAAGGATGACCACTGATTTAAATAAAGGGAGTTCATTAAGACTATCATTATTTTGAATTAAAATCTGCAAAAAATGTCTACATTTAGTCCATTTAAAGGGGGAACTGCAGGCCCGAGTTTTCAGACTGTTATTGAATGTCGGTAACAAATTAATTGATGGCATAGAAAAAAATGACCAATTTCAAATAAAGTACAAAATTGTGAACTTTGTGAAAGTATTGCAAGTTGCCACATTGTCGCAAACTTGCACCGACTTCCCATAAATTACGATTCACAAATGAGTGGCCCTTTCTGCTCATTAGGCACTGTAAGACAAATGTAACACGAGGTATGAGCAAATTAATACAGGTGGTGCAGCTGACATTTCACCGCAGGAAAGTTCCAACATGATCTGCACGCAGAGCTACTACTTATTTGTCGGCGAAAGCATCTCAATCAAAAGCAATATTTCTATTGAATTAAAAGACATGTAAAAGCCTTCTTGTTTGCAATATCATAGGGCTGCACACGTCATATGAAGTTCTGTTGCCTCATTCTATATCGCAGAACATGGAGCTGCGCACCCCTGGAAATGTAGTCTGTGTTGGGATGTAAATTGGATGTACATTTTACAAGCTAGTGTGTGCATTTCAGTTATTGCGGTTTGAAATGCTCTCATTAATACTCATTCCTTCCAACCCCTAAATATGAAAATAGCATTGCCGTTGCCCTTTAAAAGCTATTAAAACGTGACAAAGAAAGCCTGACAGCCAGCAGGGCTGCCTTCAAGAGGTAATGGTAAATATTTTGATGCACTTCAAGTCTATTTTGATACTTTTACAACTTCCGGTGGGAAAGTTGTGTATCAGATTTGTTCAAACTCCAGCTGGATACACCAGCGCTCATTTTCATCTTGTGCCGAGGTAAGCCTCAGAATCGTTTCTCAATTAAGTTTCCTCTTAGTGCTGTGTTCTCAACTCGGGGAATGTTAAGACCATTGGAGAGGAGCAGTAAGGCACTAATTGATTCTCAAAGCTTGCGTCCAAATAGTACATCAATTAAAGCAATGTTCGGACACAATGTCCCAGAATTCAAGTTAAAACTACCCTACACAGTTCCCTTGACGCAAACTTATGCCTCTTAGAAAACTGCCGTCGTCTGAGGTGCTATTACTACAACAGTCTGAGCACTTCACTGCAAAGACAGCCCATCCGTTCAGCATCAGAACTGCTCACTCCTGGTAAGGGACATGGCAACCTGGAGAGGCTGGAAATACAGATCACACAGCAGGGATACAGCTTTGGAAAGTGAGGGGAGACCAGAGCACACAAAATATACCCATCACACCCAGGACCCAGAAGAAGCAGTGCTAACTGCTATGTCACTGTGCCACCCAGTGTAGCAACAAACACCAAAGACCTATATTACAATTTCTGGAATGAAGTGAAGCAGTCACTAAACTACAGTCCAGAAGGTGGCAGCAGAAAGACTTATTTGGCCTGCAGAAGCAGTACTAAAGGAAATAATTAGATTGTCTGCCAATCCCACTGTCTACCCAAGTGAAACAGCATTGTTTTACTAAGCATTGTGCATCTTTCAAACATATTCCAGATCATGTAAAATGCCAACAGTGTAATTGTGAAGAGAGAGAAAGGCTAAAAATACATCAAGGATGGCAAGTTTTTCAAGATTACATGACATACTACAGTAATGCACCAACACTGCGGAAATCTCTGCTGGAGACCTGAAGCTTCTCATCCGTACTTAAAAGCAATTAAAACATTTCTTTAGGCTATTGCTTCCCAACTTTTAATATGGACATGTTTTTTTGTGTCAGGTTTTCTACCAACAGTATGTTGATTTGTTGCCTAATCCGTAATGTGCTCAGGTCTTGACACAAATGGTACTATATAAAACCAAGGCACTGTATTAAAACATTGCTGGACAGAAAAACATATACACATTTTATACACACGCTCAGGCATCTTAAATGAAAAAAGCTTAAGCCATTTACAATCCTGACACACATTTCAATTGCACTCAAGAGTTACGATTCTTAGCAGGCACCCTTCATCTGGGTGACACATTTAGTCAATGCAAATTTTCTATAAGTCTCACCCACAGCCTTAACCTTGTGCATTTATATAAAGTTTAGGTGCATATCCAGAAATTGAAGTTTCCTCACCTAACAAATTTCCAGGACCCAAGAGCAGGCAAGTAGCAGCAAACACTATTGATGTACATTAAAATAATTAAATCAAATTTCACTAAGAAATATATTAATTTAGCCAAAATTTAATAATGAACAGAACTAATAAAAAGTATTCTTGTTTGAATGAAATGCATGGCCATCTTCAGTCTCAGTTTTTTGGTAAACAGTTTTTGATATTCATCAGCTATAGATCAGCTTTGTGCATTTTTTCCATCCTTGACTAAGGAGGCCAGCAAACTAGGACACAAATGGGTACAATTAATAAAACAAATAATTTTAATACAGGGCAGTTCACGGGTGTTTTCACAAAACCGCCGGACGTTTCTGGAAATACTGCATACACCTTACAATACTGATTTCTGGGTGTTTAAAGTCCCACCGATTAAACATGGGTAACAGCTTTATTTGTACACTGCAATATTATTCACAATTTGATATCAATAAAAAAAGATCAAGAAACAAATCAACATTTTGTTTCATTAAGAATCTTATCATGGCAGCCGTTTAAAAGAAAATGTTACACGCTGAGCTCTGCAGCACTCTGGATAAGGCTCCCCCCCCCCGTTAAAGAGTACAACAGTGAAGGAGAGTACTGTTCTTCTCGTTTCATTGCAAACAGTGCCTACAAGCATATGTTGGATTTTTACATTAAGGTTAATGCAAGCTGGAAGCAGCAAGTCTTGATAACAGGAAAAAAAAGCCAGTGTTCATGTAACAGAGTGGGATGTTTTCCAGGTTGCTTCCCACGTTCCTTCACAAATTCAAGTACTCCAGTGCGTGCACAAAGTTTCACTTCCCTTTACTGCAGTTTGCCTTTCCATGATTCTGTAACTCTTGGGTATGATAATGCTCTTTCAAACATTATATTGTTTTCAGCTTGCCATTCATGAGTCTGGGCATGCGCGCAAGCAATGGATTTGACACGATAACAGATTTTAAGTATCTAGAATTTCCTGAGGAAGATGCCGTTATCTACAGTATCTCACAATGTACAATGAGACTGCATTTTAGAACACTAGCTCAAAATATAACATTGTTTCCTGAAAACAGTTTGCATCAACCTCATCTCTCTGTGAAGAACCCAGTACCTTTCCACCTACATTTGAGTTTCTAGCATTCTAATTTCAAGACAAAATGGAAAAACCTTCATCCGTGGTTAAACAAGCATGATTAAAGACTGATGGGACAGCTACACAACTAACATCACAATTTTCAAGAGCAAATAAAAAATAATTCCACTTAAAGCAAGGTTTTAGAACAACTTTCTAATTCATGAAGGGTGACTGAACCAACCAACTAGTTTGCTACAACTGGACAAACTTGCAGGGAATCAAACAGTTCATGCTACAGGTCTAAAAAAAAAACAATCTTCTTAAATAAGCACCTTTTCTATGAACTGTTGAAACAGCACTGTTGCGTGCATTCATCATATTCTTTCCTTCTTTTACGCAGTAACTAGTTTATTCAGGGCAAAAGAACTTGCTGACATTTCAACGGACTTTGGGGGAAATTTACAAACAAGTGAGCAACCAAACCCTTATATGCATTCGGCAACAAGCTGCCGAACACCCTGTAGTGGCTTAAAACCTTGAAATACCGACATTTTAAATATCATTTTGACTGCATCTCGGAAGGTAAAATTCTCAGTATGGGTTTGAACACACAAAAAATCATGCTAAGCTAGTCTATCCAAGTGAAAAATCATCCACTGCATTGTTATGCCTTAATATAAAGCATTTTCAGAAGTCATCTTTATACATACCTCTGTTTTCAGTTTTCAGTACTGGAGTAGGTAAGGAGAATGTTGGTAGTTTCAATAAAACAGCAGCTCCATTTGCAGCAAAGGATTTGTTTGGCTGGCGGCCAGGTTGTTGAGTAAAAGCATTAGAAGGAATAGCGCTTGGGGCAGCAGCTGCTGGGTGAACCACTGTTTTGCTGGTATTCTGTACTGGAGCAGCACTACTGTGAGTCTCTACTCTGGTCACTCGGTAGTCTCTGTCACTGTGTCTGCTTGTCAGGGGCAAAATACTCTGAGGGTGCGCATTACTGGCCTCACTGGAATGCTTCTCTTCCACTTTAGTTCACATTCACAGTGACGTTGCATTGAAAATAAAGGGGAAACATTACCATTAGGACGGTATTTAACCGGCGAAAGGCCTAGCAAAAGTAACATGCCATCTACTGCTGACTTATTTTTCCCTATTAAAATGCACGTCTTACATGGTGCTACTGTTGTACTGGATGCTTCAGATGTCTACTATTTTAGACATAATGGACAGAAATCTCAACACACTGACAAGAGATGTGCAAAGCCTACCTGTAATCAATAACAGTAGCATCCACTAATTAGCAAGGCTACTTTTACAGATGCCAATTCCAATAATTCAGCTACTCGGAAAACAAATAACATCTACAAACAATGTTTTCCCACTTGTACAGTAACTGCTCAGCGTCACACACCAGTTCACCAGTTAACACTCGATACTTACTTGCAGTGGAAAACCCACTCGTAGCTGTAGCCTGCATTGCCTCCCGTCTGTAATCCCTGTCTTTCGGGAAACTGTTAACGACTGCCATCTTACTGGCTTCCTTTTGTCTCTGCTCTCTGAAACATCAAGACAGAAGCAGATACCGCATCAATTTAATACTCCAAAATCAAACGTATGGCATAAAAATACATATAGAAAAATGATGTACCTCTCCAGCCACTCTTTGGGTTTCTCCCACTGTGAAACCTCTGTTCTGCAGTTGTAATAGTATTTCTTCCCAGAAGAGCTAATGTGTTCAGACCAATCGTCTGCAGGTTCATAAGGCTGTAAAAATAAAGCACTTGGTTACAGATGACTAAACAAACAGAGTTACAATTGGGGATAAAAGAAGCTTGAAGCTGGTACACTCAGTATGCTTTGAATCGGGGTAACACTTTTATGAAGTTTGGGGGAAAAAAGAGATTTGAATCATTTACATGTACTTATACAAACAACCACAGAGAAAAGTCATGCTCTAAAATCAAAAGGGAATTAGGTGACAGCTGAAGATACACCTTGACAAAAGGGAGCATTATATCAATGTTAGAGATAGTACAGACAAAAGCTTCCTAAACATAAAAAGGAATCTTTAATTTTAAAATGGAAAAGGTACAGAACAACAGCTATCCTACTGCTGCTAAGGGCTCATTTACATATACTAAGATGAATAAACTGAAGAATAACCTTATTACCAATTCACAACCTGTAAATCTGCATTAAAAGATATATTGTAAACTATTTTACAGTTTGCTCCCTGAAGACAAGTTCTCTCAAAAGTACACAAATTTGAAGGATTTTGCAATACTTTTATGTTAATCTCCAATTAAAATACTGTTCTCAAAGGGTAAAACAATGTTTCAAATCTTTCGGCAACTGTTAAGTTTGAGTTGACAATATAATTTGTGAAAGACATTTACAGAATATTTAAAAATGTTATGTCAATTATAAACACTGTACAGACAATCTCACAGTTTTATCAGCTCCAACACAGTTCACAGAACAAACATGTGCAGATCTCCAGCTATGCTACAGGGAGCTCTGTAACTCTAAATGATGCACACCAGTCACAAATGGCAAATACAGGCCAAATCGTCTCTGTACATGTGTGCTCATATAC
This sequence comes from Lepisosteus oculatus, assembly GCF_040954835.1. NCBI lineage: Eukaryota > Metazoa > Chordata > Actinopteri > Semionotiformes > Lepisosteidae > Lepisosteus > Lepisosteus oculatus. The sequence goes on from NC_090701.1 coordinate 40,328,440, forward strand.
CATAGCAGTGGACTACCTACCAAAAAATCTTTGGATTTAACCTGTAATTTTAGAATACCGCTCCATATACCTTCCTAAAAAATAGCAGACAGGTTCTGTTTATAAGGGTCACTTGAACTGACAACTGAAAATAACCGGTTTCTTATGTTAAGACAAACAAAGAACATCAATTCTGTAACAATTCTGGAAGTTTTTCCACATAAAACCCCGAATGATTAATTTAACAGCTTAACTATTTCCCCCAAAAAAATACAAATGCTTAAAAGGCTGTTCTTGATACTTATGGAAGAATCCACAATGAAAAGTCATCATTTTCAAAAACCTCAAACAGAACCACCTTTACAACATTCTAGAAACCATCAATTTTTTGGAAGGCTTGAGACGCTCGAGTACTTTTCACTGCACAATTCACACTGTATAATTTCTGTACACTGCACAGAATTCACCGCATAAGACCTATGTCAGTTTATTCAAATGTATTAGCCAATCTACCAACCTGCTCTAAAACTTAAACTTAAAGAATTGCATAGCTGTGCACTAATAAGGCAATAATGGAATTTTGGCCATCTGTTTCAATTACCACGACTTTATTCAGTTGACATTTTTACCCAAAGCAACTTATACTTCCTCCCATCTTGTACTGGAGCCGTGTGAGTGAAGCACCTTGGTCAAGGGTATGACAGGAATCCCCCACCCACCCCCCAGCCTTGAATCTGAGCCCACTCTTTTCCACACTGTGGCCCCACACCACGGACAACCTCTTACAGGCTACAGGCTTTATTGAATTTAGAACCTCAGCACGCAAGTGAAATTGAATCACTTCAAGATGTCAGTAGAGCACTTCATAAAGGCTAAAGGCTGAAGGGGCTGCTGTTTCATGTGGCATTTTCACATCATCACCATGCCTTCAATCAAAAAACATTCAACAGAAATCAGCTGTCTCTCTGCTCAGCCAGAATCTTGCTGAAACAAGCTCACATTCATATACAAGTACAACGAGAGAAATGAAGACCAAGACAGGTTACCCGTTGACTCGTATTAACCTTTAAAGGCCTGGAGCACGTCTGCAGGAATCTTCAAACCTGTTCATAATTTGCTTAATTTACAGATTGAACATTTTACTCAGATTCCTGTTAAACTCTATAAGGAGTAGATCCTATAAATAAGGAGAAAATCAAACACTTGTTTTCTCAAAAAGTATGTAAATCAATTACATTATTAATGACATTTTAATTTTGGTGATATTTATAAGGCTTGGGATAAAACAATGCTGCCAATCTACAATCTGCTTCTTCCACAAAAGAAAGCAAAAGGTATGAAACAGCCACTTTCATAAAACTTCACATCTCTGTTAGAATGCAGAAGAGGAGTCCAAAAATACTACAAGCCAGTGGTTCCTCAGAGCAGTGTTTCTCAATCACCAGCCCAGGGACGGCAGGTGTGTGCAAGATTGAATTCAAGAAATTCAGGAGAAAGTGGCTCACGTTTATTCAATTGAAAAAAGTTGTCAGTTTCACAAAATTTAATTCACTGCTCAAAGTAAATGGACGTGCTACCCAGTTAGCTTCCTTCTAGAGTGTTAAGTGCAGAAAAATAATCTATCCCCAATCCTCTGCACACATTTTGTACAACTTGCCATAATTATTTGCCTCACATACAAGAAGCGGCACGCTAACCGATCAACGACCTGCTTATCCATCCATCTGACCAGTTAAGGTCAAGTTTGATTAAAGATGTTTCTCCGCTGTTAGTTCCATCTTGGTAGATAACATAGCTTCACTATTACAGAAAGCACCACAGACATTTAAATACTAAGTATCAAACATTATTAATTTGCTGAAGTTAAAATTAGGACATTGCTGAATGTATTTATCCAGTTATTTCATAGCTACAGATTGTGTAACATGCCACACATCTAATAATAAGTGTGTTTCAGGTATGTGCGACTCAGTCTCATGTAGAATGCAGTGCGTGGTGGAATATACAGAATGTTAAAAAATGACGATACACATCTCTGCATGCAGTTTAGTCAGGTACATGTCAGAGTACTTCTACTTCGGTACAACGTGCACGGTCTATTTAAGGTGGTCAACTAATTTTAAACATTTCACTAGGAGTCAACAGATGAGAAAACTGTGCAAAAGCACTGACCACCTTACCTGTACTGAACACGGTGAGATTCAGATAGCTCAATCTGTGGAACCACAGCTTGCACACTTTCATTTCATGTATATTTACATGCAGGCCAGCCCAATTAAAAGGTTATGTAAACAAATGTAAATAAAAAGGCACATCATGACAATTCTGAAACACAGCCAACTGGTATCTGGCATCAGAAATGTTGAGAAGCTCTGCTTTAAACTGCCCAGTTAATTGTTTCATGTAGTTGGCGAACAGCTAATTGAATTCCATACTTTTCAACATCCAGGCTGCCTCGAGGCCTGATTTCCTCTAGTCTTGCAAGCTAAGCAGCAACAGGCTGGCTCCGCTGTTCAAGTGAAAGGGGACACTTGTTCCTATGGACTAGGAATTCCAAACCCAGCTAGTGTCTAGGCGACAGGGGTGTGGGAGGTTCCACGTTCTAGATGGATTGATCACCTAATGTCTGGTAATCAAAGATGGCAAAAAAAATGCCTTAGTGAGCCGATAAGTCCATAGACTCCATTCAAAATCCTCAATGGCACTGAATAAAATCAGCTGTGAACCACAAACCAAAAGATAAAGAGGAAACTTGTAAAAAACAAGAACAGGAGGCACTTTTTAACAGAAAATGTTTTATCATCTGAAATCTTATTTTGATTGCATGTACTACAAATGCCCAGTATCTATACCACCATATACCTTGCTACTTGTACAGTTATAAATTGTATTCTTTGACTGCACAGTTAACATTCTAAACAATGTGTTCAGTAAAAAATGGATTAGTTGGTGTAATGTATTGTTAATGTTTACTGTAAAGATCATGCAAATTTCTCCACATAACTGCTTTATAATACATTTAAAAAAAGCTTGCATAAAGGAGTGCAGGTAATTCTTACTTGTTATAGCAATTTATCACGCCAAACTAGTCTAAAGACACCAAAACGTAACAGGTCTACGTCTAGTTACAAGCACTTGCAATGAATGAGACTTACATTTTTAAAGGGAGTTTAGTGTTGTTTTTACCAATTTGCACCTATGAGTGTAAATTTCATAACCAACTTTGTGCATCTATTGAGGCATTTACTTCTAAAAGGAGACGCACACCCAAGATCAATGAGTTGCTATCTAACAGAAGTTGATCAGAAAGTTAAAGTAGGATGTATATTCTAAATTAAATTACATCATGCATCAAACTGTCAAGATATCAGCCCAAAACGTTATGCAAAACAGTTAATTTATCAATACATTTAACACAGGGTTCGATAGCATTTTTAAACTAGAAGTGTAGCCATTTCTCCATTCACCAGCAATACCACCAGTAATTTCATGTCGATTAGCATATGAAAAGTACAACTTTTGCAAACTCTAAATGCCACAGTCTTGGTTAGCATTGACTAAGTGTAAAAATATAACCAGAGTATCAGTCTTCTATAGCAATAATAAATCTAGTGTACTGCAAGTACAAATTTGAGCTTTCAAATGAGAAGAGTACAGGCATGCATTGTAATGAGCAGAAATGCCCTGGGCTGCTAACTGGTATTTCACCTCTGCATAACTTAAGTGTAAGAACATGCTTTCCCCCCTGTAAGATTGCTCGGTTAGCCAATTGAAAACCAAAAGGCTCATTCAGCTCTTATTTTAAATAAAGCCAGGGTATTGGGTTCAACAAGGCTGGGCAGCCGCCCACAGCCTTATGCTATTTAAGCTATATTCTGTATTGGACTATGGATAATGAAAGTGTAGTGATTATATTTTATTATTCTAATAATTCAATAAGTCTTGTGCATGCTGAAAGCAATAGGTATTCTTGCACAGAATGAGAAAACAACACTTATAAAATGTACATATCAGCATCTAAAAAAGGACTGATACCCTTCTTATCTAATACCATTACCATTTAGCGAATACCATTGGCCGTCAGGTTTTGAGAATCAGTTCATGGCTGGGAAAACAATTACAGCCGGCCTATAGCACTAAAACACGGTTTATCATAACCCACTGGCACAAGAAAAATGTGGCAAAACCAGGGTGCCACAATACAATAACAGCTAAGCAGGACGACTCAGGTATTCCTATTAGCAGGGAGATACATCAGCAATACACAGATGTGTACACATCGCAGTTTTACACGTTACATTTTCTTTAATATGTGAAACAGTGCCCTGGTTTACTGTGTGCAGGACAGCAAACAGCCCTCATCTCTCACTTCCGACAAGTACCAAAACATTTCCTACTACTACTCAAGAGACAACACGTCCGATTAAAATGACATCTTTCATTGTTAATATTGGAAACAGACCAAACAGATGGAACTAAGAAAGTTTAGGTTGCAACAAAGGTCTATAAATGACTGAATTGCCAAATTTTACATCAAAACAGGAAATCACATTTCAAATAAGAACGGATTAAGCCTCAAAGAGGCAGCACAACTTGGTTATATTACTAGATAATCCAATTTATGCACCAGTACAAAATATACCCCCTACCAGTAACAAGCAGTGTCAACACAGTACATAGAGAAGACTCAAAATAATTTTAAATAAATCCACTTTTCATCACAAATATGAAGGAAATAAAGTTACAATAGACACTTAATTGCACAGCCAGAGAACTGTGTGGTCATTTGGAAAACAGAATGCACATACAAAAGAATGCCAACTGACCATTCATCAAGAGAAGGCTGGTAATTTTTCTTTCCCAGTGTTTGGAAATACTTTTATGTATTCAGGTTTTGTCAAAACGTTAAAGCAACTGCTACAAAGAATTTCCTGAATGTTTTCCATCTGTGATAAACGCTGATGTCCAGTGTGTAATGCTGAATATTACAAAATGTCATGCCATGTCAATTTTATTAAACAAAAGCAAAACTATATAGCCCACAATCTCGACAAACACCGCAAAAAACGTGAAAATTTAGGCACTTGTGGAAAACATTAAATATTTCCTGTTTGTGCATCAGACCTGCAATCCTGCAACATTAAAATTTACATGCCTTTTACGTAAAAGGTTCACCCTCACTTAACGTAGTGTGATGCTGATAATCACAAGTCTCAAATTGTGGTGAAATGATTTATCAGCAGTTGAAGAGCATCCTTAAAAGTGTCGAGCAGCTACTTCCATGGTTTCCACATCTATTCACTGGCAATTAAAACAACCCTTCAACTATTCATCCACTAAACACCCTGTTTCCCAACCATTAACACGGGAGACTCCCGTTTAAACGCAAACTCCCACTTGTTCAGGTTTGGCAAATTACACCTTCACTCCTTTCTATTTAATAGTAACAAGAATTCCTTACGCTTATAAAGAGCTTTTCTGGACACTCCACTCAAAGCGCTGTACAGGTAATGGGGACTCCCCACCACCACCACCAGTGTGCAGCCCCACCTGGATGATGCTCCGTCTGCTCACACACACCAGCTCTCAGTGGGGAGGAGGACAGAATGATGAAGCCAATTCAGAGATGGAGATTATTAGGAAGCCATAACTGGTAAAAGCCAATGGGAAATTTGGCCAGGACGCCGGAGTTACACCCCTACTCTTTCCGAGAAATGCCCTGGGATTTTTAATGACCACAGAGAGTCAGGACATCTGTTTTACGTCTCATTCAAAAGATGACGTCTTTTTACAGAATAGTGCCCCCGTCACTACATTGGGACATTAGGACCCACACAGACCACAGGGTGAGCGCCCCCCCCTGCTGGATCCACTAACACCTTAACCTTAGTTTTTGCCAGGAGGTATCCCATTCAGGTACTAACCAGGCTCACACCTACTTAGAGCTTCAGTAGATTGCCAGTTGTGAGTCAGGGTAATATGGCTGCTGGCAACATAAGTTCCAATGTCAACACAAGAGACTCACACATTCCTGATCTAATTATCACAGGGCACCCAAAACAAATACAATACACTGGATGGGGATTTGCATTCATCTAAAATGTGTGCATGACCACTGTGATCACATCTGTTGCTAACTGAGTCCCTGCTCTTTTATCAATGTCCCTTACATTTATCAGTCATGAATCCAGGGATATTGGGGGATATGAGACTACTTCTTGTTTGGAAGATCTCTGTTGTCACACTGGAATAAATTCCACTCAAGCACACTGTTTCTATTCTCAAAATATATTTTCTACATCACACGTCTGCTGTATTAAATAATTACACATTTTTGTAGCTACAGGACTGCCGGCATCGTCAGAAGCTTCATATTTTGATAGGTTTGTTTAAGCCTATATTTTGATAGGTTTGTTTTCTTGTGCGGGCCGACCCAAGCTGAGTTTCCGTTTCCACTGCAGCTGAGAGGGCTCTGAGCCAGCTTGGGGCTGCTTCTGGAGCTGGTCAAATGTTTGGATGCCTCAGGGATGTCTGCTTGCCTTTACACTGCTCTGGCAACCTCAAAGCACCCCATCTGAATGCGGCTCATTTTTCACTGTCATTCCGAAGGAATCTGCCAGGCTGACTTTCTCAATGCTTTGGAGGATTTTGAATACTATTATCAGTTCCCCTCTTATAATCTTCACTGACAGGCAGAAGCTGCTGAATCGTTTTAGTCTTGAATAGTGTGGGGGCATTCCCTAAAGCACCTGAATATATGTGGAAGCCGTTCTCTGGAACAATTCAAGAGCATCAGCAACTTTTCTATAACATGGTGACCATGATGCATATTAATAACAATAACAGATCAGCCTAGTGATCCATAGATGTATATTGATCATATGATCACAAATACAAATTGCTTGGTTGGAAATGTACAGCACTACCTCAAGTTTATTAAATTCACCCCTAACTGCTTTAAAGGGGAACTGCAGTCCCAATTTCACCGACCAGTTATTAAATCCAGGTAACAAAATAAAAGTGTTGACGTTAAATTTTTTTTTACAAATTCTGAATTAAGCACAAATTTATGAACTTCGTGAAAGTACTGAAAGCGGCCATGTTGACGCAGCTTTTGTTCCCTTCCTGCTCACTAGTCCCTGTAATGACTCATGTCATGTGATGCACAAGCAAAAAGAGGTTGTGCAGCTGACATTTCACCACAGAATTGTTCCAGTGCCATCTGCATGCAGTCACTACGGCTCAGAATCGAAAGCAATATCGGATTAAAAGAGAGGTATTCATAAGCCTGCTCGTTTACAATGTCATGGGGTCGCAACACGTCACCGGAAGTTTTGTCGCCTTGTTCTGAACCGCAGAACATGGCGCTGCACATACCTGGAAATGTAGTCTATTTTGGGATGTAAATAAGAGGTTCTACAAGTTACGGTGTGCATTTTACTGTTAGTGCAGTATGAAATGCACTCACCGCCGATTCCTTCTAACCCCTCAATATGAAAACAGCATTGCAGTTGCCCTTTAAAAGGTGAAGAGCTTCTAGAAATGATCTAAATGAGATGTCGCTCTATGCTGGCTTCATGGTTGACCACAACAGAGAATATTTAGAATATATTTTTTTACACCACACTTGCCAAGCCGACAGAATACAGTGGTCTTATAAAGTAGATGGTATTTCCTGTCCTATTAATTCCGGTCCACTGGAAAATAAACCCTTTCAAACTTGCCTGACGTTCTGAGCTAGAGAAATGACAGCAGCCCTAGTGTAGACCATCATGTGACAGGAGTCACTGGTTTCATTTAGAGGTCTCGCCGCGGTCAGCTACGGGGTTCCTGGGGTTGCACTCATCGCCATGGGAACACGGGAAACGCGCTTCTGGGCAGTTCTGCATACAGGCTCATGTTATGCACTGAAGTTCTGCACAAATCCATCCTCCATTTCCAATTTAAGTACTAATGAGTTGATCAAACAAGGCACTGCATATAGAAAAAAAATAACGCATGCTGCCAACATTTACACAAACATTTCCTGCACATTTTTAAATGTTATAGAAAACCTACATTCAAAATTACTTCATATATGTATTGAAAGTATTGACTTTAAAAGCTTCAAATCAAAATGGTTAAAGCAGTAAAGACAACTGCAAATAGGCAATCAGGCTGGAATGCCATCAAGAGCAAACAAAATGCAGCTTTGAGATTACAGAAGTCAAGACAGAACTCAGATTCAGAACCAACCAAGGAAACCCACAGATAAAAACGCATATGAAGACAAAAGTGTACATTTCTCCAGTGAAGGCAAACGCGTAACTAGGGGATGCCCTATTTAAATGTTCAGTCACAAGCTTCTCAGATTTACTGTAATAATCTGAGCAAGCTGCAGCAGAGCAAGAACGGGGGAATGTGCTCTGCAGTTCATACAACATTGTGCCACAGTACCACAGAAAATCAACCGGTAACCATTGCACAAGTAACTGATGTGCAATAAGAACCATAGCTAGCATACACTCAGCCTCCAAACAAAAAACTTACAATTCGAATGATCTCTTTGTGAAAAGGCACATCATAAAATATCACTGGTTGGTTCTTAAAAACTGAAAAGAGAATCCAGAGTTTTCACCATGAACCTGTCAAGCATAATAGCAAAATAGATGCTAATATTTTGCATCAGCAGCCATATCACTCTGCAACTCACATCTGGCAACAAACTGAAGCTCAGCAGGTGTGAGCCTGGTCAGTACCTGGACGGGAGATCTCCTGGGAAAAACTAAGGTTGTTGCTGGAAGAGGCGTTAGTGGGATCAGCAGGGGGTGCTCACCCTGCAGTCTGTGTGGGTCCTAGTGCCCCAGTATAGTGACAGGGACACTATACTGTAAACAGGCGCCGTCCTTCAGATAAGACGTAAAACCGAGGTCCTAACCCTCTGTGGTCATTAAAAATCCCAGGGCGTTTCTCGAAAAGAGTAGGGGGTGTAACCCCGGTGTCCTGGCCAAATTTCCCATTGGCCTTTACCAATCATGGCCTCCTAATCCCCATCTATGAATTGGCTTCATCACTCTGCTCTCCTCCCCACTGAGAGCTGGTGTGGGGAGCGTTCTGGCGCACTATGGCTGCCGTTGCATCATCCAGGTGGGGCTGCACATTGGTGGTGGTGGAGGGGAGTCCCCATTACCTGTAAAGCGCTTTGAGGGAAGTGTGCAGAACAGCGCTATATAAGTATAAGCAATTATAATGATTATTATACTTAAATCTATTGCATATTTGTGTAGAAGAGCATTTAGTATTAATGTAATCATTGAGACTTCCTCCTGAAATGTTTTATACACTCATCTTCCAATGATGACCTTATGAACCCACTGTATTGGAGGAAATGCTGTTACTGGCACATGGCACTTGTTGGAACAATTGTTAATGGTGCTCCATTATTGCTGTTTAACAAATGAACTGCTGAATGGTAAATTTGTAGAAATAGCTAGAATATCATAAAGCTGGACAAATAAAATAAGCAGTATCTAAGAAATTATGAATAGGACAGGAACAACATCAATCCAACTATTAATTGAAGCGAGTAAGGACAATCATTATCAAATCAATCCATAATGGAGAGAGAGCACAAGAAGGAAAAACCACAACTGAGATTGCAGGTAAGCACGGCTCAGCTCATTCCCAGAATAACAGGGCTACCTTAAATGCAAAATTAAAAGACATCCTCAAGCACTACTCACACACATTTCTAAGTTATTGCGGAAGTCAATAGGAGCAAAGCTTTCTATTCAAACCAACCTTTAAGCCAAATGAAAATTGCCTACAGATTTCTACAAATGACATTTGCCTGTTGTGGCACTGTACCATCTCAAAAAAACTTGTCGGAACTACAAGGCATAACCTGTTCACTCCAAGAGTGAGGACTAGAAGACGATCAACCTAGAGTGCGCCAGAGGGAGGAAAAGCACCCATCTGACAAGATATGAGCCGAGTGAGGCCCAGAGTACACTTGATTACTGGCCTTCCCCACAGTATTGGCCCAACAGGCCAAGCCCTGCGTGTCCGATACAGGCTTCATCCCGGAGTAAGGGAAAGCAAGACACAGGAAGCAGCACATGCAACCCCCCACAACCATCTCCCCTGGGAAGACCTGATCAGTTGAGAAATGCCCATCTGTTTCTTGGAAATGTTCCCCACATTTCCAGTTAACCCAGGTAACATACAAACCACCTCGGGATACTGAATAAAACGCTTTAAGACACTCATGGATAGTAAAGGCATTAACGTTAACAAGCAGGTGCACCATCTGATCCAAATGCCATGGCTCTTCATTTGCACACAGCTACGATGAACACTGAAAAAAGAGAAGAGATGCTCTACAGCATGCAAGTTTGGCTCTCAACACCATTTACATTCTACAGCTTGCTGAAAAGGGGATTAACAAGCGAATGACGCACGTGTCTCGATCAAGAAAAATTTACCGAGCATCAAAACCTTTTCACTATGCACACTTTTCTTCCTAAAAACTGGCATAATTAGGCATTTTCATAGTTTTGGTACCACAGGAGTATGATACTTTTGATTTATGTACATCAGACCAGCTGAGGGGAGGGTCAAAGTATAACTGTCTGGACTGGTGTATCTAGCTACAACAAAATCCCGCTTGTAACGGTCATGCACCTTACCGTACGGTGCTACATCGAAGTCCTGGGAATGATATTTTCCTGACAATTCTGTGAATTTGTTGCATTAATAAAGGATAACTTTCGTACTGTGTACACTTCAGTTTCTGGAACCGTCAAGGGCACTTTTTTTTTTATGCTCACGCTTTCAAGTTATACTCCACGGGAGGAAAAATGTAATTGCCTGCATTAAAAACGCAGATCAATAAACATCTTAATAGGGACCATAACCTTCTCTCCCACCATAGCTAAGTAAAAGCACTGTCAACTGAATAACAAATACATCTGTAGAGAGCAGAACCAAGGCTGCTGTATAAAATCACTTCTCGAAAGTCTTAAACCTTCAAATACTACTAATAACCCCTTTCACACTCACCCACTTCATCTTGACTGGGCTGTCCAGGTAAAGCTCAGATCAACTGAGCTGCTTTTATTCTGAAAGTGGGAGCTTAGCAACTGAGGACACATGTAATAATGAACATGTGGGCAACTGTACCCAAATGCTACCAGGTAAAAATACTGCAGTGTCCATATATCTGCTATAGATATTTTTCATGGCTTTGAATCTTTCTCTTGTAGCCAGAATCATTCAGACTCGTATATTGTTTTCATTGTTACAGCATTGCCGACAACGACCTTATAGCACGTTATTCATTATTGCAGCGCTGCCTTTTAAACGTGTTAACCGTCCTCAAAAATGATTTCCAAACGGCTAAAGCAGATGAGTCTGACGGCTTACTCTTGCAGCTCCTGGTTATTAAAGCACTGCTCTGAGGCTGCCAAGTGTTTATTTGCTGAAACTGAGGCTGTACTGTCAACACGACGTGAGAGCATCAGTAGAAACAACGGAGCTACTTACATTTAAGTTTACAGATGTCTCAGTTTATTGGAAACCTTTTGGAACGTAAAAGGTGACCCAGAACTAAAAAGGAATTTGTAGGCAGCCCCACATGACAAAAACATGTGGAATGGGTTATGGTAATAATGCAAGCTCATTTTAAATGACATTTATGCACGCACGAGCAAATACATGTCCATCACCCAGATTACTGAACTGCACGTACAACGCAAGACTCGAGGACACCTGACAACCTATGCAGTGGCCCTGGCCCTTTCTTGTTAATGAACGTTTGGAAGTAACCTCTTGAACGAAGGCCCACCGACACACTCTCCCCTTGTTTACTTGCTGGTCTGCTTTCCACACAGGTCACCGCTATCTCCTGAACATCTCAGCAATTCTGAACAGAACTGTACTTCAAGAGCACAACCAACCGGGTCTCACCCACAAGCAAACAACCTGTACAAAACAGTTCATAGAGTTTGGGATTAATGAGAACACAGCATTCCTACGTGACACGATGTTCCTCGGTTTTTTCCTCAGCAAAAGCTCTGTTTACCAGAACAGGCAACCTACCTCCTAATTAAGAAAATCACCATTGCTGTATTTTACCCAAAAGTAGATTATCAATAATATTAACCTAGCCATGACCTGGTTATTAAATTGAACAAGCCAAAACACCATTCAAATATAAACATCTTGCTCTTTGATAGCTACTTGTTCATAACATCCACTAAACAAAGAGCAAACAGTTTTTAGCTTCATTTTTTGTTTTATTTACGCCACAAAGAAACATTTCAAGCTGCACAAGTAGTCCAAGCCTTAATCCTTAAGCAGTTGATGTGGGCTACACTGCATCAAATTCATCCGCAGACATCTGATAATCTGTATACTGATATGTTGCTCTGTTCATACTTCAAAGTGCTATAATCCTCTAAAACTAAAATCTGAATGTGCTGAGCCATATAAACCCAGTCCTGAAGCAGACCTTCATTTAAAGCCTGACTTGATATTCTCTGTCTCTATACTGGTTCAACTCGCATGGAAGTTTAAGGACAAGCATTCAGTTAACAGTAAAAGAACTGCTTCTCTGCATGCCACTTGAAGAACCATAAAGGCTCCTGGCAAATGTCAACCAATTTAATCTCAGATTACAGTCCCATAATTAACACGGATTTAGAAGTATTTATGTTCTGAACATATGCAAACCATTAATAATGAAAATCTCATTAACATTCATGCTCACAATACCTATACGAGCAAGAATAACTGCTTCCCAAGCAAAAATAAAAACTTTAATACTACACAACTGCAGCGCAGCCAAACAAAAAACAGCCTGCATACTGAAATTAGCTCAAAAGGTGAATGTTAAGCCACATGCCACACAGAACCCAAAAGAGAGAGACATTCTCATTAGCATTTTTCAATGAATTTACATGCTTTAGAAGTGGTTTGCGTTGACTTAATAAATCCAAGCTGTTAACCATGCAGAACTTCACAGGTATGACGTGCAACGATGTTTCCTATTTAGTGGTAACTTGCAGCAATTGCGTCTCAGTTAATAATCAGAAAGTAACGTGTAAGAAAGTGTAAGTACTTCACACATTGGGCAGTTGGCTACTACGTCACCAGTAACTGCACACTAATAAATCGCATACACAACGGTGCAGATATACATTTTACCTCATCAGAAGCCAATGCTTGCACAAACTCTGATGCCTGTATGCAGTTAGAAGAAAAACTTAACTGCAACCTAAAGACTATAGGACTATCATTCAATCAGCAGTACACAGGAGTTGTGTGATCTAGAAGTAATTTAATTTAAATTGTTAACAGCAATTCAGAAACTCACAACAGGCACGCTCATCGCGCATTTTACATTAACAAAATCTGTATCCACTTTTAAGTGAGAAATTTAAAAAAAATCAAACCAAGATGAACTTCTAAAGGGAAAATTGTGAAAGCCACAGTTAAGCATTAGACGTGTCGCCGACTGTAAATTAAAGTCGGGTTTTAAGAAGTAGTGATATAAAGTGAAGCACCATCTATAGTTTCAAAGTAAATATTGAGAAGATAACTTCGGCCTACATTCATGTACAGATGCCAAGTCGTTTAACCTACCAATATTTTCATGTTTATGTCAATATTATTTTGTCTAAGCTTCTAATATTAGCTGAAATTCAGACCAGCTTTTCTGTCCAGTATGAACACACCAAGCCACCCTCAATCACAAAAGAGTAAACATCTGACCTAAGAAACAACCTAAATTTGAAGCAGCCAAAGTTATGTTTCAGAAAGGGGTCTTGGACAAGATGAAGAACTGGAGCAGGCTAAAGCTTCAAAGGCAAATTAACCGAAGCCAAAACTGAGAGCCACTGAACCTCTTTGTCAAGAGCATGAAGAGATAAGGGAGGAATGGGCCCAACCCTAACTGTAAAAGCAGCTCAGAAAAGGGTCCTTTTTTCTTCCATGGACCATTACCATATGGCAAACCTACCCCCTGGAAAGAATAAAAATGCAGGTTATATTTCCAAGTTCCTGCAACAGAACACCAGCATCGGTAAAATCCTATTAAAAGACAAAATCAGTAAGTGTGTGTGAGCAGGAGAAGTCCTAAAGCAGGAGTAACCCTGAGGCTGAACCCAGTATTGAGGAAGGAAGAGCACATCAAAGCAGATTTACAAGCTAGAACACTAATAAAAATAAATCAGCCTAAAAATCTACAGCACTAATTATCCTTGGATAACATCACCTTTTTTAAACCAACCAAAATGCTTAACATCCTCCCAAGACTAAACCCCCACTTTGTGGAACAACTTCGACTGTTAAATACCAGCTTCTTCAAAAGAGAGCAGATCGCAGAAGACCATTCCAACAGCAATCAGAAGCAAGACATCATGATTCAAATACTTTGCTTTTCTAATTAGCCAGTAAAGGTAGTTATCAATAGGTGTGAACTCCCACACAAAAACAATCGCACAATGATTCTTGTTTAAATAATTGTAATAAACATCAGCTAAACTAAATTAAAGCTTTTTAAAGTTGTCCAAGTTAATGTAAACTAAGACCACACAATTACCTTCTGCCTTTTAACTCAAAGAAAAATTTTGATTACAACATATCCTTATCTAGGTTTTTTTTGCCAATTACAGATATTTATTAGTATTATTTTCAATGGTAAGCTTGATTTATTTTTCTATTTGCACTGAATTTATTTTAAAATAATTTGTAAATGTTTTCCCCACAGTAGGCTGTTCTAGGTTTTCTATTTTCGATTTTAAACAGTGTACAGACTAAGACAGCGACATTCTCTAGATTCAGCAATGGGGAAATGAGGAGATGAGGTCTGGCTGGAAGAACAGTGAAACAGGGACCAGACAGCTGGTTGGGTCTCACCCAGGCCATGCTGTGAACTTGCCAGTTGCTGATGGGCCCCAAGCATGCTGTCTCTTTATGGCTTGAAACGGTTTTGTGTAAAACCCTTTAATAGAAAATCTCCAAAGCGTTTTTTTTGTTTTGGTACACTTGCAGACAGCAGGGCATAGAGGTCCTGACAGGACGGTGTCTCTCTGGACCTACGCTGAATACACCCAGACTGAACATTCTGATGTTAGGTTGCCGAACAATTGTTGTACAGGAGGAGTGAAGGTTTTATTAGGTACATAAAAATACCCGATTTACACATTTTCCAAGGATGAGGTGCAAGATTCACAGAAGAATAATCGTCACCATGACTCGAGAGCTCAAAGAAAAAAATATGGTAAAACCTATAAGGGCAGTTTTCATTTGCCTGAGGAGAACATTGCAGTCGGTGCACCTATGTGGCCGAGATGCATTTTTTTTAGCAGCTGCACGAGTCACATCTGGCTCTTTAGGAGCCTGGAGAAGCTCAGGCCAGTGTCCACTCAATCCTGCAGTCTGTCATTGCTCACTGAAAATCTTCCCTCCCTCCCCCTTGCAGGTGGCAAGAAGCCCAGATTCAGAGTTCAGTTTTTCTTACTGTGAAGTTCTGACAGGCCATAAAGGGTTAAAGTGAGAACCGAGAGCTTCAGAAATTAGGTGGTATGTACTCTTGAGATGCATTAAACCAAAAATGTTCAGATTCACGTTGCGGGAATTGGGGCCTAACGAGGATTTAGTTTTACTGTCACAACTATCATTTTTGGATGCACCAGAATACAGTGCTGTTCATGGTGCACTCAAAACAGGTCTTCATGTGCATGTCCTCGTCAAGATTCAAGATTTTTCATTTGCCATATACAACAAGTGTTGTTACTGTACCCAGTAACATTAGAGAAAAATAATAGGCACAAATGACAAAAAGGCATGGACAATAAATTTAGACAGTAGACGTTATAAGACAGCCAAGACAGGACATAGTACAAACAGTGCAGGTGCTAATTTGAGCTGTTTATGATGCGGACTGCTTGGGGGAAGAATGTTTCTGAATGGTCAGTGTTCTGATACTGCGATACCTCCTACCAGAACCCAGGGGTGAAAACAGATCGTGGCAAGGGTGAATTGGGTCCCGAAGTACAGCTCGAGCCCAGTTGTGACAGCGGTCGAAATATCAACAATCAACAGCAGAGATTTAAATTACTGTTTTTCCACATTAGCAAGCTATAGCACCTACAATCGTAGATACTAAAATCATCTCCAGTGAAGCTCCCAAATAAAAGTAACCAGCTCATGGGGACACAGACAGCTACACATCTCTGAGACCTGAAAGCTGTGCCGGTGGACCTTCAGAGTGTTCACTGCCATTCAGTTACAGACATGGTTAAAGTTACAAATCTGACTGACAACTTTTCATGCAGTTTTAAGATGAACTGCCTTTATTTTGTGTGAAGGAACATAGCAGCTCAAACTCACTGAAGCTTAAGAAACTAAAATGTTTAATTCCTCAAACCAATGACTGAGAACTCAGTCACTCTGATTTGGACACATGCAAGTTGTGAAGTCATAACCTTGAAATTTGCTTAGCTCTTAAAAATGACTTTTGAGACAACGTAACAATAGACTTTTACAGTCCTCCTTACAGTTCTGAATGACAGACTCCTGATGTGTCACAGCAACGGAGCAGATTCACTAATGAGTACAGTAAAGAGCTGCAGAACATTTAGATTTGGGGAATGTTTTGCATTCCTTTGTGGTTCTACAAATATTCCTGCTGCACAACCACAATAAAGAAAATCTTTAAAGTTAAGCCATACAAAGGTCGAAGCCTGCCTACAGTGGTTTTGAACAAAAGAATCTTGTAAAAGTAATTTAGCCTAAAAAATTAACAAGACTGAAACACTGCTGTTAAATTAACATCCACTTCCTTGTAACAAAAATGTAAACCAGATTAAAAAGACTTTATATGCATAGCACTGGTTATTGCCCATTTGACTGTGATTTGCCTTACACTTTGCAAATTGTGATCTACGGGAATAAAGGTTATGAGTAATGAGTCATGCATTTTGATTGCATTTCAGAAAAGTTCATAATTAAACAAAAATGAGCAGAGACATTAATAGTCCAGTTAAGACATAAATCGGTAATTTGATGTTGAAATTGAATGAAGACCTAACATCATCCCTTCACTTCCAAAATGAAAACTATTTCTCCAACTGCATACATTTTTATAAAACTTCAGTGAGTAAAAATCTGAAACCAAGAGGAACACTGGACATTCCAGCATGCCTCAGAATAGTAGTGCTAGACGAGCCTTTTGGTTTTACCCTTTATTTATATTGTCAACTGGGTCGTAAGATTCTAATGTCACACTCGGGATTACAGACTGCACTCTAAGACAGCATACTAGTGTATTACACACCACCTATCGAATGGGCAAGAAAGACATTCAGAACTACGTGCTGAGAAAAAAACCCTTGTTAAAGCAGTTGTGTTTATGCAGGGGGGTTGTATAAAGCTCTCTATAATTCAGCTCTTAAGTCACCACCACCACTCAGGATTGCAAATAGTTCATTTAAAAGTCCTAAATCTTACTACTTCACTTCTCTAAACAAACCAAATGAAATGAATGCTCAAGCTTGTCATATGCGCATGCACACATTAATCTAACTTTCAGTCTCCTAAAGGTTATGAACACAACATAGCAACGAATCAGGCCTTTTTATTAGGTATGATGTTCACATCATTCTGTAATCAAATTATAGAACCACCACCCTTGAAAACAGGTTTTTACATTTCAATCATTTAAATATTTTTTAACACACAAATAACTCAATTGTAATTAAAAGGCTACTGTAGTAACTTCAAAATCAGTGTTTCCGTCTAAATGCCTATACTTTGCATCCAGTCCTGCTGTCTTCACATTACATTCTGGTACAGAATTGGTCAACTTGTATTGCAAGTACCTGCAAGTTAACAGGACACTTAAAAATATACAGAAGCTACTACATTTGTATTTCATATCCTCAGAGTGCATACAATCATATTAAAGACTTTACAAGCAGTCACACCCACACATGAAAGTTCAAGAAATCCACAATTAATGATTTTCAGGAAATTGAAGATCGACACCAAGCTGGAACCAAATCTCCAGTGCTTTTCAGGACAGCTAACTTTATGGCCTCCCCAACCAAGGCTAGTGCAATATTAAGGAGGTCACATGCTTAAATGCATTGTCATTAGGTATCATCTATTTATGTCATATTGCAAGAGCTTGTGTCCTGGCTTTAAATCCCTAAATGCTGAACCAAGCTTTACTACCAACTGTCCCCATACATGTGATTGTCACTAGATGTCAACCAGTATAAGCGCCTTTGTAAAAGCATTAGTCAATTAAAATACAATACACCAATCACCTGAAATCAGTCTGAACACTTTTTTTCCAAATCTCTAAACTGAAGTATGGACTATGAAAGCCTCCACTTTTACAAAGCAAAGAAAGCCTCAAAAACAGATACAGTAGACATTGTGTAAACAGAACTTTAACCTAAGAATAATGGAAAACTTGAATAATGATTAACAAGGTATATTTTATGGAAGGTAAGAAACCTGGATTCATTCTTGTAGTGTAGTTACATTTGGCATTTTTTTCTGAGCAATAAAGTTATAAAACAGAAATGAATATTACATCGATCTTTTACCTCTCTATGTGGTAAAAGAACGTCGGTTAACAGGAAGAGTGAAATACAGAGCTATTTCATGAATCAATCACATTCAAGATTGTCCAAGATCTATTATACACAAGTACGTGGTCAACTGTCACCCTTCAGCCAAGCTTTAATGGTATGAATTAAGGGCAGCCATGTGTCACAAAAGCAACCCCACAGATGCAGAAAAGACAACCCCCCTGGTGTAAAACAAGCAACTTCAAAGTCACAGGTTAAAAAGGGCAGATAATACTTACTGCTTCAGAAGGTTTGCTTGGGTTACTGCTTGGATTAGAAGAATGTGAATTTGAACTATGAAGAGCACTGTGATTGTGTGAATTTTCTTGTGGAGAATAACTGGTCCCTGAAAAAGAAAGAAAGAACAATTAATAGGAAAAAGTTGAGTCCCACATTTTGTGATTTTGAAATTTTGCGGAGTGTACATTCTCCAATGTGAACAGTAAAACCTAGCAACCAAAGGAAATGGCTTAAATAGGGATCTGGAAATAATGCTAATAAAAAGCAATGTGAAAGATGCAATAAAGGTTTCTGCATCACCTTTCATAATACGACCTTCCCTCTGGTCTTTGCAAATGCTGCTTCACTATTTCCAAACCAGAAATCTCAACACAAAGGTAAGAGAACCTCACAGAGTGGAAACACGAATGAGGAAGTAGAAAGGTGATGCCGATGACTATGACAATGACTGACATCCATTTGTGAACATTTCACACTCAACCACAGAGGACAAGAGCATTTGCTGCGTCATGCGAATATCAATAATAATGCCTGGTATCTATACGGCACGTCATTCTAAATGTTCTCCAAGAGCTTCACCTACAGGAGGACAATCAATTCATCCACCATACGGTTCGCACCACCTGTGACGAGAGGCAGCTATTATATGCCAGCAGCCACACAACATTTACAGAGGAGAAGTGAAAAGATTATATACCATTTAAAGTTCATGGGGAAACTTTAGGCAGGAGAAAGAGCAGAAGCATAAATTTGACATTAGCCAGAAGTCAAATATGAGGTGTATGTTATTTTTAGCTTTATGTCTGACCAGGCCATAGATGCCAAGACCGGAGACCCTCCAGGAGCGCAGGCTGACCATTGATCTGGGTGCCGTGAATTACGCCAAGTTTTCTCAAGCGATAATTAAAACCAATTCGAAATATGGGGCCATCCAAACCTTGCAAAGCTCACTTGGCACTACCCTGAGCCAGACATCAGATACACAGAGAGAACCACATATTTTAGGAAGAAGAGGTTTTACCAACTTGAAGGCAGAGTAAGAAGTCTCTTGAACATACATTGTAGAAATCTGTTAGTTTACTTAAAAAAAGGGGGAAATCTAGAATCCACTAAAAGGAACAGTGAATTTGGTAGGGGCATAACTATGAATAATCTTGCTTCCTTGCACACATTTACATTTCTGAAGAGTAGAAAATACTAGAGCAAAACACCAGGGTTCACACCTCTACACCTGCATGGTATCTTTAATGATCAAGCAGCAGGTGCAGGAGCTCACTGTGAATGGGAGAGAGCAGTTGTACTTTGGACAATGGAGGTAGTGGAACTATAATATGAGCACAATGCATAACCTCAATGCAACACACTTTCATGGCACTATCATTAACATGTTAACAAGGCAACAAAGAAACTAATTTTTTAATTTCACATACCCTATTCTTTTGCCATTAGAATGCCTCTTTTTGAAACATTTCAACTCTGCTGAACCTGTCACAGGATCCCCAAGGTTTCAAAATCTATATTCCACTAGCCAAGAGTAACCATATTACCAAAAACAGTTTAAATATATAATTCTCAACCTCCGATTTTCCTAAAACTGAATAAAACATGTTTTAAAAACATGGGAGGAGGTGTACAACACTATTAAGGCACTTTTTTGTTTAAATAGCCAATGGCAATGGGGAAATGTTGTTGACATTTGAGTGTGAAACGCTGGAAAGAAAATCTGTACCCTATGAATCCGATTTAGTTCTCAACAATCTACACTGGCAGCAAGTACGGCATGTCGACAGTGCAATAATGGACGAGGCACTGTGTCCTGTTCTGTATTGTTACACTTCCAAGTCTATTTTTAAGGCATTCAGCATCAAGCGAAAAGGATTTTTGACTAACAAAGTGTAAGAGTCAAGGAGACAAAACAGTGCATCCCTGAAACGTTTAAATTGCAAACACGTTAAACTTGTCAAGTTACAAGGAGAGGAGGTGCTGGAACGTGTTTAAAGAACCCAGAGAGCCTACGGAGCCTCAGGCTGAGAAGTACTGCAGCTGAGCTCCAGCACAGACTGAGCCCAGCCAGGCATTTCAAGACCTCAGCTTAACAAACCAACAGAAGGACAGCACCCGCAACAGCACGGCTTCCCTCAACACCCTTCTCCAGCGCCGGTTTGGAAATACTCGCCCAAAGGGAAGAGCGCCACCTCCTGATCCACAGCACCACATGCAGTCTCAGAAGTCAACTGTCTCCATCTCGACCAGGTTCAGCCTTGCTTAGCTCAGACTTCCAACAAGACATCATACATGGTGGCAGCTGCTGTCTTTACCAAGTCCAAAACATTACAGCTATCGTCCTTTGATTTTGCATTAAAGTTTCTAAAATCATAACACCGCTATATAAGCTTCTGTGACCTAAAAACTAACAAAGACTAAGGAGTGGTAACATATACACTGTCATGCATTTAGAACCCTATATTTCACCAATGCTATAAAAAAATATACATCAACCAATGTAAATGTTGTGTGCTACTTACACCTGTACATAGAGCTGGGCGATAATTCAAAAATGATAATTATCGTGATATAATTTTCCTCTATATCATTTTAACAAAAGTTTGATAAATGTTCGATATACATGTTTATACTTTGTGCATGATATGCGCATGTGCACAAAATACTGCGCAAGTGCGCGTGTATGTTGCAGACCGGGCAGCTAACAAATTTGTTTAATGTTTCTGCTGTTTGGCAAGTGTTTGTTGCGTTCTTAAAATAAAAAGTTGTTTAATCTATCAATTAACTGTCTGGTTTCTTCAACTTCCACTCAGGAGAAAAAATCTGCCTTTAAACCTGAAAGAAATTATGATTTGACATTTATCCTGATAATGTTTTTGGCCATATCGCCCAGCCCTACCTGTACGTAGGAAAAAACAGCATGTAATTGCATGATTTTTGTTAGATATTTATTTCTTATCTATTGCACATCTCCAGTCATTGTTTACACATCTGTATTATTTACATTCAAACTGTCTAAATGTTCACTTGCACATTGTCTATTGTTTGTTTGTATATTGTCTTGATGCACTGTTTGCACTTTGTTTTGTTTTTCACACTTGTTTTACAATCGAGAGACTTTCTGTAAGAATTCCATTGTACCAGTACCGGTTACATATGGCAATAAAGTTCAAGTTCAAGTTATACAAGGCAACTTCAATGACAAACAACTTAATATTGTCCAAACCTTGGTTGCAACTTCAATTACTCGATTATTTATTGGTATGGGAATCCAGCTTTTTAATTTGTACCTCAAAGAGAGGCTTACACTTGCACTGGACCCATCTTTGACTTTAGTTCGCTTTAATATATAGGAGGAGAGGCCAAACCAGAACACTGCTGTTTGAATAAATCATGAATTCCTATTTTTTTCCATGTTTTGCCCTCCCACAGTGAAATACAAACTGAAAACAAGTCCTAGATGGAACACTAGAACCACGCAGCAGTGCACAAGGAAGAAGAGCTGTAATGTAGGTCTTCCTTTTGAAGTCATCATGTCAAAGCGTTGTCTAGAAGCTAAAATACATTTTAAAAAGCTTACAATTTGTAATATCCAACTTACATCAATACAATATGCATAGCTCTCAACACATTTGAGATTTTATTTTTTGTTGTGGTAGTTTCAAAACCATTTCACACCCTGGATAAATATCCTACCACACCTGTTGAACACCTTCCAATTCTAAATTTCTGAGGTATAAACATGGCAGCCCATAGATTCATAAAATCAGCTACTTTTCAGATTTAATCAGATACTGGTTAAGGGATAAACTGTTTTTGGAATTTTTTTGAAAGAACAAATGCTTTATGACTAAAAGCATTATTCCAAACCAACATTAATAACAAACATGTAATATTTTGGCTAAGACTCAGTCTAAAACTTTCACAGTAAAAAATGTTGTCCACAGTTCCTGCTCCAAAAAACTTTACAGCTCAATCCCAGCTGTTTCACATGATATGCAAAAAATTTGAACATTGGGTTTGTTAATTGCATTGTAAATTTGTTAACAATTTCATGCAAGAATCTGTAAGAATTTCCCAAATGTTTTATATTAAACGGTTCACTGGCGCCAAAGTTTTGTAGTCATACTAAACTGATTTTTAATCAGCAGTAACATTTTAGAGGGATGAACTATTTATCGTATTCAGTCCCTGTAAAGCAGATTTCTAGACAATATACTGGACTGGTACTTTACATAGGTCAACATGAAGATGAAAATTTGATGCTAATGCATTTGTGAAAAAGCAGCAATGGCATCACAGCCATTTCTGCAGGCTGTAACTTTGTGGTCAATACTTCTGGCTACTACACAATGTTAAAACTTCAGATCAAGAATTAATTGAGCATTTTTAGTCAAGCAGAAGACAATTTATACAACTCCTTTCTTGGATGCAGAATTACACTTGCTCTACACACCTCTCACAAGAGATAGCAGAGGTTTAAGGCAAGGCAATTCACCTGACCCACCACTGGCTGCATTCAGTTGGCTTATACATTTCATGCATTCAGCAGGTAAACAGATTAAGCCACTGAAACCTGATGAAAAATGCTTACCAAACTTGCTTTTTCTTGTATCAAATGTACAAGTCAAAATACTATAAGAACCTTAGATCCAAATGCTTAATTGTAGACTGGGCATCGACAGAAACCTCTTTGTATGCATGGTTTTGATAAAGGATTTTGAGCACCGATTAAATGGTTTTGGTGTCATTTTGATTGAAAAGTTTGTGACTGTCTCACTCGTGTACAAAACCACCGGGAGCAGATGTACACGCATCCTAGACGTTTATGTTCTGCTGATCAAGAGAACAACGCTTCTTTACCTTCGCCATGTGGGAGGTTGGACTAAATCTGCAAACTGTTAATCACCATTAAAGTTAAGAAGTTAAGAGTCAGAAACTTCTTACATGGCAAGACAACCAAAAAGTCAAGATTCAAGTGGATTTCCAAGAGTGAAGGTGAGGGCAGGAGTGCCCTATTGCTACAGACTGTACAGAACTACATTCATCAAGTCTTTGAACAGCTTTTGTGCGAGATAGAAATATTAAATTGTGCTGCAAATGCCTCTCAGCAGACTTGAGCCCCATATGAGGGATGAGCTAGGATGACCAGTGGCTTGAAGAGCTCATGGCTGTCTATGAGGGACAATCCCACAAGACAACCTGCACAAGCTGATGAAAACCCAGATTTACAGAGGTAAAGCTTGTCCTGTTTCCAACTGTGGCCTCACAGGTTGGCCTTTAGAGCCACTGTTAAACAGCCCTGCTGCTGGGAAACAAAAAACATTATTTCTGTCATTGCACCGTTAGGAAAATGTTTACAAGTCATACATTTCATTTTATGTTTGGATATAGTCACTTACACAAAATAGAGCTCGGATAAACCAGTTACTCAATCATGAAAGCTTTGCATATACTGTGCATCTTTCTGGCATTTTAGTACTTGCAATAATACATGTATTCATCACTGAATTTGAAAAAGTATCCACAAACAAAAGTGTTTGTTCTTCACAACCACAATAAAGTGAGAAAATTGACTATTGAAAAAAAACTAATGCAACAGGATTTTCTTCTGTAGTAGCTGATTATTAATAATCAGCAAGTTACCACTTGTCTGTCAATTAGCATTTTACAACGGAACAAGAGCATCCGCCAACTACCATTCTATAGTTTGAGCCAAGGCCACAGACAAATGATAATTATAAACCTAAACTAGATTAGTCTTTACCAGTGAAAAGTTGTAAACTAGCCTTTTATCCATTTCGAGGATGGGATATATTCCTCGACGAAACGTGTTCTGAAACACTTATTGTAACAAACTCATACATAGCTAATCATAGGGCTGCCTTTCAGCTTTTTTCTCCCAGGTGTTAGATGGTAGCTTTTTTGAAATTTTGTAAACAAAAATATCCTTTCCACATTTTAGATGCACAAATCATTAATGACAGAACAGCCTTTTAATGCATTTTAGCAGCTTAATTCTGGTGGACAAAGCTTTCCTATAGTTCCCATTTTACAAAATTACAATGATGCACGTGCATTTTTAAACATTTTATTCAAAACCAGAATGCTCAAAACTGAAGACTTCTAAAAAATTTAATAAATTTCTAAAGAAATTAAAGACTACGTCTGCAAAAACTACAGAGAACCTCAATATTTGGTGGAAGCACCTTAGGCAGATTACTTATGGACAGCAGTTTGCAGGTCTTTCCACAGATCCTCAATAGGATTCAAGCCAGGACTCTGTCCGGACCACAAACGGACACTCTCTTCCCTAAACTTCAGCAGCTTCAGCTACGTTTTCCTGCTAGAAAGTGCATTCCCCCCCCAGTTTTAAACCTTTAGCTGTCAAACAGGATTTCCTCTAGTATCGGCCTGTACATTTCCCCCTCAGTCCTAACAATCTCTCAGGTCCCTGCTGAGGAGAAGAATCCCCACAGCAAGATGCTGCCCCCACATGACTGTAAGGTGTGTTGGGATGAGACAGCACCGAATCAAACACTTAGCGTTACAGACCAAGTGTTCCAGTTTTGTGCTGTCTGACCACAACACCTTTTGCCAAGTTTGCAGAATCACTCTGGCACTTTGATAAAAACTCCATGAGAAATCCAAAACGTTTTTTCCATTTTACAAAGGGGGCTTGTGGAGTGATCAGTATATTATTGACCCATGGAGATTTTCGCCTATCAGAGCCACTGAACTCTGTAACTCGGTTACATCCCTTACCAGTACCGCTGAGTTCAGAGGAGAGCCTGATCTAGGCAGTGTCTGGGTGCCTTTCACTCAATGATCAACTTCAAATCTTCTCCTGACCTGTCCTTTTCTACAGCCTTATCCCTGAGCTGTTTTGAAATCTCCTCAGCCATCACAATCGACTCTTTTGATTGAAATTCGCTACCAGACTAAGTACCTCTGTAATGTTTTATATCCATTCTGAAATCACGAAAATCACTATTACTGAATAGAGGCTACTCAAGTAACTGTGTATCTTGTTAATGTAATCTTACACACCTAAATTAACATATATGAAAACCATAGGCTTGAATACTTGTGCAATTATAACTTTTCAATTTCTTTCATCTCTTGTGTTTTACCTTGTGTTATATACCAAAACACATCTACACATTCAAACATCAAAGTGTCTTGACTAGAAGATTGAAAGTGACAAAATGTAAAAACTGTACAAGAGCAAATCATTTTGAGTGAATATGAGGAGAAAGATTGTATTTTCACTTTTAAAGTTTACAATTACCGAAGAAGTATTCGTAGAAATGGAACTACACTGTAAAAGTTTGAAAAGACAAAACAAGTGGTAAGGCACCAGCAATAAACCACACAGCTTCAAAGGAAATTAAAAGACTACTATTTCCACGAATAAAAGATCCAAAGAGATAAGGAACTGAATTACACTGAGACTTTACCAACTCGCCTGTGTATAACAAAAACTCTGACAAACAGCAAGTACACTAATTAAAAATTGTGCTCAGGTGTACTCATACCCAGGCATGCATTACCTACTGAGCACTCCACAAAAGAGGTGGAGTGTTTTTGCGAGGTTAAAAATTTGCTTTTGCACAATTATTTTGACATATTGCAATGCAAAAATTCTCAGAAATGAGAGGATTTTTAATAAATCATAATTGTAAATGGTCACATGTGTTTGTGCAAGTTCCCACTTGCTACTGAAACGTCAGTCATGCAGGATGAAATAGGCGCATAAATTATAGAGTAGCTGAGACAATCGGCATGATTTCATCTAACATGTAAAGAACAGGAACGTGAAGAACGTAATTTAAATCACAGCAAGGAGCTCAACCATTTCCAGAAGATGGATATATAATTCCAAGGATGCTTCAGAGTAAGCTTTCTCTAAGGTAACACAGTGACTACCGGTTAAACAGTCATTTGGAAGAATGAGACTTTTCACCCAAGGAGAAAACATGTGGGAAAAAATGCAGTGAAGGAATAACCACTCAAAAAGTTCCTCAGCTCATCCATTAAAGATGTACTATATTTATTGATTAGTCTTACAAAGACAGCAGAGTTATTCTTCATTTCAAATCACTGCATGGAGTTTTATAATGAGAGATTTCCAAATTTTACATCTAAATGTTAAATTAAGATCCTCACGAATTACTTTACAAGATCTCCAAGATCTCTCAATTTCCTACCTGTAATGGGCTTTCCAGCCTCAGCTATAACCAGCGAACATGGATTCTGTGCCGAGTATTACAATGAAGAGTGACCTCAGGCAGACCTCAGTGAACAGCTACAATTTAAGTAACGTGGCCATTTCAGGGACAGGATGCTAGGATCTCCCTGAGAAACAAAAGGGCAAACTGGGAGAAAAGTGCAAGGGATGCTCACAAGTTCAATTCATCGGAGCCTGGCACTTTGGGCAATGCCAAATAAGAATGTACAGTTGACAGGGTAGGTCTGGACAACCGTAACAAAGGAATAATGTGTGGCTTTCTGGAATGACAGTTTGAACGGAATGCAGCCCGGATTTTCAACACTATTAAGTTAATTCTTAAGTCGATATACTGCTGAAAGCCCCACTTCAATATCAATGTTTCAGAAATTGCTGACTCTGCAGTATTTGGCTTCTACTACAGTTCCCTTGACATATAGTGAAACCAGAGTGCAAAAAGAAAAAAAACTAAAGTGGAATGTCTGTGTGTAACAATGTCAGGGTTTAAGATTAAATCCACAGCACACTCTCAGGTGCTGGGATCTTCTGCGCAGGCAGGCTCTTTCCTGAAATCCCAAAAGAACTGGAACAGAACTCTACCCAACCTATCCCCTAATCACACATCGCTCCAACCTTACACCCAGGAGCTTTGTGCACATCTGGTTAGATCTTTCGAAAATTGCCAGAAAAGCCCTTGAGTTCAGTAAATGAAATGACACCTCACATCCACTTTCCTGGTACATCATGTTTGACCACGAACAAATGCTGATGCACATGTAAGTAGAGTTAAGTCAAATCAACAAAGGGGAAACAAAAATATATATCTGACCCAATAAAATACCAACTAGCTGTTTGTTTTTAATGAACAGTACACAAATACCAACTGCAAAACTACAAAAACTGTTTTAAGGGTGTACATAACCTTACAAATCCCCCAAGAGGTGTTCTACTTGTGCCAACAGGCTGCCCCAAGATTTCCACTTATGAATGCATATCTACAGCAGAAAACATCTGGTTATACCAAAAAAAAATAATACTAGCATTTCATATTTCAGCTCACTTATATAACTCTAAATGTGATTGAGATTCTTCACCTGTTGCTGAGGAGCACATTTTTTCCACCTACCACATTTCAGGTAGGGCCCTACTACTAGTACTTGTCAAAATCCAAAAAGATATTTTAAGCTCAAAACTGTCCCCAAACCTCCCTTTTTACGAGCAGAGGAATCCAAAAAGGACAGCCCTGTAATGGCCTTGTCCCACTTGCACTTGCTTCCTTTCTGCTAGTTCCTTTCCACCTCCCGCCCATCTCGTCTCGTCCCTCTGCCTGCAGGAAAGCAGCTCCATGGCAGCTGGGATACCGAGGCTACTACCCTGGCTTTTTTCCCTTCAAAACATGCACAGCTCCCCCTCCCCCACTACAAGTTAACCGAACAAAAACAGAAACTGCACAATTTTTTTTTTAAAAAGGTTATTTCGTCTTAAGAGCAGGTGCGCCAAGTCAGACTTGGAAACCCGTTCACGGAGGCCCGACTCCCATGAGCCCGTGGGGCAGAAGTCGGCTCCCATCTTGCAGCGTGAGACGCATAGCAGGTGGAGCTAAATATTCAGCGCTGCCACCAGAGTCCAATTACTATGGAAACTAAAAGGGTACACTAAGCCTTAAGGACACCAACTGTGTCCCTACAGATTAACCTCATCAACAACCATTAACTGTGAGACCTCAGGTCTGACTCACTCCCCATACCACAAAGAAACAGAAGACGAAAAAAACACCAGTGCCACCACATGTAGGTTAAACTGGCGATTTATAGAAGAATTCAAATAAAGACCTTCATCTCCTAATCATATTAAACCACGACAAACCTACAGTCGATACAACGTACATTTAAAAGCTAACCAGGGTTGGCATGTATCTCATGACAGGCCCCTGAAAAGTCAGCCCGTCCCCACTGCAGTTTCAAGTGCGCCGGCTAGCCTGACCTGCAGCACTGCTAACTGGCCTCATTAACAGCCAGAGCACTATAGGCGTTATAGTAAATAGCTGCCGATTTAGAGACTGCAAAGCCCACAGGTCTGGAGTTTAGATGGGCGATCCCCTCAGCTAAACAGTGTGAAGTTTTAACTCAAGAAAAATCCACTTTGCTACAGTAAATCCTGCATACAACAAAAACACCATCGATTTCAAAATGCAGTGCCACACATTTTAACAGCCATTTAGGGCACATTTACTGTAAGGTTCCCTGGGAGAGGTTGACCACTCACAACTATGTGCCGAGCGAGGTCACAGCATTCTCCTTGATGTTTTGTCCATGTCCTTCAGTAGAGAATGTAATTAAAGAAAACAGGCTGATCTTTCTACTCCTACATGATCTTAATCGTAATATTTAACATGTTGTTATAAACCAGTGAACACTGAGTACCAGCTCAATCCTACAAGGTGATGTTTTGCACCAAGTTCAATTTCTCACAAGCCAACAATAAGTTACAAGGCTTAATCCTCACAGCTGTTAAGTAGATTTTAGATTACCTTTCAAATTAAGAAGACTGCACGAGGCTGTCCGTACCATACCAGCCTCGAATTAATAAAGCACTAAAAGTTAACCTTTTTAAAAGTTAGAACTACCAGTTCGCTGTTTAATAACTACAGACAAGGTTCCGATATAAAAAACAGACCTGTCCAGATCTATATACAGGCAAATATCCTGTATATTTATACAGGGCACAAAAAACTATTTTGACATTTGAGGATGAAACGGTAGAAGTCTGCGACCTGGAGTGATGAGGTCTACTTTTTGGCTGAATTTTAAATGACCTAATTGGAATAACTTAGTGTGTTTTCTGAGGTCTCGTTTAACAGACCATACAGAGCGGGGCTCGGCAAACTTTTTAGAGCAAGGGCCACTAAAAATTCTTTACTAACCTTGCTGGGCCATCTGAGTGAAACCCTCTATCTAGCCGATAAACTCGCCGACTAAGAGGCCGCGTTTCTCCAGGCACATCTCCTCCACGACCTCTTGCACACACTGCTTAATAAACTCACCGTCCGTGAAGGGTTTGCCTGCTGCTGCTAGAAGCTGTGATACTTGATAACTAGCTCGGGAAGCCACAACATTTCCTTCGACTTGAATAGTTTTTGCTGCCCTTGAAGCCACTTTTTCAACAATTTTCCCCCCCTCCGTCCATGTCCTGTGTATTCCGAAAACGTAGCCTGATGTTTTGTCTCGTGATGCCTTTTTTCATGTCTTATTCTTTAATCACGGCGATTGTTTCCTGACGGACAAGACGCATGACCTTTTCTTTCCAGGGGACACAAAAGTACTCTTCTGACCATTTGTCGTTGAATTTTAGACCCTATGCATCGGTCATTCTTTTTTCGACATGGAAGGAATAACTTAGTCAGCCTCTTGTCAGTTATAACTTTTAGAACCGGTGGAAATCACTACTTGCTTTTACACAAGATAGCATGCACTAGATGTCATTTGCATGACTGAGCCAATCACAGTCGGCAACAAAACTCCAAATGAATTTACGGTAAGAATTAGTTGCAGCACAGGCGTATGTAACCTAGGCTAAAGCGGACGTTTGATAGGCTAAAAGTCAAACGCATCGCGCAATTGGTGTTGTTCTGCAATTGACCGTCAGTGCTGAGACAGAGCAGCAGAGCTAACGAGTAGAGGCCACTGACAGTATCGGATGCAAAAAGTAACCCCCGCAATTCAAACAGTAGCGAGCTGTGGGCCACTCAGAAAAGATCGGTGGGCCGGATTTTGTTTGCCGACCACTGATACAGAGCCATAAACCATGCCAGACCAGAGCTGAAGATCCCTACCCTAAGACCAAATGAACAGAAGAGTTTTCAGAGAAGCAATGCTTGATGGCCTGTAAAACTAACAGGGTTGGGCACTCATACCACATGTGATAGCTCAGATTTTAAATCTGTCACTTGGGCAACAGATCTGCCACTATTACGTATAAGATAGCAGTACAATTAGGCTACAAGTCAACATC
Source organism: Lepisosteus oculatus (assembly GCF_040954835.1). NCBI lineage: Eukaryota > Metazoa > Chordata > Actinopteri > Semionotiformes > Lepisosteidae > Lepisosteus > Lepisosteus oculatus. The sequence continues at coordinate 40,359,526 of NC_090701.1, forward strand.
TTCAGCTTGCACACTGCTAGTCAGCACAAAAAAAAAACATACCCTGTATTATACCTGGCAGACCACACCAGGTCTTTCTCGTGTCACGACTGCATGACCGAACCACTACCTACTTAGTCCTAATGGCATCACAGAAACTGCTCGGGCCTTGAACTCAAAAACCAATCTGCAGTTTGCAAGTCAATAACGATCTGTAGGACCAGAATGCCTGAAGTGTTCAAAAGTGAACTTTTCCAGTATTACTTCTGTTAGTTTTAGAAACTACACTACTGCTACTTTGGTGGAATTCGTTTTCCCTCAGATTGGCATTTTATGATACCAACCCAGCAGGGCTTAAGTCTACCCTTTCCTCTTGCAGGTTATGGCAGATGCTTACATTACAAAAGATATGGTACTTTTGCAATACCTTTTATCCAAAATGTGAGAGCCTGTTTCACCGAGTCAGTTCTAAACTGAATTTTCAGTACAGCTAGATAAAACAAAGTCCTGAAGCACTTGCAAAGACCAGTGTCATCTTTCCTGATCGAGGAGGTTGGAACATTTCTGTAGGGCCTGATTTCTTCAGGTTTTTTGTTCCAACCGAGCTCTCTGTTACAAACGTGACCTAAGTAACTGAATAACACTTCTATCCTGCTTCCTAGCCGTTTATGTAGCTGTACCTTTACAAGTTTTGAGCAATCAAATAGAAAAGTACTTAAACGCTACATTGATCTATGAAAATAATTAGGTTAAGTGACTGCTGGGGTTGAAATAAAAATCGGAAAAGACACCAGACGCTCCTGGATGTGAGTTTGATGCTCCTGAACAAGCTGATGCTGGTAAAGCTAAGAGCAAGTGTGGCCACAATCAAGCAAGTTATATGGGTCACTCTGGATAAACACCTGGAACAACTTTGACCCCCTGAAGCAGATGAATTATTTAATTAGGTGGGTTAGACAATTTTAAACCCAAACCCAACACCGTACTGCTGTCAAGGACCAAAACTGACCATTCTTCTATTTTCTTCATTCACTCTTGCCAGCAGCTACATCACCCACTGCAGGTCACAGCCGGCAACCCACTGGCCAGTACCCGGATGGGAGACCTCCTGGGAGAGCTAAGGCTGCTGCTGGAAGAGGTGTTAGAGGGACCGGTTGAGGGACCCCTGTGGTCTGTGTGAGTCCTTGCCTCAGTAAAGTGATGGGGAACAATACTGTAAAAAAGGATGAGACGTAAAACCAAGGTACCAACTCTGTGCTCCTTAAAAATCCCAGGGTGTTTCTCAAAAAAGAATAGGGGTGTTACCCCAGTGTCCTGCCCAACTTTCCCCTCGCCTTTACTAGTCATGGCCTCCTAATTATCCCCATCTATGAACTGGCTTCATCCCTCTGCCCTCTGTGCTGATGTGTGGTGCCACTTTGCCTGTCATCACATCACCCAGGTGAGAGCTACACATTGGAGGGGATGGGAATCCCAATTACCTATTATGAGCTTTAGGTGAAGTGGCCAGAAAAGCTCTATGTAAGTGTAAGAATTGTTATTCTTCACTCAAAATTAACCAATTAACTTTAGCAAACTGACCAAAACCCAGGTGTCAAATTGATGACCTGGCTCAGTACTACTCAAGTTCCAGAGCCCATGTTATCCTCTTCTTTATTTAATGAAAATAATTAATAGTATAAAGCAAGCTTCTAAGTTAGGCTGTCCCTTCAAGAAAGATTGCAAAGAAAACATTTTGTACAAGATCTGAAAAGTACAGACCTACATGTTTTTGAAGTTATTTTACCACTACACCTAGGCAACGTCAAAGGAAAAAAAGCACAGTACTACCTGAAAACATGTCGTTCTTGCTTTTGTTTGCTTGTCATAATACCACATTCCCATACATTAGCCAGCTAATTATTGGACAAATTCTAAAAGCAGTAGCAGGAAAGTGATAAAACTTATTTCGCCATCTGGCATAATGTGCTAAGCTTCAGTATCCACACAACAGGCATTGGAAAATCCTTAAAAAAAACTTAGACAAGAACTTAAGATAAGTCTGCATTATTTCAAATAATTCAGAAACTTAGAACCCGTCTGAAGAGTGCAATAAATTAGATATGAAAAATTCCCTTTACCTGTATATTTAGTTGACTGACTTAGCCAAAGCATTTCACATTTTTAACCCTATTTACACTGATGCAGCTTAACACTGCTCTGTCAAAGGGAACCTAACTGTTCAAAGGTACAATACCAGTGCCCCAACTGGGATTTCACTCTACAACCTTCTAGACAGAAATTCAGAACACTAACAAACTCCACACCGCTGCAGAGGTGGGCAATCTGCTGTAAACTTTGGTGCATGAAACCGATTACTGTAAAACCCGATTTTGATGCAAATGTTCACAACTAACACAACAGCAGAACAAGGTCTTATTAACCTAGTCTGGGCTTTCATTACAGCACATTTCATGTTGAAGACACATCCTTATCTACTACAGATCATTACAAATACTCAAAACTAAACAAGGGGTCTTGAAAGGTAACTAAATCCATCTGTCACTATGACAGTAACCTAGCATGGAGTTTCTATCACATGAAACAACACAAAAATGGTCTGTGATGACTCACAGACTTGAAAAGAGATTCAATTAGATGCTGCCCAAGACATCAACACCAAGTGCTCCAATATAATGCGATAGCAAGGTGTAAACAACCTTGTTCAGCTTGTTGCAATTCACAAAATTATGGAATCGAAATCATGGGAAAAAAATGATGGAGCATAGAAATGGTTTCTCACTATTTTAAGGTTACCTTCAGCATGTTAAACATGAAAATTGTTAAAAAGCAGTGAACCTTCCATTATATATAATGCCAGCATATAATTCAAACTCACAAAGAAACACTGTTAGAACCACAATGTTAAAAGTGAGAGGTCTGCAATTTTACGGATGTGATGCTGACTACTTTATACAGTAGAATATAATCTACATTCAAAAACACTATTCAAGTTTGTTTCTAATAGACAATTTGTTCTGGAAAACCACCCGTCTTGAATTGATTTCATTTTGTTTCACTCAGTTTCCTTGTTTAGTGCGTGTCATCCAACAAAAAAGGAACTTTGTGAGCATTCTTGTGTGATCTTCAATCTCCAGAGTTTTAAGTGTCAATTTAAAGTGTTGTGAAAAGAGCATGTTTTAGGAGATTCAAAGTCAAAAACACTAAGAAAGGAAAAATATCTAGGTATGAAAGTCTGGTTTGTTTAGTCTCTTTAGATTGCCAATTTTGAACGCATAAATTAAAATACTAACCAAAAAAGTTAAAAGATTAACCACTGATAAAACTTCAGAACATCCAGAGATGTTTGCAAGTTATTGTCAGGTATATCTAATGTATGGCAAAAAAAATCCTGAACACACTATAGAATGGCTACTGATCTTAACTACTCAAAATAAAAGTAGCTTTGAACTGAAGGACAACATTAAACAAAAACATAAGAATAACACCCAAACCATAATCATGCACACCAACATGCAACAGGTACATATAGGTCTTGTTTGAGAAGTTAGAAATCAACCTTATTCAGGATGTTCTGCTACTAAAATCCAGTGTGATTTAATTCAGGACCACCCCCCTCTAATGCCTACACTACATTTTGTTGTTCCCCCTTCAATTTTTATCAAAATCAAACATCTGAAAATATCTACACATTTTGTAACAAAATACAAGTTTCCTTACCCCGCTATCCCAGGAAACAGTACTAAAAGAAGAACCGCACTATACCTGAACCTGCTGAACTGTTTTGTTTTGACCAGGTCCAGCAACTGATCTGCCTACACTCACCAAAAATGTTACACTATGCCCTGAACAAAATGATCAAGAAAGTTATGTTTATGTTCATGTATGAGTCAAATGCTCTCCTATCATTTGTAATTGCTCTTGGGGTTCTTTTTATTCATACAGCTCACTCGTATACAAGGTGGTTTTATAATATCTATGGTAAGATAGCCTGACAGTAACAATTTTGAAAGGGAAAATAGCAGAACTTAGTTGTACACACATCTTCTTTACTGCCAGAACAGGCTAAGGCTGAAATAGGTCAAAACCTGAAAGTCTTGGTGACGCCACTAATGAAGTGATATGTGTGATACAGCAACTTTTCTCAAGCAGTTCAAAAACTGACAGCTGCTTACTTCAATTTCAGATCACATTCATATTTCTGTCCTCCTGATGATCACACACCAAATGCTGCCGTGCAGATGCAAAACAGTGAGCAGCCGCCTCCTTGGAACGTGGTCAGACCGCACTGTCAGCGGTCTGCCCAATGACAACACTGCGAGCCATCATAAACTCATTGACGAGCTCTCTGTCACTTAAGCATTTTGGTGAAAAGTCGCACCTTCTCTAACCCCTCTGGGGATGAAACACCGGGCAGATCACCCAGCCTCAGAGAAGCTTGTGTGATGAAAGACCACCACGTTTCTGCACTGCGTGGTGGAAGGTGTTCTAAACGTGAAAACTGATAACTCTTCAACAGGACTGCATGTTCTTTGCGCATTGTTTTTTTTTTTACTCTAGGAAAAGGCCTAACCCATGAGGCAACCTGCGACTTGGACTGGAGCCTTACCTCCGTCTCTCTCTCTGACCCGGTGTGCGTGCACTGCTTTCGCCTTGTTGTGGCCCATGTTGTCGCCGTGCTTGTTTTCGGGACTGTCGGACCGGCGGAGCATCTTGCAGGGCGGTGTGGGGTCGGCTGAATCTCGCATCTTCTCATGACGGTGGTCACCGCCGGGGTGACTCTTTGATGGGTATTTAAGAGTCTGGAAAATGTAAAATTCAACAGTTCTTAAAGCACTACGACAGCAAAAAAAAAAGTTTGCAACCCCTGCTTTCCGTCCACACCAGGCTATGGCACTAACTTGGCTGGCGGAAATGAATGACATTGTCGTCGTCTATGACAGCTGTGAAAACACCAGAGGAAAAACCCCGATAGATAAACAATATTCCATTGACTACGTACTTATTACGGTTTTTGTTTTCGTTGGGAGGCAAACAGTAAGCCTAGTGGACACTTAAAATATGCGTGTCCTAGACGTTTAAGTTATATATGCAAGTTTTTTTCGAAGACATTGTACAACATTCGACGAAACCACCATCTCCAGCCTATAAAAGTTTCCAGTGTCCTGAATACGTCAAGTACGTTGAAATTAATTCTATATTGTTTTGAGAAGTATGACAGCACACACGGAATAAAACCCCGTCCGTGAGCAGACAGACTACCGTTTACTCACGAATAAAATGTGCTACAAACTGCCTTAGGAGTTCAACGAGGAACTTCTGATCATTTCAGCATTTCGGGTTCAAGAGGAAATCTTTCATTTTGGACGGATCATCTGCCTTCATCTTTGCCACACGGGCCTTGCACAAAACGAAAATTTCGAAGAATTCAATTTCACTGAAATTCGACGTTTAAAATCGTCGACGTCCCCTATCGATCATAAAGTACACTTATATTGCCAGCAAGACCCTTTTTTGCGCATCTTCGTGTCGAATTTCCTACTTTTCGTTTGTATTTTCCGCACCGAGGCCTGTAGGTGCTCCAAAAGCCTGCGCTAGAGTATCCCCCCCATCTTAATCTTGTTTCTGTTTCTTATACCTGATAGGGTTGGGAATCCCTTCGGTCGTTACACCTAGAAAAAAAAAAGAGAAAGAAAATCATTAAATAGCTACCAACTGGAGCACAGATGTCCGTATGCACAAAATATAAAAAGCAGAAACAGCTTCCGTAAGTTTCTACTTATTTTGGTTTACAACAAAAATGGCGGATTTGTCAAAGCGGAGAAGGAAAGGGAGGAAAAAAACTGAATAAAAAATATTCAGCTGTTTACCCATCACTGAGTCTCGGTTGTTTCCTTGCATACATTACCATCAATGCCGTGTGTGTGTGAGTGGAGTGGATGTGAAAGATAAACTAGTTATTCGCTTTGTTTTGCTTTTTTTGTTGTTTGTTTTACTCGTCCCGATCCCTGCTATTATTTCAATAGTTCTGGGTATGTGAGTTGCTTTAAGGCTGCGCTAATCGGAAGAGCGCCCTCGGTCCATCTCCCACTCGCACACAGCGGACTGAACCTCTATCTGCGAGACAGCCGAGCTCAGCCCACAGCCCCGCCTCCCCTCCCGCAACTACATCCGGGACACTCGGCGCGGCGACTCGGCTGCGCTCGGGCAGGCACTTCCGGGAGCCGAGGGCTGTGCTGACAGGAGCGCGGTGGGTGTTACCGGCTCGGCAGGCTCTTCGCGTCTTCGGACTTGAGCTGTGCTGCTGTTATCGCGCACATCTCTTCGCCTCGGAGTTTCGTGCCGACAGTCCTGCCTATGGCCTGTGTTTTCATAAACACCAATGTTGTGATTTCTTGCCCTTTTCTTTTACTTCCGGTGCAATATAACCGGCAGATGTTTTCTGCAGTGTAGCTATAAAGTAAGCATGGGCGATGTCTCTAAGTTTCAGTTCTTTGCGTTGTAAAATATTATTACCAGGTTCTGGGGGGAACTGTTTCCTTGTATTGTACGATTTCCGGCTCTAAACTACTGTATGTAGAGGAAATCCTCTTCATTTAATAAACGTATTTCATGTGTCTAAGAATAAGAGAGTCAGGATAATTAGCTCGTTAAAAACTCAGTACCTCGATTAAAATGGTACCTGCAGAAGTGACGATTTAACAAAGAATTGTAAGAAATTAAACGGTTACAATTCGCAGGTTTGCCTGCGAATATGTCCACGGGGTTGTGATTGTACAATAATAATGCTGTTAACGTTCATGGAGCACATTCTTTAGTTCAAGAAATGGTTTAATAGTGAACTTCACCTACCGCGCCATCTGGTGGACCGACACAGCATGAAGCGTGACTAGTGTGTCAGGAGAGCAAGCCTCGCTTTAACCTGCTAGGTTCCATTTTGAAACGCATGTTGTGCAGTAGGGTTTAAAAATGTGCAAATTTTAAGGACTGGCTAATGGTGTTATATTATCATGAGAAAAATGTATTTGAGAACATGCATGTCTTGACTCATCACAATCTCGAGGTCTCAGCTCCTGGGAGATGCTAAGTGCTGCCACATGCTTAAATGGGTCTGAGTAGAATCTGCCACAAAAATCTTGAAACTCCTCCAACAAGAGGAGGCCAGTCAGCCCATCAAGGTCATTTCAATGCAGGTGGGTGATTTTCCCAAGAATCCCATCTCGCCATTTCCTGATGGAAACCACGCTATCGGCTTCAAACCCGAGCCGGGGACTCGCATGGCCTTTGGAGTAGAGAAGTTTGTTCTGTTCCCAGTTGTCAAAGAACTTCCCCCTCTGGGGCGTTTCTTTCTGGATTCTTAAGAAATCGTAGCCCTTTATCCTCATCCCAGTGCCTTTGAGGCTTTTGAATACTCGAGTCGCGTCTCCCTGCAGCATCCGTTGCTCAAGACTAAAATGATTCCCTTTCTTTAACCTGTCAATGCAAGACATTCCTCTTGCCTATCCTCAGGCTGCTTCCAAAATGGAGGCTAAAGCTGTACACAATTTTCAAAATGACGGTCTTACCCAGTGCATTCTTGTCCCTCTTGCTTTTGCTGTTTGCTGAGTGAATCAAGGTTATCCTTCTAAGTCAGGAGTGGGATGTTCTATACAGGCTATACAGGTCAAGACTGAGCTCAAAGCGTGTCAAATGTTGCACGACTGTGCAGCCTGTTGGAGGATTTCCCATCTCACCGGGGGTTTCCAAATGTGGAAAGTAAATAAAAATAATCTTACATTTCACATTTGTCTGGCTATCTAAATCATATACATCATCTCCCAAAACTTTGTATTCTAGAGGGTAGTTTGACATGATTTAGGAATGCGAACACCTGCTTATCCTTTCCACAGATCTGTACTCTTGCTCCTCCTGAAATTACCGAACCGTGTCACAGAGCGTGACGTGGTGACCTCTGGCGCAGACACGAGAGACGTGAAAAAATATGCACTCCCAATAAAGACAACAAGGAAAGCCAGATCTGTTCAAACCATTAGGTGTTCTGACATAGAGTTTTGTGGGTTTCATTCTCTGAAGTCCGCTTGACCGCTGAACTAACTCTTACGTCATGGTCATGACGCAGCGTAGTGTTTTCAGGAGCAAATGCCCTTCAAACTTATTTATCGTAAGAAAATCATTTCAGCTGTCTAAGAGCTTTTCAGAATAGGAGGTCAGCTGTATGTCCTCAGTTAACCCATAGGTACTTGACAATACTGTTTGTTATTTACAAAATGAGACACCATAGGCAGGGACTGATTTCTTTTATAAGGCACTGTAACTTTGGTAGGAGCTCTGAGTAAGAAATAAATTCTAACGAAATAAAAAAGGAAATCAATGTGTGTCTTCCAGTCCCTCTGCAGTGACAGCCAGCAGCCATATCACCCTGCAACTCACAACTGGCAACCCACTGAAGCTAAGCAGGTGTGAGCCTGGTCACTACCTGGATGGGAGACCTCCTGGGAAAAAGGTTGCTGCTGGAAGAGGTGTTAGTGGGGCCAGCAGGGGGCGCTCACTCTGTAGTCCATGTGGGTCCTAATGCCCCAGTATAGTGATGGAGACACTGTACTGTAAACAGGCGCTGTCCTTCAGATGAGATGTAAAACCGAGGTCCTGACTCTCTGTGGTCATTGAAAATCCCAGGGCGTTTCTTGAAAAGAGTAGGGGTGGCATCCTGGCCAAATTTCCCTTACCAATAATAATAATAATGATTGGTAAGGGAGCCTCCTAATAATCCTCCTCTATGAATTGGCTTCATTACTCTACTCTACTCTGAAGCACTATGGCTGCAGTCACATCATCCAGGTTGATGCTATACACTGGTGGTGGAGGGGAGTCCCCATTACCTGTATAGCGCTTTGAGTGGAGTGTCCAGAAAAGTTATTATCTCATTGTCCACGCAGGTTCCCCTGCTCAGTCACAGTTTTTGGTTTTCCTTCTTTGCACATTAAGATCTCCCACAATTTTCAGCAGCTGTAAAAAGAGAATTTGTTTGAGACCTGAATACAAATCACATATAAATAGATGGTCATCTGCATAGACTGCAAAACATGCTCAAATTTGATCTGTAAAAATTATAACATCCCCTCACATCAATTCCTTAATTTAATTTCATAATTGAATCAATTCTATTATTAGAGTTGTTTAGAGGGGTTAGTCTTTAAGGCTCCAACTGACAGCTTTAGTGTTCCAGTCTTTTGGTGGCCTGCTTGCTAATATACTGAGAATTGAAACAATATTATCAATTTGTGCATGTATGGTTCTGAAAAACAATTTCTACAGATATTGGATATTGCTGAACGGTTTTTGGCACAGCTGTGATGAACTGATTGTTCATGACTGACTGTGACACACTCGAATTGTCACCTCGTTGTGGACTGGACACAGGTGATGAGGTATGTTTTGCTTTGATTTGCCGAACAAATCAAGACCTGCACAAGAAAGGGAGCAGTGACTAAGAGCCATCAGTATGTAGGAGGCTGGCGTAGAGAGCACATGGTTACTTGCTCTGTGCAGAACTCACAGAAAGCAGCTTCTAACCAAGGAATATGGTCTGTCAGTGACAGGCTGTGATCTGAAAGACCACAAGTCTCCCGTGGAAATGAGAGGTGTTATTCCTAGTGTAAAATCCTGGGTTCGGTATAGGGTTTCAGGCATTCGTGTGAAGGAAAACAGAGCTTTCACTGGCCGATTATCAAACTTTATCGATAAAAAACAAACTAGCCAACACAGCACGAGCCTGCATTCTTTCCTCAGCTGTCCACACCACACTTTTCCCTCTTTGTCAGAGATTAAATAAAACTTCACTCGCACCAAACAAATTACCACACACTGAACACTGAACATGTTAACCCAAATATGTCTCACACAGTCTCTTGATACCTTGATACTGAGTGGACAATTGCTAATGTTTTTCAGGATGAGTGTGACAGTCAATATAATAAGACTAATAGGTCTAACTTCTGTTACATGCAAGATTATGTAAACAATAAAGTAAGAAACAAACTAAAGGATCATATAGAAAGTGATGTGAAACAGAAAGTGCACCCTCTTACAATTCAATGGTTTTACATAATAAGACATTTTTGTCCTTTGTGTAGTCCTCACCAAGTCCTACCAGTAGAGAAATCGATCCTCACGTGACAGATAACACACACAAATTTTACTTTGTCATTATTTATTAACAAAAAAACAGGCAACATTCAGTAGCCTTGTGTGAAAAAGTAAGTGCACCTGTGGTTCAGTAACATGTGGAACCACCTTTAGCAGCAGTAACTTGAAGTAAATGTTCCCTGTAAAAGTTTATCAGTCTTTCACTTTGTCTGGGGAAAACCTGTGGCCCACTCCTTCATACACAACTGCTTCAGCTTGCTGATGTCTGAGGACATTCATTTATGCACAGCTCTTTTCAGGTCCCTTAATGGGGCTGTGGTCTGGTCTTGTACTTGGCCGTTCCAAAATCCTATTCAGTCATAGATTTACTGGTGTATTTTAGTTCATTGTCCTGTTGCATGATCCACTTCCGGTTATGCTTTAGCTGTTGAAGAGATGGTCTCACATTTTCACTTAGAATGCAATGGGATAGAGAGGAATTCATAGTGGACTCAATGTTTGTGAGGTGTCCAGTTCCTACGGCTACAAAGCAGGCCCAAATCAACAGCCTTCCACCACCATGCTTGACAGTAGGTATGAGATCCTTGTGGTGATACTCAGTGCTTGGTTTTCACCAAACATGTCATTTTGCATTACAGCCACACAACTCCACTTCGGTGTCAGCTGTCCAGAGGACATTGTTCCAGATGTCTTGTGGTTCATTCAGGTGCTGTTATGGAGACCTACACCTTGCAGCAATGTTCTTTTGGGAGACAAGGGGCTTTCTCCTGGCTGCTCTTCCATGAAAGCCATTCTTGTTCAGTCTTTTCCTAATGGTAGAATCATGAACTCTAACAGTTCAGTTCAGTTCAGTTTCTTGTCATATGCACAAGTGCAGTGAATTATCGTGTCATGTCATTTGCCAAATCGCTTTCTACCATACGGTGTCGTTGGAAGCCAGAGCCTACCCGACAAGCAGTGAGCGCAAGGCAGGGTGCACCCTGGACAGGGCGCTAGTCCATCGCAGGGCAAGTGCAAGCCAATCATACATGAGGACAATTTGGAGGCCACTGCTTTTTTGCATATATGGTCCAATACAAAGACATTAAAGGAATCACCAAAAACATAAACACAGAACAGCAGCAGCAACAATAACAAGTAAATACCATACAATTTAAAAAAAAACATCAGTCTGAGCCAGTGGAAGGTGTAAAGTTTGGTAATCTGACAGCTTGTGGGAAAACATTTTTCTCTGAACCTGGAAGTACAGTATTGACAGAGGCCTGTACACCCCTTGTTGTAGCTTTGGTGTTCTTTGCAATCTCTAGGAGTGTCATATGGCCTGATCCTGGGGCGAATTTGCTGGAACACCCACTCCTGTGTAGATTGGCAACAGTCTTGAACTTCCTCCATTTGTAAATGATCTTTCTCACCATGGAATGATAGACTTCATATTGTTTGGAATTGGCTTTATAACCCTTTCCAGACTGATGAGCAGCAATGATTCTTTCTCTGACACCCTCACAGACATCCTTTGACGAGGGCATGATGTGTCACCACAAACCTGCATGCTCCAGACCAAAGTGACTGTTTCTGATTTTCTGTACAGGTGGAAGGACTTCCTGATGATCAACTAATCATGTGCCCTTGTTTAGCAGCACCTGATTCTAATTCACTTCTTAAATAAAGATAAGTCTTTCTCAACTCTCAGAGTTTTTTGAACAAATAAAAGCAGTAATGACTATTAACAAAGAATGTGATATGATATATTTAATCAAAAGCTTTCTTAAACGTGAAAAGGCTACTCATTAAAGATGAATTCTTGAATGGAGGGGTAGTGGAATTCCTCATACAATATTTCTGTGCGTTTGTTTTTTTTTTGTCACATTTATAAGCGTTTCTTTTAATGCTTGGGTTTTCCCTTTGTGGTTATCAGCTTCATGGTACCTGTGGCGGGTTGCTTGCAGAGAGAACTGCAGCAACAATGGTGCCTCCACCAGAGGGCGCCAAATCTGCCTCCAGCTTTTTCTGGTTTGTAACTATTTCACCTGTGGTCAATGGTGAATAATTAACCACTCTGAATGTAGGGAAGATTCCTATGGTGAGGATATGAAACAGAGTCAGTTTGGGAGCATAGCAGGTTTGAATGAAAAGTATTTGCCCTGGGTATCTTTTGGAAAAGCCTGGCTTTTTACTTCAATATTCTATTCTAAATAAAACCATGGAATCAAATGTAACCTTTAAAGCCATAATCTATGAGCCAATCTGTTACCAGGCAACGATCTTCCATGGTGCCTTATTGAGGAAGCTTTAACTGATCCAACTAGATTCCAGAATCTTATGTTTTCTTTTTCTCCCTTGTGCCCTCCTTGAAATGGGGCTGTACCCTAGCAAACTCACTGGACACTCAGTCACCTGGCTGCCTCCTGAGATAGCATTAGCTTCCACCTCTTTGAAATAGCTTTACCTTGCTTCAGGGCATCAGCCCTTAAATGGCCAGTAAATCCTTTGTATGAGACATTAAACTGAGGTCCTGGCTCCAGGGTCATGAAAGATCCCGTGGCACACTTCAGAAGAGCAGGGAGGTCCCGTTATGGGGCTCTTTGCACTCTCTGTCTCTTCCCTGCGGGATCTTTTGTATAGCGGGGGTGCTGATACATAAAGGTGGGTGCCACACTTCAATGAACTGGGTCCCTTTCGAGGTATAAAGTGCTTTGGGATCCTTAAGGTTGAAAAGAGCTGAATAAACAAAGTAAAGGTTTATTCTCTGCTGAAAAGGGAAGAAAAGAAACACAGTGTTTCGGCTGTGGAGCCTTCTTCAGGTGTGAGAGAGAGAGAGGAAAGTTGGCAGCTGATAAAGCAGGGAGAAGGAAAGCCGGGAGTGGAGAGGAGGCGGGAGCAGGAGAGACACAGAGTGAGCACTCAGGGTGGAGTGAAGTCGAGAGAGGTGGAGAGAGGCGTGAAGTCGAAACCTGCAGATGAACAGAGAGGATTAGAAGGAAACAAGTCTGTCACTGAGAGAAGGGGGAATCCTAGTTTCAGGGTCATTTTGGTGGGGATGTCTTTCTGCAATAGGAGTTGAGAAACCCCTCTGTAAGAATGCAGACGGAGAGATCAGCGTGAGGTCTGAGGTGAAATGAGAAACTATGGGATTGGAGAGATTCAATCCTCACAGCCCTGACATGTTCTCTGAAGCGGTCTCCCAGTCTCCTTCCTGTTTCCCCAATCTACAGTAGATGGCTGGGCGTTTACTGCCAGGGATACAGTAAATAAGGTTATTGGAGGTTCAAGATTTTGCAGCCTACGCATGCTGATGCAGCTACCTACTTGAACTAAATGTGGGTAGTTATCAACGTCATGATCACGTTACAGCCATGGAACAAGTAAAGGTTTATTCCCTGCTGAAAAGAGAAGAAAAGAAACACGACGTTTCGGATTTGGAGCCTTCTTTGGGTGTGAGGGTGATGTTACTGCTACACTCTTTCTACAAGAAGCCATAATCCTCATAGATGTGCTGTCCATGGTCCCAGTCTGTTCCAGCTTCTGAAGGAGATGAAATGGCTCCCTGGCTGTCCCAACGCACTCATCCCGGACTCCTCTCCGCCCTCCCAGCCGGTGCTCTGTCATGGCCCTCTCATGCAGTGGCTGATTTAAGACATGCAACAGTCACAACAATCTGGTCGCTTCTGTGAGGGACTTTCGTCTCTCATCTAAATTCTTAATCTTAGTCTTAATTCAGTTACCTTTATATGAGGGAACTCAACACGATGCCAATCTTATCTGCATTGCAGTCTGGGACAGTGATTTGTCGTCTTCTCCAGCTGTAAATCCATTTTAAACATGGAGGTAAACTGTGGACAACGTCTTGACAGACATTCCAGCTGCAGATTGCACCTCATACAAAGGCACTTGGGGTGAAGTCAGTACTTACCTGCTGCTGCCTTCAGTAGTTATTTCTTACTTCTAAATACCCATCTGCTACTGCCTTCCACTGCTGGGATAATTTAATCAAATGAAAACATAGGAAATTAGATAACGTCCATACCATAGCGACTCATCAGGCCAGAGCTCTTATCAGTCTTTGTAGAGTATAGTGGGCTAGAAACCTCGTGATTCCTCCCCCTGGTGGGATACAGGTCCATCATATGGTTTTATCCCCCCCCAGCAATGCTGATCCACACTTCCACAGCTGGGTGGACTGGAATAACATCAGCACACGATACAGCAGCGATGTCTACAGCCGGAGCTTAATCCCCAAGTCTTCCAGACACGAGTGAGTGCACTATGCGGTAACAGAACAGAAGCAAAAGACCGTGGCTCGAAGGAAAGAGATCGATACATCCGACGAATCACCTGTACGTTGTGTGATTACGATACAGTACTGAAAAGGGGAACAGAGATGAGACTCCAGGGAGGACAATGCAGAGGCGGCGCCTGGGTGAGAGTCTACCCAGTACCCGGGGAGGAGCCCAGAGCATCCCGATAAAACTCATGCCAACATATGGAAGAAATGCCAATTCCACAGAGCGGGGCCGGACTCCGCATCCCAAACCCAGAACTGCGTGGCCGCCTCATGGAGGAGGGAAAAATACGACAGTCGGGTCTCCGTTACAGCTTTTCACAAGACAGGATGCTCTGTAAGGGAATCTGACAGAAGCTGGAATGCTTTGTATTGGTATACTGTTTCAAAACTCAGATAGAAAGCATGAGACACGCCGGAATCACGCTGTCGTCACCTCTGATGAGAAATTGTCCTTGTGGCGCTGCACACCTGGCTGAGCCGCAGCCGACTGCCCGTCGGCTGAAGAAACATAGCGCTGCCCAAGGTAGAACCTAACATTCCTGCCCTGAGGCACAAGTGAATATTTTGGATTTCTTAATGAGAAAAATGACGAGATCTCGTGTCTTTGTTTATTGAAGGGTTTCTCCGATGAACAGACACAGGGTGGCGCCATACAGTCACGGTTAACGTCAGAGTCTGGAGTCCGTAGGGAACATCTGCGCTTTTTAAAATCTGAAGAAATATAATAATTAATAATTGCTTACACTTATATAGCGCTTTTCTGGACACTCCACTCAAAGCGCTTTACAGGTAATGGGGATTCCCCTCCACCACCACCAATGTGCAGCATCCACCTGGATGATGCGACGGCAGCCATAGTGCGCCAGAACGCTCACCACACATCAGCTATCAGTGGGGAGGAGAGCAGAGTAATGAAGCCAATTCATAGAGGGGGATTATTAGGAGGCCATGATTGGTAAGGGCCAATGGGAAATTTGGCCAGGACGCCGGGGTTACACCCCTACTCTTTTCGAGAAACGCCATGGGATTTTTAATGACCACAGAGAGTCAGGACCTCGGTTTTACGTCTCATCCGAAGGACGGCGCCTGTTTACAGTATAGTGTCCCCGTCACTATACTGGGGCATTAGGACCAATTTTTTGTTGGTTTTTGTTTGCAGGTTGTTGTTGAGCAGATAGCCTTGCATAAGCAGCTGGCACTGATCTGAGATTGATACAGTACATTTATTTAAACTTTATTTAAACCTTGAAAACTGAGCTGATTTTCATTGGTCAGTTTAAGAATGAGAAATGAGCTTCTATTTGGTTATTCCTCTGTGTTGATCTTGATTAAATGTGTATTATTAGTGTTCCACCAAAAAGGTCAATTATTATAATAAGAAAATCAAGAGCAGTATATTTACATAACATAGTGACATAACATAGTGACATAACATTGTGACGATTGTTACAACAGTAACAGCATATTTAATAAACGTATTTTTCTTTTCCTTTTTTTCTATATTAGTCATGTTTGGTAATGTTTTTCGAGTTGATGAATTTTCAATTGCTATACGTTATATAGCAATTGTGATTAAAATGTGATTAAAAAATAAGAGGTAATTGATTAATTTTCTGTATTTCAATCATAATAATTCCTTATACTTATATGGCACTTTTCTGGACACTCCACTCAAAGTGCTTTACAAGTAATGGGGACTCCCCTCCACCACCACTAGTGTGCAGCCCCACCTGGATGATGCGATGGCAGCCATGGTGTTCCAGTACTCTCACCACACATCAGCTATCATTGGGAAGAACAGAGTGATGAAGCCAGTTCACAGATGGGGATTATTAGGAGGCCATGATTGGGAAGGCCAAGGGGAAATTTGGCCAGGTTAACACCCCTACTCTTTTCGAGAAACGCCCTGGGATTTTTAATGACAACAGAGAGTCAGGACCTCGGTTTTACGTCTCATCTGAAGGACACCACTTTTTTACAGTATTGTGTCCCTGTCACTATACTGGGGCATTAGGACCCACACAGACCACAGAGTGAGTGCCCCCTGCTGGCCCCATAAACACCTCTTCCAGCAGCAGCCTTAGCTTTCCCAGGAGTCTCCCCTCCAGGTACTGACCAGGCTCATGTCTGCTGAGCTTCAGTGGGCTGTGAGCTGTGAACTGCAGGGTGATATAGATGCTAGTTTAAAAAAATATTTTGTAAATTATCAAGGACCTCAAAGAGCAGAATACTTAATAGAAATCTGCTTTTACAGTTTCATCCAGGGAATTTACTCTCAAAATGTGTATTTTTATGCATATGTGGAGATAATAAGTCCAAAATAAATTAGGCACTTTTGAACAAACATCCAGATCTGGAGATAAGAGCTTTAACCACAGGCTGGTATGAAGTCTGAAAAGCTTCTTTGAGGACAGTGGATAAAGGCAAGTTAAGGTTGTGATAAACTGGCAGCAAGAGAACTTGCACTGCACTCTTAATTGTGAGCTCCAGATACCCGGTCAGAATCTAATGTCAAATCATCCATCAGAAGAATTGTAGTTTGTTATGGTTACTTTACGATATGCATCTTGCTGATACAGTTTGTATTATTTTCTTTTAAAATCAGCCAACACTTGAAAGAGAGCCGGAGCAGGGTTATTATCTGAGCTTGCATGTCTAATGGTATAAAATTTATTAAGTACTTCATTTACCCCCTTAAGTATTAAATAGGAATGTAAACAATCTTTAGCTTTCAACACACTGTAAAGGGTTTGTGATAATATTTTTCCAAGTGACTTCTTGGGTGAAAGATCCTAATTATTTTAAGATTTCTAAAAAAAGAAAAAAACAGATGTGCATTTTAGACACACATATACAGTACCGCTGTAACAACAACAATAATAAATTGCCTTTATTTGCATCTCTACGCCTGATTTATCTATATATCATAACACACATCAAAGATTAGTTTGCAGCCTTCTGCAAGTACAAATTAATTTAATTACATTTATTTTGTGTGTTTGTATGGAATTAATTAAACGTATTGTGAGTCTGTTAACAGCATCAAATTACTGATTTCTGATTCAGACAAAAAGTGTTTTTTGGTTGTTCACACTTTGTTTCTTGCGAACCCAGTGCAGAATGTATGAGTTCATGTTTGACCTACTGTAGTATCCAGAGCTCCCTTTCAGATTTTTTTTGTAAATGTCTGCCTCTATTTCTATGAAAGTCCATTCAATCATATCCATACTGCACATCTGTTATCATTTTTCCACTTAGTAATCCAAATACTCGCAATAAAATTAGGTTAAATATAGTGCAGGCCATTTGTAACTACAAAAATAGCAGCCTTTGTGATCTGGTGTAAATTTATTACAGTTCAAGCTCCACTTCACAGGCTGGTAACTGGATCTGTCCCCAAGTTCATGAGAGAATGTGCTTCCAAATACTTCAGGGCCAAGTTTCAGTGGGAACATAGTGGGGTTTTTATTTAAAACCAACAACAGCACCCGAGTTTGTCAATACTCAACAGATGTTGCCCTACTGTGTCATCTGTGAAACCTCCTAGGTTGGTCTGTATTCTTGAACGCTTTAGGCATAACATGGTTTCAGATCTCAACGAAAGTCTTAATAAAAGATGAAGATAACCCGATTAAGTTTAGAACACAAAGACATAAGCAACATAAGACATAGTTGGATGATTTAATTAACAAAATGATCCTACAGTTAATATCCTGTTATGAGTCAGCACGTGAGCCCTTAGTTTCAGTAACTGGTGGCGCCATCTTCAGCAGCCATGACTTCCACTAAAAGTGTCTATATTAGTGTCTATCACATTGGCTTTTATTAATTGTGGCCTATTCTTCCTTTCAGAACTGCTCACTTCAGGTCCTGCCATTAAACTGCGATCTGGTTGAAGACCAGACTTTGACATGGGCAGTCCACAACTTGCAACACTTCTTCATCAGCCATTCTGTTGTAGAGCTACTTGTAATTTAGGGGTTATTAAATGCTGCATGACTCTCATTCAGCTCCAGTTCAGCTGACGAAGGGATGGCCTCACATAACAGAAGGTGCTGGCATGATGCTGGGTTTATGGTTCAGTGATTTCAGCGATGGGAACAGTCTGAGTCCTGAGGCAGCAAAGCAGCCCTAGATACTGCTACTCCCACCTGTTACAATGTGTAGGTCAGGACCCTGTGCAGACGGTAAAATCCGGAAGAGACTGGAGAAGGGTAACAGGAAAACACAGCAGGATCAGGATGGGATGACTGACAGGGGGGCGTGACAGCAGTGTTCCGGTGCTCAGGGGGGTGAACAAGTCCAAAACTATCCAGAAGGGGAAACCAGGAAGCAGTCCAAAAGTCCATAGCCGGGAGATCCTTTCGAAACAAACTAGACAAGAATAAAAACTGGAACGGGATCCGGTACAGGGACGGGGAATAAAAACAGGATCACGAGGCCAGGCGCTCAGCAAGATCAGGACGCCGACAGGAGGCCTATGCCCTCAGGCCACGGGTGTAGGGCGCCTGGGTGGTAGGCGGGCCTCCGGGTGTCCGTCTTCCATTGCAGAGCCGGGAGTAGGGAGAGCGCCTGGCTTAAATAAGGAGGGGCAGGATTGGAGGCAGGTGCACATGATCAACTAAAATGTGAAAGAGCCGGAGCGCCCTTAAAAGTAGGGATTGCGATCGTGACACCACCACAATGCCTGACATTTGAAGGGAGTGTTTGGTTTTTGCCACAAAAAAGAAAAAACCTTTCAAATTGCCGCCAAAACTTTTTGACTTTGACTCATCTGTCCTGAGCCTATTTTTCCAGTAGTACTGTGGATTGTCTAGGTGCTCTTTGGCAAACGGGAGTTTTTTTCCCTTGGCACAGTGTAATATCTACTACACACTTGGCAAAGACTTGAAGGGGGTTCGCAAACCTTTTTCCCAGCACTCGTCTATTTTTGTCTAAGTTTCAAACTCACATGAACATGATGTGAATTGTAAAAACTAGATGTACTGGTCAAAGAACATAATTTCAAGTAATATAACGCTGCAAAATATAAATCCTTTTAAAAAAATCTAATGGTGAATTAAGCCTTTTTTTTGACAATCAATACATATGGTCATGATTTTGTTTTGTTTTTTTAATATCACACAGAAAAAAAGTAAAACAATTTATGATTTTTACTGGTCTAGAAGTTATGTAGAACATCAGCTTAAGGCTTGCAAACAACTTATTTTCACAGTCACAGCATATTTAGGGTTTATACAAAGATTCTTTTTTCAGATGCAGCACAACTAATATCTTAAGAAGCATAAATACCAAAAATGTTTTTTTTTCACCTTATTTATATGTCTATCTGCAAACTGGTGCAAAGCATTGAAGGATTCTGTCCCATTCCTCTCGTAGTGCCTGGACAAGCATGTGTCCGTTCATGGGCCTCTGAAGCCTCTCACAGTCCGAGCTCAGTCCAGAGATGTTTGATGATCAGTGGGGCTCAGGTTGGGAGGGTAGGGCATTGACATTCTGACACCCTCCTCTTGCCAAATGAGCAGCACAGGGACAAGTGATGTCATGCTGGAAGGCTGTCCCATCAGGATAAGCCCAGAGGAAAAACAGGAAGTAATGGCCTCAATTGCTCACGGCTTCCTGGTAATTGTAGTTCCGACTCGCAGGTTTTATCAGGGGACTACAGATATTTTAGTTATAAGGCTATAAGGAGTAGGTACGTTTCCATAACCTGGCCTCACAATGTACCCCTTATACAGTATTTACGACATAGGCAAGGTCTCCAAAGCAGGCTGGCGAACGAACAACAGGGGCACTTAGAGGCATTGCTGATAGATCATGGAGATATTTTTCTCCACTCGCGAAGAAGAGGACACGACGATAGTCTTGGTGCACACTGACACAAGCTCCGTCCACCTTCACATCTTTCCCTGCTGAGAGGTGTGGGCAGAAGAAGAGAAATTCAAAAACAGAGGGCGGCCGCCTCCTCAACGGCACTGACAAAATCAGTGCACAAGTGGAAACTCATGGACGTGCACTTAAAGCTGAGAGAACACGAGACATCTTTTCACCTGAAGGAATGTGTGAATCTGGAACAAGCTACCCAGCCATGTGGTTGAAGCTGATTTTTGGCTTCCTTCAGGAAACAGCTGGATGAGATCATGGGATCTATTGGCTTCTAGCTACCAAAAGAGCCAGATGGCCTCCTTTCGTTCGTCACTCTTTTTGTAATGCTCTTATGTGCTAATGTCCAGGGGTACACGGGCCATCCCACTGCCAGCTCCCACTGTCCTCATGGAGAAGATGCTCTGTGTGCAACAAAAGAAACTAAACAACAACTGGTAGGTGGGTTGTTCTCAATCGGCCAGGGGCTGGGATGCCTTTCGCGGGCTCTGCAATGCCCTTGCCACAACTGAGAAACTAATTTAGGACCGACGGCCCTGCTGTGAGTGTTTGTATCTTGGGGTGTCTTGTGTTGGACTGGCATCCTGTCCAGGGTCTATCCTGCCTTGTGCCCCTAGCTTTCCGGAATAAGCTCCAGTTCCCCTGCGTTCCTGAACAGGATAAAGTAGTTGGAAAATGGATGGAAAAAGTATATCTTAATTAATGCTAAATTAATCATTCTCTTCCCAGTACCAGTTATATAATCTGCTGATCTTGAAAAAAAGGTCTAGTTAGACCTTAATGTTGGAATTGGAAATATATTTATCCAGGCTCCATAGCTCTCTCTCACAGCCCTAGAAAAAAAAAACTAACCTATTCCTAATTTAAAACAATTAAATATATTCCTAACAAGGATAGTCATGCGTTCATCTATACCTTCCAGTCTGCCTCCTTGTATTTATGTACCAAACCAAACTCCCCTCAAACTATGCAATACTGCTTTATTTGTTTTCAACATGTTGCAGTCTCAGGGGATGGGAGCTTCATTTGAACTCGTTAACTCTCCTCCAGGTTTGTTTTCTTTTCAAACTCCAAATGGAAAAAGTGACACGGGGATTAATGATCACTGCAATGTGTGGAGGAATGCCCCAGCATTCTTATGAGGTATATGCTGACCTCGCTGGCTTAGAAGCTATTTAAATTACACCTTGATTAAAAGCTGAATTGCTGTGAATAGTGTAAATGATTCTCCCTTAAGAATAATATTAAACTTTATTTTATATAACACCCTCATAAGTGGCTTCTCAAAGCGATTTACAAAACACAAGAAATACACCGTGAGAGGAAATAGTAAATTTAATTTAGCATTCATTTAATAATAGATTCATCTCTCTATTAATTTGCAGGTTTTGACTTCACACCTGTCCTCCAGTTTTCCTTGAGTGTCGACGCTCCTTCTCCCCTGCTCCCCTAACCTGAGGAAGACTCCACATCCGAATAGTTGTGTCTCTTCTCTTTTCTTTTCAACATGGTATAAACCTTGACCTGTTTCTTCGGAAATAGTAGATGGGGTGGAATACAGTAAGAAAGTGAAGGGGCAGACAAAGGACAAGTTAAATAAAAGCCCTTCTAAAAAAAGAAAGTTTTAATTCCTGATTTGAAAGAGCTCGGGGAAGGTGACTCTCAGACCCTCTGATGTATAGGGAGAGAAGCAGGAGAAGGAGCTGTCACCCATAGCATGTAGACGGGCTCGGGAGGCAGTCAAGAGAACAGAATTAGATGAGAGAAGGCTGCAAGGTGGGGAGAAGGACAATAACCCAGAGAGGTAATGAGGTGCCAAGCTATGCAGAGCCTTGAGGATGAGGAGGAGGATTCTGAAGTCGACACAAAACCTGACAGTAATCCAGTGCAAGGATTCCAGGATAAGAGTAATGTGAGGCGATCTTATTCTAAAACAATCACAGGGTGTACAACCTAGAAGTCCATTAATCATTATTATACAAAAATAGAACTCCTTAAGTATGCTTGTACGTAATTTTCATGTGTATTTAAGGCGAATACGTAATTCGTCTGCTGAACACTTTGTCTTATTTACCCAAGGAGCAACAGAAAAAACACCTGGCAACACAATTCACCTTATCAGGAACTTTTTTGAGGGAGGGGATGTAATGATTGACAAATACAGAAACCAATGGTAAAGAGAGATTCCAGTCTCGTACCGCCCCTTATTCTGAATGTTAGCCAATCACGTAGCGGACTTAGGCATCAACTTCCGCCAGGCTGTTCCATTGATTGAGGGACGGATGGGCGTTCGAGCTGGAAAGGATCACATCGGGGGAAAAAAGGATGCGGTTGAGTTTGGAAAGTGAATTCGGGAAGAGGACGATCTGATTTTGTTTTTTAAACGGAAGTCTTGGAAGCCAGCCAAAGAACATTGGATTTTGGACTTACGAGTCACCAGGCGCTAGAAGAAAAGAAGGGAAAGGGAGTGACTTTTAAGACCGGACTCAGGTACTTTTCTGCGGCGCAAGAGTAAATGTTAGCAGTGAAGTTAGCTGGTCGAGATCGGCTTTTCTCCCGTGTACAGTAGAGAAAAAGAGCAGGCTCTGTGGTGTGGTATCTGAGACAAAGTTTTAACATTGCACAGCTTTGCTGTTGTAAATTTTGTCAGTGCATGGCCATTGTAGTACAATAGGTCTCCTTAATCCCTTCGTAGTATCGCGGGTCATTTATCGCTGTGAATCATCAAAGGACGCTGACATGGAGTTTAACGCCCAGCAATCCACATATGCAAAACTTTCCTACCTCATGTTTCATTCTGCGATTTGGAAGCCCTTTGCTTTAACCTGTTTAGCAGCGTGCTTTGTATAACGTAAAAATGGCTAGTTTATTAAACAACCTAAATTCCATGCAAGACAGAAGGTGGTAAGAAATAACGTGGCGAGGTTCCCGGTGGGGGTTTTTAGAGATTAGCTGACGACGGGTATTGTTACAATATTCTGTCAGTAGTATTTTTAGAGATATCGGAGAGGCACAGCTCCTGTCAGGGATCCGGGTCACCTTTTGTCTCAGCGTGGGCGAGTTACTGTAGCGGCGCCTATTTTGGCGTTGACAGGTGCCAAGCATCTACACCAGCTGACTTTAAAGACGTGCTTTTTGGGCCCTGTCATCCTGAAAAATAACGATATATCAAACTTGCACGTATTGGCAAAACGCCTTCAATTCTTGCGCGGTGTTTTAACATTCAGGATGATTTTATTCTGAAATTGATGCGATTACAAAATCAGAAGAGGAACCCTGAGCACACGGGCCAGCTATAGTTACTTCAATTTACTCCAAATCTGAACAATTAACAAATAATATGCATTCAATTTAAAGTAGGAGTGTACGTTTATAACTTAGCTGAACTTAATTGTTTTTGTTTTTTATTCCGTGTTGTCGGGTCAGCCATCACATGATTTCGGGATATTATACATTTTCAATTAAACGGGTGTCCCTTGAAGGTATTGTATGACCTGTCAATTATTGTACAGCAGAGGAGATGCTTTTGTAAAAGTAGTAACCTAAGAATTATATAATGATAGTATTATATTCCCATCCATGCAACTTGCCTGCTCGTACTACGCGTTTTACAGGGTCTTGATAAACTGGTTTTCAAGACTGACAAAACTGATAATTGGTCTTGAATGGGATGCAGTTCACCCAAACTGGTTTTGTTTCGAGTCAAACGTGTAAAGAAAGTAGACATGACTCTTTTCACTCGCCAGTTTTGTAAGTTTGTTTTCTGCAGCGCTCAACGGCTGCCCGACAGAAAGTGCTTTTGTGCGCCGTCAGGAGCGGCTCGCTTGTCTGTCCCAGCCCAGTGTGTGGGCGCGCTGCGCGGTGAGACAAATTGCTTTGTCCGCGCTGTTGGCGTGCCGTCGTGTGAGAGCCGAGCACACGGGGGACTGTGCGACGGCCCTGCTTGGTGTCTTCTGTGACTCGCCAGACGAGGAGAAAGAGGGTGACGAGCCGGCAGCACCCCTGAAGGGAAGCGTGTAGCGCACTGTTAATGGCCGCAGGGTGCGGATGAAACTCGTTTTACACGAGTCGTCCAGGGATCATTTAGCGCGCACCATGTGGTCAGCCCGGATTAGAGGCAGTAGGCTTTGGCTCACCCTTCCCAGTTGGTGCAGATGGTTTTCTATCCGCTCTTCTGCAGTAGCTGTTTCAGGAAGACCGCTGCTGTGCTGTGTCATTATCCTCTTTTCTATATCCTTCCCGTAGCACCCTACCATGTGCCCTCTGCGCTCATTGCTTCAAATGCTGCTCGCTGGCTATGTCTTCATTGTGAAGTTATCAGACCCCTTGTGCGAACTTCAGAACAGAATTTATTCTACAGCTCCTATCTTACAAGCAGCCTCCAACACGAATCCACAAAGTACTTTTGGCTTAAAGGGTTTTATACAACACCAGTTCGTAACTGGTGATTTGCTTTCGGGCTGCTTGAATGGTGATTAAACATAGATTGATTTTCACCAGATAACGCATGCTCTCCTGGGATTTCAGTTTAGTTTACCACTGAGGTACGATTTGTTTAGCCTTTGCAGTTCAGTTTATGAAGGGTTTTCGGAAAATGGATTCGACACTTAACGGAGAAGGAAACTAGTTAACTTTATAAAGCTCGTATTCTTTGCCAGCCAACATTGTCAAACTAACCTGAAAATACTTGAAATACATGCTGTCTACCCCCCCAAGAAATATACAGCCTTGCTCAGTTTTAGTTTGTGTAGGGAAGAATCTGTAGCTGCACAAAAGAAAGGTAACATCAGGTCTGTTGGATTTAATGAAACATTCCACATGTGTGTGACTGCAATTGTTAATTAATGAATAAGACTCCATCATTTTCTTTGCTGGAGCAGCACATGTTGTGTAGCCCACAGCTGTTTTGTATCTCATTTGCTGGTAGAACATTATCTAAACCCAGAGAGACTTATAACAAGCAGATGTCCATGTCTGAGTGGAGTGAGGTTATTATGTTTCTATTTAATTGTTTTAAAAATGTGATGATGCTGCCTTTTCTCCCGATTGCTTGCAGTGATCTATAAGGTTGATACTACCGCTCAATTCCAACCACCTGAAATCTAGTTAAATTGTCTGCTTATAGTAATCCAAGTTTTATAGATCTTTTTAGAGTTGGGTAAGCCTATTTACTAAGAGGTTCTATTACAATTGTATGTTCTAAGCACAGCATAACTTTCAGACCTCTCCAAGATGGGAATTTGATATTCTAAATAGCACCTCATTCGTCTTTTTATAAGCTCTGAATGGTTATTGGTCCTTGAGGCTGACAAGTTTGAGGTGTGTGGTCAAAAGATTGTCCTTAATACAGCTCATGGAAATGTACAAAACTAAGATCACTGACTTGTGCACTCTTATGCTCAAAGAAAACAAATGGTGCACTTTGGTGTTTTTATATCAGATAGCCCCCAGGAAACGGGATTTAAAATTGAGAAATCGTTCACTGAAAATTTAACATGAGCAACAGCATTCTGACCCAGTTACATTCTCCATTCATCATTTTTTATTACATGCGCAACAAAAGAGAACATTTTAATGAATCCTGCCTCTCTAGATCTAGAGCCTTTTGCACAGCCCAGGGAAATAGCATAGTACTTGTTGACATATTCAGGTTAACAAATTGTTCTGTAGATCTAGAAAAAAATAGCCTTTATTATAAGGCCTGAACAGGAAAAATAAAAAAATAAAACGGTTCTCCCCATCGGCTCGGCATGGGTATATATTTCATGATGTGACAAGCATTTGATATCAAAACATCATTTGGGGATAGTTTATTGATATGCTCTGATCTGTCAGGTTTGGTTAAAAAATGGTATAAATATCAGTTTTATCACTATGACACTTCTTTGAGGGTAATTGCTGGCTGCCAGGCCTGCTATTTTCTTGTTCAATTTATTTAAGCAGGATAAACTAAACTGCTTATCCTCTTTCATGGTCATGAAACTGACTCTGAGAGCTCTTGTGTCTCCATCAGTATGGAATTACAGCATGACCTCTTGGTGAAGTATTGGAATGAATTAATGAAGCAGTTGTGGACTATTAGACTCCATGGATCACATTGGATTGCTGGTCATAATCTGTCAAATTGACTTTTCCCTGGTGAATCGGTTAAGAGGAAAGCAGAAAAAACAAAACAAGGAAAATGCTTCATGATGTCAGTATTAAATGATTACCAAGTTCAGCAGACATTATGACATTATGTGTGGAGAACCATGAGCTGCCTGTTTTGTCAGTCCAAGCATATTCCTTTTCAGTAAGGTGTAACCTGTTTAAGTGGTGAAAAGACTCAGCGGAGGAACGACAAACACGCTGAGCTTCTTGAATGATGTTTACTGAGCAACGGCAGAAACGTTTGTACGGTTTGTCAATTTAATCTAGTCCAGGGTTGTGAGGGAGCCAGAGCCTATCCCAACAAGCAATGGGCATGAGGCAGGATCCAGCCTTCATCACACACAGACAAAAATTCAGGCACACACATGTTCACACCAGAGTCAGATGTTCCAGAATCCAGTTAAGCTAGCAGGATGTCTATGGACTGTAGGAGAAAACCCATGTGAACACAAGGAGAACATGCAAACTCCATACACACAGCACCCCAGGTCTGGAATTGAGCCCAGTGCCCCAGTACTGCAAGGCAGCAATGCTCACCACTGTGCCACTCAGGCATGTTTTTATTAAATATACAGTTTTGGAATAGTCACTAAATAATGACGCCATGATCACTTTGATCAATGTATTATTCACAACTAATCACAATGCACACGAGTGACTAGAGGTGTTACATGAACAGAAACTCATCACATCTGGTCATGGCTGATGAGGGGATTTTAAGATGTTGCATATCAAATCTGATGTAAATTAAGAATGAAAACCACAGAAAGGAACCAGGATCTCCTGCTCATCAGGAGTTAAAAACACCTTTGTGCTACTGGTATTGGACTGTCGGTCTCCATTTGGGATGTTCCAGCCAAGATCGGTCTGTCACCATCTGAGAGAGCCCTTGTCAAAACCGATGAGGAGCTCCGGTTGCGATGCCTTGGGAACAGGAGTAGCTAGCTGCTACAAGACTGCACTTGCAGTGATTGATAGCATCTGTCTGCATGGCACAGCATTAATCAGTCGCTGGGACCTCGCTTGTTGTCTTTTGGACGTGACCACATTCCAGCAGGACAACGCATTACCTAATGAGAAGATGAGAATGCGACAGTCAGCTTCCATGACTTCAGCCTGGCTAAAGACCCCATTGATCAACTGGGGACCTGGGATGACCTGTAGCAGCTAGCTCAGATACCAGTGAACAAGCACTTGCCTGGGCAGACTCAGAGTCTTGCAAAGCCCAAAGTCATGCAAATGTGCACCTTGTATTGCTTGCAATGGTGGTCACAAAAGCTACTGATTTTATATTTTTACTTTCACAGTAGGCCCTGTGACATCTGAATAAATGCATTTGTATCTGGGAGTTCCTTCTCGTACTGAATTTCAAGTCGCAACTCGCATGGTGATATGACGAATTGAACACGAAGATCAATGATCTTTTGAAGCAGATGGGTGAATAAACTGGTAGACAGATAAACGGCCATGCAGGAATGCCACTGTGAAGACAACGGTGTCTTTTAAAGTTTTAATAATATTTGCTGCAAATGACTCCTTTTCAGTTGTATACGAGCTGTACTGTAGACGTGTACGTAAGTGTTTTGGTCACGAGAAAAAAAAAATACAATTTTTGGCCTAAACCCAAAGTGTAGTGTGGTGCAAGCCCAGCACAAGACATGACTCCGTCCGCAACATCTGCTTGCTTCTTTATGGTCCCAGATGGGAAATTTGATTTGCAGGCAGGTGAAAGACATAACACGATACATTTAACAATGAACACGTTAACATAAGATGAGTAAAAACAAGTTGTCAGATCTAAATCTTCACAATTTTGAAAGACAAAGAAATTGGATCATGCGTGTATCGGACAGATACATGCATGGTGGAAAAAATAAAGTAAAACATACCAATCAGTTGTCCAGATTAATCAGGTTAATGGCTGTGGGGGGGAGGATAACTTGGGTTTTAATGCACTTCAATCTACTGTAGGTAGTCTAAATATATGCCCTGATGTAAGCAAATCAGATTCGCTGTCGGTCTCCAGACAGGGAGGTCATGACAGTGGGTGATAAACATTATAAGCTTTCTGCCATACTTGTTTGGTATAGATGTCTGCCAGCTGCAGCTGTTGTGGGGAATTCGTCCTCAGAGGCACAGGACACAGTCTTGTGCAGCTTCAGTTTTATTGAGCTGGATAAGAACAGCAATGAACGCTGGGTTTCCAACCTTTATGGACAGTGCGGGTCAGGAAGGGGTTTGGTTTCACAGTTTTATGGTTTGTTACGGCTATTTGTCCCATCCTTTGATATGTGGCATGAGTTGAACTGCTTTGTCCCGCTCCAAGTCCTGTCCTTTTGATATGCAGCACACATTGATCTGCTTTATCCCATTTATGGTCCTGTCTTTTATGTAGTGTAAGTTGCTGGAGTTGCATCTTAGCATAACATTTGTTGTAGGCTAAATGAGCAGATGCCAGCAATACCTTCCACAATGTGGTTGGGTCGTTACATGGCAGTGCTGGATATGTGCAATAGTTATATGTCGCACTTGTGAATGGCTCCCTTCACTATCCTGCTCAGTTTTTATTGAGTGTATTCTGGTTACCACACCAGGCTGCCACGGAGAAGTTGAGTACAGAAGGAACTGGAAAGCTTGGCAGGAGGGGGATGACGTATTGGGATGAGGAGAATCCTAGAGGAAACCCTGCTTGTGACACCCAAGAATCTCAAACTGGACGTGCTTCCAAAGGTGCTTGTGCCAAAAACGTAAACAGAGGGCACATTACTGATTGTGCATCTTACTGGGAGGTTCTGAGGACATTTCAAGCTGTTTCCCACAATAGGCATCATTACACCATTACAGCTTCAGTTTGATCATTACAGGTTTGATTTAAAATAATAATGTGAGAAATGTCTCCCTTCTATGTGATTCATCAGATTGTAATACTGATCAGTTCTTCTGATGCTCAGTATATTCTTGACATTTCGAGGTTGGATGATGTGTTAGATGTTTGACGGAATTAATAGCTGCGGAACTATATGTTTTGATTTATGCATCTTTCAGTTGTGTAAATAGTCATTTAGCCAGCAGCCATATCATTCTGCAACTCACAACTGGCAGCCCACTGAAGCTCAGCAGGTGTGAGCCTGGTCAGTACCTGGATGGGAGACCTCCTGGGAAAAACTAAGGTTGCTGCTGGAAAAGGTGTTAGTGGGGCCAGCAGGGGGCGCTCACCCTGTGGTCCTTGTGGGTCCTAATGCCCCAGTATAGTGACGGGGACACTGTACTGTAAACGGGCACCGTCATTTGGATGAGACGTAAAACTGAGGTCCTGACTCTCTGTGGTCATTAAAAAAAAAAAAAAAAATCCCATGGCATTTCTCGAAAAGAATAGGGGTGTTACCCCGGCGTCCTGGCCATATTTCCAATTGGCCCTTATCAATCATGACCTCCTAATAATCTGGCTTCATTACTCTGCTCTCCTCCCCACTGATAGCTGATGTGTGGTGAGCGTTGTGGCGCACTATGGCTGCCGTCGCATCATCCAGGTGGGGCTGCACATTGGTGGTGGTGGAGGGGAGACCCCATTACCTGTAAAGCGCTTTGAGTGGAGTGTCCAGAAAAGCGCTGTGTAAGTGTAAGCAATTATTATTATTTTTATTTTCATACCCTCACAAACACATTCACACACACGTGTGGATGCCGTAAGTGTCGGGTGACAGCAGTGTGGTGAAGTTTGTGGTTTAAGTGTGTTGTCACTCTGGAAAGAAGAGGAACCCATGTGGGCTTTACTGGTGTCAGGTCTGAGATACAGAAGACGCATATTGTGCTACACACAGTACACACATCTTTTTAGGTTTTTTTAATCAAAGGAGAATCAACGAGGGGAGAGTTGAAGGGAATCTTCTACACCCTCTTCACAGCTGCCTCATTCATCCTTCAAAAATAATCCTTTGGGAACAAATTCTCATTTCCTCTGATAACCTGGCTGTGAGGAAAATATCTAGTACAGATTACGCCTCCAAAGTTCCTCAGCATCAAAAATGTTTTCTGTAAACAGTTCTGTAGTATTAAAGAAAATTTTTATGGACATGTATTGCCTCTGTACATCTGAATACATCACAAACCTTTACACATCACCATCTATTGCATATGCATAACCCATTACAAAAAAAGGCATGACCTATTGCACATAGATAAATAGTACAAAAATGACTGTCAGGGCTTCAAATTAATTATTGAGCTGTAAGATCATGTATTTGTCAGAGATCAAATCATCATAAGTTATAAATAACACATTTTAAAACTTCACGTTGACAATAATGTCTGGTTTATTTTTAGCCCCACTTTAAGCAAGTAGGAACAAGCGAATGCTTTGTTAATGAACAATAGGAGATCTGCTCTTTTTAAATGATGAACACATTATTCATCATTAATTGTATTGCATGATTTTTTTTTGAATTACTAGAACTACAAATCTGCAGATATTGCAGCAAGAAAATGAGGTCAGGAATTTCAGAAAATACAAATACATGTTTAACAAGAATATTTCGCAAAACCTGTCAATAATAAAGTCTATATGCAATCACAAGTTAAACATGCAGGTTTCACACTGGTGCGGTTGCGTAACATTTACAAATATTTATTGTTGATGTTTTTGGATAGTATCACTGCCGCATGCTCTCTGAAACAACAGGGTAAAAACAGGTCAGGCAGGTTCAAGATGGCGCAATTGTCCAAAAGTGTGAGGGGAATTTTTTATCTCTGCCTTGATTACAGACAGTTCTGAAATAGCACCCCCTTAAAGATTTGTAACACCCAAGAGCCCTTGTTTACTGATGAGAGTGGCAATTCATGTTTGCCGTTGCATTTATCTGATCAAATGCCCTGGTGATGAACCCTAGACCGTACTGCATTCTTTCCTTTCAGTCCTCAATCTACATTCTTCTGCCGATCTTGAAGTTAAGAGTCCAATTAAGCCGCGGTACTCATCTTCCCTGTTATGAATAATACAGCTGACAGGCTTGTCTATTCAGAATGCTTTATACATAGTGTAAATACTGGAATGCTATATTCTGACCTACAGTTTGGGTTATTGTACTGTGAGGATTCTGCCGAGTAGAAAAACTGCACAACTTTATTCCATTAGTTAGAATAAAAATTAAAATTCTAAGATTGAGCAGAAATAGTTGGACACATTTTCATTTCTGGCTATTTTAAATGGGAGATAAATTCTTTCTTAATTTAGCAGAGGATAATACCCAAGTAAAGCTACTTTGCCCTCCTTTGTACATAATTTGTTTTGGATTTTGCATGAGAAATCATGTTCCTATGAGCATTCTGGGAGTTATGCACAATCAGGTAAAATAAAATAGTGATGTTGTCAGTAAACATATGACATTCTTTTGCTGCTGTTTTTTTCTTAGACGACCTTAGCCCAGTGACAGTCTTAATTTCTCTTTTTTTAGATTAAGAATCCCTAAATCTTCATCCAGAGATGAAGTCCCATCCCCGGAAGGGTTATTGAATATATTGCACTA
Organism: Lepisosteus oculatus; assembly: GCF_040954835.1. Lineage (NCBI taxonomy): Eukaryota > Metazoa > Chordata > Actinopteri > Semionotiformes > Lepisosteidae > Lepisosteus > Lepisosteus oculatus. Next base: position 40,391,488 of record NC_090701.1, read on the forward strand.
TATTATTATTATTATTATTATTATTATTATTATTATTATTATTATTATTATTATATATTGTCTTTTGTGAAGGAAAGGGGTCAGCAAACTTTCAGAAGAGGCATGCCAAGAGTTACCTCATGCACATGTTTTTATGGATTTGAGTGCCATTGATACATTTTTAATGTCTGCAATAGCCCTGTTTATATTTCGAGTAATAAAAATGTCATGTGGTATCTAAAATTGATTTGTGGCTTAATGTGTTTAGTTACACAGAAGTTAGTAAAGACGCTGCTTTTGGTTTCTGTACCTTTTTGTGGCCTGTTTGATGCTCAGAATTGTCTGACTCTATTTGAAGTGTTTGTCTGAAAAAGCCATTGGATGCTAGTTGTGCGAAAAACAACGCTCTCATAGCAGAGAGCACAGACAATCCCTGCAACAGGGCTGAAATTAGCAAACGTCTTGCAACAGCATTGCATCTAACATAGCAACTGTCATTTTCTCCAAAATGTTTGACTTAAGTGTGAAAAAATATTAGGATCGCAAGCTTTCTTGTTAATAGGGACAGCAGTAGGCTGGTCCCACTAAAAATACTGTGGTAAATAAACCGATTGAATTGTTTTTTCTGTGCCAAAGAGCTCTTATCGAATAGGATGTTGTAGAGCATTACAGAACAGTCAAGCGTAGTTTTTATAGTTTCTTATTTACTTCTTGGTTTATTATTAGACTTTTTTTGCACATGCACATTTCCACAGGGAGCTACTGGTGATGCAGTTAATAATAAATGGAGGTAATATTGTAGAAATTCTGTTAATGCAGTGTTATGATACAAATAAGGTTGCAATTTTTTTTTTAAATGGATATACAATATTTTGTTATTATACTGGAGCACCCGCAGGAAAGTGAAGCAAATATGGAGACAAAAAACGAACTTCCACACCGATAGAACCCCAGGTCCCCATGCTGTAGGGCAACAATGCTAACCACTGTCCCACTGTGCCTCCTCAGATTTCACAATCTGTATAAAAATGAGGTGAAAAGGCTTGGGGGGGGGATAGAGGTCACCGGGGTCCCGGGACAGAACCCTGGGGAACACCATTGGAACGAGAGTGAGAATGGGAGAGCAAGCTTCACCAGCAGGCCTGGTATGTGTGCCCAGCAAGGCAGTAGGACGACCAGGAAGGAGTGTGTTACAGGGGAACAGAGTGGCCTAGTGTCAGAGGCAGATGAGAGGGTACCCAGAGATGAGGCAGCACCAGCTGAGTGAACAGCATCGGTAACTGGGAGGATAGCCCTTTCTGTTGAGTCGACGAGCAAGAGCCGGACTGGAGAGGCTCAGCAGGAACTGCTGCAGGAGGAAATTGTATGCGAACTGCCAGCTCTCCAGGAACACGGGACGCATCTGAGATATTTTGGGATCCCGACAGCAAAGGTGTATAAGAGGTTATTGGGAGACATATATACTATATTAAGATATTGTTTCGGAATGGAAACTTTGACTTTTAAAGCACTACATTTATCGCCTTGTATATAGTGGTGTAGCATTTGCACAAAAAAAGTGAAATAAGGCTGTTACCATAACCGATGATGTGCAACACAAAGAAAGCAATACACTTTTTTTTTTATATTTTATCTGATTGTTTTGGATATAAGGCACTTAAGTTGAAGGTACCAGTACTTAAAGTGGCTGGTAATTGTGTAAAATCTGAATATATTCGTAGAAGTGAGATCACCGGATCACCTGGAGGTTCAGATGAATAGAAAACCGTGAAAACAAGGCAAAAAAACCGCAAACATGCTGCTGCAGAGAGGGTGTTGTCTCTTTTCAGCTCCACTAACCTACTGTCACTTTCTTATTTGTGCTGATTCTGGGTTTTCCTCTCTTCCCTCACTGCTGGGCGTCTTCAAGGCTGTTCTCGCCAGCGGGCTCTCACGATACTCGCTCTGCCTTTTCTGACCGGACCGCGCGTCGTGAAGCGCTTTCAGCTGTGCTCCGACCGCGTCACTTCGTCGCCAGGTCCCTGCGTTTTAACATGCCTTAACATCAAGTCCCTTTTCCTCTCCTGGCGATATCCCTGCTCAAGAGTGTTTGCCAGAGATTGTGTGCAGTAAAGTGCGGAGCTGCACACAATGCTTTTAATGTGGGTTTTCTCCCCCTCAGAGAGAACAATGAGGGCAATGTACGCTCCAGTGGTGACTTAATACATCTCACTCGCCGTACTTGACTTCATTCATTGTGTAATTTTCTAAGTGGTACAAAACGCCGCACTGTTCCTTTTGAAGATATACAATACGGATATTGAAATAAGACGTTTTTTTCTTTCTAATGTTAGTTTGTCGCGTTTAACGTTAATAAAGTTAAAACATGCAAAACTCTTGGTATTACCAGCTTGTTAATTACTGTGAGCCACATCCAAGAACACAGTCTTTGCTTATTTCTTGATAAACTTAAGTGTACACTTATTCTAACTGTTTTTTCCTATTCAAAGTCGTACATACAGTAGTTTTAAAATGTTGTTTATAATCAATGAAGATTGACATACTCACAAGATTGCTCTCTGATAGGTGTGTGGTGATGTACTGTACAGTTCCTGGTTCCGATGAAGTAATTGTTTCAAAAAAAGGATGCAGTACTTTCACAACAGTGTTACATTACAGCATAATATGAAGACAAATCCTGTACCACAGAGTTGTTTCAAGAGTCATGTTGCATGATGGAAAAACAGAGATTCAGACATTTTTTGGTGCATGGTGTCTTCCTTGCAAACATGTCATTATTCCATGTAAGAACATACATGCAGTAGTTTTGGAAAATGAGTAGTTTACTCACCACTAATTACTGCATGCTGTAACTCAGTTACTTGCAAAATGCAGTTGGCCAGAATGCAGTGAGGGAGAGAGCTGGAAATGTGTCCTAGGAGTTGCAGTGGTCTGTGCTCTGGGCGGGTGAGGCTTGTTGTGTTGTGTAGGCTGCCGTCTCTCCATCTTCCATCTCCTGTCTTTACGCACGTGTCCCGTTTTGGTATTTTCATGTATTGAAGTGAATTTGATTGGAAAATCATGGCGGGGGGTATTTGGTTGTCTTTTCCGGGTGAGAGGGTTGCTGTTCCACTCTCCTGAAGGGGCAGTGTTTCTGGCAGCTCCTCTGCCCTCCTCTCACAAGACATCCCACGGTTTGAAAACTCCGTATCATTTAAAATGCGTTTTTTTGTGTTGGGTTTGTGCCGCTTCTTTTCTAGACCCAAGTCTGCGCAAGGCACAAGCGTTGATAAGTGTATTCTTCCAATTCTTTGTTTTGTATCTACAGTGCTTTTTCAAAAAGTTGTTTTTTGAAGTTTTGAATGACATTGAACTTCTTTCGACTGAAAGTGTGCAGAATGGCCATTCAAGTTTTGTTTTTTAAGCATATTTTTAGCCATGTTTTCATCTTCTATAAGTGAACAAACTGGCATGTCATTGGAAGGGGGCGCAGACTTTTGCCCAGTACAGAAGATGCAAAACAGACACAATGTTCCCTCTTTGAACAATGCCAGTGAGGTCATATAGGGAGGGAGACGTCCAAGCAGACAATCAAATATAATGTCTGTTCTTTGTAACAGAATGAATGTTGCATTTCCTTCCTTTGAAGTCTTTTTTTCTGAAGTCTCTTTATGTGCTTTTACTGAAGGACACATTCATATTTTTCTGTAAGGTCAAGGGTCTGGAAGAGTTGCATTTTTTTTGGTGTTGAGAAATTATTTCACTCAGTTTATCCGCTGGTAGTGTGATTAACCATCAGGAGCTGGCTGTCTTGCTATTAAGCGACAGTAGTTAAGCCTGTAATTGAACATGGGCTACTACACAGTGCGTTATTGTCAGGCATTGCCACGGCAACACTGGCCTTTCTGTAGGACCACGTCCAGCCTAGGCCATCATTCTCGTTGGAAATCTGCCAGCTCTGAAGCTGATGTCAACTTTCATTCTAACATACTGGGGTTGTGGGAAAAAGAAAGAGAGATCAAGACCCTTTCATCTGTCTTTTCCAGGAATACAAATCCGTCCTAAATCGAGGAATGTAGCTATAGCGGACGTGTCCAGTTTGTAGACTGAATTATGAATCATTCTTTTGTAGTTAAGAGCCCCAGTTCAGACCGGGAGGTCATTTGCCACATCAGTTCATGGCAGAGGCTGCTGCTGGCAAAATACTGACTTTCAGATGGTAAAAACATTCTGGACTGGTGCCTAACTGACAGGTTTAGGTTTATATAGAGGTGTATTTCTTTGTACTCTCTGAGTTTTGGTTCGCTTCCTGCAGTGTTTAAGAGGATATGATGGAGACCTCTTTTAGAATGATTGGTAAGCCTGTTTTATTCTCCTTAATTAGGAAGAGAGGAAGACTGTTGCTCAACCTCCTAATTAAAAGACTGTTTTCTATCAGAAAATAAATAGTTTGGATACCGCACTTAGGTGGTACAGCTCTCATAAAAAGAGGCCTATGTAAGAGCTAAAAATGCTATATTCAGTATTTAGGGAGAGCGGAGGTTTTTCTAAGGTGTACAATAGATCATTTGCCAAATGATTCCAAAAATCTGATCTCTTTGGGTAGTTGCTCAGTTCAGTGCTTTGTCAATTTTTTAAAACATCTATTATTGTTAATTCGCTCTAAAATAACACAGAGCCTCTACACACACTCTTACGAGGCTGAAACCTTCAGAGCCTTGAAGCTCAAACTTCATTCAGAACTGAAAAGATTCAAATTGTTTATGAGCATGAGAAACTCAAACGAGGACCCTAATGAAGGAGGTATTTTTTGTCATGACTACGCCCAAAGCTGGCTAACAAGACACAAAAAAGATTGACATTAACAGCCTATTCCCACAGGAAAAGAGCTAAAGGAATAATTAACTGAAACCGAGCTGAAGTAAAGAAAAAAGATAACCAGTCTGAAGTCTATTCTTGGTGAACTTTATGCAGTCAACAGCTTATTAAACCAACAAATCAAAGAAACCAGGGTTCCTTGCAGTGTCACAACGTGTAAGTCTGAAGAACATGGTGGCCCAAGAAGGAGTGTAGAAAAATCCCAGCGATTCAAGCTGGGTTTTATGTCATGTGTTGAGAATAAATAAGTTGGAGTGCTTTTTAGGCTAAAACAAGACAGGGTTTCAGTGTTTTCAGAGGTCTTTAATATACGAATTCTTTTAAGACTTCAAAATAGACATGCTTAGAAATGACCTGCAAGGAGATTCTCTGCATTTGGAGTGGCAGGTGTATGGAACAGATCAGGCTGTACTTCCAGTGTCACAGCGACCAGCCCATTGTCATTGGACCAGTAAGATCAGAACAGCAAGAGCAGCCTGAGGGATCTAAAGGCTCTTTCCTGTAATCTTTTCTTATCTTGTGCTTATTTCTGATGTTCCGTAGCTTTAAAAACATTTCTTTTGTCAACTTCTCTCCATAGATCTCTTTTTGAGTATGGTAGTTTAAATGTGTACTGTGAACATCAATATTACTGTGAATTTAAAATAAATCCTTATCTTTATCAAGAACTGTCCTTCAAATGGTTTATTTTTAATGAGTGAGTTAGTATGGAACAGGTTTTTATTATTGTTTTTGCATTAAAAAATTGAAAAACAGAGAAGGAAAACAGAGATGCACATCAAGGTAAAATTCCAGTTTGTTGTTTTCTGTGTTTAGATACAATATTGATATAATGCAAGTAGTCATAACTCGAGGTCTTTGAAGAGGGTTCTGCAAAACCAAAACGGCTCGCCCACTTTGTTTTTTTTACCACAGCAGAGATTTGGGGTTCACCATTTCAAATAAGCTCTTTGTGTGTCTGTAATTAAAACTGTTGAAAGCGCGCTGCCTGCAAGCTTTTTAAATCAGATCTTTCTCACGAGGCAGAACAGCTTAGCAGACCTTGTGTGTTATCAACAGAGACCTCACTGTTTTTCAAACAAGTGCAGTGACCTGCGCACCCTCTGACTTTCCCAAAACAAGGCAAATTTGCCATTAGCAGCCACAGAATGGAAAGAAAAATACAGCTACTGTGCCAGTTCTTTTTTTTTTGTCTCATTCCATGTTTTTGTTTTGTTTCTAAGTGACATTTTTTCCCCAATAACAATAATATGAATATTCTTACTCCGACAAAGAGAGGATGGCTTCTTGCTACAGGTTGTGGGGGGGGGGGCGATTCATGTTTGCTGAATGGCCGTCTCTGTCTGTGGCTGAAAGGCTTTGTCTCTGCCCTGTCCCCCAACAAGAAGGAAAGAAAACCAGGTAATTCCTCACTAGCATAACACCTGCAGCACCTGATTTCCCTTCCATGTCTCCAGTCCAAGAACTAGCTAGAATAGACCTCTACATCTTGTCATAAAGGACCTGACAGGGTGTAGGTTGAAGCCATTGCTGTAGATGCAGCATTAGTCAGAGGTGTCCCAGGTAAAGGCATACCTCCTTGGCCTTTCTACCCCATCACTTACGTTACAGCACGGTTATACATGTTACAGGGTCCTTATGTGGGAGACCTCAATATTTGTCAGATATTAACCAGAAACCATATCACCCTACATCTCACAACTGACAACCCACAACTGAAGCTCAGCAGGACTGAGCCTGGTCAGTACCTGGATGGGAGACCTCCTGGGGATAAAATGAGGAAACACTGAGACGGAAGAGGCTACTTCTGAAACGGAGGTATTTATGCAGTCATTCACATCCACTGGACAATGTAGGAAAGCAATTATAAAGACAAGCAAAATGTAAAAAGCAAACAATTTAACCAGGGCCCTGAATCTCTGTGGTCAGTAAAAATCCCAGGGTGTTTCTTGAAAAGAGTAGGGGTGTTACCCCAGCGTCCTGGCCAGATTTCCCCCTGGCCTCTTAATAATCTCCATCTCTGAACTGGCTTCATCACTCTGTTCTCCTCCCCACTGAGAGCTGGTGTGTGTGAGCAGACTGGAGCATCATCCAGGTGGGGCTGCACACTGGTTATATCGTTATGATTATTCCTCTTGAGTTTTCACCCTTCCTCTCGCTGTCCACCACACCTAGTTTAGTTTTTCCAGAGGGAGTTTTTGGTCTCGGCTGTCTGCCGAGCTTCTTACCGTTTGTCTGCAGGGCTGAACTCAAAGCGTTATATGGGAAGTGAGAGCCCAGGCCTTGCTGTTTGTAAAAGAGATCCACACTTCTAACAGGTCTGGCAGTGGCGGGGAGGGGTTACACTGTATGTCACGGAGGAAAGTCTTCTGCGTTCTTATGGCCTCATTTTTCAACCTTTGCTTTCGAGTAAATGTTTTTGCCTTAAGGCTTTGCTGATTCATTTCTTATGCCCGCATTAGAGGCGATGATGATTAAAGTGGTCTTTTGCCGTTCAAGAGGGGACACGAGTACTCTTCATTTTTCACTTGTGTGAAGTGCCCGTTGTACTTTTTTTTTTCTTCCCCCTCCTTAATGAGGCTGTTGTCATGGTAATTAGCGGAGCAGTCCCATCTGCCCGGTTTCAGATCAAGATGTGCTTTTCCACAGCAGCCTGCAGTCCAGAGGGCTGATAGCACAAGAGCTGGGTGACAGTGTGTCTAGACCCTCGAGGCACTTTGTCCCCGTTGACAAGGGGAGAAAATCGGACGGATCCAGAGTGGGAAAAGTCTCATGCGGGCAGTTCCACACGGAGCAGCTGAAATCCAGGATTGTTAAACCACAGTGGTAGCTTTGGAGACTTGCGAATTCTAACTTGCCTCTGCTGTAAAGGTGAGTTTGAAGACCGGAGAAAAGCTGAATTTCGATTTGATTGTTGCAAGAACATCATTTAGAGGTCCGTGCTGTTATGTAGTACTTTTGATTGTGCTATGTATTTTAATCCGATTTATTTTGTAGCACTTGACGGGTCGTAGGTATTGTCACAAACATTCTGAAAGTGTTTCATGGGAGCCCGCTGCCAGATTCTTTTTTTAAACAAAGGGTTTGCTTTTTTTAGGCGAGCGTCAGTTTTCAGCTTGTGGACTGTGATCTTAGGCTCACTGCCCTTTCTAGGCGTTTGTAACAGGACACATCGTGCGGTGAAGTCTATTTCTGTGATAACATTGCGTTAAGAGATGTACTGTAGAAAATGTAGGGCTGTGCTGCATAGGAGCCAGTGTTTTTCTGGTTGTTTAGGATCATCATTATGTTGGACTTGTGCTTTCTGTGATTGATGAAAAGCACGTAGTAGCACTGTCCTCATTCTGCTTCCTCTGTGTCTGGTGTGTGTGTGTGGCCTGCTGTTCACATGTTGTCCATGCCACCCTCTGCTTATGCCAGCTCTCTTTAGACTCGCTAACAGCTGTGCTTCCAAGCAGCCAGACCCCGTTTCAAAGCCCTTACTGCTTCAGTAACTCAGGCTGATTCCAGCCGTTGTGGCAGAACCATCAATGTTTCATTATAGAGGGCTTCTATAATAAACCTCCTCACTCATTCATCTACCGTACAGTGAGAGGCACACAAGCCAGCACCTGGCCGATATTTTACTGTCATCAAAGACTGAATGACAGAGGACAGTCTCTGATGAGGGAGTAATCCTGTGTTGTAAACCAAAAAATAGTAAAAAAAAAAAAAAGCAATCAAATTATTTCTTAATCCATTCTGGATTGAGAAATGCTTCCAGCAGTCTAAAAGCTTTGGCTGAACTGGCACCACACTAAACCCAGTAAGATCTTTTAGACTGGCAGCTCTTGGCCAGTGGGGGATCAGCGGCCAGTGTACTGTCAGCAGGTGTGGTGTATTTACACAGGGCACCCCAGCAACATGCTGCCCCATCTCGTGTGTGAATGGGCAGAGGCGAGATGTGTTTTTAGATATTGTAATTATATAGCCCTTTAAGTGACATGTTTGATTGTGGTGTGTGGCATGGGCCTGGGCATGTCTTACTAGGGAATTAATCCCAGAAACATGATACGGAGATAGTGTGGGGAGTCACTCCAACTTTCCAAACTGGAAATTACTTTTTTGTGTTAAACAAGATGGCATCTCTTAAATGTAAGAGTGCCCCAGACTGTTTGTTTTTTGTCTGTTGTGATTTGAGAGGAGCTTGAAGTAGCAGATAAAAATAGAATGAGAGCTATAAAAAGTCCTCACACGTACAGCAATGCCCGTTTGTTTCTGCAGGAAGTTGCCTAAAAATGTGTTTTTAATGTTTTCTTATGTTCAGACAGATTCGTTTTTAGGGGGAAAATACATGTGAATGCTTGTTTTCGTTGTTTATTCACTGGGATTTTTCAGTGATCCCTCATTAGCATCAGAGATACGACAGTTTGCCACGCTTCGTTAGGTATGTTTTCAAACCTGAATATTGAATTAATGAGTCGTCTTTCAAGAGCCGTGTCAATACGGCCAAACGTGTTTCTCTTGCACTGTTCTAGAAGGAATAATGCCCAGATACGGCATAATCCACATTGTCCGCCTACACGCACACAGGTGTGCTCTCTGGTGGAAGGTCAGAAAATAATATTTGAGTGCAGGAATGAGAAGACACCTGGACTCTGTCCAGTCTAGAAGATAACTGGATTACAAAGAGGTAAATGTTATTAATAGCAGTGCTCTTTTCAGTTATGCTTGTGAGGAAAGAAATTATGCTGCACACTGAGTGATAGTAAATGTATGCACTTCCTAAAGCTATTACCAAGCAACAGTGCAGTTTACTTTGCATGCTTTTCCTGCTTCCTTAAACTTAAACATTATATTTCTACTTTACACTTTAGTAATAATAATTCCTTATCCTCCTATAGCGCTTTTCTGGACACTCCACTCAAAGCGCTTTACAGGTAATGGGGACTCTCCTCCAACACCACGAGTGTGTAGCCCCACCTGGATGATGCGACAACAGCCATAGTGCACCAGTGCCTCACCACACACCAGCTATCAGTGGGGTGGAGAGCATAGTGATGAAGCCTGTTTAGAGATGGGGATTATTAGGAGGTCATGATTGGGAAGGCCAGGGGGAAATTTGGCCAGGACACCGGGGTTACACCCCTACTCTTTTCGAGAAACGCCCTGGGATTTTTAATGACTACAGAGAGTCAGGACCTCGGTTTTACATCTCATTTAGTGTCTTTTTTGCAGTTTAGTGTCCCCTTCACTGTACTGGGGCATAAGGACCCACACAGACTGCAGGGTGAGCGCTCCCTACTGGCCTCACTAACACCTCTTCCAGCAGCAACCATAGCTTTTCCCAGGAGTCTCCCATCCAGGTACTGACCAGGCTCATGTCTGCTGAGCCATGGCAATGCCATATCTTGACGTTTAGGATATCAAAAACCTTCCACGCTTACAGGGGCAAACGAATCTTTGTGCGCTTAGATTTGACTTTCTAACTGAATGGAAAGCGGTAGGGTATCAGTAAGTTGTTTTCGGTCTACAAGAGGGGTAGACAATCTTGGTGCCTAGATTCCATGCCAATGCAAAACTTTGTACCTTTCAGCCAGCTAAGAACCATATTGATGTTAATTACATAATGAACCCATTTCTGTTAGGCATTCGTTAATGACCAAATGGTTGTTAAAAGGTGATCTACAGCAATATGTGTATGGTGTAGGTCACTGCTAACTAATGATTAAAGTCTCAAGATGGTATGAAAATGCAGCTGACTATGTTGAATACTCCTGGTCTGTAGGATCCTAAAGAAAGGCAAAATAAATGTAAATTTAATCACAAAAACCTTTCTTCAGCTTTTAAAATGGGTAAGGTTGTGAGTTTGTTTAGGCTTGTTTATTTATATATAATACATGTACCATCTGCTGTATCTCAAGAACATGCACTAATCCTGTTTTAAAGTTCTATATTGCTTTCTATAATGTGACTTTGGATAATTTCCTTTTCAGGTGACCAGGAGTATATGGGTTATTCCTGGACATCTTGTCCTTCAGGGAACCCTATAGGAAAAAAGGTTACAGGCCTTCTGGTCTGGAGGGTACTGTAATCAAGACCAGCTTTGACCGAATTTTCCCATCAGACCTCCCTTATTAGCTGACACAGCACAGGATGAAGTGAGGGTCATTTCTAGTTAGGGGTAATCTAATATTTTGTGTCCTTTTTGAGATCTTGAACTAAACATTTTTCTTTGTAGAGCGAATGTGCATGTATTGGATCAGTGGACAAAATCTACTCGCAGTCTAATACAGACGCATTTAATTTGCGTGTGTCTGTTGCTGCTGCTATGCCCTTTTGTGTACCTGTCGATGATTCAGTGGCTGAATTGAGAAAATCAACAGGAAAACTAAACATTCAGAGTGTTTCCAGATCCTGTTCTAACTGAATGCAGTGGGGTGGGAAAGGACTGAATGTTCAGACCTCAGTACTCTGTAATTCCCTGCGAATTCCTTCAGAGTGGATATTGGTCAGCAGCATCTGTGGCTGCAGAAACGCCAGCTTTCCTCTGAATGCTTGAGCTGCAAGCCGATCTTTTAATTTGCTTTAGACATGATGCATTTGGGTGGACATTTGAATGGTTGTTAGCCTTCTAAATTTAGATTTGTTGACATTTGGAGAGTACAGTCAGTGCCTTCACAGTAACATTTCTTTGGCTTTGACTTAGAAGCCACTGACCCTTCTCCATCAAGCACCAGGCCTCAGGCAGTAATTGAAATGGATGGTAATCGATGGTGGTTCTAATCAATGAGTTCATAAGGAATAGCAGCACTGGTGAGTGAAAAGAAACAGATACAGTACTCGGAAGGGTTGTGCTTGGATTATTACCTTGTGTGTTCAGTTCCTTATCCTTTGGAAGGCTGGATTTGGATGCACTGTTGACTGAAATTGGAGTGAAGTGCTCACTTTTTTTTAACTTCTCCTAGCTAGTGACAGATTGGGGGGGGAAAAATTGATTTAATGATCTGCACTGAGTGTGGATCTTTTTCCATTAGATTAGAATTAAAAAAAACAGCGACACTCAAACATGTATAAAAAGAGTTTTCTAGTTTTCTAAGTGTGTAACATGGAGAATAATAACATATGTTTCATACTTCTGTGATCCTCGTGTAAATATTGGTGAATTTTTCCAAAACCTACTTGCAGTACAGCTCAGTTGTCCTGTATCAGTTAATCTATGGAATTTGCATGCTAGCGCTACTCCTGTTGGCACCTGCAAGCAATTGAAAAGTTCCTTGTATGGAAGTTTGTGGTTCAACCAGTTAAGTTGCTCCTTCCGAAGGAAGGTGTAAGTCAAAAGTCTGGATCAGGTCATTAGCCTGAGTCTGAGATGACGTTATCCATCAGTGTCATGCTCTTTTACCACACTATAGCTATATTCACAAGTTGAAAAACCCGCCTCTCAATCATTTTGAAGCCAGTTTCCATGAGATCCCTCAAGATGAACTATGCTGAGTCTTTTTGATACTGTACTTGTACTATACTGTACTGCAGGAAGACAGTCGTGTGGCCGGTTTGTAGCCTGCTCTGGTCAAATTGCGGACGCCGAGCAAGTCTGGGCCTGGCCGGTACTAGGTTGTGAAAGGTCCTTGGAAAATCTTGGAAAGATTGCAGCTGTAAGTGATACAGGTGGGCCAGTAGGTGGCGCTGTCCTGTCTGTGGAAGAGTTTGCTCCCCAGCCCTTCAGTATACCCCATGTTTAAAGAGGTGCCTGGTTTCCTGGCCAGTTTCCACTCTAAGCTTGCTTTGTCTGACCTGGAGTTCCCTCTTCATTCAGTCGGTGAAGCAGTCTCTGTACCTGTTCTGCTCTATACTGGGGCTTCTGGTGCATAATGGCTGGCACACATCACTGAAGTGGAGCTCCTCTTCAGTGATGCATAAAGTGGATTTCATCCTGTATGTAAAGTGCTTTGGGATCCTTGAAGATGGAAAACACTGTAAATGTCATTATTATAGATACTGTGAGCGGCATTTGTCTGGACCTGAACCTCCAGTCTAATGTCCCGGTCATGTGCGAAAACACCTTGCTGGAAGAGCTGTCTTTTCGAGGACACATGCTGAGAGCTTGGCTATTTGGGGCAAGTGAAGACTCTTGGGTGCTGTTTGAAAAATAATAACAATCCTTCCTCTTATATTGTGCTTTTCTGGATACTCCACTCAAAGCGCTTTATGGGACTCCCCTCGTCAACCACCAAAGTGTAGTTCCACCTGGATGATGTGACTTTAGTTGAAGTTTACACTTTATCTGTCCTGTCTGCTGTGTAGTGGAAAGGGAACCACACTTCACTGGTAGATGTATTCAATCAGATCATCTCCTTTCTCTGATGGTCTTTGGGGATAAAAAGCACTTTAGAAATGCAGATTTGTACAGCTGCACCTGCATAAAAGACATTTCACCTTCTCAGATTCCCCAAAAAGAGAGATTTTGCATTTCTGAATACGTTTGCCAGCATTCTGTAGCTGAAGAAAAAATGTCAGGATTCATCCTTTTGTTAACTTTGAATTTATGCTCCATCCGATTTCCGAATGCTTGCCAGCATCTCTCTCATCCATTTTAGTGTTTCGTCATTTGAAAGGAAGGTTTTGTTCGCCATCTCTTGGAAAACTACAGTTTCTTTTTTCTTAGCTTTCACTGTACACTTATCTGGAATTGTTTGGCACCAAGGCAACATGCTAGGAGCTGATGAAAAACTCTAAGAAAGAGGTGGTGATGGCATCCAGACCAGAAGGCTGGGTCAATGCGTGTGGCGCACACATACAAAACGTATGCTGTGGGGAGCATGTTCCCAGAGGCTAAGAAGTATGTGTCTGATGGGCAGGAGTGATGTTAGCGTCTTCTGCTCTGTGCTGTCGTGCAGAGTAACGTATTTCCCATCCTCCCTATTGTGACTGTACTGCACCACATGTCCCTGCCCCACAATGCACAGCTTTCTCACTACTGTCTGAAGAGACCAACTACCTTCATAAATGAAAGTATCTGTATCACGGGGGGGAAACAAATCATTTTGGTTTCGTTCATGAAAAGAGTTCTGTGGCATTAAGGAGTCATCGCCCCAGGGGCGGAGCGGTGGCTCTCTGGCTAAGGATCTGTGCCTGTGACTGGAAGGTTGCCGGTTCAAATCCCGCAGCCGGCAGAGGCCAACCCCAGCTGCTCCAGGGGTGCTGTACAATAGCTGACCCTGCACTCTGACCCCAAGCTTCTCTCCCTGTCTGTGTGTCTCATGGAGAGCAAGTTGGGGTATGCGAAAAGGCGAATTCCTAATGCAAGAAGTTGTATAGGGCTAATAAAGTGATGTTATGTTATAAGTGCCTTCTTTTTCAACCTCAAGTGTTGTGGGATGTCTTGGTTAAACAAAAAGTTCCCCCTCAAATGGAAACGCCGTTCCTCCAGGACGCCTTCTCCCACCAGGTTTTGACACGGCACAAAGCCATCTTGACATTGTTGATAAAAAAAAAAAACAGAGATCAGTCAGTTTTAATTCTTGAGTTCATTCTGTATTTGATTTCCCTCAAACAAGTCAAGCACACGGGCAAGAGGTCTTCCGCGGCCGCCTGCCGGGCCACACATTTGCAGCAAGGTCTCTCCTCGGATGCATAAGCAGTAGTAGGGGGAAAGAGGTGTTGCCTCTGATCAGCAAGCCTAGCTGGCTCTAGTGCTGTGCCTCCAGAGTTCACAGGAAGTGACATGCAGTAACTCTTTATTGAGCCACTGAGGCATCTCTCCGTTTTGACACGGACAGGAAAAGGCAGCAGTGTTATAGCCATGAAATATTACTCCCACAGTGACACTGCAGAGGGGTGTGGTGTCCGCTGAACCGAAGCAGCTGCTGGGGTGTTGTTTGGTGAGGGAAGTACATTAAACTCCCTCCCTTGTTTATTCAAAACATTAAAATCTTTTACTCCTAGTTATCAGAGTTCTAGGAGGACAGGGAGTTATAAAGGGAGTTGGACAATTGAGGACTATTTTCCGAAGGATGTCATGTTCCAGTGGGGTACAGCAAAAGCACACTTGAGAATTACTCTCAGGGGAAAAAGCAAAGAAATAAGACTGAGTTTAGAGAATGTTTTGTTTTCAAGTATTTTACGTACTCCTCAGATATTTTATGTATTTCCATACACAAAATAGAAAAGAGAGCAGAGAAATGAATTACATTCAAAGACTCCTACTAGGAAAAGCTGTTAGAAGCTAAAATTATCCTAAAACTAGATTCACACCTTTCCCTTGCTTTCAGTAATGGACTTATTCCATTTTAAAATCTCTCCAGTCTTACCGATTTTCCGTCTCCACGTTTCCCCCCAGATTCCCATCTCCTCAACCTCCTTTTCACTTCCCATCACCCTTTTTCACATTCTCCTTCTCCAGCTCTCTGCCCTGTAGTCCTGCCCCCACAACGTCTTCTCCCACACTCCTGATTCCCCTTGTTCCAGAAAAACGAAGGGTATATTTTTCACAACTTGTGGTTTTTCACCTGACTTTGAAATCTCAATTCCTGGTCATGGGTTTCTGAAAGCGCAATTAAGATGGGTATGTTTCTAATAAATCAGCCCTATCAAGGGAGGAAACTTCTTACTGGTGAGGCAGACTCTGCTACTAGAATGTACACCTTGATGTCTCATAAGCTTTTTTTCCAATGTGCTTCTACAGTATATACCAGTTATGTGACCCCATTTTATATATATATATTATTGCTAATTAGGGCTGTTCTGTTTGATTCCAAACATTAATCCAACACAGAAGCCTAGCAAACAACAGTCACTCACATTTTTAAATTATTTTTTGCTGCCTCAAGTTCTTTATGGGTTTTAGCTGATTAGAGCTCTCATCGGAACAAAAATGTAAACGTGCCTTCCACAGCTATGCAAATAAGTAACTAAGTCAATTTTGCTAGACTGTGCTTTCCTGTTTCTCCAGGCTCATAAACAGTGGAAATAGAAGCTATAAGCACATTGCACATTGTGTGGGAGTCTGGTTCTCTCTACTGCAGAAGGGAGGTGGACACCAGGACCACATTGACTTAATTATCTAATCTGCTTACACTTAGAAGCCGAGAAAGTGGTAGTTAATTTCATCGACAGGTCAAGGTTGGTAAGGATAAATTGCGTGGAAAGAACCAAAGCGAGGACAAAATCATAGCAATGGAGGTTTAGAAATTGGGACCTAGATGCTTCTGAAGCAAAGTATGTTTTTAGTTGAATTGAAGTTCACTTAACCAGGGTTCCCAATATTTGTAGTGTCAGTGTTGCAAAAGATACTACAATTGGATGTAACATTCCAGGCAGTAATTGTTTTATATTCCTTGTGGGAATAAACAACACAATGTTGAATATTTTTTTTTAAATTATTCTGGAAAGGCACATGTGGAAAACCTCCCCACTAAGCCTTACTCATCAGAACATTGAACATAATTTGAGCAGATGCCGTCTTGGTACAGAACCTTCAAAATGTTTCATGTGTTTAAAACGCCCATGATAATACATTTACTGGCGGTTTTGTTAGCTGTTCTGGTTTTGTGAAGAGCAAAATGTTTCACAGAAGAATGCGGTCAGCCTTAAGGATTGCACGCTGCCAGGCGTCAGTAAATGTGGACTTTAACACATATAGCGATGGAGATGCCCAAGACTGTGGTACAGGTGCAGATAGATGAATCGGCATTGTGTCAGACTGTCGGTTCATTATCTGTGTGCACTCTAGAGTCTCTTGAGTGTGGGTACCGGTCTTGCTGCTTTGTAGTTGGCAGAGCCGCTGTCTTAATTATCTTCCAGCTCTTACTGATCGGGTTGGGCAAGAGGGATCATAATGCATGCTGGAGAAAGTCATTTCAACATAATCCATTCCAGTTACAAATTATACGTGAAAGGGATAACCTTTTAAAATTGAAAGGGGGGGGGGAGGATTTTAAAATGTCATTTGTTTTATTAATCTTTGTAGTCTAAATGTAGTAACTCTGTGAAGTTACCATTAAAAGTATCGCTTCTTAAAAGCTGTTCCTCCAACTTATTTAAAGAAGTCATATGTAACTGTAATGGATTACTTTCAAACGGAACGTTACCTTACTCTTATCATTTTATCTAAACTTTTGAGGCTCGCCTCTTAGGCAACAACTCCTGTTTATTATCCAGGGAGGGAATGCCATCTGGGGGGTGGTGTTTGGATTCGTTATTGAATCTTCTGCCAGGTCCACAGAGCTCGACAGGAAAGCTCTCGCCAACTGGATTTAGAAGCGCGTCTCTCAGCGATGGCAGCAGGGGTCACTGTTGTCCCGACTGACTAGTCAAATCCCAAAACCTAACCTGTCGGCGTTCAGCCAGTTGGTTGCCGTCTTTTGGAGACCCGTCGCATGACCCAGGATTTAACTTGCCTGTCCTTACAGAGTTCAGCTTCCTCTTGGTGCCACACCGGCGCCCCAACTGGCAAAGCCACTCAGAAGCCACTGGCTTTTTAATTTTTTTCTATGCATTGATTTTTTTTTTGTCCTTACCCTTGAGGGGTTTTATCTATTAAATATTTCACTCCCTGAGTCACAATTTTCAAGGTTTCAGGCTTTCCACTTCTGAAACATGCATCCCTAAATATAAAATCTCCACGTCTTCCCCACCAGACATGCATATTTGTGTCTTGGCTGTTTTTTCAGTCTTTTCACTTAAGAGGAACAAACCTCTTTTGTCCAACGGCAGATTATATGCTCGACATTAATGAAAAATGCAATAATGTAATATATGAACAACAGATAAATGACTAAAACAAATGCCTCTTGTGGCTCTCCTACAAATTACATAAATGCTTTATAAATTGAAATGGTCAGACAAAACTGCTTGTTTGGATTAAGTGTTGGAAGACCATAAAATGGGTAGTATTGTGTCTGTGACACTTGGGGACTTTATATAAAGCCAATTTTCCTGTCCAGTCTTGCAAAATAGTTGGTATTTAGCAGTCAAAAGTTTTTTTTTTTTTTTAAGTTGGAAGGGTAACAAGAGAAAGCTGCCATACCACTTTTAATAATCCAGTACTTGCTCTAACAAGCTAATTTAGACTTCCTGTTCTTACATTGTACATCTGGGGCAACTGGAATAGAGTTCAAGCAATTCCTGACTGCATTGAAAGGGAAATAGCTTATTATGAAAATCATATTTGGGTCTTCACAACCACTGAGTCTTTCCCAAGCTGAAAAATGTTTGAAAACGAGTCTGTGTAGCTTTACTGTAAAACCACAACCACTTTTAGTAGAAGCTGTACAAGCAGCGAATGTGGACACTGTTTTTCCAGGATGTTGTACAATAATATACAGCACAGTTTTAAGTCTGAAAACTTTCCTGTGACGCAGTAAATGTCCAAAAAAGTTTATTTAGGAAATCCGTGTTTTGTAGAGTGAGGTCGATTTGTTTAAATTAAACGGAGGGAATTTATTATAGACGTTTCCTCACCAGTGAAGGTGTTAATCTGCACTACTAACAAGTACCTGTCATCTAAATATCTCTCCCTCAGCTCTTGGGTTGATCATTAGGTGGCCATGACAAGGATCCCCCAAGCTGTGGTACACAGTGATCTTAAGTTTGTGACACATCATCGATATCTCTTGCGTCTTGATGGGCTCTTCTGAGCTCGAGCATCGCCAGTGAGAACTTCAGGCGTTCCTGCACATTCCTCCAGCTCTCCAGCTCCTGCACATAGAGCTGTAGGCACTGCGGGACAACGCAAGGGGTCTGGCCCACAGGTCTGAGTTTGAGGAGCAAGCATGATCAGTCCTCATCCTTTACCAATCAACCCAACTTGGTTGATGAGTGAATGATTCCAAATTTTTAAAAATGAGGAATTATGAATTTATTAGACGTCTTCCCCTCTGAGCCTGGCCGAATGAGCTTTCTTCGGAACTGACCACTTCCTTTGAGCTTCTAAGCCAGGTGTGCACCGCCATATTTGCTGGTCCTCAGTGGAAGAGCAGAGATGATGCCAGTAAGAGTCCTGTACTGCTTTTAATTTTGCAAGAGATTGTCCCCGGATAGTTGGATAGGCTCCGATTCCCCCATAACCGTCAATTTAGCGATTAGAAAATAGATGGATGAATGACCCTGGGAAAATATGTAAATGTGTATTTTTGGGGGGTGCTCTCAGATTACAGTGCTCATGTTGGATCACAGGCAGGCACTGGCTTAGGTTTGAGCTGAGTGAAAGAGCTACTCTGGCCCTTTATTTCTGACTCCAACATCTTTTCTTTTATTTTTTTTATTCTCCCCCCCCCCCCCCCCGATAAAAGTGAAAGCTGAAAGAGTGCTTGGAAAGGGTCATGCAAGTCTGCTGGGCAACCCTGGTAGCAGGACCGTTCATTTCCTGCTTTGAAATGCACAGATGCAGCCAATGCTGCCCAGCACTTCCACCGTTTCAAGTGCTTGAAGCTGAGCTGGCTGAGCTGGGAGAGGCAGAATTAAACACGCCTGCCTGCATTCTGACTGCATTTCCTCAAGCGTGCCGAAATCGGGCTTTTGTTCGGCGCTGCCAAGGAGCCAACTGAAAAACATTGGAATAATACTAGAAAATCGCACTGTAGTCTTCATTTACCCGCTAAACGTCTTCTGATTAAAGTACCCATTTTTTAAATAAAGCTTATTATTCAAGTGGGTATTCATCTCCCACCTCAAATCGTTTTCTTTACAGTAATATATAATGTTTTGGATTGTTGTGCTGTTGCACTTCATTTATCAAAAAGCACACTTTTTTTTCCCCATGGTCTTTGGTCTTACCCTCACTTTATTGAGGTTTATTGAGGTAGTTTGGTATTTCACAACACAACTGTTCTGAGTTTGAAGAGCTAGACGGGAGCGAAGAGGAAGATTCTCTGCCTCTCCACGTCCAGGCAGAGTTGTTTGAAATTGATGGGAATCAGATGAGTTACAGGGAGCGACTGTTTGAAACCTCTCGAGTCTATTGAGAGGGAGGGGCCTAGTTTCAATTGAATTGGGAAAAAGAGAAACTAAGGGCTGCTGTTTCACAGGATTGTTTAAAAAAGGTAAGTGACTTCATGATGATTGATTTTTATTTCTTCTTCTCTGGAATGGTGCAGCATTTATTGCCTTGAATTTAGCCCGATTTGTCGGAGAGATGTTATCATCAGCGTCTGCAGGGACTTCTTTTGTTTGCTTGTCTGTGGCAGCCCAATTCCTGTGTTCTCTGGAAAGCCATGAAACATTGGTCTGGATTTTCACTCTCCTCTGGTACCGTTACAGTGAAAACAGAGAGGAATGCAGTAAGGTAGCCCACACAAAGCATTAATGTTTTTAGTTTTCTTAACGGCCCTTTGTCTGCAGTGGCTTTCCTACTAACCTGATGTCATTATGTCATGTTCTTTTGAGCTTATCAAGGCCAGGCAGGGGGAAGACTGGCCTTCATTTGCACGTGAAATGCAACAGGAGAATGGCAGAAATGTTGCAACATTTTTCATATTGCAGCATAACACAGAAGTCCACAAAGCAGTCATCACGTGTCTGGCAATAGACATTCAGGAGAGCGTAGTCACTTTTCTTTCCAAGTTGGCATTTATCGCAAGTAAAAAGGTCAAACAAGCTGCTGCATTGTTGTAACTAACAGTGCCTGTACTGTATGTGTATCCGGAACTAGAATGGATGTTCTAAGTAAATATTATATTCCGAATGTTAAAGATTGCAATACTTTCTAATATTGGAAATATTATTTAAAAATATCAGGAATATTTCTTTCAAAGATGTGCAGAATGTGTGCAATAGAAGCCCAGGAAATGTTATCAACAAGAGTAGGAATTCTTGGCATTCTGTCACAGTGGGATTTTGCTGTGTCTGCTTTGTCTGCCCTTTGTGAAAACGGGTTCTTCGTGGTACCTTGGGCATGGATTAGTACCACTGCAGGCACAAGACTAGTTCTGACAGCATGCCTGGATTAGTCTACAACCGGCCTTGAACAGCTCAAAGCTGTTAGCTGTTGTACTCTTCTTGCAACACAAATAATGACTCGGACTGAAGTCTGTTAACCTAGGGCTGGAGGTGACTGCGGGCCCTGTACAGGAACTAAGGAGGAAAACCCTGTTCCCTTGAGCTCCTGTGGAGGACTGGATGACCACGGTTTCAGAGCCGGGACGGGAGAAAGACATTAACAGCAGCAAGTGGTTGCACAAATGGATTTGCACTCCGAGCCCTGCTCTGTTCTGCCGACTCTCGGCAAATCCAGCCTCAGAATCCACTTGCTTCAATAGAAAATAGACAATCACCTGATTGAGAATGTGTGTTTTATGGTTTGTCAGAGTGTGTGCTCATTGTTAGATGCCTATTGTGGAATAAAGTTTATTTTGATAGAAAAGAAAACCGGTACGTCTTTGGACTGTGGGAGAAAACCCACCCGATCATGGAGAAACATACAAACTTCACGCAGGCTGCACCCAGTACCCAAGTGGTGCGAGGCAGCAATGCTAACCACAGCGCCACTGGGCCGATTTTAAAAGTTGTCATTTTTGTATGGGGGTGGAGAGCTGCTACAGCAGGCACTGGCTGCAGTGTCCTGAAGAAATGGGAGCGGTGGCTCTGTGGCTGGAAGGATGCTGGTTCAAATCCCACAGCCGGCAGAGGAATCCTATTCTGTTGGGCCCCTGAGCAAGGCCCTTAACCCCAGCTGCTCCAGGGGCGCTGTACAATGGCAGACCCTGCGCTCTGACCCCAAACTTCTCTCTCCCCGTCTGTGTGTCTCATGGAGAGCAAGCTGGGGTATGCGAAAACACAAATTCCTAATGCAAGAAATTATATAGGGCTAATAAAGTGATGTTATGTTTGGAAATCTCAACAACCGGAGCAACGTTGCCCCTTTCTGCCTTTTGGCGTGGAATCCACCTTGACCTCTTCCTCCGTTTTATGTTGAGCAAATAAATGGAACTGAACTTCAGTTTGAGAACATTGAACCTCAGGTCACATTTGTTGTAGTAACGATGCGGTTTTGAAGGGATTAGCCACCTGTCCTTGGATCCGAACAGTCGGATAAGAATTATACACCGGACACGAATGTCCTTCTCTTACTCAGCTCGGCACGGGTTAAGCATGGCGATCGATGACA
Source organism: Lepisosteus oculatus (assembly GCF_040954835.1). Taxonomy (NCBI): domain Eukaryota; kingdom Metazoa; phylum Chordata; class Actinopteri; order Semionotiformes; family Lepisosteidae; genus Lepisosteus; species Lepisosteus oculatus. The sequence continues at coordinate 40,413,410 of NC_090701.1, forward strand.
GGGATGTGGAGCTCAGTGGCCTCCCGGTTTTCTCTGACGGGGGCAGGAAGGGGGGTGTTTCTCATTGGTATTCCACTGCTTGTGTGACCAGCGCACTCTGACCATCGCGCGCACCGCAGCAGAGCAGCTGAAAAGGACACCGTCAGTAGCCAGGGGAAGACACTCGTGCAGAATTAAGCTCGCAGAGCTCCCCCATGGGTTTTCTTGATTGATGTTTTCTTTCCAGAGTAGGCAGTTAGCTGATGAAAGGTCGTAGATGCCCATCAAAAGAAACCGATGCCATACAGTATGTCTTTCTGATCTGAGTCTAGCGGTTTTTATTTTTTTTGTGGTTTGTTTGTTTGTTTTGCTGAGTAACAGTGACACCAAATGTGAATGGGGCTCTTGTGGTGGTGGTGGTGGTGGTGGTGGGGGGGATGTTTCTCTGTTCTTGTATAACTTCTTTTCTCCCCAGCTTAGACAGAATTCTGTAAAACGTCTCAAGTGACTCTCCAAGCCTCAAAGTCAACCAGCCACAAATGGACCATGCTGTAGAACAGCCTTTCAGTTGGAATCGGGCCAGTGGCTCTTTTGTTATAAGTTCATTAGACTGAATTTTAATCACCCCCCTCCCCCCCCCCCCCCCTTCTTTGTAGATGTATGTAGGTTCTGTGTAGACGATACTTGGTCTTGGTGGAAATCGAAGTGCCTTGCTTCATTAAAGCAGCTGTATAAAATCATTTCTAATACTAGCCAGCTCTGCATACCGTGCTTAAAAATCAATACTTCAACCTCAGCAGGTTGTGCTGGTACTTAAGATATTGGTTTCTGTTTTACTGTGCAGGTGAAGGGTGTAGTTAAATAAAGAACATGATTTGATTCATTTAAATATATTTTAAAGGTGTTTTGGGCCGAGTGGGTAGCATTCTTTAAGTCTAATTTGTCTAATTTAGCCAACTTTTAACCTTGGAGGTTGCTGGAACAGTGTAGTTTCATGAACAAAAGCGCAGTCAGACAGCTACTGTATGTACTGTGCACATTTCCACTTCACTGCGTTGCTTTTTTAATAAATCTCTTTGAATCGATTTATATTTCAGTAATGCCGTTGGATGAAAGTATATATTTTCTTCCGTTCATCTGTTGTCATTAGATATTCATGACAATCTTCTACAGACAATAGGGTTGGGGCTCATACAAAGCATAGTATTGCTGTCACCCTGGAATATGAAACCTGTGTCAGGGGGATGCAATTTCAGTCATGAGGAGTTTTGTGTCTGATGTGTTTTAAATTATTGAAAAATGTAGTGGTAACTGATGGGCGATGTGATTATTACAATATGCTCAATGTAGTATTGTCCACAGATGCCTGAATGATATTGAGATCACATTACATGCTCAAGTGTTTCAAAAAATGCCTTGAGAGCTCGCACAATCTTTATTTGCATATAAAAACTCATCAAACAATTTTTACCTTTGAATCCGTAGCCCGCACTGCACAAACCGATATCTTTTATGATATTTTTAATATTGTAAGATGATAAAGAGTAGGTAAAAGTCATGTTGTGGATATGGTTGCCAATACTACATCTCCCGAACTCATCGCTGTTCCTGGCCTGTGCACTAACACGTCACGAAGTGAGGGGAACCAATGATTATAGTACAATAAAATAACACAATGGCAAAGGGTTGTTCGTTTTATTTATCTTGCGTACCTGGAAAACACCCTGTCGGCGATGCTATGTGCTAACGTACGACATTCCTGCTGATTGGTGTAGGGACTAAGACACTTCCTTGGCATAAACAGACCTTGGGTTTGAATCATGGTGAAAGCAATCCTGCACGCTTACATTACGAATACGCGCCATCGACAAGAGGTCTTTTATTTTTATAGCCGTAGTGTTTAATACTCTGTGTTCATCCTTGCTTGTTTCATCCCACAGCTAGGAGCCACTATACTGTCTGGTTTTGCTACACTGGGCTTTGATCATTCAAGTTCTTTACAGCAGGTCTAAGTCTCACACAGGAAGCCGTACCACCGCTGTATTAAAAGGTGCTTATTTTTATAACGGTGATCTATCAGGGCTGAGGAGACTGCCGAGAGCTTAAGACTTAAGACCTGCAGCTGCCGCGCAGTTTAAAATAGCACAGACCAGCGCAACAAAGCCGAATATCAGAGAGGTTCCTAGCTCTCCCAGTCGATCCCTCTTGATTTCCTCCTCCTTCTCTTCTCAAATGTCGTTTTGGGGATATCCAGCATCTACGGTATTGGACAATCTGTGTCCAAACCATCTTTGGAGAGGCGGATGCATTACATAGCTCATGAACCTTTAAGAGGAAAGGATGTACTATGGATATTCTAGGAGGCCATCTTCCAAAAATGTGTATTTACTTTCATCGGATCATTATGAGCACTAATACCTGACTTCAGGAGCATTGTTTTTTTTTTTCATTTTTAAATTTTTAAAGTCCTGATGTAACTGCAATGAAATTTTCAGAGGGACACCTTTCAGCTTGAAGCTTTTTGGTATTGCAGCTTTACAGACACGTTCCTTGATCACCCGCTGAATTTATTTTTTCAACTTGTATCCTTATGTAATAGTAATATGAACTGAGGAAAAAACCCACACTGTGCTAATGAGTTACATTTCATTTAGTTTTTTAGAAACTACTACGTTTTTATTTTGACATTTGACACCCCAAGGTTGAATATTCCAGAAAAACAATCTGCCAGCACTGATTTCCCTGTCTGCAGTGTTTTGGAATTTTCTCCTTTGATCAACCTATGAAAACAAACCTTGAAAACGCAGAATTTCAGAGTGCTTGAATGCCCTGTACCTACAGCGGGCGCTTGTTTTTCTAGCTGCGGACACTGTTGTTCTTAGCGCATAAACTCGTTTTTTTTAAAACCATTTTGCCAGCCCCTTTCGTGCTTGGAGCGCCTCTCGCGTTTCAGCTGCATGTGGGGAGTGAAACGGCTCGCCGAAGCGCCGCGGTGGGGCCGGGTGTTGGGCGCAGGACCGCCCGCCCGTCTCCCCACCTGGGCCGGCCCGAAGCACCGCGCACAGGGGGGACTCTTAGGTGGAGACAGCGGCAGGTGGAGAGCGGGCTGTGCCGCCGAAGACGCCCTGCAGCGAAGCGGAAAAACAAAAGCCCTGGGCTCGGCAAAATGAAAGGGGGCAAGACGGTAGCGGTCCTGAATGGACTGCCTCGCCTTTGCTCGTGTCTGCCGACAGCGTGGATGTGCGCCACAGATTAGAATGATCTGAAAAGCGCTGTAGCTCATTTAAATGTTGTCCATATGCCACCCTCGTCGTAATTGCAATGAGAACACAAATCCTGAGGGTAATTCTTCAGACCCTGCAGCGTCGGATGAATAAAGCTGTCCTGTTGCGGTCTAGCTCAGTCTCCCGCTGTGAAGTAAACCAACACTACAGACAAACAGCCCAGAGGCGTGGTTTGTTGAGCTTAGCTGCAGACTTGCGCTGAGCCCCTGTTCTTACATGCTGTGCTGTTCCAGAGCCAGTCGTGACGAAGAAGAGGGTCTATTCATATAACCCCCCCCCCCCGAACAATTGAAATGGTAATGATTAAAGGACAGGAGCAGCGTCTGGGCCGAGAATTTAGGTTTTATGTCCGTTTTAACTGAATTATTAATGAGGAGAGATTCTTAACAGGATTAAGACCAAACCTTTTTTTTTCTCCCCTGATTAGGTCGACCTTAAAAGCAAATCACTCCGTGCATACCTAATCCTCTTCCCAGAACAATCCCAAATTCTGAACGAATTCCTGCCGCTGCGCTGGAGACGGGCTAAACAGAGCCGCCGCTCCTGTGCACTTCTTTGTAACCTGATCCCGAAAACTGCATCGTATCAGCCACCTTGCGCTCCAGAAGCCCTGCGTACTCGGCTGGGGTCACTCTGTGCTCCTACTAAACGAGGTCAACCGCTGTCACCTCCACGCTCTTAAGCAGCCTTCCTCCTCTTGCTGTATCCCTTTCCCGTCAGTCACGCGGCCTATGCAATTCAGGCCCATAAATTCACTTCTGTAGTGAATAGTACTTGGTGAAACGATGCACTTTTTCTCTCGTCTGGATGTTAAAACAGTGGTGTTCATTACATTGCAGCACTTTATAAGTATTTTTGGACACTGTGCATACTTCTATTCCTTATTTTACACACTTCACTTTATGTACACTCAGATCAGACCAAATGAAGGATCTGCTCTATCACTTGTTCCTGAGAGCAATGTAGGCCCAGAAAGAGGGTCTTTTTTTTCTGATGGTTTTGCAGCAATTGTGTGTCCAGTGTGTACTGATAGCACTCGCATCTTGAGAAAATGGACTGGGCGGCGTAGTTTAGCCTGGCTGTCTCCTTTCAGCTGTTATTGTACGAATTCTTTGTTGGTTTTGCTTGCTTCTTCATCGTTCTCATTTTTGAGTTCTTTCTCATGATTTAAGCAGGTGGGTGATTCCTTATCCAGACATAACAAATAGAAAATTCTTCTTCGCTGTGCAAGTCGTGGTTGGTTCCATAAATGCCTAGCCTGTTCACAAGCACTGCACCAGAAGACGTCACCCAGGCATGTATCTGATCTGCTTTGAGCAGGTAGCTGGGCCAGCATGTGCAGGCTGCAAGGGAACAGGTAAAGGTTTATTACCTGCTGGAAGGAAAAAGAAAAGAAAAAATGTTTCAGCTGTGGAGCCTTCTTCAGGTGTGAATGACGGTGATAATGAACCAAGCCAAACACGAAGAAGACGACTCCACAGCTGTCATTATGTCTGTTTTCCTTTCAGCATGGAATAAACTGTTAACTGTTCCTTCATGGATCGGATATGACACTGTTGCTGTGTCCTGTTAGATTTTTTTTTCTTACACCACTGCAGTTTTCCTGGAAGGGGAGTGGGACCCGTTAACCTTGGCATTTTGAACCCTTAAAGAAACCCTGTTGTGCTTGAAGCGGAGGCAGTTACACACAGTACTGAGAGAGCATGTCATTCTGAAAAGTTCTTGACTCACGAGCACACTCTGCAAATGTGCCACTTGTGTGAGCAGCCACCTGACACAACCTGCACTGCGCTGTGTGTTGCTTCTGTTGTGGAATTATGCAGTTCCGGCACTTGACTTTTGTTGGTATAGGCAGTGCTTTTTACCTTCAACGAGCAATGAATTTAACTTCTTTGTTAAAATCAGACTACATTCAAGCACTGATTAAGGGAAGCTCTTAACAAAATGGTTACCCAGCAACATGGTATTTCGAATGATATTAGGCCAAGGACAAGCATTACTGTCAGTACCTGCTTCTCCACAAAAAGGGTATACTGTAACAATAGACAGACCCTCAGACAGATAGAGGTCTGTTAAACCTTTCAGTTATCATTTGATGCGAGCCGAGTAGCTGGGCTAAAAGTAATCTCTTCACATGTAATACAATATATATAAGATTAATTTTTATATTCCATTAAATGTGTTGCACTAAAGACATTTGTTTAATGCTTTCTATTTAATGAGGCTTTGTAATAACAATAAGGGAAGCTTTTTCATATTGTCCAATCCAGCGTAGAAATTGAATTGGGGGAAAAAAACGCCTCAGTAGACAAAGGTGACGCATTGGTATTGTAACGTTTCGAAGCCCAATAAAGGCTTGTTTTCAAGCAGTGAAACTTTCCCTTTGTACAAAGCTCTGCAGTGTTTCTTCGCTTGGGAAATGGATGGTTTTCTGGACCTGCAGGATGTAGTTCAGGCTGTTTTATTCCCTTGTACTCGTTGCTTTGAATAACAAAGTACTTGGCAAGGAGCTGAAGCAAGGGGTTGGCGTCTTCAGGGGGCTGGACGTCTGTTCATAGTGTCAACTGGCAAAACCACCAGAGAGGTCCTGTAGGTGTGTTCACACCCCTTTGCTTGCCCAGCTCTGTGGAATTAAAAAGATGAAAAATGTGGAATTTTATTTATTCAGCACATGTGAGTTGTTCATTTGTATCTGTCTCCTGTATTTTGCATCTATGTTTGTTTATATTGTGTTTGTATACTGAAGTCTGCTGCATCTAGGGTTATCTATACGTATATTCACAAAGGTGCAGACCATATATTGTTGTGTGTGCTATCTAAACACCTTATTTCTTTTTTGGGATTTATTTAAACACATCTTGGGATTTGTTTTCCTTTAGCCCCCGGGGTTTTGTTTTTAGACCCATTAAAAGATTAAAGCATGTTTATTCTGACTCTCACTGAAGACGGGTAATTCCAACATCAAATTGTAAGTCCTTAGAAATTTCTGTTTTGCTAATGGGCTGTTTTATGTAAACTAGTTCTGTTGGCATTTGCATTTGGCATTTGTTAGTGAGTTCTATTGCAGAGTTTTGATTTTTTTGGGAGCTTTAAATCTGGTTTTTAAACATATCCCTCTCACTTTTGTTGTTAATTTTTTTCATACAGAAAGTTGTCATTTATGTTTTTTGTTTTAATGAATAAGTACATCTTATTTTGTTCTCATGTGTCAGTGTACATATAAGATCACTTTAAGATAAGATCACTTTATTGGTCATATACAATTTCTTGTATTAGGAATTTGTCTTTTGGCACACCCCAACTTGCTCTCCATGAGAGACACAGACAGGGAGAGACGCTTGGGGTCAAACCACAGGGTCGGCTATTTGTAGGGCACCCCTGGAGCAGTTGGGGTTAAGGGCCTTGCTCAGAGGCCCAAGGGAGTAGGATTCCTCTGCCGGCTGCGGGATACAAACCGGCAACCTTCCAGCCACAGGCACAGATCCTGAGCCACAGAGCCACTGCACCCTCCCATTGTGTAATATTTAAAAAATAAAAGGTCAAAGAACTTCAAATGTATTTAGTGTTTCCAGTATATTAATGTATTAGACTATTTGTACTCTTCTAAAAGAGGAGTACAAATAGTCTAATATCTTTTCTAAAAGAGAAGATCAATCCCAGGCAGAACTTTGTAGTCATTTGGAATTTGAGCATCATTATTCTGTATTGTTTCTCTTCAGAGGGTTATTTATACTGTACATACAGTAAGAGTACCTACTGCAAGCATCATCGTAAATTCCCTCATGGTGTCGTGCTTTAGGGGGAAGTTACCCGAGCCCAGGAGTTAGGAGTGGAAGGATTGTAATAGGTCCTAACTGCAAATACTGAAGCAGACCTGAAAGCCATTTTCCCTCTTCTTGTCTTCCTCAGGAGGCTCTGCTGGATGCTGAGCATGATGTCTGGAAGATTTGTTGAGAGAATTATAGCTTTGAAATGGTGAGTGAACCCCAACGACAGTCGATGGACTCGCTCTTCATTCAGGGACAGTCAGGACGCCTTGTGCAGGTTGAGGTGTATGGCCCAGGTGTCACAAGTTCAAGCCTGGGTCATGTCACGTCATTGTTCTCTCTTATGGGAGATAACGGAGAAAAATTCATCCATCTGTTTTCTAACCGATTCATCCACTTCAGGGTTGTGAAGGTGCAGAACCTGTTCTGACAAGCAATGGCCACAAGGCGGGGTACACCCTGGACAGGACGCCAGTCTATCGCAGGACACGCACACACTCACGCCAGGGGCAATTTTCCCAGAATCCAATTCACATGCCAGTATCCCTTTGGACTGTGGGACGAAACCAGAGCACCTGGAGGAAACCCACGCGAATGTGGGGAAACATACGAGCCTCCTGCAGATACCACCCCAGGTCCGGAATTGAACCCAGAGCCCTGTGGCTACAAGACAGCAATGCTAACCACTGTACCACGTGCAGAAAAAAAAGTATTTCAAATTGTAGCTTTGTAGCCAAATTGTAGCCACGTGTTTTCATGTCCCGGTCCATTACATACAGGCACGGAACTGGTCATCCTGAGCTCGGGCAGAGTTAGGATTCGTTAACAAGGGCCATCTTGTCACAGCAGTAAGAGCTGGGATGTCAAAGTGAGATACAGCACTCCTGCAGTCAGGGCTGACTATGGGACTTCAGGCAGGGCAAATGTTTAATTTAATTTAAATGCTCGTCAGAAGAGCAAGTTATCTCGTGTCTAGTGGTCACAGGAGTTGTTAGTTGTTTCAAAATGACTGGCAAATGCAAAAGAAGTGGTTAAAAATAATTATGAAGGAATACTTCCACACTTTGAAAACAAATATTTAAATAATTAATAACAGTATTTATTATCAGCTGTTTTTCTCTTTTATTGTAGTCTAACAATGCTTAATATAATCTGGAGAGGTGGATGCGTAAAACATTATTTCCCAGCCCTGTTCTTGTTTTTTTTCCATGTCATTCGCCATTACTTATTTAACAATGACAAAAATGTGCACTCAAGGCAGAAATGATTGTGATTGGAAAATACTTTTGTAAACAGCTCTATCTTAGTTTTAATTTTCCAAAATCAACGAAACCTCTTTTCCTCCTCTCCGCTGCAGTGCTGTCATCACACAGTAAGATATTTTTTCTGGTTCACAATTTTCCAATAACGCATTTATTTTGAAAGCGTGTGGATTCACCTCCCTAAAATGATTTTAGTTTGTAAAGCAGATTTCTGTGTTTTAGACATTCTCTCATTCGTTGTGCTTTGTAGAGCAGATTAATATAAATTGGGTACTCCTTTTAAGTATTATTGTTGTGTCTTATTTAATAATAATAATTAATATTTCAAGACCACTTGTTAGTACAAGAGGCCATGACCTTTGGTTTCAGTTCTAGAAACACTATGGTGTGAAAGACTTGCTCCCAAATTTTCTGCATTTCCAGAAGCTTCTGAAATATGTTTTGGCTGCTAGGTCGGGTTCCCCTCACATTTTTTTGCCTCTCAATTTAATATTAAGATTTTATGTTCCTGCAATAATTATCCTGCAGGTTTTCTCTGAGATTTAGACGCATCTTGTTGTTTTTCCTCTCCTTATTCTGCACGTGTTCTCAATGGCATGTCTCTTTGTGTAAGATACAGAGAATCTGCCTATGAAAGCAGACAGAAGGGACACTGAGCAAAAAGCACATTACTGTAGAGCTTTAAGGTGGATAAAGAAATATGCACCTGGATTAAAATGTAGGTGGGTAAAAGCCAGGAAGAGTTAACAAACACGAGGATTCCATCCGGTTTGTCTAGCCCGTTTGGTAGTTAATAGATAACTGATCTGAGCCCATCTTTTACAAATGAACAGCTGTTTCTTAACTGATCTGAGGCTTGTATATCAACCATTTTTTAATAATAATAATAATAATAATAATAATAATTGCTTACACTTATACAGTATAGCGCTTTTCTGGACACTCCACTCAAAGCGCTTTACAGGTAATGGGGACTCCCCTCCACCACCACCAATGTGCAGCCCCACCTGGATGATGCAACAGCAGCCTTCGTGCGCCAGAACGCCAGAAACCTCACCACACATCAGCTATTAGTGAGGAGGATAGCAGAGTAATGAAGCCAATTCATAGATGGGGCTTATTAGGAGGCTGTGATTAGTAAGGGGCAATGGGATATTTGGCCAGAACGCAAGGGTTACACCCCTACTCTTTTCAAGGAACGCCCTGGGATTTTTAATTACCACAGAGAGTCAGGACCTCAGTTTTACGTCTCATCCGAAGGACGGCGCCTGTTTACAGTATAGTGTCCCCGTCACTATACTGGGGCATTAGGACCCACATGGACCACAGGGTGAGCGCCCCCTGCTGGCCCCACTAACACCTCTTCCAGCAGCAACCTTAGTTTTTCCCAGGAGGTCTCCCATCCAGGTACTGACCAGGCTCACACCTGCTTAGCTTCAGTGAGTTGCAGAGTGATATGGCTGCTGGCTGGATAATAACTGATCAACTCTTGCTTAATAACTGACCTATCATGTGTAACTGATCAGTCATTTCTTAATACCTAATCAGAGCTTACCTCGAATAACTGACCTTGAGATCATCATGTTATTACTGATCAGCTGTTGCTTGAACAAAGCTAAGTCATCTGCTTCAGTGTGGCTGGATAGCGTTGTTCAGATTCTCAAAACAGTGTAAGTTATGGCTGGCATTATGCGTATAGTCCCTGAGGTTTTATTGGAAAGGCAATTGACAAGGTATCTTCTAGTGTTTCGAGATGTGTGTGTACAGTGACATCATCATTCTCTCTGCAAAGGAGGTGTGCTACAATGTGTTTTTGTGAAACCGGAGTACCTGAAAATCAGTATTGGTCTCTTGTGAAATGACCTTGCTTTTGAGAGTTTACATGATTGGTTATAAGTGTGTCATTTACACTTGGTCTCTTTTTTTCTGTTTTATTATGCATCTGAATTAGCCATATCTGGAAATCAGAAACCGTATGGTTAGTCACATAATCACAATGCAGGCCTTGATAATGCTCTTGGGTTAATGGAGGTACTAAATGAGGAATAACAACAGAGAGAAAGAAGATCTACCAGAGAAAGTCAGACATATGCTGTTTGGAGAAGCCCATTCACAGAAGATGTCAAATGTCAAGAAGATGTTTTGTGGTGCAAGCTTTTGAAATAAAGTAATTTTAAAAGCTATATGATTTAAAATACTCATTGTTCTGAAAACCAGTTTTGTCCTCTCGAGGTCAAATGTCTTATTTTGAAGTTGAATGTATCCACGTTTTTACACCACTCTGATTTAGAAAAGTTCAGTTTTTTAAAAAAACAATGTTCTTCATATAGAATAATGAAGGGGTAGAATTACAGAAGTTTCCATTCCTTGATATTGTTCATTAGTGTTTGAAGCATCTATGCACGTATCTATGAAACCTCAAAAAAGTCTTTCGTTAGCGTTATCTATAAAGTTAATAATACTTCAAAAAGTGACTTGAACTGTAGTTCAAATGAAAAAAGTAGACTGTGATCACAGAATACCGTTTCACACATAAAACAGTTTACATTTGTCTTTAATGAAATATCAACGATAGATGGAACCCAAAAGTTTTTGCCATTCAGTCCATTTTAGTTTTTTTTTAATGATGGCGCTACAAGGTAGTGCCTTCAGCAATTTTAGCTGTCATTGCCGCCGTAAAAGTGTTGTAGTAGTGCCACCTTGTGGGTGAACGTTGAAAGTGTCTCTAATTTAATGCAGCAATGTGGAGCCGCATTGTAGTACAGTATTGTGTTTTAAGAAAAGTTTGTTTTAAAAGATTGCCACCCGTCTATTCCTTCGCCAAAACACATCAGTTTTTATTAAAAGTGTTTTTCTCACATTTGTTATACTTAAGTCCCACCTTTTAAAACTCTTTGTTCGCAATGTATGTTCTGTTTTTTCAGATCTTTATGTCCCGAGCATCTTTATAGATTTTAGCGGTGTTGCATCTTTAATTTCATACTCGGGTCCAGCAACATCAAATCCTACGTATCTGGACAGGATTCGTACGTACTCGGAGAACTGTACTGGACCGCGTATAAAAACAGGACAATTATCTTACAATGTTGCACTTTTGTACAGATCGTGTTTATTGAAAAGCGTTTCGTGACTCTTGGGAGCCTTTGTGTAATTGCAGGGTGGTGCTAGTAGCCAAAACTAGTTAATTCAGCACATTATTAGCAGTAACTCGAGGATACTCTGCTGTGCGGACAAGCTCGAAGAATATGATAGACATCAACTGGAGTCGTACTATCTCAAGATTATTTTTCCGCTTTCAAAGGCCCTGCCAGTTGCTACAATACGTAAAACGTGTGAGGGTGTGTCGCACTTTCTCCATTTAGTTCCTGCCGCCATGTTGCGCAGCGGGAAGCCAGCATAGGCGGTTGCGGGAATTGGCGCTGCTCTGCACCCTTGGCAAAGCGTTAATTTTTAGAATTCATCAGTCTCTGGGACACCAAAGTGCTACCAGATAGTTCTGGAAGTCAAAGGGAAATAGTAACAGTTGATGTGTTTGTGGCACTAATAATTCTGGCAGCAAACGTTATCAGAGTCTATGTCTTTAAAAAAATCTAGGTACATCTCCCCCCCCTCGGACGTGGTCTCTCTTACAGTATATAGGTCACCGGGTACCGGTTAGAGCCAATCTGTCTCGGCGGTAAATGTTACAAAATAATTTGTTAGACTCGCGTGTCTTGTTTCTAAGACTGGACAGCAGTATGTTTATTTTGTGGTCAGAAAACGGACCTTATTTTCCGCAGCTACTCCACTAGCCGGGATTTCGGTTGGGACGTTTTCATTCCAACTAATATTTTTCCTTGCACAGCGTCCCACAGATGGTGTTGCATAACACACAGGTTAAATGGTTCGTTATGGTTTGAGCATAGACGGGTGGAAGAAAACCTCATTGCAGTTGCTCTTGACAACAGTAGATGGCGAAAGTACCCTGGGAGGCTGATAGGTGACTAAGGGCCTGGTGGAAATTCTAACATACCTTTCATTTCTGTTGAGTTTTCCACATGGCAAATTCCTCTAAAATATGATACTGTGTGATATACAGAAGCAAGGCACAAAACGGAATAATACTACTTCCAAAGGTTTCCCCCCTTTTAAACATTTTTAAGACCAGTTGTTTCAAGCCTTTCGGGTACTGTAAACATCTGAGGTGCACTTGATACTGACAGTTAAGTTCCTGGCTTTAGATTGGATTTTTATGGAAAGATTTTTTTGGATTGCAGTTCAGCTTTGGAATATTTTGTAATTCCTTTCAAGATGTGATGTAGCAGCTGGTATTTTTGAATTTAAAACAAATTGATCCCATGCTGCATTATTTCATACCTGTCATTCATTTGTCCCCTTTTTAACTTATAGTTGAAATTTAATAGCTGGCTGGTCTTCAGGAGCCAGAGTCCAACAGGTTGTATAGTTGATTCTTAAATCATCAATTTATCTTTTGACCATTAAAACAGGACAGGGTTGTTTGATTATCCTTTCAGTCAGTTCTTAGATTAAGGGTTGGGCCTGGTCACTTACTTGAATGGGAGATGGCCGAGGAAAATCTGTTTGCCTGCTGTTAGTGGTGTTAGTGGACCAGTAGTGGGCGCTCATCCTTATTAACCCAGTTTACTAAACCATTGCCCCTGTAGGGCGACTGGGAACTGTGTGCTTTCGGAGGCTGCTGTCTTGAGACAAGAGCTCACCTGAAGTCAGTACTGTCCTCTTTAATGAGCTTATTAAATACATCATTACACCGTTAGCAGAATTCCACTCTCTACTACAATCTGTCCGACCTAAATTTTCCTTTGATTATGGCAATTGAAGCATGATTTGGCCTGTTCTGCTGTGGGGTGGGGCTGCTGGTATATAGTGCCTGTTGTGTGTCACTCAGATGGGTGCTGCACTTCAGTGGTGGACAAAGTGGATCCCTTATTTGTAAAGCAGTTTGGAATTAAATGTGCTGTGTAAATGCAAATAGGTTTTTGTATTATTACTGTATTCGTCCTCATTAAATAGGGTAAAGGTAATTTGAAATGGAAACAAGAAGTGGATTTCAAGAACCACAGTTAGCCATTACTGTCTTAAAATAGGTTAGTGAGCTCCTATTCTTAGTCTGCCTTTCACAATAAATACTGTAGGAAGCTAATCCCTAATAAGATCTCGGTTTCCTGTAGGCTAATTTATAGTGACCTATGAACAGATGGAACCATTAGTTATACACCTAGTGTCATAGCCCTTGAAATAATTTACATGGTGCGTCTTGTCATGGGTAATAAAGGAGCTAGTTTGGAAAAAGCAGTTAGTCTTAGACCTTGCCGAATTAGATAATCATACAGCAGTTCCCTCCCGTATTTAATAAGTGTCATGACGTATCTGGTATGCTGTGGGCTTCGCGTCTTTGTACACAGAGTGGGAATTATTCCATGACAAGACAAGTCGTGGTATTGCTGCTACCTCTAAGGTGCTCTTCATCTATTGTCAAAGGAGTAGCATTCTTCAGAACAGACGGTTTTCTTTTTTTTCTTACTTAACGGTAAGAAAATACATGTCTCCAAAATGACACAGTGTTACATAAAGTGTTTTTCAAATCCTACCAGGATGGTTACAACTGAGAAATTTGGTAAGGCTGTCTTTAAACGGGGCACCTGTTAAAGTGCCTTCGTGTACTTTAAGTGAACAAGAAAATGTGTTTGAATGCCTGTACAGCCCTGAAAGTGAGGTTTCACACGAGTGGTTCCTGCTAGGCACGACTAGCCTCTGCGGCTCATCACTCTTCATTGGCGTCGAATTCAAAGGCAGTTCATAAAAAAGGTGGGGGGGAGGGAGGAACATACCCATACCATACCCAGCCCTTAAAGAAATCTGGCTGATTTTCAATGAGTTACGCTGTAAAAAATAAAACTCTGGACTAAGGCTTGGCTGGTGCATGTCGGCCTTTTCCTCCTCTCACTGCCCTGGCTCTTGGGAGACGCCTCTGCCCTCCTGGCGGGCCGCACCCTGGACGTTACAGTGGAGAAGCCTTCTTGGAAGTGGAGTCGCGGCTGACGGACGGGAGAGTCTTGGCGGGGGCCCCACGCACCCTGACGAGGATGCGCTGGGGTGAAGGAAGGGGTAGCGGAGAGGGGAGGGGGGCGCGGACAGCGTCTGGGTAGCGGGGGCGGGAGAAGCAGGGGGTAACGGCGGCGAGGAAGGGGAGATTGGCACTGAGCACCTGGGGGCCGTCGCAGAAGGGGGCTGGTCAAGCTCGTCTGAGGCTTCTTGATTCCCAGTAGGGAGCTGCATTCGGCATACATAGGCCGCGAAGGAACATGTAATGGTTTATTTCATGCTGAAAGGAAAAGAAAAGAGACGCAATGTTTCGACATCTGAAATTGCATCTCTTCTTTTCCTTTCAGCATGGAATAAACCGTTACCTGTTTCCAATCTTGATTCCCTGTCCGTCACACGCTATCCGGAAGCGAAACAGGCTCACCGCATCAAAATTCGCTGGCGATCGGACGAGTGGAAACCTCGGAATGTGAAATGCGCTATTCAGAGGTCTCCACTCTTGACGAATTTTGCTGCTTTTGTCGTCCTTTTGACATTGTTCTGGCTTTCCCGCGGTACGCATGTTCCCCTTTCCACACAAAACTGAAATGTCTTGCCAGGGTTGTCAAGTGGTTTAAAGCTAGTCAGTGAAATGTGGGGATGTTTGAAGAAATGGGGAGCTTGCTTTTTTTTTCCTATTCCCCCAGTAACGAAACTGGCTGTGAACTGTCAGTTCCCAGTTGTTGTTTGGGAGTTCAGCTGTTTGGACGCTTCGTAAGGGCCTGGCTAAAAACGGATCAGAAAATGAGTGGTGAAGTGGTGTTGTCTATGAACACAGGCATTAGAGGAGAAGGATAATACCCAAAAATATTATTTGAATTTAGCTTATTCGTTGTGAAATACTGTGTTAAGTTGTTTAAAGTTGCGTTCTCCTGTGTGGACGAAGGCCTCACTGTGACACAGAGGCGGCGCCGGGCCTCTCTGGACTGTGGTAGGACTGCAGTCATCATCCAGCCACACAATACAGTAGCACCACCTGCGGGGTTTGGCTGAAATACAGAGGTGAAAAGTCAGTGAAAAGCCCATGCATTCCCAGTCTTTTCCAGCACCCAGCATAATTGCTTTTCAAGGGATAGATGCTTCTTATTTAACGCTGCTTGGATGAAGACATCATCCAAATAACTAAATCTTTTCAGGTTTTTTTTTGCTTTCTCTTCTTGTGAAATTTGTGGAATTGCTGGAAAATTATTTGTATCCAAATGCAGCAGGCCAGGGGTTCTCATCTCCAGGTCTGCTGGAGGTCTGCAAGTCTGCCGGTTTTCCGTGCCTCTTTAAACTGCAAACTGCTCTGGGGCTCCTGAGTGGCTCAACATGGGGGGGGGGGGGGAGGGGGTCATTTTAGTCGTGCAGAGTGGGCCTGATAAAAAAAAAATCTTACACTTATATATCACTTTCTGGACACTCCACTCAGCGCTTTACAGATACAGCGGATCCCCACCACCACCAGTGTGCAGCCCCCATCTGGATGATGCTCCAGTCTGCTCACACACACCAGCTCTCAGTGGGGTGGAGAACAGAGTGATGAAGCCAGTTCAGGGATGGGGATTATTAGTAGGCCATGATTGGTAAAGGCCAGGGGGAAATATGGCCAGGACACTGGGGTTAACACCGTTACTAAACCAGGCTCTGGTGTTTTGAGATTGAGCTAAATCATGAGCTGAATAGGAGATTTGAACACAAGAGTATTATTAGAAAATACCCCTAAACCCATTCTTTCTACACGTAGATTTATAGCGTTGAACACATCTATTTGCCGTATGGGGACGGTAATACTCATCTCGTGTAACTTTGTGAACACTGAGCTCCGTGGAGACTTGCATGATGATTTAGAAGATAATATGGGATCCCTGTTTCATGCATTGTAGGAATGGCTGTGATGCAGGAATGTTTAGACACTTATTTTTCATTCAACAAGGTATTTTTAGTATTGGCTTTATGATGATTAATTTTTAACTTTTTTTGATAAAAATATTTTCTTATATCCAATAATTTATAACTCCACACACTCCATTCACCATAGGAGCTGGTAAAAACATGCATTCAGTTGATCCCATTCCTTCTCTTTTGCTCTCTTCTGCTCTTTTAGTCTCCATGTCTACTATCATTAACACCAGTGTCCTTTATGTTTTGTTAGAAAAATTGAAATTCTTTTATAATTGTTGAGGTCCCTTCAGTTGTCCATTTTTTTTTACTAATGAGCTTGTTGCATCTTTTGAATTAGGCTTTAGATCCTTGCACAATGCAGAAACAGCCTTTGCTGTTAGCCCTCAGAGCTAGAACAAGATAAAGCATAACATCCTTTTAAGTTCCCTGGAGAAATACTTAGCTATTTCTTGCATTGTTCTCTGCTTGAATAGTTTTATCATGGATATCTTGATATAATAGTCTACTACACATCCAATTAGTGTTGAGTTACCTTCTTACCAGTTTTCTGGTATCCCCCAGGATTCTGTTTTGGGGCCTCTTTCATTTCCTCCTCCCCATATGCCGTTAAAGAGTCTCTGTTTTAAGGTGATGCTCATATTGTGTATTTTTGCTATATCACTGGGGTGTATTTTGCCCATTTACACTATATATCCGACTTAGTTCCTCTTTCTCTGAGACAGACACTGAGAATTTAGTTCATGCTCTTCTGTCATCAAGAATAGATTATTTCAAGCTATAGTTGCCAGTACGCTTGTAAATGTACTTAACAGGCTGCAGCATATACAGAACTTGGCTGCTTGGGTTTTAACTTAAATCATACTGCATGTACACATAATACCTGCCCTGGCACCACTCTCCTGTTACCAGTTAATTTGAGGACTGATTTTGAAATTCTTTTGCCTAAAAGATTTGGCTACCTATACTGTTTGAAAACTTGCTCTGTTGTTTTTGACAGGCATACAAATTGGGATTTACGAGCTGTGGACTCTTGTGGGTTCTGTAATCTGGGATCTGTTTGATGGGGCACAGAGTGTTCTGTGGCGTCACTCCAGGACTGCTGTACAACCTTCCTGCAGCCATTGCTCTGTTCAGACATATTCTAAAACCTAGTAATGATGAGACGGAATTTTATCCGATTTTGGATACCGTGTGTAGTTTAATATGTGCCTTTCTGTATTGAATGTTTCGTGTGCCTCATTTTTATAGGTGTGTGGTGCTGCAAAATATTTTCTTAAAGGTTTTTATGTGATCAACATTATTACTGTCTTTTGAGGTAAGAGCAGTGGAGAATAAAGATGAGACAGCAGCCAATCTTTTGCCAGTGCAGTAAATACTGCCTTATTTGTCATGTCATGTTTCTTCCTATTCCTGCTTGTTTTCGTTTTTGACAGATTTGAAACCGTCTTTATTTTGTCGGCTGTTGTTTGCTGGACCCAGGAAAAGCTGTGCCCAGACCAGGCAGCGTCCATCTGCAACGGCTGAGGACTTCATAACAGCAGAGCTACTGTTGCTCGCTGTCTACAGTAGGAGCTCTGTTGTCTCATATTGTTAAAATATGTTTTTGTTCTTTCTAGGGAGCTTTCACCAATGGCATAAATCTTTCCGAAGACAGCTTGGCCGAGTGTGCTTGAACTGAAATTGATTGCTGCGTTCTGGCTATACAGTGTTACTCTGACATTCCTGTGTGATATTCCACAGGCAGGAGCAATGCCAGCGCTATCGACGGGACCTGGAAATGACACAGGTACAGTGAACTCTGTAGCCTCATGTCTCCACGCAGGTGTCCGGGAACATTGGTGCTTTCATCCCGAATCCGAGACCCCATCCAGGCTTCCCGGTCCTTTTCGGGACGGAAACCTGGGTGAGGGCTCAGGTTTCGCAAAACTGCCGGGAAAAGTCTTGGCACTGCTTGGTACCGAGGTGCGGCAAATCGGTTTGATTTGCACAAGCTGTCAATGAAGTGGAGGGATCGCTGACAGATGATTCGGTGTTCTACCCTTGTACTCACACTGGGGAGTTCTCTGTTAAAGGGAAGATCTCTTGCCTACAGCAGCACAATGACAGCAAAGGGTGCAACAGAATCAGCAAGTAGCTGGGCCGGTTTACTTTCTCTCTGAATTTGATTTTGTTCCCAAGTAGAAAAGGACATTTTTCAAGTTTTTTTTTCTATTATGGAGTTCCAGATTAATGATCATTAGTCTTTGAAATAATTTGTATGTGTTCGATACCTTAGTTAATCAAGCACAAAGGGTCTCTAGCTCCTTTTTGACACTTGAAGGTTATTCTTTTTATTAAATTGATTATCGTCTTATTGCTATTTCACAAGTTCTTAGACCAGCAGTCAAAGAACAGCAGATTGAATTTGCGGCTCTGAAGAATGGTGAAGCTACTGAACAGTACACACATTGTCCAGAGAGCTGAAGCTAAATTCTCTTGGAATCGTTTTGCATTTTGATCTGCTGAAGTGTTTCGCTTATTTCTTTTCGAATATTTCCATTTCTGTAAAGAGATGGTTAAGAATGTGAGGGGGGAATTAAAACAAACTTTTCCAGAGACACGAGTTCGAGAATGAAAACAGCTGCAGAGAAAGGCACAGAATGGCCGAGTTAAAGGATATGTTCAGCGAAGGTGTTTGTGCTAGCACACTGCAGTCTGGTGACTGCTCATCAAATCCTGTTACCACCTCCTCCATCTACTCTTTCTTCCAATTCCCTGTCTCTGGCTGAGCGTGCTTTGAAAAACCGAACATGACTTGTGTCTTCAGAGATAGCCGGTTGAAGACATCGCAGCCTTAAATTATTTCGTTGTTTTTTCCTCTCATACATGCTGTGGGTACATCAGTCATTCCCGGTCTTCATTTATTTAATTTTTTAAAAAAAAAGAAAAACTGCTGGATTGAAAGAAATGTATTAGCTCTTGGATCTGTTTTTTGGCAGCGATTACGTAACTGCTGTGGAAATTCATGCAGTCAAAGTATTAACCCAGACCATCAATTACTATTACACTCATTTGAAGCAATTACTGGCACGGAGAGTATTCCAAATAAAACATGTGAGCAGTCGCAGATCTCTTGTTTTTGATTATCAAATAAAGGCTGCTTTAAAAACTAGAAGGGTATCCGGCAGCTGGGCATATTCAATTGAGTAATTTACACCATTGAAATGTAGCTGAAATTATGGAGGGTTAAACAATACAGAGACATTTTTTTTTCTGTGCTTTGGACTAGTACAAAAAAGTATTTAAAACAGGAATTTTGACCTGGATTATATTGAGCTTGTGTAGTGACTGGTAGGAAGAAACAAACTGTTGAACATAATGCTCATGTATCAAACACAAGGCTGGTTTGTGTCAAGCTGATGAATCAAATGTAACCATATTTAAAGCCTGGAATTTTTTTTTCCCCTCTAGTGGCACTTTTTTTTAGCAGGCTTATTCTACAGGATGCATCTTTTTTTTTTCTCAATCCTGCCTGCTGGTGGAATCAAGGTTTAATGCTATCCAAGGCCAGTCTCACCATCCAACTTGTTATTAAATAATAGCTGGATGGGAGACTGTTGTAGTTTCTGTAAATATGGTGGAAATGTAAACAGTGATAAGTTGTGAAAATATGCAGGGCAACACTCAGCTGGAAATAAGAGTGGTGTTTTGCCACAGTGCAGGCTGCCTGTGTTTCTTCTTATTACTCAATCCTAAAGGATTCATAAATGTCCCTTTATTCCTGTGACATCTTAAAAGCAGCAATATACATTTATACTGTATATAGTACCATTCGAATGCTCATTTTAAGCATATTTTCTTTCTAAATATCCCATGCTTATGCTTGCAAATACTGTACAGTTTATGCTTTACTGGTACACAGCAAATTTCCTGTCAGCAGGAGGAACATTATTTTACCAGTGCTCTGCTCTCGCATAAACTGTTTTATTTTTTTTCCCCCAAGTTCAAATCTAATAAAAGAAACCCCCCCCAAAAAACTGTAAAAAAAATAAAATACAAAGTTTGAACACTGTCTTCAAAAATATAAGTATTGTGACTGTGGAAACCCTGTCTTAGTGGTTAAGTTGAGTTTTTTTTCTTCTTTTTAGTTTTATTAATAAATATTTTGGAACTAGATTAAGAAGTCATTAAGTTACTGGACCTAATCCACAGCATGTGTTTAAACCCTTTTGAATTGAAAAGAGAGAGATCAGAGAAACTGTCCTCTGACAGAATACAGTAAGCATTTGTTTCTGCGAGAATCCAGTGTTGTTCCTACGTCTGCTAGCTCATATGACCACAGTGAGGCAGTGGGGACCTGCAGAAAGTTAGTTTGTAGTTTTACCAGCCTTACAACACAGTGCAATTAAAAGGTTTATTTTGAATCATGTGAACCGAATATAGTTGATTAGATATTAGAATTGGAAGAAAGAAAACGCAACGTTTCGGCTGTGGAGCCTTCTGCGTGTGTAAGAAAGGGCTGACTCCCTTATCTTTCTTGTACCCGAAGAAGGCTTCACAGCCGAAACGTTGCGTTTCCTTTCTTCATATTCAGCATGGCATTAATAATAATAATAATTGCTTACACTTATATAGCGCTTTTCTGGACACTCCACTCAAAGCGCTTTACAGGTAATGGGGACTCCCCTCCACCACCACTAGTGTGCAGCCCCACCTGGATGATGCGACGGCAGCCATAGTGCGCCAGAACGCTCACCACACATCAGCTATCAGTGGGGAGGAGAGCCGAGTAATGAAGCCAATTCAGAGATGAGGAATATTAGGAGGCCATGATTGGTGAGGGCTAATGGGAAATTTGACCAAGATGCCAGGGTTACACCCCTACTCTTTTACGAGAAGCTGGGATTTTTAATGACCACAGAAAGCCAGGACCTCAAATTTACGTCTCATCCAAAGGTCGGCGCCTGTTTACAGTATAGTGTCCCCGTCACTATACTGGGGCATTAGGACCCACATAGACTGCATGGTGAGCGCCCCCTGCTGGCCCCACTAACACCTCTTCCAGCAGCAATCTCAGTTTTTCCCAGGAGGTCTCCCATCCAGGTACTGGCCAGGTTCACACCTGCTGACCTTCAGTGGGCTGCCATTTGTGAGTTGCAGGGTGATATGGCTGCTGGCATGCTGGCATTAACCTATTACTTGTTCCTTTGCAGCCTGTGCATGCTAACGCAGCTACCCACCGGAAATAAATATATAAATTGTTTCAATATGTAATAGTGGGACTAGTAAAAAGAGAAGTGTCAAAAATAATGTGGATACTGTACCATCAGCTACTGTACGTTGCAGACAGATTTTATTGAAGCAAGCGTTGTACACTGCAATTTCTTTACTTTTCTCATCAGAGAAATGCTTGTTTATTAATCCTTTTTCATCTTTTTCTTTAACGCACATCCCTTGGAATATGTGTCACCTCCCAATTTATCAAACTCTCCCACTTTGGTGTAATCTGGGCCAGATGTAGGAACAGACACACTCTGCAGAGCGCCTTGTTGACCTTCTTGACTGAGCAGTGTGTTTTAATTCTCAGATGATGTCGCACAAAACTGCATTCTCTGCTTGACACCAGGTTGCTATAGATCATGGTGGGATCATATTGTCAGACCAAGTTGCTAAATTTTTTGTTTTTGTTCAAAGTTTCCTGCATGTGTTCAGAATTTTCTACATATGGGAGTATTAATACATAACATATATATTCCCATTTTTGTGTTTACAGTGTTGGTGAAACTGTTTGCAAAATGTATGTTATCACAGATTTCACATATTTGAAACCCAGAATGTCCTAATGATAAAGTTATCCTGATGAAAAAAATGACACAAAACATTGATGTTCTTCAACATTTATTTATTCATCAGGTGATGGAGGATTCAATATCCATGTGTGACAAAGCATATGAACCTTTAGAATCAGTAACTGGTGGCACCCTCCTGAGCAGTAAGGACTGTAACTGATCAACGGTTACAGGAAATGTTTAGTTTCTCACATCGGTGTTGAGGAACTGTGGCCCTTGCCTCCTTACAGACCTCCTTCAGCTCTGTGACATTTGACAGCTGTCTTGCGTGGACAGCTCACTGCAGGTCCTGCCACAACATTTCATTGGGATTTAGATCCAGACTTTGACTAGGCTGTTA